>NW_027457632.1:2294258-2953516 GCF_050624435.1 Tenrec ecaudatus | reverse complement strand
CAGGTGCCTGGGGTCGTACAACTTCTGAGCTCAGCTACACTGGTGTGTCAAGCTAACCCTACTCCCTGGATAGCAAAGGTGGGTATTTCTGTTCCCATTTGCAGACTAAAGAGGACAGGCATTTTGGTCTTCTGCAAGTCCACATGGAATGCTCCCCTGCTGCCCATGCAGAAGCCGGGAACTGAGGACTTCCAACCGGTGCAGGATCTCAGAGAGGTAAATGAGAGGACAGAAACTGGCCACCCCACGTACCAAACCCCGAGACCCTCCTGAGTACTATCCTGTCAAACTGAATTTGTTATACTGTTTTGGACTTAAAGGATGCTTTGTTCTCCATACCCGTGTCCCCTGCACATCAACCCAGTGAAGACTTACAGGAACACAAGGACGAACACCCCCAAACCACCTTGCTCCAGTATGCAGATGACCTCCTCCTGGCCTCCGAAACCCTGGAGGAATGCCAACGGGCTACCAAGGACCTGATAATAGTCCTTGGGCCATTGGGGTACAGGGTATCTGCAAGAAAGGCTCAACTGTGTGTCCATAAAGCTGTATACCTAGGCTACCAACTGGAGGAGGGAAAACGGACCTTGTCCCCCAGCCGCACTGAGGCGATCCCCAAAATCCCAGTCCCTGAGATTAAGAGGCAGGTGCAAGAGTTTCTAGGAGCTGTGGGGTACTGTCCATTGTGGAATTTGGGATTTGCAAAAATAACGAAACCCCTATATGCAAGTACTGGGGAAAGAAAGGAAAAAGAACTTAAATGGACTGAAGTAGAACAAGCGTTTGAATCCTTTAAAAAGTCGCTCATATGGGCAACCTCTCTTGCCCTACTAGACATAGTAAAGCCCTTCCAATTGTCTATGTGAGGCCAGAGGCACAGCAAAAGAAGTGCTAACTGAGAACTTGCAGCCATGGAAGAGACCTGTGGCCTATCTTTCAAAGAAACTGGACTCTGTAGCTGCAGGATGGCCGAGCTGCATGCGAGCTGAGGCTGCCATGGCCATCCTAGTCATAGAAGCTAGGAAGCCTACACTGGGACAGGATATTGCTGTGGTAGGGGGACCTATGGTTGAACCACTCCTAACCAGTCCCCCGGACCGGTGGATCTCGAATGCCAGGACTATACCACAAATCCCCAAGGTAGTGGCTGTGACCATGCCATCCCCAGTGTTACAGCCACAACCTACATACTCAGAAAATGATCTAAAGATAAGCCAAGAGCTGGCCTGCCAAAAAGACTGGGAGCATCCAGGGTGGCTGCTCCATCCTGATGGAAGAAGATTCATGCCAGAAGCTCTGGGAGAGATCTGATTCAAGGACTACATGAAGGTATGCATTTGGGATCCTCTCTAAACTGTCTCAGTTGCTTCTCAGGCACTTTTACATACCCAGGCTTGGACACTGGGTGGCAGATGTCACCCACCGTTGATTGCACTGTGCTCGGGTAAACAACCCCAGAAAGAAAAGGAGCAACCCCAACCACGAGCTCGAGGTAGTAGTCCTGGAGAATTCTGGGAGGTGGACTTTATGGATATGAAACTTAGAAAGTATGGCTACCGACGTTTGCTGGTGTTCGTAGACGCCTATTCTGGATGTGTGGAAGCCTTCCCAACAAAGAAGGAAACTGCTGCCACTGTGTGTAAATTATTAGTAACTAAAATTGTCCCTAGATTTGGCCTTCCCATCACCTTGGGGTCCAACAATGGCCCAACATTTATTGCTCAAATTACTAAAGTCTTAGCAATGCTTCTAAATATTAACTGGAAGTTCTACCGGGCTTAAAGGCCCCAAAGTTCAGGGTAAGCAGAAAAAATAAACAGAACCCTAAAGGAATTGTTCGTTAAGTTGCATTTAGGACCTGGCGAGAACTGGGTTGATCCTTACTTTACCTTTTGCCCTATTTCAAGTCCGATGCAATCCCTATGTGAAAAGCATGACCCCATTTGAATTTATGTTTGGCAGACCTTCCCCAAATCCTCCCAAGATTGAGGGAAGTAGAAATAATGGAAGTCACTAATCGTTCCCTCATCGAGTGCCTGAAGGCTGTGCAACAGGTGAGAGACAAATCATCTGCTCTGACACCTTCCTTTTGGGCCTAACCAAGGGAAAGGGAACAGGCAGCCAACAACGTGCAACCAGGAAACTGGACATGGGTAAAGAAGCACCAACCTGACACCTTAGAACCTAGGTGGACTGGCCCATACCAGGTGATACTTACAACACCAACTGCTGTTAAAATAGTGGGGAGGGGGCCGTGGATTCATCAGACATAAGTAAAAAAAAAGCCCTCCCTGAGCATATCCTGAAAAGATGGACACCCAGAAAGACGGAAAATCCCTAAAAATTAAGGCTTTACAGAATTAATTGTTTTTCTCCGAGTATTGCTGACAGCACCCACTGTTTCCCCCAAGCACAAACACATTTGTGGACTGCTATTCTAACCTCCAGCAGTGAATATGTACCCTCTTATACTGGGTATGACCCCCTGTTTTCATTTTGATTTGTTTGATTTGATAGGAAAAAAATGGCATTCTGGATCCTTTAAAGGTAAAGGGCACAATGGGACCTATACAGGAATCCCGTCCTATGGGTGCAGAATACCCTCTATAGAAAGAAGGCTCCAAACAAACCATTTATATATATGCCAGGCTCATGGACTCCCTAACTGCCAAGGGGAGGGACATTACCATTGTGCAGCTTGGGGTTGTGAAACTATCATTTTCAGGGTGGAAACTTGTTAAAGACGACCCTATTATTTTTTACAAGAATGAGACTCAAGTCGGAAGGGTT
Source organism: Tenrec ecaudatus (assembly GCF_050624435.1). Classification (NCBI taxonomy): domain Eukaryota; kingdom Metazoa; phylum Chordata; class Mammalia; order Afrosoricida; family Tenrecidae; genus Tenrec; species Tenrec ecaudatus. Next base: position 2,950,723 of record NW_027457632.1, on the reverse strand, counting down.
TGATCCCACCACGTGTATGGTTTCCAAATGTAACCCAATAAGAATTGGATTCAAGCGTTATTGGGTTCACCGGGAAAACATGGGGAATTCAACATTATGTAAATGAGAGAGATCCCGGGACAACCTTTTCTATCCAGCAAAGTAAAATATGGCAACCTGCCATCAGTACAAAGGCCCAAACCTCGGGATAAATCCTGAAGAGCCACAGCTGGGTGTCATTAAGATTCCTTTGCTGCACCCTCCAGACTCTCCAGTAACTTTCCCGTTCACTGCCAGCCCAACTCACAGGGCCCTTCTCATTCAGGAGCCACCTCAAGGTTCTGTGTTTGATTCTCGGAATGCTGTATTCCAATGTATGAACTCAAATCCTCACCTCACAGCTGATTGTTGGCTTTGTCTGAACCCTGCTTCCCCTTACTATGTAGGCACAGGTACAAATAGCACTATTGGTACAGAGTGTAATCCAATTAGAAATGTTAGTAAAAAGGATTACACGAAGCAGCAGTCTATAGGTGATTTTAGTATGGACTCAAGTCTAAGCTCACTTTAAAAGATTTGCAAGGGCAAGGACTGTGTTTTCATTCATCTAATTATCCCTTTAATATATCAAGATATCGAGATTTTTGCCTTCAAGCTGTTCCCATTGAACCAAATGTTGATCCTAATTTTTTTATCTGCTCCAATGAGTACTTGCTTTACTTGTTCCACAGGATGAACACCCTGTCTCTTTTCCCCAGTATTAGTAGCGGACCTGGGTTTTAGTGTGCTAGTGCATGTTAGTCCTCAAGTGTACCTGTGTTCTGGTGAAGGAGGTGTAGGGATAACTTTGGAATTTCCGGATGAGTTAAAAGAGCCCCAGTATTGGTCCCACTGGTAACAGGGCTTGGGATTATGGGATTAGCTGCAGTCGGGTCAGTTGCTTTAATACAAGGAAACTTAAACTATCAGACTCCTAGTCAGCAAATTGCTTTAGATCTACAGGGATTAAAAAAAAAACCTGTCTCCCATTTAGAAAGATCCCTAGACTCCCTTGTAGCAGTTGTGTTGCAAAACCGCCGAGGGCTTGACTTGCTCTTTTGGAAACAAGGAATGCTGTGCACAGCATTGGGAGAAACTAATTCTATGCAAAGCATTCGGGAATCAATAAAGATAGATGAGGCCTGGTTAGGAAAAGATTAGAACAAAGAGTCAAGAAAAGAAATGGAGGAACCAATTGGTTTGAAAAGCTACTTAATTGGTCAGCCTGGCTAACTACCCTATGAACGGCCCTAGCCGGCCCCTAATCCTCCTCCTGCTAAGCCTCACATTTGGCTCAATAATAACCAATAAGCTAGTGGCATTCCTTACACAGAAAGTACAAGCCACAAAACTCTTAGTGCTGAGCCCACCATACACTGGGCTGGCTACCGCAGATTCAATGATTTGAACTTGGCTAAGAACAGGAGGGAATGTAGCAGCTCTGGGAAAAGCTTAAATAGCCTTGACAAAAGAAGTCATTTTGAGCTGACAGAAGCCATTAGGAACGGTAAATAAACTAGCTATGAACTGCCAATGAACTAGCTGATACTGGGGAGTTAGGCTGTGCAGACGTAGCCCAAGGGAACGTACAGAAGGAAATGGATGTTCAGAAGGCTTGCGAGAATGACCAGAGCAGTTTTGGTTCAACTAAGAATGGCTAACCACAATACCCCGCTTCTGAGCTCTGCCTGCTTACACACCTGCACATTGCAAAAGTATAAAAACATTTGGAAAATTAGACTGGGGGGCCGCTCAGTCTCCCCTCAAGAGAGTTGATGGTCCCTGCGCAGGAAATGAAACTTATTCTGCTGAACTTTCCGGCAGTCTGGGTGGTTTGCTGTCTGGGAATGGAGTGTAGCTACAACAGACACAGGTGGCGCCATTCTGCCTGAGAGTTGAGTCACGTGGCTGGGAAAATGGAGGCCGCAGGTTGCGGCCTAGCCGAAAGCCAGCCTGGAGCCAGCTACCCAGCCAGAGTCCTGCCCAAACCAACAGGGTGGACGCAGGCGCCCCCAGGCCTGATGCTTGCCGGAGCCGCGGCACAACACTGTGTCCCAGTCTTGGCACAACAGACTCCATTTTGAGTCCTGCACCTCCATCTTAGCTCTCAAGGCTGACCGCTAACCGACCTCCCCTCCCCTGCTCAACCCCAAATTCCTGGAAACAGCTCGTCCCAAAGCCAGAATGTTTTCTGAAGATATGGTCACTCCATCCTTCCTTGACATATAGATAAGATTAATAACCTTCTCCCTTCTGAAGCACCTGTGTGTGCAGATCCTCCCCAGCTATGATCCTCCCCAGCTGTGCCTGCCAGCAGTGGGCATAAAAACGCCGCCAGGAATTTTTCCCCCGGCGCAGCTTGAATAGCTCAATATCCTGAGTTGCTGAACCCGCCCGCAAGCTTCTCAATAAAGCCTGCTTCTAAAACTTCGTTAATTGGGTCTTTTATTCTGTTTTCACATCCAAATAGACCTTGTATTTTGGTGCCAAAAACCCGGGATAGGTGTGTGGCTCCCCCCTTCTTTTGGGGTCCCCTAAGAGCCACCCATCTTCCCCAAATCTCCAGGACCTTGCCTACGTTCAAAACCAGTCTATGGCTGCCCTGATGAGTCTCTCTCTCTCACTCAGACCTTGTGAAAGAAAAGACTTGTTTTTCTCTCCCAAGTTGCCTGGCCCCAGTCCCAGCTTAACAACCATGCACATTGGCTTCCGACGGGCATTTTTGATTTCAACGTTCTACAGGACCTGGACAATTTCTGCAGGAGGACTGGTAAGGATTCTGAAGTCCCCTATGTGCAGGCTTTTTGGGACTTGCGTTCCTGCCCTGACCTCTGTAGCCATTGTTCCGCCCGCCAAATACGGTTAGCTCTATCTCCTCAGCAGAAAGAACCTGCCATTCAAACCCCAGAAGAGCCAGCCAAGCTCCTCAGCGCGCCTCTCCCGCTGCCCTATCTGTCTCCCCCGCCCGCTGCGCCACCCCATTGCTCTCTCCTGTCCTCACCGCTTGCCTCTCATACCCGCTCCCACAACACTCCAGCTGCCCTTTGTCCATTAAGAGAGGCTGCAGGTGTATAGGGACTCGTTCAAGTCCACGTCCCTTTTTCCTTAAAGGACCTGTCGCAGATAGAGACCCGCCTGGGCTCTTTTCAGCAGACCCCTCTAAGTTTATGAAAGAATTTACCTACATTTCCCAAATGTATGATTTAACCTGGCATGACATCCAAGTGATCCTTGCTTATACCCTTACTGCCGAGGAACGTACACAGACAAAAACCACGCTATCGACCCAAATGTCCCCTTGGGGGAGCATGCCATCCCAATAGAGGACCCCAGTTGGAGTTACCAGCCCAGCCGAGCGTCTGATCTTCCTTATAGAAACCTCATGCTCAGGTACCTCATTAGAGGTCAGGAAACAGTCTCCAACAAGGTTGTCAACTATGACAAACTGAGAGAAGTTACTGCTCTTTTTCTTAACCGCCTCCAGGAGGCACTCACAAAGTACACTCGTTTAGACCCAGGGTCTAAAAAGTGGGGCCTCTATTTTGGCCTCTCACTACACCTTCCAGTCAGCCCCTGACATCAGAAAAAAAGCTAAAGAAGGCTGAGGAGGGCCCTGAAACCCCTATACAGGATCTGGTAAAAATGGCATTTAAAGTTTTCAACACTGGCGAGGAGCCGGCTGAGGCCACTTGCCAGGTGAGGGTCCAACAGATGGTTAGCCTCCATTCCCAAGCCCTGGTAGCAGCCCTAAGGCCGGCAGGCAATCCCGTCCATCGCCGCGCTCCCCAGGGGAGCCGGCACCTACCGCCAGGAGCCTGCTTCAAATGTGGCTGGGTCGGCCACTGGGCAAAAGTTTGCCCCAATCCCAAGCCTCCTACCAAGCCCTGCCCACAGTGCAAACAGCCAGGCCACTGGAAGTCGAACTGCCCGACCCTGGCTCTGCCACCGGCTCTGCAAAGACGAGGTGCCGAGATCCTGGAAACTCCAGACACATAGCTGCAAGGTATGGAGCTGCTGGGGTTCATGGACTGAAGAGGCCCTTGCTCCTCAACTCCGGTAACCCTCCCCGAGCCCAGGGTTGTGCTCCAGGTAGCGGACTACCTTCTCCATTTCGCCCTCTCACTCAGGCCCTACTTCCCCTTCCCTGGTCTTGGTTATGGGAATAGACAGGCCCCCTCCCATTCTGCAGATCCTGTTACTGACTTAGCCCAACAACTTTCCCGCTCCTAGCTCAGTATGCTTTTTACCTCCCACTTACACTCCAACTTACACTGATCAGGAAAACACCCAGTATTGCTCTCTTCCTCAACAAAAATGGTGGGTACACAAATAGAACTTACTCATTCTCCCAAAGTTACAACAGGAAACAATCATCACCAATATTCACAATTCTCCACACATCGGGCCAAAAGCTCTCTACACGTTTCTAACCCCATATTTCACCCCACTGGACTATGGAGTTCTATCAACACAGTACATGCAAAATGCAACATCGGTGCCCTCTCCAATAGCCAGAAAGCTCAACACCCTCGTAAACAGCTCCACCAGATGTAAGGGCACCTACCGGGACAGGACTGGCAGATAAACGTTACCCACATGCCAAAGCATAAGCGGTTTAAATACCTCCTCACTATGGTTAACACATTTTCAGGATGGATCAAAGCCTTTCCCACCTCCTCTGAGAGTGCAAGCATAGTCGCCACTCACCTTCTTCAAGACATCATTCCTCATTTTGGCCAGCCTGCTTCAATTCAGTCGGACAACGGTCCAGACTTCATATCTATGGTGCAGCAGGCAGTTAGCGCCTCACTGGGCATCTGCTGGAAACTCCACGCAGCCTACCACCCCCAGTCTTCTGGTAAGGTTGAACGAGCTAACGGTCTCATAAAACAACAGCTCACCAAACTCTCCCTAGAACTGCAACTTTCTTGGCCTCAACCATTACCCTTTGCTCTTATACTCGCCTTGGCGCAGCCCCTCAGGAGCCGTCTGGCCTCAGTCCTTTCAACATACTCTACAGACAACCTTTCCTTTTCTCGCCTCTTCCTGCAACCGATTGCCCTCTGCTAGCTTTGTACCTTCCATACTTGTGCTTGCTCCGCAACCTTCTTAGACAACACGCTGACTCTGCCATCCCTGAACACTCTCCGACCTCTGCTGATCACCAAAAACCAGTGCATCCTGGAGATGCTGTGTTAATTAAATCCCTTGCACCCAAACCCTTAGCACCCTGGTGGAAAGGCCCTTACACTGTCCCTTACCACTCCCTCAGCAATCAAGGTTCTTAGACTAGATTCCTGGGTACATTTGTCCCGAGTCCAGATTAGCAGTAAACTCTGGCCATGGCTCCCAGTCGTCTGCTCAGTCTACTGGTCCTATGTCTCCCTGTCTCACTCACCTCACCAAGCCAGCCAGCTAAACCTAGTATAATTTCCCCTTTTGCCTGGTGATTTTACTTGACTGAAAACTATACCAATTACGCCTGCACTAAGTGTTATGATTATTTGCTGGCCACCGCTAACTGCCCACGCACAGGGGGAAGAGCACCCATATACTTAAATTTCACTGATTTTAAAACGCTTCCTGTATGACCAGAAGGCAACTACCCAATGTGCAAAAAGGTGAACACAGAAAAATGTAGGGTGTCCTTGGTCTTCCTGCCAGATACATTACCTTTCCCTTCGTCCCCAGGGATGATTCTACTACCATCAATCTAAATACACTCTCACAATCCCAGACCCCTGGGATAGCCAGTGGACGTCTCTGGTTCCAGGTGCCTAGTGCACCACTCGCCAAGAGAAATTTCTGGAAGCCAAACTGTATGTATGGAGGTCGCTACTCCAGGTCCAATCCACCATCCACCGTAATTTTCAGATCCAAGATCTTCAACTCACTAACTAAATTTCTAAACCTTCTGAGTCTCCCTTCTCCTGGCTCACCCTGCTAAAACAGGGACTGGCCATCGCCACTTTGCTGGACTAGGCAACCTCTCCACCTGCTTCATGTGTGTGGCCCTAGAACGCCCTCCTCTGGTAGCAGTACCAGGTCCTGCCCTGTCATTTTCATCCAACGTAGAGACCACAAAAGCCATAACCATCCCCAACGTCCCTCTGTACATCCAACCAGAAAACACTCAAGTGCCCTTTTGCTACTCCAATCCATCGACACAGACATGTAATGTCACCCAAATCCCCTCCAAACCACTAACAGGGCCAGAAAAAAATTTCTTTTGGTTTAACCATACACTCACTAAGCATATAAACATCAGTTCTACCTCTACCCGTCACTCTGGTTCCGCAGCTCATTATATACACTCCGGCTGAGTTCCAGGACAAATACATCCAAGTATACAGTCGTCAAACTAAAAGAGCAGTTTTTCTCCCGATAGCAGTGAGAATCTCCTTCGCCTCAGCAGCAATTGCAGTAGGACTCAGCGGCGGAGCCCTTGGACACTATCATCACAGCAGACAAGTTATCCGCATGCTTCCAGCTGGCAGTCGATGCCTCTGCCAAGTCTCTAGCCTCCCTGAAAAGACAAATAACCTCTGTTGCGCAAGTTGCCTTGCAGAACCACTGCGCTTTACACCTCATCACGACTGAAAAAGGAGGAACCTGCCTCTTCCTCCAGGAGGAAGGCTGTTATTATATCAATAAACTGGGGATTGTGGAAACTAGAGTCCAGACCCTAAACAAGCTAAACCGTGAGCTGCAAAACAACAGATTCAGAACAGGTGGATCTTCCTCCTGGTGGAATTCTTCTCTGTACTCCTTCCTAGGCCCCATACTAGGACCCATAATTTTAGTTATACTTTTGCTCTTAATTGCTCCTTTTCTCATCCAGCTCCGGCAAAGTCGACTCCGCGAAATTACCATTATAGCAGTTCACCAGCAATACCAACCTCTCCACCCTGTGCTACGCCGCAACTCTCAGTACTCTGCCTGGAAAAGCCCCTCCCCTTGCTCTTTACCCACTACCCACAGGTATCAGTTACAGAAACGGACTAACCTCGTCCCTTTTCCCTATAGGGCACAGTCTAAAATGTCCGGTCTTGGCACAACAGACTCCATTTTGAGTCCTGCACCTCCATCTTAGCTCTCAAGGCTGACCCCTAACCGACCTCCCCTCTCCTGCTCAACCCCAAATTCCTGGAACCAGCTCGTCCCAAAGCCAGAATGTTTTCTGAAGAAATGGTCACTCCACGCGTACCTGACATATAGGTAAGATTAACGACCTTCTCCCTTCTGAAGCACCTGTGTGCGCAGATTCTCCCCAGCTTTGATCCTCCCCAGCTGTGCCTGCCAGCAGTGGGCATACAAACGCAGGCAGGATTTTTTCCCCCTGCGCGGCTTCAATAGCTCAATACCCTGAGTTGCTGAACCCGCCCGCAAGCTTCTCAATAAAGCCTGCTTCTAAAACTTCGTTAATTGCATCTTTGATTCTGTTTTCGCGTCCAAATAAACCTTATACACTGAGCCTTGAGAAGGCTTTGGGAGTCAAAATCCTCCCAGCCTCCAGGCAGCAACGTCCCAGCCCCCTCAAAAATGCAGCCCGGGAAGGCAGGCGAGTTCCAGGGAAAGCAGGCACGTCAAGTGCCGCACACCAGCAAGAAACAGCGCAAAGACGGACACCAGCAAGAAACGGCGCAAAGGCGGACACCAGCAAGAAACGGCGCAAAGACGGACACCAGCAAGAAACGGCGCAAAGACGGACACCAGCAAGAAACGGCGCAAAGACGGACACCGTGAATTCAACCCAACAATTCTCCCGAGGGTGGTGAGGTAAAAGGAGCCCAGAGGGGCCCCAAATCCATGAGACCAACATGGGAGGGCACACTCCTGGGGCCGGCTTACCTCATAGCTCCGAATCACACAGCACCGCTTCTGTTCGACCTCTCTGGGGACAGGTGTGCCTCGTTCGTTGGCTCCACCCGAGAAACAGCTCATGCCGAGGCCTGGTTTGGGATCCCGTAAGTTTTATGAGCGGTTAGGGAGGCGTGGTCGATGACGTAGGTCGACCCCATTGGCTGAATTGTTGAATTGAATTCACCTGGCCTAGGTGAGCCAATGCAGGTACAGCGCCCACCCAGCCGTAGCTCCCCCTCCTGGCTGGAAACCTGAACTTCTGAGCATGCAGTGAGCCACTGCTTCATGAGCCGGTAGCTCAGACCTCTGAGCATGTGTAATAGGCCTGCCAGTCCCTATGCTAGCTCCCTAACAGGTTTTCCAGGCAAAGGTCTGCCTTCTGGAGCTGTTCTACAGAAAGCACTTAGTTCCTGACCCCTACGTATTCGGGGTAATGGATGCCCTCGCTTCCGTGCTTGCTTCTATGTCATTCTGGAATGGTCCTTGTTTCACAAGGTCGGCAAGGTCAGGAATTCTGGGCTGGTTGGCTACCAAGCACAAAATAAATAGCCAACAAATTGAAATCTCAACCCCTATATTGGTTTATTATCGACCACACAAACTTGTCTTCTGGAACTTCCCTCCTAAATTTCTGAACCCTTGAACTCCTTGACACATGTACTGGGAAAGCAAGGATTCCAAACTCTGATCACCATATCTGACTGCTCCCCCAGTCCCTCTGCACTGTCAACCAGCAAAGTCGGGCCTCTCCATTTCTCAGAAGCTGCAGATTGTTACGTGACATCACCCCGTGTTTAAATGTTAGTGATTATGCCATTTAAAAAACAAATGTGTGAGCCAACTGGGGGCAAACAAGACTCGTTTCAAACACCAGCTCTGTCTCCTCTATGGGTCCGTGTACAACTGCGACAACACAACATTGGGTCCTGCTGGGTCCCCATTAGCATCTGGGAGGAAGGCTATTTATTACAGGGAATCCTACCTTTGTCCCTTGGTGTTAATTGCAGACTCACTGGGTGACGGATTGTATCTGACACGCACCACGTTTGCTGCAGCAAACACCAACACTTTGTCAAACTCCGTTTGGTATTGCTCCATCCCTCCATTATTCTCCCTAATGACAAAAATAATTAACACATTCATATAAAAGCACAGGATGAAGATAGCTTTAATGTATGCATCTAGTTCAGGGTCATCCCTCTTATCAATATATGACAATCTAATGAGGCTTAATTAAAAAGTAGCAGTGAAGCAATTTAGGAAACTGAGGGATTGTCACGAGTCCTGGTTGTGACAGCATGTTTTGAGCACCATGGAAGATAACAGATTTGTCTTCTGTGGTATCTCATATCCATCATCCCAAACTATCTGCTCTTAGGGGTAGAGAGAGTGAGCTTGTCTTTGAAAAAAGTGCCTGGGTTTAGTAGCTGCTCACAGGATGGCAGGTGTAATGTATTATGAGAACTTAACAAGGCTCTGAGAAGATGGCTATTGGAAGGTCTGGCTGGAGGGCAAGGTCATGGCCCTGAAGGATTCAGGATCCAAAAGTCAAGTCAGAACTGGATGCCAGAGACTTTCTCAATCCAGCCCTCTTTGCCCCTCCCTAAGGACAATACATTTCTAAGGGTTATGGATTCTACTTCAGAATCTTTCTCAAACCCAGGGCCTTCTTCACCATTATTGTCTAGACCTGGTCACCTCTTGCCTTATAAATAAAAATATGGGTTAATTGTAAGTCTGGGTCTGTTAGGTTTCTCCGGTGAGAAATGTCTCGGTCTTTGGCTACACACTGGAAAGAAATTCACACCAAAGCCTGGTTGGTAATCCGAGTGGGTTTATATACACGAGAGAAGAAGGTTCCGGCGTTACACTAAACTGAACACGGGCACCCTCATGACACTGCACACCCAGCTCTGCTGAGTGGAAGGCAGAGATGCAGCTGAAGGGAAGGGGCGGTAGTCTCCAGATTCCAGCCTTTTAAGGGCTTTCATCTGGGAGGCGTCAATTAAGCTCTCCTGGCTTGGGCTTAGCCCGCATTGGCTTCCAACCTCCCGTAGGGAGCCCCCTAAGCATGGAGAGGAACAACCCCTTGTCTTGCTACCTAACCGGTCTACATTCCTGCATGGCTACATTGAGATGGAACTAGCCCCTTTAGACAGCCTGTGTGGTTCACCAGGAGACACGGGCCCCAGTGTTCCCTGTGACCACCTTAAAACTTAAACTACTGTTGGAGTTTATATTACCTGTGTGGGTCTGAGGGCATGGGACGTTTCCATGCCAGAGACCTGAAGTTACACAAATAGGCATCCAGAACAGAACTCATACAGGCTCTAATAAGATGCTCAGATGCTTCTCGCTAGGATGAGAATTTAACGAAGTGTGTGAGCAGTTCAGATCTTGTAAGGGAGAACAGGTCAGTAGGGTATCCAGAGAAGAGAGCAAAGGTCAGGGGAAAGGGAGGGGGCCCACAGACATCTGTGCTCTGTGTTTGGCCACAAGACAAGAAACCGGGTCTCCTTGCAAAAGAAAGCAGAACAGCAAGTCCCTCAGAACTACGACATTTTTAAACATGACCTATACAACACTCGGCTCTGGGAGGCGCCTTGGAAAACCATAAAAGCCCTAAAAGAGGGGCAAGGAGGAAGCCCAAGTCTTTGATTTTCCCTGCTGTGCTTTCAGTGTTGAAATGTCTGTGCATGGAGCCTTTGAAATTTCAGAATCAGAGAGTGGATTCACAAGCCAAGCTCCTGCTTTATTCTTCAATGCATTTTGGCCCAGCTTCTCCTTGGTGAGACATGTAACAGAAATTCTGGACTTAGGAGCCACTTGGTCCTTGGACACTAGGAGATTTCAGTGGAATCTGAAACAGGGCTCTAACCACCAGCTGGACTGGCCTAGGAAGCCCAAGTATTCAGTCTCCCAAACACCAACCTCCCGTTGCTCTTCATCTGCCTCCACCTTGTTCAGCTTTAGTTGTGCGTGGAAGCGTTTGGCACCCATCTGATGCTTTTGAACCCAGAAAGGAGGAAAGGTAAAACTGGGATTCAAATGAAACAGACTTAAGCAGGACCATAGCCAAGATGTGCCCAGGGCTCCTCGCAGCATTTGTCACCTTCATTTCCCTCTTCGGACTCAGACGTGGCAAGGTTCAGAAACAAGCTTTACCAGAAAGAACAGCTGTGAACCCAGCCTGCTTCCAAGTGAGAAAAAGCCCTTTACACATGAGTTCCTGAGGTCAGCCCAGCCCTGTGCGTCCCCACCCCTCCCAGAGTCCCCAGCTCTCTGGCGAAGCATTAAAGCAAGTGGAAGCAGAGATTTGCTCAGAATAAAAAAATCATATTTTCACAATAGCACGGCACGTTCTGGATGGCAATCATGGCTGCACAAACCATATCCGTCCTCCAGCCATAATGTTGGCGCCTCAGTGACCACGCACATACATTTTGTGGCGAGACTCAGAGCCTATTCCATTTGTGGTCAATTGTTTCCTCCTTCTCCATACTTTGCACTTAGGAGACATGCTCTCTGGAGGTGGTTGAGGCTTGTCTTGTCACCAATAATCATCTCCTACGCCTTCCTTTACAGTCACTAATTTGATGTGTTCACTCAAAGAAATGCCAATAATATGAGGTTTCAGAGGAGAGCTCCAAGAGCTCGCACAGACAACAAGGAGGCCGAGTGTCACCGTCATTATCCTGAGCTGGGAGGGGGCACTAGTGTTCCGGAAGCTGGGGATCCGTCACTGCCTGCCCACCGCACAGACAGAGCAGGTCCTGGTTATAATTGCTTCTAGACGTCCTGCCATGCTGAGTTGAAAGTCAAACCCATAAACGCTGCCCGACTACAATAAAACTGGAGTATACAGACATTTCTGCATCATTGCTGGGTGAAAATATACTAAGTGGAGTTGGAAGAGATGGCAGCAAGTGCCTAAGGAGGGGATGCTGTGGGAACACCAACAAGATGACTGTCAGTCGCCGTTTCCTTCTCTCGTCTGCTTCCCCCCCCCCCCCCCCGCCTAACTTTCAGGACCAAAAAACATGACAAATATGTAAGGAAACAAATTTGTTCATTTTTAGAGGAGTCTCCCACCCCACCCCACCCCACCCCCATCCACCTCTGGCCTCCTTTGAGCAAGTCAGTAGAACTTTTTTTTTTTTATTATTTAAACCTGGCTTCTACTATGGCAATTTCCGGAGTTGCTATGTGGCTGTGTTTAAAAGTCGCCTTTGGGATCCAGAGCACAATCCTTGTCACAAAGGCATTCTCCCAGTCCCAAATAGCAATGCGACCTCATTTCAGAAGGTTGTTCTTGTTTCTGTAGACCCAGAAAGGAGTTCAAGCTGTTGATCTTGACCGTGGTTGTCGAGTCAACCTCTCATGGGCACCTCATGGGAAGCGGAGCAAACTATGCCAGTCTGTGCTATCACCAGGGCTGGGAGGGGAAGCCAACCGTGGCGGGCCATAGGTCGATGTGTGGATGGAGATAATCAGGTCTTTCGTCCTTATTCTATTTCAGTCTGGAAACATCACTGAAGCCTGCTCAGTGTCATAGCAACACACAAACTTTCACTGACAGTCTGGGGCACATTGGGTGCAAATCGAACCCTGGTCTTCCCGGTGAAAGACGATGAGAGATCTACCACTGAAGCACCGTGGCCCTCACCTCAAACCAGGGCAGTCATTTCCCACAGATCTACCAGAGTTCAAACCAGACCACAATGCAGGATGACTGAGATTGCCACCAGAATCTGATACTGATGCAGAAAAAAACCTAACTACCATTTTATTGACTCCCACTCATACCGGCCCAATAGGACAAAGAACTGCCCCTTTGGGGTTTTGAGACTTTAAATCCTTACAGTAGCGGTTCTCAACCTGTGGGTCACGACCCCTCTGGGGATCAAATAACCCTTTCACAGGGGACAACCAATTCATAACAATACCAAAATTACAGTTATGAAGTAGCAATGAAAATAATTTTATGGTTGCAGGTGACCACAACATGAACTGTATTAAAGGGTGGGGGCATTATGAAGGTTGAGAACCACTGCCTTACAGAAATAGACAACCTCATATTTCTCCCACGGACGGGCTAGTCAGTTCAAACCCCGGACCTTGCGATTAGCAGCTTAATGCACAGTCCACTACACCACCTGGGCTCCTAATGCTATAATAAGAGATACTATTGTCAGATCTCTCCTGGGAGAGATATACCTCAGGCCTTGGCTTCGCGCGAGAAAGAATTCACTTCGAAGCCTGGATTGTGATCCAAGTGAGTTTTTTGAGAGAAGAAGTTTCAGGTTTACACCGGCACCTCAGGGCCCCTCACGGGGCACAGCCTACCTAGAAGCTGCTGGAGAGAAAGTCACTCAGTGGGCTCCGGGATCCTGCCTTTTTTCTTTTTTTAAAAATCGTTTTATTAGGGGCTCATACAACTCTTATCACAATCCATATATACATCAATTGTGTAAAGCACATTTGTACATTCATTGCCCTCGTTATTCTCAAAACATTTGCTCTCCACTTAAGCCCCTGGCATCAAGTCCTCATTTTCCCCCTCCCTCCCCGCTCCCCCATCCATCAAGAAACTTTGATAATTTGTGAGTGGTGATACTGAGAGGGTTGTGGGAGGGTGGATTGGAAAGAGGGAACTGATTACAAGAATCTACATGTGACCTGCTCCCTGGGGGACGGACAACAGAAAAGTGGGCGAAGGGAGACATCGGAGCGGTCAAGATCCTGCCTTTTCAATTCCTCCATAGGGAGGCATGGTTGACGGTCATGGTCAACCCCAATGGCTGGATTGAATTCACCTGGCCCAGATGGGCCAATCCAGGTATAATGCCCACCTAGGTGTACCACCCCTTCCTGGCCGGAAGTTTAAACCTGAGCATATGTAATGGATGACCCAGTCCCTATGCTAAACCACCTAATAGTATTTGCAAGATGCCAAGCACCGTTCTAAGGTTTTTGTGTATAATAATTCAATTATTCCACTTAACAAGCCTATGTGTGGACTCTATTCTGGCCTCATTTTACAGATGAAAAATCAGTGGCACAGGATGAAAAAGTCATGAGCCTAGGACCACACAGTGAGGAAGTGGGAAGGAGAGATTTGGACCCAGTCTGCAGAGCCCATGCCTTGGGTGCCTACAGCTGCCATGTAGGACACAGAAAAGCATGGAGCAGACTCGGCGTAAGACATTAGGGAGTTGGGAGGACTGTAGCATGAATGTATGTGCTATGACTTCATGAGAGTAGCTGCTACTCAGATCCAGAAGAGAATACAAGCCTTTTGCAAAAATTATTTTTTGCCAAGAGAGGGTGGAAAACTGCATCTTGTGCGAAATCCCCCCAACCTGCACATGTGCATAGCTATTTCAGAAGGCTCCAAACAATGTGTGCTGTGCGGCAAACCAAACTGAGCTCAGGGGGAGCTGGTCTGTGGGTTATGTAAGCCAGAAAGTGAGCAGTTTGAACTCACCAGCCACCACTCCAAGGGAGAAGGAGGAGGCTTTCTGCTCCCATGGACTTACAGTCTTTGAAGTGGCAGGGAGCATTTCCATGCGTCCTATGATTAGGATCTCGGAGGGTGAGGGTGGAGTTGGTTGAGACCTGTCTTGAGGGCATTTCCCAGAAGGGCTTCCTGCAGTGGCTCTGCCTTTAGGAATGTCTGATGACCTTTAGGGCAGCAAAGTCCTAAACACACTCGGGCAGTGGTTCTCAACCTTCCTAATACAGGTCCTCTTGATGTGGTGATGCCCCCCTCCCCAAACCATTAAATGATTTTCTTGCTACTTCATCACTGTAATTTTGCTACAGTTATGAATTGGGTGAGCCCTGTGAAAGGGTTATATGACTCCCAAAGTGGTCGCAACCCACAGGTTTAGAACCACTGCACTAAGGGTTCCCCTCCCAGGCAGCCCTACCAGTGTCTGGTGTGCATAGTTCTGTGAGGTGAGAGAAATGGACTTAGTGTCTGCTTCTGGTGACAGTTGATGTGGGTGGGCTTTCTCCCTATGTCAAATCCCTGTCGAGCCATTTGTCACCACAACAGAGGGAGCCATGCACAAAAAAGCAAGAAGAGGATGCAGCACAGCAGGACAGCAAGCAGAACAATGATTGAATAAGCACAATTCACTTCAACCATGAATCGGTGCCCTTGAGATGTGAGGAAGACCCCAGTCTAGTGACATTAAATCAGGTTTAGGGATTGAGTGAAGGGACCCCTCTTGGCTCCCCTCAGCCCCTATTTTGCTTTCCCATTGACCCTGACCCTTGCATCGTGATTGGTCCTTAGTCCAGCATGATGGTAGGTTTCATAACCACGGCATATGGGAATGTGTTAGTCGATAGGTTGTACAGGCACAGCCTCTGGAATGGGTATGTGAGGAGGCGATTTGGGCTCGCTCATGCAGACCTCTAGTTCTCCTTGACATGACTGGTAGAATGGATCATGTGAAGTGATTTGAGATAGGCGTTGAGATCTCATAGGGATGGGCCGCCCCCGGCCTGGGGCTCCCTAAGCCTAAGAGCTGGGGTTCCACAGGCCACGGGCTCCCTAAGCCTAAGGGCTGGGGTGCCCTAGGCCTGGGGCTAACTAAGCTTAAGGGCCGGGGCTCCCCAGACCTAGGGCTCCCAAAGAGTAAGGGCTGGGTCGTCCCAGGCTTTGGGCTCCCTAAGCCTAAGGGCTGGGGCGCCCCAGGCCTGGGTCTCCCTAAGCCTAAGGGATGGGTCGTCCCAGGTTTGGGCTCCCTAAGCCTAAGGGCTGGGGCGCCCCAGGCCTGGGGCTCCCTAAGCCTAAGGGCTGGGACGCCCCAGGCCTGGGGCTCCCTAAGCCAAAGGGCTGGGACGCCCCAGGCCTGGGGCTCCCAAAGACTAAGGGCTGGGGCGCCCCAAGCCTGGGGCTCCCAAAGCCTAAGGGCTGGGACGCCCCAGGCCTGGGGCACCCAAAGCCTAAGGGCTGGGGCGCCCCAAGCCTGGGGCTTCCAAAGCCTAAGGGCTGGGGCGCCCCAGCCGGGGACTCCCAAAGCCTAAGGGCTGGGCGCCCCAGGCCTGGGGCTCCCTTAGCCTATGGGCTGGGGCACCCCAGGCCTGGGACTCCAAAGCCTAAGGTCTGGGGCACCCAAGGCCTGGGACTCCCAAAGACTAAGGGCTGGGGCTCCCCAGGCCTGAGGCTCCCAAAGCCGAAGGGCTGGGGCACCCTAGGCCTGGGGCTCCCTAAGTCTAAGTGCTGGGGCCCACAGACCAGGGGCTCCCTAAGCATAAGTGTGAGGGAGCCCCAGGCTTGGAGCTCCCTAACCCGAAGGGCTGGGGCGACCCAGGGCTGGAGCGCCCCAGGCCAGGGGCTCCCTAAGCCTAACTGTGGGGGAGCCCCAGGCTTGGAGCTCCCTAAGACGAAGGGCTGGGGCGCCACAGGCCTGGGGTTCCAAAGCCTAAGGGCTGGGGCACCCCAGGTCTGGGGCTACCTAAGCTTAAGGGCTGAGGCGCCCCAGGTCTGGGGCTCCCAAAATTTATGGGCTGGGGCGTCCCAGGCCTGGGGATCCCTAAGACTAAGGACAGGGGCGCCCCAAGCCTGGGGCTCCCTAAGCCTAAGGGCTGGGGCGCCCCAGGCCTGGGGCTCCCAAAGCCTATGGGCTGGGGCGCCTCAGGCCTGGGGATCCCAAAGCCTAAGGGCTGGGGCGCCCCAGGGCTGGGGATCCCAGAGCCTAAGGGCTGTGGCGCCCCGGCTTCGGGCTCCCAAGCCTAAGGCATGGGTCGCCCCAGGCCTGGGACTCCCTAAGACTAAGGGTTGGGGCGCCCAAGGCCTGGGGCGCCCAAAGCCTAAGGGCTGGGTCGCCCCAGGCCTTGGGCTCTCAAAGCCTAAGGGCTGGGGCAAACCAGGCCTGGGGCTACCAAAGCCTAAGGGCTGGGGCGCCTGAGCACTGGGGCTCCCTAAGTCTAAGTGCTGGGCCCCACCAGGCCTGGTGCTCCCTAAGCCTATGGGGTGGGGCGCCAAGGGTCTGGGGCTCTCTAAGCCTAAGGGCTGGGGCGCCTCAGGCCTGGGGCTCCCTAAGCCTAATTGTTGGGTAGCCCCAGGCTTGTAGCTCCCTAAGACCAAGAGCTGGGGCACCCCAAGTCTGGGGCTACCTAAGCTTAAGGGCTGGGGAGCCTCAAGTCTGGGGCTCCCAAAATTTATGGGTTGGGGCGTCCCAGGCCTGGGGATCCCTAAGACTAAGGACAGGGGCGCCCCAAGCCTGGGGCTCCCTAAGCCTAAGGGCTGGGCCGCCCCAGGCCTGGGGCTCCCAAAGCCTATGGGCTGGGGCGCCTCAGGCCTCGGGATACCAACGCCTAAGGGCTGGGGCGCCCCAGGCCTGGGGATCCCAAAGCCTAAGGGCTAGGGCGCCCCAGCTTCGGGCTCCCAAGCCTAAGACCTGGGGCGCACCAGGCCACGGGCTCCCTAAGCCTAAGGGTAGGGGCGTCCCAGGCCTGGGACTCCCAAAGCCTAAGGGCTAGGGCGCCCCAGGCCTGGGGCTCCCTAAGTCTAAGAGCTGGGGCTCACCAAGCCTGGGGCTCCCTTAGCCTATGGGCTGGGGCGCCCATGGTCTGGGGCTCTAAAAGCCTAAGGGCTGGGGTGCCTAAGGCCTGGGGCTCCCTAAGCCTAAGGACTGGGCTGCCCCAGGTCTGGGGCTACCTAACCCTAAGTACTGGGGCGCCCCAGACTAGGGGCTCCCTAAGCCTAAGTGTGGGGGAGCCCCAGGATTGGAGCTCCCTAAGCCGAAGGGCTGGTGTGTCCCAGGGCTGGGGCGCCCCATTCCAGGGGCTCCCTAAGTCTAAGTGTGGAGGAGCCCCAGGCTTGGAGCTCCCTAAGCCGAAGGGCTGGGGAGTCCCAGGGCTGGGGCGCCCCAGGCCTGGGGATCCCAAAGTCTAAGGGCTGGGGTGCCCCAGGCCCGGGGCTCCCCAAGCCCAAGGGCTGAGGGGTCCCAGGCCTGGGGCTCCCTAAGCCTAAGGGCTGGGGCGCCCTTGCCAGGGGCTCCCTAAGCCAAAGGGCTGGGGTGTACCCAGGGCTGGGGCGCCCCAGGCCAGGGGCTCCAAAGCCTAAGAGCTGGGGCGCCCCAGGCCTGGGTCTCCCTAAGCCTAAGGGCTGGGGCGCCCCAGGCCTGGGACTCCCAAAACCTAAGGGCTGGGGCACCCCAGGTCTGGGGCTACCTAAGCTTAAGGGCTGGGGCGCCCCAGGTCTGGGGCTCCCAAAATTTATGGGCTGGGGCGTCCCAGGCCTGGGGATCCCTAAGACAAAGGACAGGGGCGACCCAAGCCTGGGGCTCCCTAAGCCTAAGGACTGGGGCGCCCCAGGCCTGGGGCTCTCAAAGCCTATGGGCTGGGGCGCCTCAGGCCTGGGGCTCCCAAAGCCTAAGGGCTGGGGAGCCCCAGCCTGGGGCTCCCAAAGCCTAAGGGCTGGGCGCCCCAGGCCTGGGGCTCCCTTAGCCTAAGGGCTGGGGTGCCCCAAGTCTGGGACTCCCAAAGCCTAAGGGCTGGGGCACCCAAGGCCTGGGACTCCCAAAGCCTAAGGGCTGGGGCTCCCCAGGCCTGAGGCTCCCATAGCCGAAGGGCTGGGTCACCCTAGGCCTGGGGCTCCCTAAGTCTAAGTGCTGGGGCCCACAGACCAGGGGCACGCTAAGCATAAGTGTGAGGGAGCCCCAGGCTTGGAGCTCCCCAACCCGAAGGGCTGGGGCGTCCCAGGGCTGGAGCGCCCCAGGCCTGGGGCTCCCTAAGCCTAAGTGTGGGGGAGCCCCAGGCTTGGTGCTCCCTAAGCCTATGGGGTGGGGCGCCAAGGGTCTGGGGCTCTCTAAGCCTAAGGGCTGAGGCGCCTCAGGCCTGGGGCTCCCTAAGCCTAAGTGTTGGGGAGCCCCAGGCTTGGAGCTCCCTAAGACGAAGAGCTGGGGCACCCCAGGTCTGGGGCCACCTAAGCTTAAGGGCTGGGGAGCCACAGGTCTGGGGCTTCCAAAATTTATCGGCTGGGGCGTCCCAGGCCTGGGGATCCCTAAGACTAAGGACAGGGGCGCCCCAAGCCTGGGGATCCAAAAGCCTAAGGGCTGGGGCGCCCCAGCTTCGGGCTCCCAAGCCTAAGACCTGGGGCGCCCCAGGCCACGGGCTCCCTAACCTAAGGGTTGGGGCGCCCCAGGCTTGGGACTCCCAAAGCCTAAGGGCTAGGGCGCCCCAGGCCTGGGGCTCCCAAAGCCTAAGGGCTGGGCGCCCCAGGCCTGGGGCTCCCTAAGTCTCAGAGCTGGGGCTCACCAAGACTGGGGCGCCCTAAGCCTATGGGCTCGGGCGCCCCGTGTCTGGGGCTCTAAAAGCCTAAGGGCTGGGGTGCCTCAGGCCTGGGGCTCCCTAAGCTTAAGGACTGGGCTGCCCCAGGTCTGGGGCTACCTAACCCTAAGTACTGGGGCTCCCCAGACTAGGGGCTCCCTAAGCCTAAGTGTGGGGGAGCCCTAGGATTAGAGCTCCCTAAGACGAAGGGTGGGGTGTCCCAGGGCTGGGGCGCCCCATGCCAGGGACTCCCTAAGCCTAAGTGTGGAGGAGCCCCAGACTTGGAGCTCCCTAAGCCGAAGTACTGGGGCGTCCCAGGGTTGGGGCGCCCCAGGCCTGGGGAACCCAAAGTATAAGGGCTGGGGTGCCCCAGGCCTGGGGCTCCCCAAGCCCAAGGGCTGAGGCGTCCCAGGCCTGGGGCTCCCTAAGCCTAAGGGCTGTGGCGCCCTAGCCTGGGGCTCCCTAAGCCAAAGGGCAGGGGTGTACCCAGGGCTGGGGCGCCCCAGGCCAGGGGCTCCAAAGCCTAAGGGCTGGGGCGCCCCAGGCCTGGGTCTCCCTAAGCCTAAGTTTTGGGGAGCCCAAGGCCTGGGGCTCCCAAAGCATAAGGGCTGGGGCGTCCCAGGCCTGGGGCTCGCAAAGCCTAAGGGCTGGGGCGCCCCAGGCTGGGGCTCCCAAAGCCTAAGGGCTGGGGCGCCTGAGGCCTGGGGCTCCATAAGTCTAAGAGCTGGGGCTCACCAGACCTGGTGCTCCCTAAGCCTATGGGGTGGGGCGCCAAGGGTCTGGGGCTCTCTAAGCCTAAGGGCTGGGGCGCCTCAGGCCTGGGGCTCCCTAAGCCTAAGGGCTGGGGTGCCCCAGATCTGGGGCTACCTAAGCCTAAGTACTGGGGTGCCCCAGACCGGGGGCTCCCTAAGCCTAAGTGTGAGGGAGCCCCTGGCTTGGAGTTCCCTAAGCCGAAGGGCTGAGGCGGCCCAGGCCTGGGGTTCCAAAGCCTAAGGGCTGGGGCACCCCATGTCTGCGGCTACCTAAGCTTAAGGGCTGGGGCGCCCCAGGCCTAGGGATCCCAATATTTATGGGCTGGGGTGTCCCAGGCCTGGGGATCCCTAAGCCTAAGGACAGGGGCGCCCCAGGCCTGGAGCTCCCTAAGACTAAGGGCTGGGGCGCACCAGTCCTGGGGTTCCCAAAGTCTAAGGGCTGGGGTGCCCCAGGCCTGGGGATCCCAAAGCCTAAGGTCTGGGGCGCCCCAGGCCTGGGGATCCCAAAGCCTAAGGGCTGGGGCGCCCCAGGGCTGGGGATCCCAGAGCCTAAGGGCTGTGGCGCCCCGGCTTCGGGCTCCCAAGCCTAAGGCATGGGTCGCCCCAGGCCTGGGACTCCCTAAGACTAAGGGTTGGGGCGCCCAAGGCCTGGGGCGCCCAAAGCCTAAGGGCTGGGTCGCCCCAGGCCTTGGGCTCTCAAAGCCTAAGGGCTGGGGCAAACCAGGCCTGGGGCTACCAAAGCCTAAGGGCTGGGGCGCCTGAGCACTGGGGCTCCCTAAGTCTAAGAGCTGGGCCCCACCAGGCCTGGTGCTCCCTAAGCCTATGGGGTGGGGCGCCAAGGGTCTGGGGCTCTCTAAGCCTAAGGGCTGGGGCGCCTCAGGCCTGGGGCTCCCTAAGCCTAATTGTTGGGTAGCCCCAGGCTTGTAGCTCCCTAAGACCAAGAGCTGGGGCACCCCAAGTCTGGGGCTACCTAAGCTTAAGGGCTGGGGAGCCTCAAGTCTGGGGCTCCCAAAATTTATGGGTTGGGGCGTCCCAGGCCTGGGGATCCCTAAGACTAAGGACAGGGGCGCCCCAAGCCTGGGGCTCCCTAAGCCTAAGGGCTGGGCCGCCCCAGGCCTGGGGCTCCCAAAGCCTATGGGCTGGGGCGCCTCAGGCCTCGGGATACCAACGCCTAAGGGCTGGGGCGCCCCAGGCCTGGGGATCCCAAAGCCTAAGGGCTAGGGCGCCCCAGCTTCGGGCTCCCAAGCCTAAGACCTGGGGCGCACCAGGCCACGGGCTCCCTAAGCCTAAGGGTAGGGGCGTCCCAGGCCTGGGACTCCCAAAGCCTAAGGGCTAGGGCGCCCCAGGCCTGGGGCTCCCTAAGTCTAAGAGCTGGGGCTCACCAAGCCTGGGGCTCCCTTAGCCTATGGGCTGGGGCGCCCATGGTCTGGGGCTCTAAAAGCCTAAGGGCTGGGGTGCCTAAGGCCTGGGGCTCCCTAAGCCTAAGGACTGGGCTGCCCCAGGTCTGGGGCTACCTAACCCTAAGTACTGGGGCGCCCCAGACTACGGGCTCCCTAAGCCTAAGTGTGGGGGAGCCCCAGGATTGGAGCTCCCTAAGCCGAAGGGCTGGTGTGTCCCAGGGCTGGGGCGCCCCATTCCAGGGGCTCCCTAAGTCTAAGTGTGGAGGAGCCCCAGGCTTGGAGCTCCCTAAGCCGAAGGGCTGGGGAGTCCCAGGGCTGGGGCGCCCCAGGCCTGGGGATCCCAAAGTCTAAGGGCTGGGGTGCCCCAGGCCCGGGGCTCCCCAAGCCCAAGGGCTGAGGGGTCCCAGGCCTGGGGCTCCCTAAGCCTAAGGGCTGGGGCGCCCTTGCCAGGGGCTCCCTAAGCCAAAGGGCTGGGGTGTACCCAGGGCTGGGGCGCCCCAGGCCAGGGGCTCCAAAGCCTAAGAGCTGGGGCGCCCCAGGCCTGGGTCTCCCTAAGCCTAAGGGCTGGGGCGCCCCAGGCCTGGGACTCCCAAAACCTAAGGGCTGGGGCACCCCAGGTCTGGGGCTACCTAAGCTTAAGGGCTGGGGCGCCCCAGGTCTGGGGCTCCCAAAATTTATGGGCTGGGGC
Organism: Tenrec ecaudatus; assembly: GCF_050624435.1. Classification (NCBI taxonomy): domain Eukaryota; kingdom Metazoa; phylum Chordata; class Mammalia; order Afrosoricida; family Tenrecidae; genus Tenrec; species Tenrec ecaudatus. Next base: position 2,928,713 of record NW_027457632.1, on the reverse strand, counting down.
GTCCCAGGCCTGGGGATCCCTAAGACAAAGGACAGGGGCGACCCAAGCCTGGGGCTCCCTAAGCCTAAGGACTGGGGCGCCCCAGGCCTGGGGCTCTCAAAGCCTATGGGCTGGGGCGCCTCAGGCCTGGGGCTCCCAAAGCCTAAGGGCTGGGGAGCCCCAGCCTGGGGCTCCCAAAGCCTAAGGGCTGGGCGCCCCAGGCCTGGGGCTCCCTTAGCCTAAGGGCTGGGGTGCCCCAAGTCTGGGACTCCCAAAGCCTAAGGGCTGGGGCACCCAAGGCCTGGGACTCCCAAAGCCTAAGGGCTGGGGCTCCCCAGGCCTGAGGCTCCCAAAGCCGAAGGGCTGGGTCACCCTAGGCCTGGGGCTCCCTAAGTCTAAGTGCTGGGGCCCACAGACCAGGGGCACGCTAAGCATAAGTGTGAGGGAGCCCCAGGCTTGGAGCTCCCCAACCCGAAGGGCTGGGGCGTCCCAGGGCTGGAGCGCCCCAGGCCTGGGGCTCCCTAAGCCTAAGTGTGGGGGAGCCCCAGGCTTGGTGCTCCCTAAGCCTATGGGGTGGGGCGCCAAGGGTCTGGGGCTCTCTAAGCCTAAGGGCTGAGGCGCCTCAGGCCTGGGGCTCCCTAAGCCTAAGTGTTGGGGAGCCCCAGGCTTGGAGCTCCCTAAGACGAAGAGCTGGGGCACCCCAGGTCTGGGGCCACCTAAGCTTAAGGGCTGGGGAGCCACAGGTCTGGGGCTTCCAAAATTTATCGGCTGGGGCGTCCCAGGCCTGGGGATCCCTAAGACTAAGGACAGGGGCGCCCCAAGCCTGGGGATCCAAAAGCCTAAGGGCTGGGGCGCCCCAGCTTCGGGCTCCCAAGCCTAAGACCTGGGGCGCCCCAGGCCACGGGCTCCCTAACCTAAGGGTTGGGGCGCCCCAGGCTTGGGACTCCCAAAGCCTAAGGGCTAGGGCGCCCCAGGCCTGGGGCTCCCAAAGCCTAAGGGCTGGGCGCCCCAGGCCTGGGGCTCCCTAAGTCTCAGAGCTGGGGCTCACCAAGCCTGGGGCGCCCTAAGCCTATGGGCTGGGGCGCCCCGTGTCTGGGGCTCTAAAAGCCTAAGGGCTGGGGTGCCTCAGGCCTGGGGCTCCCTAAGCTTAAGGACTGGGCTGCCCCAGGTCTGGGGCTACCTAACCCTAAGTACTGGGGCTCCCCAGACTAGGGGCTCCCTAAGCCTAAGTGTGGGGGAGCCCTAGGATTAGAGCTCCCTAAGACGAAGGGTGGGGTGTCCCAGGGCTGGGGCGCCCCATGCCAGGGACTCCCTAAGCCTAAGTGTGGAGGAGCCCCAGACTTGGAGCTCCCTAAGCCGAAGTACTGGGGCGTCCCAGGGTTGGGGCGCCCCAGGCCTGGGGAACCCAAAGTATAAGGGCTGGGGTGCCCCAGGCCTGGGGCTCCCCAAGCCCAAGGGCTGAGGCGTCCCAGGCCTGGGGCTCCCTAAGCCTAAGGGCTGTGGCGCCCTAGCCTGGGGCTCCCTAAGCCAAAGGGCAGGGGTGTACCCAGGGCTGGGGCGCCCCAGGCCAGGGGCTCCAAAGCCTAAGGGCTGGGGCGCCCCAGGCCTGGGTCTCCCTAAGCCTAAGTTTTGGGGAGCCCAAGGCCTGGGGCTCCCAAAGCATAAGGGCTGGGGCGTCCCAGGCCTGGGTCTCGCAAAGCCTAAGGGCTGGGGCGCCCCAGGCTGGGGCTCCCAAAGCCTAAGGGCTGGGGCGCCCGAGGCCTGGGGCTCCATAAGTCTAAGAGCTGGGGCTCACCAGACCTGGTGCTCCCTAAGCCTATGGGGTGGGGCGCCTCAGGCCTGGGGCTCCCTAAGCCTAAGGGCTGGGGTGCCCCAGGTCTGGGGCTACCTAAGCCTAAGTACTGGGGTGCCCCAGACCGGGGGCTCCCTAAAGCCTAAGTGTGAGGGAGCCCCTGGCTTGGAGTTCCCTAAGCCGAAGGGCTGAGGCGGCCCAGGCCTGGGGTTCCAAAGCCTAAGGGCTGGGGCACCCCATGTCTGCGGCTACCTAAGCTTAAGGGCTGGGGCGCCCCAGGCCTACGGGTCCCAATATTTATGGGCTGGGGTGTCCCAGGCCTGGGGATCCCTAAGCCTAAGGACAGGGGCGCCCCAGGCCTGGAGCTCCCTAAGACTAAGGGCTGGGGCGCACCAGTCCTGGGGTTCCCAAAGTCTAAGGGCTGGGGTGCCCCAGGCCTGGGGATCCCAAAGCCTAAGGTCTGGGGCGCCCCAGGCCTGGGGATCCCAAAGCCTAAGGGCTGGGGCGACCCGGCTTCCCGCTCCCAAAGCTTAAGGGCTGGGGCGCCCCAGGCCTGGGGCTCCCTAAGCCTAAGGGCTAGGGCGCCCCAAGTCTTGGGCTCCCACAGCCTAAGGGCTGGGGCGCCCCAGGCCTGGGGCTCGCAAAGCCTAAGGGCTGGGGCGCCCCAGGCCTGGTGCTCCCAAAGCCTAAGGGCTGGGACGCCCCAGGACTGGGGCTCCCTAAGCCTAAGGGCTGGGTCGCCCCAGGCCTGGGGCTCCCTAAGCCTAAGGGCTGGGACGCCCCAGACCTGGGGCTCCCAAAGACCAAGGGCCGGGGCGCCCCAAGCCTGGTGCTCCCAAAGCCTAATGGTTGGGGCGTCCCTGGCTTTGGGCTCTCTAAGCCTAAGGGCTGGGGCGCCCCAGGCCTGGAGCTGCCAAAGCTTAAGGGCTGGAACGACCCAGGCCTGGGGCTCCCGTAGCCTAAAGGCTGGGTCGCCCCAGGCCTGGGGCTCCCAAAATCTAAGGGCTGGGTGGCCCCAGGCCTGGGGTTCCCTTAGCCTAAGGGCTGGGGGTCCCCACGCCTGGGGCTCCCTAAGCCTAAGGGTTGGGGCGCCCCAGGCCTGGGGCTCCCTAAGCCTAAGGGCTGGGGCGCCCCAGGCCTGGGGCTCCCAAAGTCTAAGACCTGGGACTCACCAGGCCTGGGGCCCCCAAATCCTATGGGCTGGGGTGCCCCGGGTCTGGGGCTCTCTAAGCTTAAGGCTGGGGCGCCACAGGCCTGGGACTCCCTAAGCCTAAGGGCTGGGGAGCCCCAGGTCTGGGGCTACCTAAGCCTAAGTGCTTGGGCGCCCCAGACGAGGGGCTACATAAGCCTAAGTGTGTGGGAGCCCCAGGCTTGGAGCTCCCTATGCCGAAGTGCTGGGGTGTCCCAGGGCTGGGGCGCCCCAGCCCAGGAACTCCTTAAGCCTAAGTGTGGGGGAGCCCCAGGCTTGGAGCTTCCTAAGCCGAAGGGCTGAGGCACCCCAGACCAGGGGCTCCCAAAGCTTAAGGGCTGGGGCGCCCCAGTCCTGGGGCTCCCAAATCCAAAGGGCTGGGGCGCCACAGGTCTGCAGCTCCCAAACCTATGGGCTGGGGCGACCCATGCCTGATGCTCCCTAAGTCTAAGGGCTGGGTGCACCAGGCCTGGGACTCCCAAAGCCTAAGGCCTGTGACGCCCCAGGCCTGTGGCTCCCTAAGTCTAAGGGCTGGGAGGCCCCAGGCCTGGGGCTCCCTTTGCCTAAGGGCTAGGGTGCCCCAGGCCTAGGGCTGCCTTAGCCTAAGGGCTGGGGACCCCCAGGCCTGGGACTCCCTAAGCCTAAGGGCTGGGGCGCCCCAGGCCTGGGGCTCCCAAAGCCGAAGTGCTGGGGCACCCCAGACCTGGGGCGCGCAAGTCTAAGTGCTGGGGCGCCCAAGACCAGGGGCTCCCTAAGCATAAGTGTGAGGGAGCCCCAGGCTTGGAGCTCCCTAAGCCGAAGGGCTGGGGTGTCCCAGGGCTGGAGCGCCCCAGGCCAGGGGCTCCCTAAGCCTAAGTGTGGAGGAGCCTCAGGCTTGGAGCTCCCTAATACGAAGGGCTGGGGCGCCCTAGGCCTGGGATTCCAAAGCCTTAGGGCTGGGGCACCCAAGGTCTTGGCCTACCTAAGCTTAAGGGTTGGGGCGCCCCAGGCCTAGAGCTCCCAAAATTTATGGGCTGGGGCGTCCCAGGCCTGGGGATCCCTAAGACTATGGACAGGGGCGCCCCAGGCCTGGGGCTCCCAAAGCCTATGGGCTGGGGCGCCTCAGGCCTGGGGATCCAAAAGCCTAAGGGCTGGGGCGCCCCAGTCCTGTGGATCCCAAAATCTACGGGCTGGGGCGCCCCAGGCCTGGGGATCCCAAAGCCTAAGGGCTGGGGCGCCCCAGGCCTGGGGATCCCAAAACCTAAGGGCTGGGGCGCCCCGGCTTCGGGGTCCCAAGCCTAAGGGCTTGGGCTCCCAAGGCCACGGGCTCCCTAAGCCTAAGGGATGGGTGGCCCAGGCCTGGGACCCCCAATGCCTAAGGGCTGGGGCGCCCCAGGCCTGGGGCTCCCAAAGCTTAAGGGCTGGGGCGCCCCAGGCCTGGGGCTCCCTAAGTCTAAGAGCTGGGGCTCACCAGGCCTAGGGCTCCCTAAGCCTATGGGCTGGGGCGCCCCGGGTCTGGGGCTCTAAAACCTATGTGCTGGGGCGCCTCAGGCCTGGGGCTCCGCAAGCCTAAGGACTGGGCTGCCCCAGGTCTGGGGCTACCAAAGCCTAAGTGCTGGGTCGCCCCAGACTAGGGGCTACCTAAGCCTAAGTGTGGGGGAGTCGCAGGATTGGAGCTCCCTAAACCGAAGGGTGGGGTGTCCCAGGGCTGGGGCGCCCCAGGCCAGGTGCTCCATAAGCCTAAGTGTGGAGTAGCCCCAGGCTTGGAGCTCCCTAAGCCGAAGGGCTGGGGCATCCCAGGGCTGGGGCGCCCCAGGCCAGGGGATACCAAAGTCTAAGGGCTGGGGTGCCCCTGGCCTGGGGATCCCCAAGCCCAAGGGCTGAGGCGTCCCAGGTCTGGGGCTCCCTAAGCCTATGGGCTGGGGCGCCCCAGGCATGGGGCTCCCTAAGCCAAAGGGCTGGGGTGTACAGGGCTGGGGCGAACCAGGCCAGGGGCTCCAAAGCCTAAGGGCTGCGGTGCCCCAGGTCTGGGACTCCCTAAGCCTAAGGGCTGAGGCGCCCCAGGCCTGGGGCTCCCAAAGCCTAAGGGCTGGGGTGCCCCAGGCCTGGGGCTCGCAAAGCCTAAGGGCTGGGGTGCCCGAGGACTGGGGCTCCCTAAGCCTAAGGGCTGGGGCTCCCCAGTCCTGGGGTTCCCAAAGTCTAAGGGTTGGGGCGCCCCAGGCCTGGGGATCCCAAAGCCTTAGGGCTGGGGCGCCCCAGGCCACGGGCTCCCTAAGCCTAATGGCTGGGGCGCCCCAGGCCTGGGGCTGCCAAAGCCTAAGAGCCGGGGTGCCCTAGGCCTGGTGCTAACTAAGCCTATGGGCCGGGGCTCCCCAGACCTGGGGCTCCCAAAGCCTAAGGGATGGGGCGTCCCTGGCTTTGGGCTCCCTAAGCCTAAGGGCTGGGGTGCCCCAGGCCTGGAGCTGCCTAAGCCTAAGGGCTGGGACGCCCCAGGCCTAGGGCTCCCAAAGCCTAAGGGTTGGGGCGCCCCAGGCCTGGGGATCCCAAAGCCTAAGGGCTGGGGCGCCCCAGGCCTGCGGCTCCCAAAGTCTAAGCGCTGGGGCTCACCAGGCTTGGGGCTCCCACAGCCTATGGGCTGGGGCGCCCCAGACCAGGGGCTCCCTAAGCCTAAGTGTGTGGGAGCCCCAGGCTTGGAGCTCCCTATGCCGAAGTGCTGGGGTGTCCCAGGGCTGGGGCGCCCCAGGCCAGGAACTCCTTAAGCCTAAGTGTGGGGGAAATCCAATCTTGGAGCTACCTAAGCCGAAGGGTTGAGGCACCTCAGACAAGGGGCTCCCAAAGCTTAAGGGCTGGGTGCACCAGGCCTGGGGCTCCCAAAGCCTAAGGGCTGGGGTGCCCGAGGACTGGGGCTCCCTAAGTCTAAGAGCTGGGGCTCACCAGGCCTGGGGCTCCCTAAGCCTATGGGCTGGGGCGCCAAGTGTCTAGGGCTCTCTAAGCCTAAGGGCTGGGACACCTCAAACCTGGGGCTCCCTAAGCTTAAGGGCTGGTGTGCCCCAGGTCTGGGGCTACCTAAGCATAAGTAATGGGGTGCCCCAGACCAGGGGCTCCCTAAGCCTAAGTGTGAGGGAGCCCCAGGCTTGGAGCTCCCTATGCCGAAGTGCTGGGGTGTCCCAGGGCTGGGGCGCCCCAGGCCAGGAACTCCTTAAGCCTAAGTGTGGGGGAGCTCCAATCTTGGAGCTCCCTAAGCCGAAGGGCTGAGGCACCCCAGACCAGGGGCTCCCAAAGCTTAAGGGCTGGGTGCACCAGGCCCGGGACTCCCAAAGCCTAAGGGCTGTGGCGCCCCAGATCTTAGGCTTAGGGAGCCCCAAGCCTCGGGCGCCAGGCCCTTAAGCATAGGGAGTCCCAGGACTGCGGTGCCCCAGCCCTTAGGCTTAGGGAGCCCCAGGCCTGGGGCGCCCCAGGCATAGGCTTAGGGAATCCCAGGCCTCGGGCGCCCCAGCCCTTAGGCTTTGGGAGCCACAGGCTTGGGGCGCCCCAGCCCTTAGGCTTTGTGGGCCCCTGGCCGGGGCGCCCCATCCCTTAGGCTTTGGGAGCTCCAGACATGGGGCGCCCCAGCCCTTAGGCTTTGGGAGCCACATTCCTGGTGCTTCCCAGCCCTTAGGATTAGGGAACCCCTGCCTGGGGCACCCCAGCCCTTATTCTTTGGGAACCCCAGGCCTGGTGCGCAACAGCCCTTAGGCTTTGAGAGCCCCAGGCCTGAGGCGCCACAGCCCTTAGGCTTTGGGAGCCAAAGGCCTGGGGCACCCCAGCCCTTAGTCTTGGGGCGCCCAAGCCCTTAGGCTTAGGGAGCCACAGGTCTGGCGCGCCCTAGCCCATAGGCTTAGGGAGCCCCAGACCTGGGGCACCACAGCCCTTAGGCTTAGATAGTCCCAGGCCAGGGGCGCCCCAGCCCTTTGGCTTTTCAAAAACCAGGCCTGGGGCCCAGCTTAAGGAGCCCCCGACCTGGGACGCCAGAGACCTTAGGCTTAGGGAGCCCCAGGCCTGGTGTGCCCCAGCCCTTAGGCTTTGGGAGCCCCTAGCCAGGGGCGCCCCGCCGTAAGGCTTTGGGAGCACCAGGCCTGTGGCGCCCAGCCCTCACGCTTTGGGAGCACCAGGCCTGGGGCGCCCCAGCCCTTAGGCTTTGGGAGACCCTGGCCTGGGGCATCCCAGCCCTTAAGCTTTGTGAACCCCAGCCCTTAGGCTTTGGGAGCCCCAGGCCTGGGGCGCCCAGCCCTTAAGTTTAGGGAGTCCCAGACCTGGGGCGCCAGAACCCTTAGGCATAGGGGGCACCAGGACTGGGGCGCCCCAGCCCTTAGTCTTTGGGAACCCCAGCGTTAGGATTTGGGAGCCCCAGCCTAGGGCGCCCAGCCCTTAGGCTTTTGGAGCACCAGGCCTGGGGCACACCAGCCCTTAGGCTTTGGGAGACCCTGGCCTGTTGCATCGCAGCCCTTAAGCTTTGTGAACCCCAGCCCTTAGGCTTTGGGAGCCCCAGGCCTGGGGCGCCCAGCCCTTAGGTTTAGGGAGCCCCAGAACTGGCGCGCCAGAACCCTTAGACATAGGAGGCCCCAGGCCTGGGGTGCCCCAGCCCTTAGACTTTGGGAGCCCCAGGCCTTGGGCGCCCCAGCCCTAAGATTTTGGTAGCCCAGGCCTGAGGCGCCCCAGCCCTTAGTCTTTGGGAACGCCAGCCCTTAGGATTTGGGAGCCCTATGCCTGGGGCGCGCAGCCCTTAGGCTTTGGGAGTACCAGGCCCGGGGCGCCCCAGCCCTTAGGCTTTGGGAGACCCTGCCTGGGGCATCCCAGCCCTTAAGCTTTGTGAACCCCAGCCCTTAGGCTTTGAGAGCCCCAGGCCTGGGGCGCCACAGCCCTTAGGCTTTGGGAGCCAAAGGCCTGGGGCACCCCAGCCATTAGTCTTGGGGCACCCATGCCCTTAGGCTTAGGGAGCCACAGGTCTGGGGCGCCCTAGCCCATAGGCTTAGGGAGCCCCAGACCTGGGGCACCCCAGCCCTTAGGCTTAGATAGTCCCAGGCCAGGGGCGCCCCAGCCCTTTGGCTTTTCGAGAACCAGGCCTGGGGCGCAGCTTAGGGAGCCCCCGACCTGGGACGCCAGAGACCTTAGGCATAGGGAGCCCCAGGCCTGGGGCGCCCCAGCCCTTAGGCTTTGGGAGCACAAGGCCTGGGGCACCCAGCTCTTCGGTTTAGGGAGCCCCAGACCTGGGGCACCAGAACCCTGAGGCATAGGGGGCACCAGGCCTGGGGCGCCCCAGCCGTTAGGCTTAGGCAGCTCCAGGCCTGGGGCGCCCCAGGCCTTAGGCTTTGGGAACACCAGCCCTTAGGATTTGGGAGCCCCAGACCAGGGGCACCCAGCCCTTAGGCTTTGGGAGCACCAGGCCTGGGGCGCCCCAGCCCTTAGACTTTGGGAGACCCTGGCCTGGGGCGCCCAGCCCTTAAGTTTAGGGAGTCCCAGACCTGGGGCGCCAGAACCCTTAGGCATAGGGGGCACCAGGCTGGGGCGCCCCAGCCCTTAGTCTTTGGGAACCCCAGCGTTATGATTTGGGAGCCCCAGGCCTAGGGCGCCCAGCCCTTAGGCTTTGGGAGCACCAGGCCTGGGGCGCCCCAGCCCTTAGGCTTTGGGAGACCCTGGCCTGGTGCATCCCAGCCCTTAAGCTTTGTGAACCCCAGCCCTTAGGCTTTGGGAGCCCCAGGCCTGGGGCGCCTAGCCCTTAGGTTTAGGGAGCCCCAGACCTGGCGCGCCAGAACCCTTAGGCATAGGAGGCCCCAGGCCTGGGGTGCCCCAGCCCTTAGACTTTGGGAGCCCCAGGCCTTGGGCGCCCCAGCCCTAAGATTTTGGGATCCCAGGCCTGAGGCGCCCCAGCCCTTAGTCTTTGGGAACCCCAGCCCTTAGGATTTGGGAGCCCCATGCCTGGGGCGCCCAGCCCTAAGGCTTTGGGAGCACCAGTCCCGGGGCGCCCCAGCCCTTAGGCTTTGGGAGACCCTGGCCTGGGGCATCGCAGCCCTTAAGCTTTGTGAACCCCAGCCCTTAGGCTTTGGGAGTCCCAGACCTGGGGCGCCAGAACCCTTAGGCATAGGGGGCACCAGGCCTGGGGCGCCCCAGCCCTTAGTCTTTGGGAACCCCAGCGTTGTGATTTGGGAGCCCCAGGCCTAGGGCGCCCAGCCCTCTGGCTTTGGGAGCACCAGGCCTGGGGCGCCCCAGCCCTTAGGCTTTGGGAGACCCTGGCCTGGTGCATCCCAGCCCTTAAGCTTTGTGAACCCCAGCACTTAGGCTTTGGGAGCCCCAGGCCTGGGGCACCCAGCCCTTAGGTTTAGGGAGCCCCAGACCTGGAGCGCCAGAACCCTTAGGCATAGGAGGCCCCAGGCCTGGGGTGCCCCAGCCCTTAGACTTTGGGAGCCCCAGGCCTTGGGCGCCCCAGCCCTAAGATTTTGGGAGCCCAGGCCTGAGGCGCCCCAGCCCTTAATCTTTGGGAACCCCAGCCCTTAGGATTTGGGAGCCCCATGCCTGGGGCGCCCAGCCCTTAGGCTTTGGGAGCACCAGGCCCAGGGCGCCCCAGCCCTTAGGCTTTGGGAGACCCTGGCCTGGGGCATCCCAGCCCTTAAGCTTTGTGAACCCCAGCCCTTAGGCTTTGGGAGCCCCAGGCCTGGGGCGCCCAGCCCTTAAGTTTAGGGAGTCCCAGACCTGGGGCGCCAGAACCCTTAGGCATAGGGGGCACCAGGCCTGGGGCGCCCCAGCCGTTAGGCTTAGGCAGCTCCAGGCCTGGGGCGCCCCAGGCCTTAGGCTTTGGGAACACCAGCCCTTAGGATTTGGGATCCCCAGACCAGGGGCGCCCAGCCCTTAGGCTTTGGGAGCACCAGGCATGGGGCGCCCCAGCCCTTAGACTTTGGGAGACCCTGGCCTGGGAAGCCCAGCCCTTAAGTTTAGGGAGTCCCAGACCTGGGGCGCCAGAACCCTTAGGCATAGGGGGCACCAGGCTGGGGCGCCCCAGCCCTTAGTCTTTGGGAACCCCAGCGTTATGATTTGGGAGCCCCAGGCCTAGGGCGCCCAGCCCTTAGGCTTTGGGAGCACCAGGCCTGGGGCGCCCCAGCCCTTAGGCTTTGGGAGACCCTGGCCTGGTGCATCCCAGCCCTTAAGCTTTGTGAACCCCAGCCCTTAGGCTTTGGGAGCCCCAGGCCTGGGGCGCCGAGCCCTTAGGTTTAGGGAGCCCCAGACCTGGCGCGCCAGAACCCTTAGGCATAGGAGGCCCCAGGCCTGGGGTGCCCCAGCCCTTAGACTTTGGGAGCCCCAGGCCTTGGGCGACCCAGCCCTAAGATTTTGGGAGCCCAGGCCTGAGGCGCCCCAGCCCTTAATCTTTGGGAACCCCAGCCCTTAGGATTTGGGAGCCCCATGCCTGGGGCGCCCAGCCCTTAGGCTTTGGGAGCACCAGGCCCGGGGCGCCCCAGCCCTTAGGCTTTGGGAGACCCTGGCCTGGGGCATTCCAGCCCTTAAGCTTTGTGAACCCCAGTCCTTAGGCTTTGGGAGCCCCAGGCCTGGGGCGCCCAGCCCTTAAGTTTAGGGAGTCCCAGACCTGGGGCGCCAGAACCCTTAGGCATAGGGGGCACCAGGCCTGGGGCGCCCCAGCCCTTATTCTTTGGGAACCCCAGCGTTATGATTTGGGAGCCCCAGGCCTAGGTCGCCCAGCCCTTAGGCTTTAGGTGCACCAGGCCTGGGGCGCCCCAGCCCTTAGGCTTTGGGAGACCCTGGCCTGGTGCATCCCAGCCCTTAAGCTTTGTGAACCCCAGCCCTTAGGCTTTCGGAGCCCCAGGCCTGGGGCGCCCAGCCCTTAAGTTTAGGGAGTCCCAGACCTGGAGCGCCAGAACCCTTAGGCATAGGGGGCACCAGGCCTGGGGCGCCCCAGCCGTTAGGCTTAGGCAGCTCCAGGCCTGGGGCGCCCCAGGCCTTAGGCTTTGGGAACACCAGCCCTTAGGATTTGGGAGCCCCAGACCAGGGGCGCCCAGCCCTTAGGCTTTGGGAGCACCAGGCCTGGGGCGCCCCAGCCCTTAGACTTTGGGAGACCCTGGCCTGGGAAGCCCAGCCCTTAAGTTTAGGGAGTCCCAGACCTGGGGCGCCAGAACCCTTAGGCATAGGGGGCACCAGGCTGGGGCGCCCCAGCCCTTAGTCTTTGGGAACCCCAGCGTTATGATTTGGGAGCCCCAGGCCTAGGGCGCCCAGCCCTTAGGCTTTGGGAGCACCAGGCCTGGGGCGCCCCAGCCCTTAGGCTTTGGGATACCCTGGCCTGGTGCATCCCAGCCCTTAAGCTTTGTGAACCCCAGCCCTTAGGCTTTGGGAGCCCCAGGCCTGGGGCGCCGAGCCCTTAGGTTTAGGGAGCCCCAGACCTGGCGCGCCAGAACCCTTAGGCATAGGAGGCCCCAGGCCTGGGGTGCCCCAGCCCTTAGACTTTGGGAGCCCCAGGCCTTGGGCGCCCCAGCCCTAAGATTTTGGGAGCCCAGGCCTGAGGCACCCCAGCCCTTAATCTTTGGGAACCCCAGCCCTTAGGATTTGGGAGCCCCATGCCTGGGGCGCCCAGCCCTTAGGCTTTGGGAGCACCAGGCCCGGGGCGCCCCAGCCCTTAGGCTTTGGGAGACCCTGGCCTGGGGCATCCCAGCCCTTAAGCTTTGTGAACCCCAGTCCTTAGGCTTTGGGAGCCCCAGGCCTGGGGCGCCCAGCCCTTAAGTTTAGGGAGTCCCAGACCTGGGGCGCCAGAACCCTTAGGCATAGGGGGCACCAGGCCTGGGGCGCCCCAGCCCTTATTCTTTGGGAACCCCAGCGTTATGATTTGGGAGCCCCAGGCCTAGGTCGCCCAGCCCTTAGGCTTTAGGTGCACCAGGCCTGGGGCGCCCCAGCCCTTAGGCTTTGGGAGACCCTGGCCTGTTGCATCGCAGCCCTTAAGCTTTGTGAACCCCAGCCCTTAGGCTTTGGGAGCCCCAGGCCTGGGGCGCCCAGCCCTTAGGTTTAGGGAGCCCCAGACCTGGCGCGCCAGAACCCTTAGGCATAGGAGGCCCCAGGCCTGGGGTGCCCCAGCCCTTAGACTTTGGGAGCCCCAGGCCTTGGGCGCCCCAGCCCTAAGATTTTGGGAGCCCAGGCCTGAGGGGCCCCAGCCCTTAGTCTTTGGGAAACCCAGCCCTTAGGATTTGGGAGCCCCATGCCGGGGGCGCCCAGCACTTAGGCTTTGGGAGCACCAGGCCCGGGGCGCCCCAGCCCTTAGGCTTTGGGAGACCCTGGCCTGGGGCATCCCAGCCCTTAAGCTTTGTGAACCCCAGCCCTTAGGCTTTGGGAGCCTCAGGCCTAGGGCGCCCAGCCCTTAGGTTTAGGGAGTCCCAGACCTGGGGCGCCAGAACCCGTAGTCATAGGGGGGCCCAGGCCTGGGGCGCCCCAGCCGTTAGGTTCAGGGAGCCCCAGTCCTGAGGCGCCACAGCCCTTAGACTTTGGGAACCCCAGCCCTTAGGATTTGGGAGCCCCAGACCAGGGGCGCCCCAGCCCTTAGGCTTTGGGAGTTCCTTGCCTGGGGCATCCCAGCCCTTAAGCTTTGTGAACCCCAGCTGTTAGGCTTTGGGAGACCCAGGCCTGGGGCGCCCAGCCCTAAGGTTTAGGGAGCCCCAGACCTTGGCCGTCAGAACCCTCAGGCATAGGGGGCCCCAGGCGAGGGGCGCCCCAGCCCTTAGGCTTAGAGAGCCCCAGCCTGGGTTGCCCAAGCCCTTAGACTTTGGGAGCCCCAGGCCTGGTGTGCCCCAGCCCTTAGATTTTGGGAGCCCAGGCCTGGGTCGCCACAGCCCTTAATCTTTTGGAACCCCAGCCCTTAGGATTTGGGAGCCCCAGGCCTGGGGCGCCCAGTCCTTAGGCTTTGGGAGCACCAGACCTGGGGCGCCCCAGCCCTTAGGCTTTGGGAGACTCAGGCCTGGGGCGCCCCACGCCTTAGGCTTAGGGAGCCCCAGTCCTGGGGCTCCAGAGCCTTTAGGCATAGGGAGCCCCAGGCCTGGGGCGCCCCAGCCTTAGGTTTGGGAGCCCCAGGCCTGGGGCGCCCCAGCCTTTAGGCTTTGGGAGCCCCAGGCCTGGGGCGCCCCAGCCCTTAGGCTTTGGGAGCCCCAGGCCTGGGGCGCCCCAGCCCTTTGGCTTTGGGAGCCCCAGGCCTATGGTGCCACAGCCCTTAGGCTAGGGCGCTTCATGCCTGGGGTCCCACATACCTTAGGCTTTGGGATCCCCAAGCCTGGGGCACCAGAACCCTTAGTCATAGGGAGCCCCAGGCCTGGGGCTCCTCTGCCCATAGGATTAGGGAGCCTCAGGCCTGGGTCGCCCCACACCTTAGGCGTAGGGAGCCCAAGGCCTGGGGTGCTTCAGATCTTAGGCCTTGGGCGCTCCAGCCATTAGGCTTAGGGAGCCCCAGGATTGGGGCACGCCTGCCCTTAGGCTTAGGGAGCCCCAGACCTGGGGCGCCCACGCCCTTAGGCATAGGGAGCAAAAGGCCTGGGGTGCCCCAGCACTTTGGTTTTGGGAGAACCAGGCCTGGTGTGCCCCATCTCTTAGGCTTTGGGATCCCCAGGCCTGGGGCGCCCCAGCCCTTAGGCTTTGGGAGACCCAGCCTTGGGCGCCGCAACCCTTAGGCTTAGGGAGCCCCAGGCCTGGGGCGCCCCAGCCCTTAGGCTTTGGGAGCCCCAGACCTGGGGCTCCCAGCCCTTAGATTTAGGGAGACCCAGACCTGGGGCACCCAAGCCCTTAGGCTTAGTGAGCCCCAGGGCTGGGGCGCGCAGCCCTTAGTCTTTGGGAGCCGCAGCCCTTAGGCTTTGGGAGCCTCAGGCCTAGGGAGACCCAGCCCTTTGGCTTAGGGTGCCCCAGGCCTGGGGCGCCACAGCCCTTAGGATTAGGAACATCTTGGCCTGGGGTGCCACAGCCCTTAGGCTTTGGGAGCCCCAGGCCTGGGGCGCCCCAGCCCTTAGGCTTAGGGTGCTCCAGGTCTGGGGTCCCACATACCTTAAGCTGAGGGAGCCCCAGGCCTGGGGCGCCCCAGCCCTTAGGCTTAGGGAGGCCCAGGCCTGCGACGCCCCAGCCCTTAGGCTTTGGGAGCCACAGGCCTGGGGCGCCCTAGCCCTTAGGCTTTGGGAACCCCAGACCTGTGGCGCCCCAGCCCTTAGGCTTTGGAAGCCCCAGGCCTAGGGCGCCCCAGCCCTTAGATTTAGGGAGACCCAGACCTGTGGCGCCCCAGCCCTTAGGCATAAGGAGCCCCAAGTCTGGGGCGCCCCAAGACTTAGGCATAGGGAGCCCCAGGCCTGGGGCGCCCCAGCCCTTAGGTTTACAGAGACCCAGACATGGGGTGCCCCAGCCCTTCGGCTTTGGGAGCCCCAGCCCTTAGGTTTTGGGAGCCCCAGCCCTTAGTCTTTGGGAGCCACAGGACTGGGGAGCCCTAGCCCTTAGGCTTTGGGAGCCCCAGAACTGGAGCGCCCCAGCCCTTAGGCTTAGGGAGCCCCAGGCCTGGGGCGCCCCAGATCTTAGGCCTGGGGTTCCCCAGCCCGTTGGCTTAGAGAACCCGAGCCCTGGGGTGCCCCAGCCCTTAGGATTAGGGAGCCCCAGGCCTGGGGTTCCAGCCCTTAGGATTAGGGAGCCCCAGTCCTGGACGCCCCAGTTCTTAGACTTAGGGAGCAACAGACCTGGGGCGCCCCAGCCTTTAGGCTTTGGGAGCCCCTGGCTTGTGACGCCCCAGCCCTTAGGATTTGGGAGCCCCTGGCCAGGGGTGCCCCAGCATTTTGGCTTAGGAAACCGCAGACCTGGGGCGCCCTAGCCCTTAATCTTTGGGAGGCCCAGCATTTCGGCTACGGGTGCCCCATGCCTGGGGCGCCCCAGCCCTTAAGGTTAGGGAGCCCCAGGCCTGGGGCGCCCCTGCCCTTAGGCTTAGGGAAGCCCCAGGCCTGGGGCACCCCAGCCCTTAGGCATAGGGAGCCCCATGCCTGGGGCGCCCCAGCCCTTAGGTTTAGGGAGACCCAGACCTGGGGCGCCCCACCCTTAGGTTTAGGGAGCCCCAGGCCAGGGCGCCCCAGACATTAGGATTTGAGAGCCCCAGGCTTGGGGCCCCAAATCCCTTACACTTTGGGAGCCCCAGGCCTGGGGCGCCCTAGCCCTTAGGCTTTGGGAGACCCAAGCTTGGGGCGCCCCAACCCTTAGGCTTTGGTAGACCCAGTCCTGAGGTGCCCCAGCCATTAGGCTTTGGGAGCCCCAGGCCTGGAGCGCCCCAGATCTTAGGCCTGGGGTGCCCCAGCCCTTTGGCTTAGAGAACCCGAGGCCTGGGGTGCCCCAGCCCTTAGGTTTAGGGAGCCCCAAGCCTGGGGGCTCCAGCCCTTAGGGTTAGGGAGCCCCAGGCCTGGACGCCCCAGTTCTTAGGCTTAGGGAGCAACAGACCTGGGGCGCCCCGGCCTATAGGCTTTGGGAGCCCCTGGCCTGTGACGCCCCAGCCCTTAGGATTTGGGAGCCCCTGGCCTTGGGTGCCCCAGCCTTTTGGCTTAGGAAACCGCAGACCTGGGGCACCCTAGCCCTTAAGCTTTGGGAGCCAAAGCACTTAGGCTTAGGTAACCCCACGCCTGGGGCGCCCCAGCCCTTAGGCTTAGGGTGCCCCTACTGGGGCGCCAAAGCCCTTAGGCTTAGGGAGCCCCAGTCCTAGGGCGACCCAGCTTTTAGGCTACGGGTGCCCCAGGCCTGGGGCGCCTCAGGCTTAAGGTTAGGGAGCCCCAGGCCTGGGGTGCCCCAGCCCTTAGGCTTTGGGAGCCCCAGGCTTGGGGCGCCCCAGCCCTTAGGTTTTGGGAGCCCCAGGCCTGGGGAGCCCCAGCCCTTAGGCTTTGGGAGCCCCAGGCTTGGGGCGCCCCAGCCCTTAGGCTTAGGGAGCCCAAGGCCTGGGGCTCCCCAGCCCTTAGGGTTAGGGCACTCCAGGCCTGGGGTCCCACCACCTTAAGCTTAGGGAGCCCCAGGCCTGAGGGGCCCCAGCCCTTAGGCTTACGGAGGCCCAGGCCTGCCGCGCCCCAGCCCTTAGGCTTTGGCAGCCACAGGCCTGGGGCACCCTAGCACTTAGGCTTTTGGAACCCCAGACCGGGGGCGCCCCAGCCCTTAGGTTTAGGGAGCCCTAGGCCTGGGGCACCCCAAACCTTAGATTTAGGGAGACCCAGACCTGGGGCGCCCCAGCCCTTAGGCTTTGGGAGCCACAGACCTGGGGTGCCCCAGCCCTTAGGATTTGGGAGCCACAGGCCTGGGGCACCCTAGACCTTAGGCTTTTGGAGCCCCAGACCGGGGGGGCCCCCAGCCCTTAGGCTTAGGGAGCCCTAGGCCTGGGGCGCCCCAGATCTTAGGTCTGGGGCGCCCCAGCCCTTAGGCTTAGGAATCCCCAGGCCTGGGGCACCCCAGACCTTAGATTTAGGGAGACCCAGACCTGGGGCGCCCCAGCCCTTAGGCTTTGGGAGCCCCAGACTGGGATCGCCCTAGCCCTTAGGCTTAGGGAGACCCAGGCCTTGGGCGCCCCAGATCTTAGGCCTGGGGCGCCCCAGCCCATAAGCTTTGGGAGCCCTAAGCCTGGGTTCCCAAGCCCTTGGGCTTTGGGAGACCCAGCCCTGGGGTGCCCCAGCCCTTAGGCATAGGGAGCCCCAGATATGGGGCGCACCAACCCTTAGGCATAGGGAGCCCCAGGCCTGGGGCGCCCCCGCCCTTAGGTTTAGGGAGACCCAGACCTGGTTCGCCCAAGCCCTTAGGCTTAGGGAGCCCCAGGGCTGGGGCGCCCCAGCCCTTAGTCTTTGGGAGGCCCACCCCTTAGTCTTTGGGAGACTCAGGCCTAGGGCGACCCAGCCCTTTGGCTTAGGGTGGCCCAGGCCTGGGGCGCCACAGCCCTTAGGCTTTTGGAGCCCCTGGCCTGGGGCGCCCCAGCGCTTAGGCTTAGGAACATCTTGGCCTGGGGTGCCCCATCCCTTAGGCTTTGGGAGCCCCAGGCCTGGGGCTCCCCAGCCCTTAGGCTTAGGGTGCTCCATGCCTGGGGTCCCACATACCTTAAGCTTAGGGAGCCCCAGGCCTGGGGCGCCCCAGCCCTTAGGCTTAGGGAGGCCCAGGCCTGCGCCGCCCCTGCCCTTATGCTTTGGGAGCCACAGGCCTGGGGCGCCCTAGCCCTTAGGCTTTGGAAGCCCCAGACCGGTGGCGCCCCAGCCCTTAGGCATTGGGAGCCCCAGGCCTGGGGTGCCCCAGCCCTTAGATTTAGGGAGACCCAGACCTGGGGCTCCCAGGCCTTAGGCATAAGGAGCTCCAAGTCTGGGGCACCACAGCACTTAGGCATAGGGAGCCCCAGGCCTGCGGCGCCCCAGCCCTTCGGTTTACGGAGACCCAGACATAGGGTGCCCCAACCCTTCGGCTTTGGGAGCCCCAGCCCTTAGGTTTTGGGAGCCCCAGCCCTTAGTCTTTGGGAGCCACAGGCCTGGGGCGCCCTAGCCCTTAGGCTTAGGGAGCCCCAGAACTGGAGCGCCCCAGCCCTTAGGCTTAGGGAGCACCAGGCTTGGGGCGCCCCAGATCTTAGGCCTGGGGTGCCCCAGCCCTTAGGCTTAGGGAGTCCGAGGTCTGGGTTGCCCGAACCCTTAGACATAAGGAGCCCCAAGTATGGGGCGCCCCAGCCCTTAGGCATAGGGAGCCCCAGGCCTGGGGCGCCCCAGCCCTTAGGTCTACGGATACCCAGACATGGGGTGCCCCAGCCCTTTGGCTTTGAGAGCCCAAGCCCATAGGTTTTGGGAGCCCCAGGCCTAGGGTGCCCCAGCCCTTTGGCTTAGGGAGCCCCAGGCCTGGGGTGACCCAGCCCTTAGGCTTAGGGTGCCCCTGGCCTGGGGCGCCCCAGCCCTTAAGCTTAGGCAGCCCCAGGCCTGTGGCGCCTCTGCCCTTAGGCTTAGGGAACCCCAGGCCTGGGGCGCCCCAGCCCTTAGGTTTAGGGAGACACAAACCTGGGGTGCCCCACCCTTAGGTTTACGGATCCCCAGGCTGAGGCGCCCCAGACATTAGGCTTTGAGAGCTCCAGGCTTGGTGTCCCCAGACCTTAGGCTTTGGGAGCCCCTGGCCTGGGGCGCCCCAGCCCTTAGGCTTTTGGAGCCCAAGGCCTGGGGGCTCCAGCCGTTAGGATTAGGGAGCCCCAGGCCTGGGCGCCCCAGTCCTTAGGCTCAGGGAGCAACAGACCTGGGGCGCCCCAGCCTTTAGGCTTTGGGAGCCCCTGGCCTGGGACGCCCCAGCCCTTAGGATTTGGGAGCCCCAGGCCAGGGGCGCCCCAGACATTAGGATTTGAGAGTCTCAGGCTTGGGACCCCAAAGCCCTTACACTTTGGGAGCCCCAGGCCTTGGACGTCCCAGCCCTTAGGCTTTGGGAGCCCCTAGCCTGGGGAATCACAGCCCATAAGCTTTGGGAACCCCAGCCCTTAGGCGTTGGGAGCCCAAGGCTTGGGCGCCCAGCCCTTAGGCTTTGGGAGCCCCAGACCTGGGGCGCTAGAACCCTTAGGCATAGGGAGCCACAGGTCTGGGGCGCCCTCAGCCGTTAGGCTTAGGGAGAACCAGGTGGTGCGCCCCAGCCCTTAGGCTTTTGGAGCCCCAGGCCTGGGGCGCCCAGCCCTTAGGCTTTGGGAGCCCCATCCTGGGGCCCCCTAGCCCTTAGGCTTGGGGAGCTCCAGACATGGGGCGCCTCAGCCCTTAAGCATAGGGAGCAACAGGCCTGGGGCGCCCCAGCCCTTAGGTTTAGGGAGACCCAACCTGGGGCGCCCAAGCACGTAGGCTTAGGGAGCCCCAGGGTTGGAGCGCTCCAGCCCTTAGTCTTGGGAGCCCCAGCCCTTAGGCTTAGGGAGCCCCAGACCTGGGACGACCCTGCCCTTAGGCTTTGGGAACCCCTGGCCTGGGGCGCCACAGGCCTTAGACTTTGGGAGCTCCAGGCCTGTGGCACCCCATCCCTTAGGCTTTGGGAGCCACAGGTTTGGGGCAAGCCAGATCTTAGGTCTGGGGCGCCCCAGCTCTTAGACTTAGGGAGCCCCAGAAATGGGGCGCCGCAGCCCTTAAGCTTAGGGAGCCGCAGACATGGGGCGCGCCAGTCCTTAGGCTTTGGGAGCCCCAGGCCTGGGGCGCCCAGCCTTTAGGATTTGGGAGCCCCAAGCCTGGGTCCCCCTAGCCCTTGGGCTTAGGGAGCCCCAGACCTGGGGCGCCAGAACCCTTAGGCATAGGGAGCCCCAGGCCTGGGGCACCCCAGCATTTAAGCTTTGGGAACCCCAGCCCTTAGACTTTGAGAGCCCCAGGCCTGGGGCGCCCCAGCCCTTAGGCTTAGGAACATCCTGGCATGGGGCGCCACAGCCCTTAGGCTTTGGGAGCCACAGGCATGGGGCGCCCAAGCCCATAGGCTTTGGGAGCCCCTGGCCGGTGGCTCCCCAGACCTTAAGCTTTGGGAACCCCGGCCCTTAGGCTTTGGGAGCCCCAGTCCTGGGCTGTCCAACCCTTAGGCTTTGGGAGCCCCAGATCTGGGGCCCTCTAGCCCTTAGGCTTAGGGAGCCCCTGACCTGGGGCGCCCCAGCCCTTAGGTTTAGGGAGACCCACATCTGGGGCGCCCTAGCCCTTAGTTTTAGGGAGCCCCAATCTGTGTTGCCCCAGCCTTTAGGCTTAGGGAGCCCCAGACCTGGGGCGCCAGAGCCCTTAGGCATAGGGAGCCCCAGGCCTGGGGCGCCCCAGCCTTTAGGAGTAGGGAGCCCCAGCCCTGGGGCGCCATAGCCCTTAGGCTTTGGGAGCTCCAGTCCTGGGGCGTCCCAGCCCTTCGGCTTTGGGAACCCCAGCCCTTAGGCTTTGGGAGCCACAGGCCTGGGGCGCCCAGTCCTTAGGCTTAGGGAGCCCCAGACCTGTGGCGCCAGAACCCTTAGGCATAGGGAGCCCCAGGCCTGGGGCTCCCAGCCCACAGGCTTTGGGAGCCCCAGATCAGGGGCCCCCTAACCCTTAGGCTTAGGGATCCCCTGATCTGGGGCGCCCCAGCCCGTAGGTTTAGGGAGACCCAGATCTTGGGCTCCCCAGCCCTTAGTTTTAGGGAGCCCCAAGCCTGGGTTGCCCCAGCCTTTAGGCTTTGGGAGCCACAGACCTGGGGTGCCAGGGCCCTTAGGCATAGGGAGCCCCAGGCCTGGGGCGCCCCAGCCCTTAAGCTTTGGGAACCCCAGCCCTTAGGCGTTGGGACCCCAAGGCTGGGGAGCCCAGCCCTTAGGCTTAGGGAGCCCCGACCTGGGGCGCCAGGACCCTTAGGCATAGGGACCCCAAGGCCTGGGCGCCCAGCCCTTAGGCTGTGGGAGCCACAGGCCTGGGGCGCCCTAGCCCTTAGGCTTTAATTGCCCCAGACCTGGGGCGCCCCAGCCCTTAGCCTTAAGGAGCCCCAGGCCGGGGGCACGCCAGATCTTAGGTCTGGGGCGCCCCAGCTCTTAGGCTTAGGGAGCCCCAGACCTGGGGCGCCCCAGCCCTTAGGCTTAGGGAGCCGCAGACTTGGGGCGCCCCAGCCCTTAGGCTTTGGGAGCCCCAGGCCTGGGGCGCCCCAGCCCTTAGGCTTTGGGATCCCCTAGCCAGGGGCATCACAGCCCTTAAACTTTGGGAACCCCAGCCCTTAGGTTTTCGGATCCCCATGCCTAGGGTGCCACAGCCCTTAGGCTTAGGGCGCCCCAGTCCTGGGGCCCCCCAGCCCTTAAGTTTAGGGAGCTCCAGGCCTGGGGCGCCCCAGCCCTTTGGCTTAGGGAGCCCCAGGCCTGGGGCGACCCAGCCCTTAGGCTTAGGGTGCCTCTGGCCTGGGGCGACCCAGCCCTTAAGCTTAGGGAGCCCCAGGCCTGGGGCGCCCATGCCCTTAGGCTTAGGGAACACCAGGCCTGTGGCGCCCCAGCCCTTAGGTTTAGGGAGACACAGACCTGGGGCACCCCTGCCCTTAGGCTTTGGGAACTCCTGGCCTGGGGCGCCCCAGCCCTTAGGCTTAGGAACATCCTGGCCTGGGGCACCATAGCCCTTAGGCTTTGGGAGCCCCTGATCTGGGGCGCCCCAGCCCGTAGGTTTAGGGAGACCCAGATCTTGGGCTCCCCAGCCCTTAGTTTTAGGGAGCCCCAAGCCTGGTTTGCCCCAGCCTTTAGGCTTTGGGAGCCCCAGACCTGGGGCGCCAGGGCCCTTGGGCATAAGGAGCCCCAGGCCTGGGGCGCCCCAGCCCTTAAGCTTTGGGAACCCCAGCCCTTAGGCGTTGGGACCCCAAGGCTGGGGAGCCCTGCCCTTAGGCTTAGGGAGCCCCGACCTGGGGCGCCAGGACCCTTAGGCATAGGGACCCCAAGGCCTGGGGCGCCCAGCCCTTAGGCTGTGGGAGCCACAGGCCTGGGGCGCCCTAGCCCTTAGGCTTTAGTTGCCTCAGAACTGGGGCGCCCCAGCCCTTAGCCTTAAGGAGCCCCATGCCGGGGACACGCCAGATCTTAGGTCTGGGGCGCCCCAGCTATTAGGCTTAGGGAGCCCCAGACCTGGGGCGCCCCAGCCCTTAGGCTTAGGGAGCCGCAGACTTGGGGCGCACCAGCCCTTAGGCTTTGGGAGCCCCAGGCCTCGGGCTCCACAGCCCTTAAGCTTTGGGAACCCCAGCCCTTAGACTTTGGGAGCCCCAGGCCTGGGGCGCCCAGCCTTAAGGATTTTTGAGCCCCAGGCCTGGGGCCCCCTAGCCCTTGGACTTAGGGAGCCCCAGACCTGGGGCACCAGAACCCTTAGGCATAGGGAGCCCCAGGCCTGGGGCGCCCCAGCCGTTAGGCATAGGGAGCCCCAGGCCCGGGGCGCCCTAGCCCTTAGGCTTAGGGAGCCCCAGGCCTGGGGCGCCCCAGCTCTTAGACTTTGGGAGCCCCAAGCCTGGGGCACCCCATCCCTTAGGCATTGGGAGCCACAGGCTTGGGGCGCCCCAGCCCTTAGCCTTTGGGAGCCCCTGGCCTGGGGCTCCCCAGCCATTAAGCTTTGGGAACCCCAGCCCTTAGGCTTTGGGAGCCCCAGGCCTGGCGCGCCCAGCCCTTAGGCTTTGGGAGCCCCAGATCTGGGGCCCATTAACCCTTAGGCTTAGGGAACCACTGACCTGGGGCGCCCCATCCCTTAGGTTTAGGGAGACCCAGACCTGGGGCGCCCTAGCCCTTAGTTTTAGGGAGGCCCAGGTCTGGGTTGCTCCAGCCTTTAGGCTTAGGGAGCCCCAGACTTGGGGCGCCAAAGCCCTTAGGCATAGGGAGCCCCAGGCCTGGGGCGCCCCAGCCCTTAGGCGTAGGGAGCCCCAGCCCTGGGGCGCCCTAGCCCTTAGGCTTTGGGAGCTCCAGGCCTGGGGCGTCCCAGCTCTTAGGCTTTGGGAATCCCTAGCCTGTGTCATCACAGCCCTTATACTTTGGGAACCCCAGCCCTTAGGCTTTGGGAGCCACAGGCCTGGTGCGCCCAGCCCTTAGGCTTAGGAGCCCCAGACCAGTGGCGCCAGAACCCTTCGGCATAGGGAGCCCAAGGCCTGCGGAGCCCCTGCCCTTAGGCTTTGGGAATCCCTAGTCTGGGGCATCACAGCCCTTAAACTTTGGGAACCCCAGCCCTTAGGCTTTGGGAGACCCAGACCTGGGGCGCCCCTGCCCATAGGCTTTGGGAGCCCCAGCCCTTAGGCTTTGGGAGCCACAGGCCTGGGGCACCCTAGCCCTTAGGCTTTGGGAGCCCCAGAGTGGGATGGCCCTAGCCCTTAGGCTTAGGGAGCCCAAGGCCTCGGGCCCCCCAGATCTTAGGCCTGGGGAGCCCCAGACCTTAGGCTTAGGGAGCCCTAAGCATGGGTTCCCAAGCCCTTGGGCTTTGGGAGACCCAGCCCTGGGGCGCCCCAACCCTTAGGCTTAGGGAGCCCCAGGCCTGGGGTGCCCCTGCTCTTAGGCATAGGGAGCCCCAGGTATGGGGCGCCCCAGCCCTTAGGCATAGGGATCCCCAGACGTGGGGCGCCCCAGCCCTTAGGCTTTCGGAGTGCCTGGCCTGGGGCGCCACAGCCCTTAGGCTTTGGGAGCCCTTGGCCTGGGGTGCCCCAGCCCTTAGGCTTAGGAACATCTTGGCCTGGGGCGCCCAGCCCTTAGGATTTAGGAGACCCAGGCCTGGGGTGCCCCCACCCTTAGGCTTTGGGGGCCCCAGGCCTGGGGCTCCACAGCACTTAAGCTTTGGGAACCCGAGCCCTTAGACTTTGGGATCCCCAGGCCTGGGGCGCCATAAGCCCTTAGGCTTAGGGAGCCCCAGACCTGGGGCGCACCTGCCCTTAGGCTTTGGGAGCCCCTGGCCCGGGGCGCCACAGCCCTTACGCTTTGGGAGCCCCTGGCCTGGGGCGCCCCAGCCCTTAGGCTTAGGAACATCCTGGCCTGGGGCGCCACAGCCCTTAGGCATAGGGAGCCCCAGGCCCGGGCGCCCTAGCCCATAGACTTTGGGAGCCCCAGGCCTGGGGCACCCCATCCCTTAGGCTTTGGGAGCCACAGGCTTGGGGCGCCCAAGCCCTTAGGCTTTGGGAGCCCCTGGCCGGGGGCGCCCCAGCCCATAGACTTTGGGAGCCCCAGGCTTGGGGCACCCCATCCCTTAGGCTTTGGGAGTCACAGACTTGGGGCGCCCAAGCCCTTAGGCTTTGAGAGCCCCTGGCCGGGGGCCCCCCAGCCCATAGACTTTGGGAACCCCAGCCCTTAGGCTTCGGGAGCCCCAGACTTGGGGCGCCCAGCCCTTAGGCTTTGGGAGACCCAGATCTGGGGCCCTCTAGCCCTTAGGCTTAGGGAGCCCATGACCTGGGGCGCCCCAGCCCTTAGATTTAGGGAACCCCAGCCATTAGGCTTTGGGAGCAACAGGCCTGAGGCGCCCAGCCCTTAGGCTTAGGGAGCCCCAGACCTGTGGCGCCAGAACGCTTAGGCATAGGGAGACCCAGGCCTGGGTTGCCCCAGCCTTCAGGCTTAGGGAGCCCCAGACCTGGGGCGCCAGAGCTCTTAGGCATAGGGGGCCCCAGGCCTGGGGCGCCCCAGCCCTTAGGCATAGGGAGCCCCAGCCCTGGGGCGCCCTAGCCCTTAGGCTTTGGGAGTTCCAGGCCTGGGGCCTCCCAGCCCTTAGGCTTTGGGAACCCCAGCCTTTAAGCTTTGGGAGACACAGGCCTGGGGCGCCCAGCCCTTAGGCTTAGGGAGCCCCAGACCTGTGGCGCCAGAACCCTTAGGCATAGGGAGCCCCTGATCTGGGGTGCCCCAGCCCTTAGTTTTAGGGAGCCCCAAGCCAGGGTTGCCCCAGCCTTTAGGCTTAGGGAGCCCCAGACCTGGGGCGCCAGGGCCCTTAAGCATAGGGAGACCCAGGGCTGGGGTGCCCTCAGCCGTTAGGCTTAGAGAGAACCAGGTGGTGCGCCCCAGCCCTTAGGCTTTTGGAGCCTCAGGCCTGGGGCGCCCAGCCATTAGGCTTTGGGAGCCCCAGGCCTGGGGCCCCCTAGCCCTTAGGCTTGGGGAGATCCAGGCATGGGGCACCCCAGCCCTTAGGCTGTGGGAGCCCCAGGCCTGGGGCGCCCTAGCCCTTAGGCTTTGGGAGCCCCAGACCTGGGGCGCCCCAGCCCTTAGCCTTAAGGAGCCCCAGGCCAGGGGCACGCCAGATATTAGGTCTGGGGCGCCCCAGCCCTTAGGCTTAGGGAGCCCCAGACCTGGGGCGCCCCAGCCCTTAGGCTTTGGGATCCCCTTGCCTGGGGCATCACAGCCCTTAAGCTTTGGGAACCCCAGACCTTAGGTTTTGGGAGCCCCAGGCCTAGGGTGCCCCAGCCCTTAGGCTTAGGGCGCCCCAGTCGTGGGGCCCCCCAGCCCTTAGGGTTAGGGAGCCCCAGGCCTGGGGCGCCCCAGCCCTTTGCTTTGGGTGCCCCTGGCCTGGGACGCCCCAGCACATAAGCTTAGGGAGCCCCAGGTCTGAGGCGCCCATGCCCTTAGGTTTAGGGAGACACAGACCTGGGGCTCCCCTACCCTTAGGCTTTGGGAGCCCCTGGCCCGGGGCGCCACAGCCCTTAGACTTTGGGAGCCCCTGGCCTGGGGCGCCCCAGCCCTTAGGCTTAGGAACATCCTGGCCTGGGCACCATATCCCTTAGACTTTGGGAGCCCCTGGCCAGGGGCGCCCCAGCCCTTAGGCTTAGGAAGCCCCAGTCCTGGGTCGCCCCAGACCTTAGGCTTTGGGAGCCCCAGGTTTGGGGCACCCCAGCCTTAGGCTTTGGGAGACCCAGGCCTGGGGTGCCCCAGCCCTTAGGATTTGGGAGCCCCAGGTCTGGGGCTCCACAGCCCTTAAGCTTTGGGAACCCCAGCCCTTAGACTTTGGGAGCCCCAGGCCTGGGGCGCCCAGCCTTAAGGATTTGGGAGTCCCAGGCCTGGGGCCCCCTAGCCCTTGGGCTTAGGGAGCCCCAGACCTGGGGCACCAGAACCCTTAGGCATAGGGAGCCCCAGGCCTGGGGCGCCCCAGCTGTTAGGCATAGGGAGCCCCAGGCCCGGGGCGCCCTGGCCCTTAGGCTTAGGGAACCCCAAGCCTGGGCCGCCCCAGCCCTTAGACTTTGGGAGCCCCAGGCCTGGGGCACCCCATCCCTTAGGCATTGGGAGAAACAGGCTTGGGGCGCCCCTGCCCTTAGGCTTTGGGAGCCCCTGGCCTGGGGCTCCCTAGACCTTAAGCTTTGGGAACCCCAGCCCTTAGGCTTTGGGAGCCCCAGGCCTGGGGCGCCCAGCCATTAGGCTTTGGGAGCCCCAGATCTGTGGCCCCTTAACCCTTAGGCTTAGGGAGCCACTGACCTGGGGCGCCCCATCCCTTAGGTTTAGGGAGATCCAGACCTGGGGCGCACTAGCCCTTATTTTAGGGAGCCCCAGGTCTGCGTTGCCCCAGCCTTTAGGCTTAGTGAGCCGCAGACCTGGGGCGCCAAACCCTTAGGCATAGGGATCCCCAGGCCTGGGGCGCCCCAACCCTTAGGCGTAGGGAGCCCCAGCCCTGGGGCACCCTAGCCCTTAGGCTTTGGGAGCTGCAGGCCTGGGGCGTCCCAGCCCTTAGGCTTTGGGAATCCCTAGCCTGGGGCATCACAGCCCTTAAACTTTGGGAACCCCAGCCCTTAGGCTTTGGGAGCCACAGGCCTGGGGTGCCCAGCCCTTAGGTTTTGGGAGCCCCTAGCCTGGGGCATCACAGCCCTTAAGCTTTGGGCACCCCAGCCCTTAGGCTTAGGGAGCCCAGACCTGTGGCGCCAGAACCCTTAGGCATATGGAGCCCCAGGCCTGGGGAGCCCCTGCCCTTAGGCTTTGGGAGCCCCTAGCCTGGGGCATCACAGCCCTTAAGCTTTGGGCACCCCAGCCCTTAGGCGTTGGGAGCCCAAGGCTGGGGCGCCTAGCACTAAGGCTTAGGGAGCCCCATTCCTGCGGCGCCAGAACCCTTAGGCATAGGGAGCCCCAGGTCTGGGGCGCCCTCAGCCGTTAGGCTTAGGGAGAACCAGGCTTGGTGTGCCCCAGCCCTTAGGCTTTGGAGCCCCAGGCCTTGGGCGCCCAGTCCTTAGGCTTTGGGAGCCCCAGGCCTGGGGCCCCCTAGCCCTTAGGCATGGGGAGCTACAGACATGGGGCACACCTGCCCTTAGGCTTTGGGAGCCACAGTCCTGGGGCGCCCTAGTCCTTAGCCTTAAGGATCCCCAGGCCGGGGGCACGCCAGATCTTAGGTCTGGGGCGCCCCAGCCCTTAGGCTTAGGGAGCCCCAGACCTGGGGCACCCCAGCCGTTAGGCTTTGGGACCCACAATCTTGGGGCGCCCCAGCCCTTAGGCATTGGGAGCCCCAGCCCTTAGGCTTTGGGAGCCCCAGGCCTGGGGCGCCCAGCCCTTAGGCTTTGGGAGCCCCGGGCTTGGGGCTCCCCAGCCCTTAGGCTTTGGTAGACCCAGGTCTGGGGTGACGCAGCCCTTAGGCTTAGGGAGCCCCAGACCTGGGGCGCCAGAACACTTAGGCATAGGGAGCCCCGGCCTGGGGCGCTCGAGCCCTTAGGATTGGGAGCCTCAGGCCTGGGGCGCCCCAGCCCTTAGGCTTTGGGAGCCCCAGGCCTGGGGTCCCACATACCTTAGGCTTAGGGAGCACCAGGCCTGGGGCGCCCTAGCCCTTAGGCTTGGGGAGCTCCAGACCTGGGGCACCCCAGCCCTTAGGCTTTGGGAGCCACAGGCCTGGGACGCCCTAGCCCTTAGGCTTTGGGAGCCCCAGACCTGGGGCGCCCAGGCCCTTAGCCTTAAGGAGCCCCAGGACGGGGGCACACAAGATCTTAGGTCTGGGGCGCCCCAGCCCTTAGGCTTTGGGAGCCCCAGCCCTAGGGCTCCCCAGCCTTTAAGCTTTGGGAACCCAAGCCCTTAGGCTTTGGGAGCCCCAGGCCTGGGGCGCCCAGTCGTTAGGCTTTGGGAGCCCCAGGCCTGTGGCCCCCTAGCCCTTAGGCTTAGGGAGCCCAGACCTGTGGCGCCAGAACCCTTAGGCATAGGGAGACCCAGCACTGGGGCGCCCGAACCCTTAGGCTTTGGGAGCCCCAGACCTGGGGCACCCAGCCCTTAGACTTAGGGAGCCCCAGACCTGGGGCACCCCAGCCGTTAGGCTTTGGGACCCAGAGTCTTGGGGCGCCCCAGCCCTTAGGCTTTGGGAGCCCCATGCCTGGGGCACCCAGCCCTTAGTCATAGGGAGCCACAGGCTGGGGCACCCCAGCCGTTAGGCTTTGGAACCCACAGTCTTGGGGCGCCCCAGCCCTTAGGCTTTGGGAGCCCCAGCCCTTAGGCTTTGGGAGCCCCAGGCCTGGGGCGCCCAGCCCTTAGGCTTAGGGAGGCCCAGGCCTGCGGTGACCCAGTCCTTATGCTTTGGGGGTCAAAGGCCTGGGACGCCCTAGCCCTTAGGCTTTGGGAGCCCCAAACCTGGGGCGCCACAGCCCTTAGGCTTAGGGAGCCCCATTCCTTGGGCGCCTCAAATCTTAGGTCTGGGGCGCCCTAACCCTTAGGCTTAGGGAGCCCCAGGCCTGGGGTGCCCCAGCCTTTAGGCTTGGGGAGCCCCTGGCCTGCGGCGCCACAGCCCTTAGGCTTTGGGTCCCCTGGCCTCTGGCGCCCCAGGCCTTAGGCTTAGGAAGCCACAGTCCTGGGGCGCCCCAGCCCTTAGGCTAGAGAGCCCCAAGCATTGGGCCCCCCAGCCCTTAGGCTTTGGGAGACTCAGGCTTGGGGTGCCCCAGCCCTTATGCTTTGGAAGCCCCAAGCCTAGGTCTCCCCAGCACTTAAGCTTTGGGAACCGCAGCCATTAGGATTTGGGAGCCCCAGGCATGGGGCCCCTTTAGCCCTTAGGGTTAGGGATCCCCAGACCTGGGGCGCCAGAACACTTAGGCATAGGAAGCCCCAGGCCTGGGCGCCCGAGCCCTTAGGCTTTGGGAGCCCCAGGCCTGGGGCACCCAGCCCTTAGGCTTAGGGAGCCCCAGACCTGGGGCGCCTGAACCTTTAGGCATAGAGAGCCCCAGGCTTGGGGCGCCCCCGCCGTTAGGCTTAGGGAGCCCCAGGCCCGGGGCACCCTAGCCCTTAGGCTTAGGGAGCCCCAAGGCTAGGGCACCCCAGCCCTTAGGCATAGGGAGCCCCAGACCTGGGGCGCCCCAGCCCTTAGTCTTTGGTAGCCCCAGCCCTTAGACTTAGGGAGCCCCAAACCTGTGGCGCCAGAACCCTTAGGCTTTGGGAGCCACAGGCCTGGGGCGCCCTAGCCCTTAGGCTTTGGGAGCCCCAGACCTGGGGCGCCCCAGCCCTTAGCCTTAAGGAGCCCCAGGACGGGGGCACACCAGATCTTAGGTCTGGCGCGCCCCAGCCCTTAGGCTTTGGGAGCCCCAGGCCTGGGGCGTCCCAGCCCTTAGGCTTTGGGATCCCCTAGCCTGGGGCATCACAGCCCTTAAGCTTTGGGAACCCCAGCCCTTAGGCTTTGGGAGCCCCTGGCCTGGGGCGCCACAGACCTTAGGCTTTCGGAGCCCCTGGCCTGGGGCGCCCCAGCCCTTAGGCTTAGGAAGCCCCAGTCCTGGGGTGCCCCAGCCCTTAGGCTTTGGGAGCCCCAGGCCTAGGGCTCCCCAGCCTTTAAGCTTTGGGAACCCCAGCCCTTAGGCTTTGGGAGCCCCAGGCCTGGGGTGCCCAGTCGTTAGGGTTTGGGAGCCCTAAGCCTGTGGCCCCCTAGCCCTTAGTCTTAGGGAGCCACAGACCTGGGGCGCCAGAACACTTATGCATAGGGAGCCCCAGACCTGGGGCGCCGAGCCCTTAGGCTTTGGGAGCCCCAGGCATGGGGCACCCAACCCTTAGGCTTAGGGAGCCCCAGACCTGGGGCACCCCAGCCTTTAGGCTTTGGGACCCACAGTCTTGGGGCGCCCCAGCCCTTAGGGTTTTGGAGCCCCAGGCCTGGGGCACCCAGCCCTTAGTCATAGGGAGCCCCAGGCCTGGGGCACCCCAGCCGTTAGGCTTTGGAACCCACAGTCTTGGGGCGCCCCAGCCCTTAGGCTTTGGGAGCCCCACCCTTTAGGCTTTGGGAGCACCAGGCCTGGGACACCCAGCCCTTAGGCTTAGGGAGCCCCAGACCTGGGGCGCCTGAACCTTTAGGAATAGAGAGCCCCAGGCTTGGGGCGCCCCCGCCGTTAGGCTTAGGGAGCCCCAGGCCCGGGGCACCCTAGCCCTTAGGCTTAGGGAGCCCCAAGGCTAGGGCACCCCAGCCCTTAACATAGGGAGCCCCAGACCTGGGGCGCCCCAGCCCTTTGTCTTTGGTAGCCCCAGCCCTTAGACTTTGGGAGCACCAGGCCTAGGGCCCCCCTGCCTTTAGGCTTAGGTTGCCCCAGGCTGGGGCCCCCCCGCCCTTAGGCTTAGTGAGCCCCAAGCCTGGGGCGCCCCAGCCCTTAGGCTTAAGGAGCCCCAACTGGGGCGCCCAGCCCTTAGGCTTAGGGAGCCCCAGGCCTGGGGTGCCACCACCTTGGACTTAGGGAGCCCCAAGCCTAGGGCGCCCCAGCACTTAGGCATAGGGAGCCCCAGGCCTGGGCGCACCAGCCCTTAGGCTTAGGGAGACCCAGACCTGGGGCACCCACACTTAGGGTTAGGGAGCCCCGGGCCTGGGGCGCCCCAGACATTAATCTTTGAGAGCCCCTGGCCTGGGGCGCCCCAGCCCTTAGACTTTGGGAGCCACCGGCATGGGGCGCCCCTGCTCTTAGGCTGTGGGAGCCCCAGGCCTGGGGGGACCCAGCCATTAGGCTTAGGGAACCCCAGCCCTTAGGCTTTGGGAGCCCCAGTCCTGGGGCCCCGTAGCCCTTAGGCTTTGGGAGCCCCAGTCCTGGGGCATCCCAGCCCTTAGGCTTTGGGAGTCCCTAGCCTGGGGCATCACAGCCCTTAAACTTTGGGAACCCCAGCCCTTAGGCTTTGGGAGCCACAGGCCTGGGGCGCCCAGCCCGTAGGCTTAGGGAGCCCCAGACCTGTGGCGCCAGAACCCTTAGGCTTTGGGAGCCACAGGCCTGGGGCGCCCTAGCCCTTAGGCTTTGGGAGCCCCAGACCTGGGGCGCCCCAGCCCTTAGCCTTAAGGAGCCCCAGGACGGGGGCACACCAGATCTTAGGTCTGGCGCGCCCCAGCCCTTAGGCTTTGGGAGCCCCAGGCCTGGGGCGTCCCAGCCCTTAGGCTTTGGGATCCCCTAGCCTGGGGCATCACAGCCCTTAAGCTTTGGGAACCCCAGCCCTTAGGCTTTGGGAGCCCCTGGCCTGGGGCGCCACAGACCTTAGGCTTTCGGAGCCTCTGGCCTGGGGCGCCCCAGCCCTTAGGCTTAGGAAGCCCCAGTCCTGGGGCGCCCCAGCCCTTAGGCTTTGGGAGCCCCAGACCTGGGGCACCCCAGCCTTTAGGCTTTGGGACCCAAGTCTTGGGGCGCCCCAGCCCTTAGGGTTTTGGAGCCCCAGGCCTGGGGCACCCAGCCCTTAGTCATAGGGAGCCCCAGGCCTGGGGCACCCCAGCCGTTAGGCTTTGGGACCCACAGTCTTGGGGCGCCCCAGCCCTTAGGCTTTGGGAGCCCCACCCCTTAGGCTTTGGGAGCACCAGGCCTGGGGCGCCCAGCCCTTCGGCTTTGGGAGCCCCAGGCTTGGGGCGCCCCAGCCCTTAGGCTATGGGAGACCCAGGTCTGGGGTGCGGCAACCCTTAGGCTTTGGGAGCCCCAGACCTGGTGCGCACAGCCCTTAGGCTTTGGGAGCCCCTGGCCTCTGGCGCCCCAGGCCTTAGGCTTAGGAAGCCACAGTCCTGGGACGCCCCAGCCCTTAGGCTAGAGAGCCCCAAGCTTTGGGCCCCCCAGCCCTTAGGCTTTGGGAGACCCAGGCCTGGGGTGCCCCAGCCCTTATGCTTTGGAAGCCCCAGGCCTAGGGCTCCCCAGCCCTTAGTCTTAGGGAGCCCCAACTGGGTCCCCCAGCCCTTAGGCTTAGGGATCCCCAGGCCTAGGGCGCCCCAGCCCTTAGGCATAGGTGGCCCCAGGCCTGGGGCGCCCCAGCCCTTAGGTTTAGGGAGACCCAGAGCTGGGGCATCCCACACGTAGGTTTAGGGAGCCCCAGTCCTGGGGCGCCCCAGAAATTAGGCTTTGAGAGCCCCAGGCCTGGGGCGCCCCAGCCCTTAGGCTTGGTAGCCCCAGGCCTGGGGCTCCCCAGTCCTTAGCCTTAGGGAGCACCAGATCTGAGCCGCCCCAGCCCTTAGGCATTGGGAGCCCCTGGCCTGGGGCGCCCAAGCCCTTAGGTTTTGGGTTCCCCTGGTCTGGGGCGCCACAGCACATAGGCTTAGGATGCTCCAATCCTGGGGTGCCCCAGCCCTTAGGCTTTGGGAGCCCCAGGCCTGGGGCGCCCCAGCCCTTAGGCTTTGGGATCCCCAGTCCTGGGGCGCCCCAGCCCTTAAGTTTAGGGAGACCCAGACCTGTGGCACACACCCTTAGTTTTAGGGAGCCCCAGGCCTGGGTTGCCCCAGCCTTTAGGCTTAGGGAGCCCCAGACCTGGGGCACCAGAGCCCTTAGGCTTTGTGAGAACCAGGCCTGGGGCACACCAGCCCTTAGGCTTTGGGAGCCACAGGCCTGGGGAACCCCATACCTTAGGCTTTGGGAGCCCCTAGCCTGGGGCACCCCAGCCCTTAGGCATTGGGAGCCCTAGGTCTGGGGCGCCCGAGCCCTTAGTCTTTGGGAGACCCTGGCTGGGGCATCACAGCCCTTAAGCTTTGGGAACCCCAGCCCTTAGTCTTTGGGAGCCTCAGGCCTGTGGCGCCCAGCCCTTAGACTTAGGGAGCCCCATACCTGGGGCGCCAGAACCCTTAGGCATAGGGAGCCCCAGGCCTGGGGCGCCACAGCCGTTAGGCTTAGGGAGCCCCAGGCCTGGGGAGCCCCAGATATTAGGCTTTGAGAGCCCCAGGCCTGGGGCGCCCCAGCCCTTAGGCTTAGGGAGCCCCAGGCCTGGGACGCCCCAGTCCTTAGGCTTAGGGAGCACCAGACCTGGGGTGCCCCAACCCATAGGCATTGGGAGCCTCTGGCTGGGGCGCCACAGCCCTTAGGCTTTGGGAGCCCCTGGCCTGGGGCGCCTCAGCCTTTAGGCTTAAGAAGCCCCTGGCCTGGGGAGCCCAAGCCCTTAGACTTTGGGAGCCCCAGGCTTGGGGTGCCCCGGCCCTTAGGTTTAGGGAGCCCCAGGCCTGGGGCGCCCCAGTCCTTAGGCTTAGGGAGCCCCAGACCTGGGGCGCCCAGGCCCTTAGCTTTAAGGAGCCCCAGGACGGGGGAACACCAGATCTTAGGTCTTGGGCGCCAAAGCCCTTAGGCTTTGGGAGCCCCAGGCCTGGGGCGCCCAGTCGATAGGCTTTGGGAGCCCCAGGCCTGTGGCCCCCTAGCCCTTAGGCTTAGGGAGCCCAGACCTGTGGCGCCAGAACACTTAGGCATAGGGAGACCCATCCCTGGGGCACCCGAGCCCTTAGGCTTTGGGAGCCCCAGGCCTGGGGCACCCAGCCCTTAGGCTTAGGGAGCCCCATGCCTGGGGCACCCAGCCCTTAGTCATAGGGAGCCACAGGCTGGGGCACCCCAGCCGTTAGGCTTTGGGACCCACAGTCTTGGGGCGCCCCAGCCCCTAGTTTTTGGGAGCCCCAGCCCTTAGGCTATGGGAGCCCCAGGACGGGGGCACACCAGATCTTAGGTCTGGGGCGCCCCAGCCCTTAGCCTTAAGGAGCCCCAGGACGGGGGCACACCAGATCTTAGGTCTGGGGCGCCCCAGCCCTTAGGCTTTGGGAGCCCCAGCCCTACGGTTCCCCAGCCTTTAAGCTTTGGGAACCCCAGCCCTTAGGCTTTGGGAGCCCCAGGCCTGGGGCGCCCAGTCGTTAGGCTTTGGGAGCCCTAGGCCTGTGGCCCCCTAGCCCTTAGGCTTAGGGAGCCCAGACCTGTGGCGCCAGAACACTTAAGCATAGGGAGACCCAGACCTGGGGCACCCCAGCCGTTAGGCTTTGGGACCCACAGTCTTGCGGCGCCCCAGCCCTTAGACTTTGGGAGCCCCATGCCTGGGGCACCCAGCCCTTAGTCATAGGGAGCCACAGGCTGGGGCAACCCAGCCGTTAGGCTTTGGGACCCACAGTCTTGGGGCGCCCCAGCCCCTAGTTTTTGGGAGCCCCAGCCCTTAGGCTTTGGGAGCCCCAGGCCTGGGGCGCACAGCCCTTAGGCTTTGGGAGCCCCAGGCTTGGGGCTCCCCAGCCCTTAGGCTTTGGTAGACCCAGGTCTGGGGTGACGCAGCCCTTAGGCTTATGGAGCCTCAGGCCTGGGGCGCCCCAGCCCTTAGGCTTTGGGAGCCCCAGGCCTGGGGCACCCCGGCCCTTAGGTTTAGGAGCCCCAGACCAGGGGCGCCCCTGCCCTTATGCTTAGGGCGCTCCCGGCCTGGGGTCCCACATACCTTAGGCTTAGGGAGCACCAGGCCTGGGGTGCCCCAGCCCTTAGGCTTAGGGAGGCCCAGGCTGCGGCGACCCAGCCCTTATGCTTTGGGGGTCAAAGGCCTGGGACGCCCTAGCCCTTAGGCTTTGGGAGCCCCAAACCTGAGGCGCCACAGCCCTTAGGCTTAGGGAGCCCCATTCCTTGGGCGCCTCAGATCTTAGGTCTGGGGCGTCCTAACCCTTAGGCTTAGGGAGCCCCAGGCCTGGGGTGCCCCAGCCCTTAGGCTTTGGGAGCCCCTGGCCTGCGGCGCGACAGCCCTTAGGCTTTGGGAGCCCCTGGCCTCGGGCGCCCCAGGCCTTAGGCTTAGGAAGCCATAGTCCTGGGGCGCCCCAGCCCTTAGGCTAGAGAGCCCCAAGCTTTGGGCCCCCCAGCCCTTATGCTTTGGGAGACCCAGGCATGGGGTGCCCCAGCCCTTATGCTTTGGAAGCCCCAGGCGTAGGCCCCCAGCCCTTAAGCTTTGGGAACCGCAGTCATTAGGTTTTGGGAGCCCCAGGCATGGGGCCCCTTTAGCCCTTAGGCTTAGGGAGCCCCAGACTTGGGGCGCCAGAACACTTAGGCATAGGAAGCCCCAAGCCTGGGTGCCCGAGCCCTTAGGCTTTGGGAGCCCCAGGCCAGGGGCACCCAGCCCTTAGGCTTAGGGAGCCCCAGACCTGGGGCGCCTGAACCCTTAGGCATAGAGAGCCCCAGGCCTGGGGCGCCCCCGCCGTTAGGCTTAGGGATCCCCAGGCCCGGGGCACCCTAGCCCTTAGGCTTAGGGAGCCCCAAGGCTAGGGTACCCCAGCCCTTAGGCATAGGGAGCCCCAGGCCTGGGGCGCCCCAGCCCATAGGTTTAGCGAGACCCAGACCTGGTGCGCCCCAGCCCTTAGTCTTTGGTAGACCCAGCCCTTAGACTTTGGGAGCACCAGGCCTAGGGCCCTCCTGCCTTTAGGCTTAGGTTGCCCCAGGCTGGGCCCCCCACCCCATATGCTTAGTGAGCCCCAGGCCTGGGGCGCCCCAGCCCTTAGGCTTAAGGAGCCCCAACTGGGGCGCCCCAGCCCTTAGGCTTAGGGAGCCCCAGGCCTGGGGTGCCACAGCCCTTGGACGTAGGGAGCCCCAAGCCCTGGGCGCCCCAGCACTTAGGCATAGGGAGCCCCAGGCCTGGGCGCACCAGCCCTTAGGCTTAGGGTGACCCAGACCTGGGGCACCCACACTTAGGTTTAGGGAGCCTCAGGCTTGGGGCCCCGTAGCCCTTAGGCTTTGGGAGCCCCATCCTGGGGCATCCCAGCCCTTAGGCTTTGGGAGTCCCTAGCCTGGGGCATCACAGCCCTTAAACTTTGGGAACCCCAGCCCTTAGGCTTTGGGAGCCACAGGCCTGGGGCGCCCAGCCCTTAGGCTTAGGGAGCCCCAGACCTGTGGCGCCAGAACCCTTAGGCATAGGGAACCCCAGGCCTGGGGCGCCCAGCCCTTAGGCTTTGGGAGCCCCAGATCTGGGGCGCCCTAACCCTTAGGCTCAGGGAGCCCCTGATCTGGGACGCCCCAGCCCTTAGGTTTAGGGAGACCCAGACCTGGGGCGCCCCAGCCCTTAGTTTTAGGGAGCCCCAAGCCTGGGTTGCCCCAGCCTTTAGGCTTAGGGCGCCCCAGATCTGGGTCGCCAGGGCCCTTAGGCATAGGGAGTCCCAGGCCTGGGGTGCCCAAGCCCTTACGCTTTGGGAGGCCCTAGCCTGGGGCATCACAGCCCTTACGCATTGGGAACCCCAGCCCTTAGGCGTTGGGAGCCCCAGACCTGGGGCGCCAGACCCCTAATGCATAGGGAGCCCCAGGCCTGGGGCGCCCTCTGCCGTTAGGCTTAGGGAGAACCAGGCTTGGTGCGCCGCAGCCCTTAGGCTTTTGAAGCCCCAGGCCTGGGGCGCTCAGCCCTTAGGCTTTGGGAGCCCCAAGCGGGGGCCCCCTAGCCCTTAGGATTGGGGAGCTCCAGACCTGGGGCACCCCAGCCCTTAGGCTTTGGGAGCCACAGGCCTGGGGCACCCTAGCCCTTAGGCTTTGGGAGCCCCAGACCTGGGGCGCCCCAGCCCTTAGCCTTAAGGAGCCCCAGGACGGGGGCACACCAGATCTTAGGTCTGGCGCGCCCCAGCCCTTAGGCTTAGGGTGCCCCAGACTTGGGGCGCCCCAGCCCTTAGGCTTTGGGATCCCCTAGCCTGGGGCATGACATCCCTTAAGCTTTGGGAACCCCAGCCCTTAGGCTTTGGGAGCCCCTGGCCTGGGGCGCCCCAGCCCTTAGGCTTAGGAAGCCCCAGTCCTGGGGCGCCACAGCCCTTAGGCTTTGGGAGCCCCAGGCCTAGGGCTCCCCAGCCTTTAAGCTTTGGGAACCCCAGCCCTTAGGCTTTGGGAGCCCCAGGCCTGGGGTGCCCAGTCATTAGGGTTTGGCAGCCCCATGCCTGTGTCCCCCTAGTCCTTAGTCTTTGGGAGCCACTGACCTGGGGCGCCAGAACACTTAGGCATAGGGAGCCCCAGACCTGGGGCGCCGAGCCCTTAGGCTTTGGGAGCCCCAAGCCTGGGGCACCCAACCCCTAGGTTAGGGAGCCCCAGACCTGGGGCACCCCAGCCGTTAGGCTTTGGGACCCACAGTCTTGGGGCGCCCCAGCCTTTAGGGTTTTGGAGCCCCAGGCCTGGGGCTCCCCAGCCCTTAGGCTTTGGGAGCCCCATGCCTGGGGCGCCCCAGTCCTTAGCCTTAGGGAGCACCAGACCTGAGCCGCCCCAGCCCTTAGGCATTGGGAGGCCCTGGCCTGAGGCACCCAAGCCCTTAGGCTTTGGGATCCCCTGGTCTGGGGCGCTACAGCACATAGGCTTAAGAAGCTCCAATCCTGGGGTGCCTCAGCCCTTAGGCTTTGGAATCCCCAGGCCTGGGGCCCCCTAGCCCTTAAGCTTAGGGAGCCCCAGTCCTGGGGCGCCCCAGCCCTTATGTTTAGGGAGACCCAGACCTGTGGCACACACCCTTAGTTTTAGGGAGCCCCAGGCCTGGGTTGCACCAGCCTTTAGGCTTAGGGAGCCCCAGACCTGGGGCACCAGAGCCCTTAGGCTTTGGGAGAACCAGGCCTGGGGCACCCCAGCCCTTAGGCTTTGGGAGCAACAGGCCTGGGGAACCCCAGCCCTTAGGCTTTGGGAGCCCGTAGCCTGGGGCACCCCAGCCCTTAGGCTTTGGGAGCCCCAGGCCTGGGGCGCCACAGCCGTTAGGCTTAAGGAGCCCCAAGCCTGGGGAGCCCCAGATATTAGGCTTTGAGAGCCCCAGGCCTGGGGCTCCCCAGCACTTAGGCTTAGGGAGCTCCAGGCCTGGGTCGCCCCAGTCCTTAGGCTAAGGGAGCACCAGACCTGGGGTGCCCCAACCCATAGGCATTGGGAGCCCCTGGCCTGGGGCGCCTCAGCCTTTAGGCTTAAGAAGCCCCTGGCCTGGGGAGCCCAGGCCCTTAGACTTTGGGAGCCCCAGGCTTGGGGTGCCCCTGCCCTTAGGTTTAGGGAGCCCCAGGCCTGGGGCGCCCCAGTCCTTAGGCTTAGGGAGCACCAGTCCTGGGGTGCCCCAGCCCTTAGGCTTTGGGAGCCCTTGCCTTGGGGCGCCCCAGGCCTTAGGCTTAGGAAGCCCCAGTCCTGGGGCGCTCCAGCCCTTAGGCTAGAGAGCCCCAGTCTTTGGGCCCCCCAGCCCTTAGGCTTTGGGAGACCCAGGCCTGGGGTGCCCCAGCCCTTAGGCTTTGGAAGCCCCAGGCCTAGGGCTCCCCAGCCCTTAAGCTTTGGGAACCCCAGCCCTTCAGCTTCGGGAGCCGCAGACCTGGGGCGCCAGAACACATAGGCGTAGGAAACCCCAGGCCTGGGCGCCCGAGCCTTTAGGCTTTGGGAGCCACAGGACTGGGGCACCCAGCCCTTAGGCTTAGGGAGTCCCAGAACTGGGGCGCCAGAACCCTTAGGCATAGGGAGCCCCAGGCCTGGGGCGCCCCAGCCGTTAGGCTTAGCTAGCCCCAAGGCTAGGGCACCCTAGCCCTTAGGCTTAGGGAGCCCCAAGGCTAGGGCACCCCAGCCCTTAGGTTTAGGGAGCCCCAACTGGGGCGCCCCAGCCCTTAGGCTTGGGGAGCCCCAGGCCTCGGGTGCCCCAGCCCTTGGATTTAGGGAGCCCCAAGCCTGGGGCGCCCCTGCACTTAGGCATAGGGAGCCCCAGACCTGGGTGCCCCAGCCTTTAGGCTTTGGGAGACCCAGGCCTGGGGGGCCCCATCCCTTAGGCTTAGGGAGCCCCAGGCTTGGTGCTCCCCAGCCCTTAAGCTTTGGGAACCCCAGCCCTTAGGCTTTGGGAGCCCCAAGCCTGGGGCGCCCAGCCCTTAGGCTTTGGAAGCCCCAGGCCTAGGGCTCCCCAGCCCTTAAGCTTTGGGAACCCCAGCCCTTAGGCTTTGGGTGCCCCAGGCATGGCCCCCCTAGCCCTTAGGCTTAGGGAGCCCCAGACCAGGGGCACTAGAACACTTAGGCATAGGGAGCCCCAGGCTGGGGCACCCCAGCCGTTAGGCTTAGGGAGCCCCAAGGCTAGGGCCCCCTAGCCCTGAGGCTTAGGGAGCCCCAAGGCTACGGCCCCCCAGCCCTTAGGCTTAAGGAGCCCCAACTGGGGCGCCCCAGCCCTTAGGCGTGGGGAGCCCCAGGCCTGGGGTGCCCCAGCCCTTGGACTTAGGGAGCCCCAAGCCTGGGGCGCCCCAGCACTTAGGCCTAGGGAGCCCCAGGCCTGGGTGCCCCAGCCCTTAGGCTTAGAGAGCACCAGACCTGGGGCCCCCCACACTTAAGTTTAGGGAGCCCCAGGCCTGGGGCGCCCCAGACATTAGGCATTGAGGGCCCCTGGCCTGGGGCGCCCCAGCCCTTAGACTTTGGAAGCCACCGGCCTGGGGCGCCCCAGCCCTTAGGCTTAGGGAGCCCCAGGCCTGGGGCACCCAGCCCTTAGGCTTAGGGAGCCCCAGACCTGGGGCGCTAGAACACTTAGGCATAGGGAGCCCCAGGCCTGGGGCACCCCAGCCGTTAGGCTTAGGGAGCCCCAAGGCTAGGGCCCCCTATCCCTTAGGCTTAGGGAGCCCCAAGGTTAGGGCCCCCAGCACTTAGGCTTAAGGAGCCCCAACTGGGGCGCCCCAGCCCGTAGGCTTGGGGAGCCCCAGGCCTGGGGTGCCCCAGCCCTTGGACTTAGGGAGCCCCAAGCCTGGGGCGCCCCAGCCCATAGGCTTTTGGAGACCCAGGCTTGGGGCTCCCCAGGCCTTAAGCTTTGGGAACCCCAGCCCTTAGGCTTTGGGAGCCCCAGGCCTGGGGCCCCGTAGCCCTTAGGCTTTGGGAGGCCCAGTCCTGGGGCATCCCAGCCCTTAGGCTTTGCGAGTCCCTAGTCTGGGGCATCACAGCCCTTAAAATTTGGGAACCCCAGGCCTTAGGCTTTGGGAGCCACAGGCCTGGGGCGCCCAGCCCTTAGGCTTAGGGAGCCCCAGACCTGTGTCGCCAGAACCCTTAGGCATAGGGAACCCCAGGCCTGGGGCGCCCTGCCCTTAGGCTTTGGGAGCCCCAGATCTGGGTCGCCCTAACCCTTAGGCTTAGGGAGCCCCTGATCTGGGGCGCCCCAGCCCTTAGGTTTAGGGAGACCCAGACCTGGGGCGCCCCAGCCCTTAGTTTTAGGGAGCCCCAAGCCTGGGTTGCCCCAGCCTTTAGGCTTAGGGAGCCCCAGATCTGTGGCACCAGGCCCCTTAGGCATAGGGAGTCCCAGGCCTGGGGCGCCCCAGCCCTTACGCTTTGGGAGGTCCTAGCCTGGGGCATCACAGCCCTTAAGCATTGGGAACCCCAGCCCTTAGGCGTTGGGAGCCCAAGGCCTGGGGTGCCCAGCCCTTAGGCTTAGGGAGACCCAGACCTGGGGCGTCAGACCCCTAAGGCATAGGGAGCCCCAGGCCTGGGGCGCCCTCAGCCGTTAGGCTTAGGGAAAACCAGGCTTGGTGCGCCCCAGCCCTTAGGCTTTTGAAGCCCCAGGCCTGGGGCGCTCAGCCCTTAGGCTTTGGGAGCCCCAGGCCTGGGGCCCCCTAGCCCTTAGGCTTGGGGAGCTACAGACCTGGGGCACCCCAGCCCTTAGGCTTTGGGAGCCACAGGCCTGGGACGCCCTAGGCCTTAGGCTTTGGGAGCCCCAGACATGCGGTGCCCCAGCCCTTAGACTTAAGGAGCCCCAGGACAGGGGCACACCAGATCTTAGGTCTGGGTCGCCCCAGCCCTTAGGCTTAGGGTGCCCCAGACTTGGGGCGCCCCAGCCCTTAGGCTTTGGGAGCCCCAGGCCTGGGGCGCCCCAGCCCTTAGGCTTTGGGATCCCCTAGTCTGGGGCATCACAGCCCTTAAGATTTGGGAACCCCAGCCCTTAGGCTTTGGGAGCAACTGGCCTGGGGCGCCACAGACCTTAGGCTTTGGGAGCCCTTGGCCTGGGGCGCCCTAGCCCTTAGGCTTTGGGAGCCCCAGGCCTGGGGCGCCACGTCCTTTAGGCTTTGGGATCCCCTAGCCTGGGGCATCACAGCCCTTAAGCTTTGGGAACCCCAGCCCTTAGGCTTTGGGATCCCCTGGCCTGGGGCGCACCAGCCCTTAGGCTTTGGGAGCCCCAGGCCTAGGGCTCCCCAGCCTTTAAGCTTTGGGAACCCCAGCCCTTAGGCTTTGGGAGCCCCAGGCCTGGGGTGCCCAGTCGTTAGGGTTTGGGAGCCCCAGGCCTGTGGCCCCCTAGCCCTTAGTCTTAGGGAGCCCCAGACTTGGGGCCCCCGAGCCCTTAGGCTTTGGGAGCCCCTGGCCTCGGGCGCCCCAGCCCTTAGGCTTTGGGAGCCCCTGGCCTCGGGCGCCCCAGCCCTTAGGCTTAGGAAGCCACAGTCCTGGGGCGCCCCAGCCCTTAGGCTGGAGAGCCCCAAGCTTTGGGCCACCCAGCCCTTAGGCTTTGGGAGACCCAGGCCTGGGGTGCCCCAGCCCTTATGCTTTGGAAGCCCCAGGCCTAGGGCTCCCCAGCCCTTAAGCTTTGGGAACCCCAGCCATTAGGTTTTGGGAGCCCCAGGCATGGGGCCCCCTAGCCCTTAGGCTTAGGGAGCCCCAGACCTGGGGCGCCAGAACACTTAGGCATTGGAAGCCCCAGGCCTGGGCGCCCCAGCCCTTAGGCTTTGGGAGCCCCAGGCCTAGGGCACCCCAGCATTTAGGCTTAGTCCTCCCCAGGCCTGGGGCCCCCCAGCCCTTAGTCTTAGGGAGCCCCAACTGGGTTGCCCCAGCCCTTAGGCTTAGGGAGCCCCAGGCCTAGGGCGCCCCAGCCCTTAGGCATAGGGGGCCCCAGGCCTGGAGCGCCCCAGCCCTTTGGTTTAGGGAGACCCAGAGCTGGGGCGTCCCACACTTAGGTTTAGGGAGCCCCAGGCCTGGGGCGCCCCAGACATTAGGCTTTGAGAGCCCCAGGCCTGGGGCGCCCCAGCCCTTAGGCTTGGGAGCCCCAGGCCTGGGGCGCCCCAGTCCTTAGCTTTAGGGAGCACCAGATCTGAGCCGCCCCAGCCCTTAGGCATTGGGAGCCCCTGGCCTGGGGCGCCCAAGCCCTTAGGTTTTGGGATCCCCTGGTCTGGGGCGCCACAGCACATAGGCTTAGGAAGCTCCAAACCTGGGGTGCCCCAGCCCTTAGGCTTTGGGAGCCCCAGGCCTGGGGCGCCCCAGCCCTTAGGCTTTGGGAGCCCCAGGCCTGGGGCCCCCTAGCCCTTAAGCTTAGGGAGCCCCAGTCCTGGGGCGCCCCAGCCCTTATGTTTAGGGAGACCCAGACCTGTGGCACACACCCTTAGTGTTAGGGAGCCCCAGGCCTGGGTTGCCCCAGCCTTTAGGCTTAGGGAGCCCCAGACCTGGGGCACCAGAGCCCTTAGGCTTTGGGAGAACCAGGCCTGGGGCACCCCAGCCCTTAGGCTTTGGGAGCCACAGGCCTGGGGAACCCCAGTCCTTAGGCTTTGGGAGCCCCTAGCCTGGGGCACCCCAGCCCTTAGGCTTTGGGAGCCCTAGGTCTGGGGCGCCCAAGCCCTTAGGCTTTTGGAGACCCTGGCTGGGGCATCACAGCCCTTAAGCTATGGGAACCCCAGCCCTTAGTCTTCGGGAGCCTCAGGCCTGTGGCGCCCATCCCTTAGACTTAGGGAGCCCCATACCTGGGGCGCCAGAACCCTTAGGCATAGGGAACCCCAGGCCTGGGGCGCCCCAGCCGTTAGGCTTAGGGAGACCCAGGCCTGGGGAGCCCCAGATATTAGGCTTTGAGAGCCCCAGGCATGGTGCGCCCCAGCCCTTAGGCTTAGGGAGCCCCAGGCCTGGAGCGCCCCAGTCTTTAGGCTTAGGGAGCACCAAACCTGGGGTGCCCCAACCCATAAGCATTGGGAGCCTCTAGCTGGGGCGCCACAGCCCTGAGGCTTTGGGAGCCCCTGGCCTGGGGCGCCTCAGCCTTTAGGTTTAAGAAGCCCCTGGCATGGGGAGCCCAAGCCCTTAGACTTTGGGAGCCCCAGGCTTTGGGTGCCCCGGCCCTTAGGTTAAGGGAGCCCCAGGCCTGGGGCCTCCCAGTCCTTAGGCTTAGGGAGCACCAGACCTGGGGCGCCCCAGCCCTTAGGCTTTGGGAGCCCTTGGCCTGGGGCGCCCCAGGCCTTAGGCTTAGGAAGCCCCAGTCCTGGGGCGCCCCAGCCCTAAGGCTAGAGAGCCCCAGTCTTTGGGCCCCCCAGCCCTTAGGCTTTGGGAGACCCAGGCCTGTGGTGCCCAAGCCCTTAGGCTTTGGAAGCCCCAGGCCTAGGGCTCCCCAGCCCTTAAGCTTTGGGAACCCCAGCCCTTAGGCTTTGGGAGCCCCAGGCATGGCCCCCCTAGCCCTTAGGCTTAGGGAGCCGCAGACCTGGGGCGCCAGAACACTTAGGCGTAGGAAACACCAGGCCTGGGCGCCTGAGCCCTTACGCTTTGGGAGCCCCAGTACTGGGGCACCCAGCCCTTAGGCTTAGGGAGCCCCAGAACTGGGGCGCCAGAACCCTTAGGCATAGGGAGCCCCAGGCCTGGGGCGCCCCAGCCATTAGGCTTAGCTATCCCCAAGGCTAGGGCACCCAGCCCTTAGGCTTAGGGAGCCCCAAGGCTAGGGCACCCCAGGCCTTAGGCTTAGGGAGCCCCAAATGGGGCACCCCAGCCCTTAGACTTGGGGAGCCCCAAGCCTGGGGTGCCCCAGCCCTTGGACTTAGGGAGCCCCAAGCCTGGGGCGCCCCTGCACTGAGGCATAGGGGGCCCCAGGCCTGGGTGCCCCAGCCCTTAGGCTTTGGGAGACCCAGGCCTAGGGCTCCCCAGCCCTTAAGCTTTGGGAACCCCAGCCCTTAGGCTTTGGGAGCCCCAGGCATGGCCCCCCTAGCCCTTAGGCTTAGGGAGCCGCAGACCTGGGGCGCCAGAACACATAGGCGTAGGAAACCCCAGGCCTGGGCGCCTGAGCCCTTAGGCTTTGGGAGCCCCAGAACTGGGGCGCCAGAACCCTTAGGCATAGGGAGCCCCAGTTCTGGGGCGCCCCAGCCGTTAGGCTTAGCTAGCCCCAAGGCTAGGGCACCCTAGCCCTTAGGCTTAGGGAGCCCCAAGGCTAGGGCACCCCAGGCCTTAGGCTTAGGGAGCCCCAAATGGGGCACCCCAGCCCTTAGACTTGGGGAGCCCCAAGCCTGGGGTGCCCCAGCCCTTGGACTTAGGGAGCCCCAAGCCTGCGGCGCCCCTGCACTTAGGCATAGGGAGCACCAGGCCTGGGTGCCCCAGCCCTTAGGCTTTGGGAGACCCAGGCCTGGGGGGCCCAGCCCTTAGGCTTTGAGAGCCCCTGGCCTGGGGTGCCCCAGCCCTTAGACTTTGGGAGCCGCCGGCCTGGGGCGCCCCTGCTCTTAGGTTTGGGAGCCCCAGGTCTGGGGCGCCGCAGCCCTTAGGCTTAGGGAGCCCCAGGCCTGGGGCGCCCCAGTCCTTAGGCTTAGGGAGCACAAGAACTGGGGCTCCCCAGACCTTAGCCATTGGTAGCCCCTAGTCTGGGGCGCCTGAGCCCTTAGGCTTAGGGAGCCCCAGACTTGGGGTGCCCCAGTCCTTAGGCTTTGGGAGACCCAGGACTGGGGGGCCCCATCCCTTAGGCTTAGGGAGCCCCAGGCTTGGGGCTCCCCAGCCCTTAAGCTTTGGGAAGCCCAGCCCTTAGGATTTGGGAGCCCCAGGCATGGGGCGTACAGCCCTTAGGCTTTGGGAGCCCCAGGCCTGGGGCGCCCAGCCCTTAGGCTTGGGGAGCCCCAAGCCTGGGGCGCCCAGCCCTTAGGCTTGGGGAGCCCCAGGCCTGGGGCCGCGTAGCCCTTAGGCTTAGGGAACCCCAGACCTGGGTCGCCCCAGCCCTTAGGTTTAGGGAGCCCCAGGCCTGGGTTGCCCCTGCTTTTAGGCTTAGGGAGCCCCAACTTGGGGCGCCAGAGTCCT
The DNA here is from genome assembly GCF_050624435.1 of Tenrec ecaudatus. NCBI lineage: Eukaryota > Metazoa > Chordata > Mammalia > Afrosoricida > Tenrecidae > Tenrec > Tenrec ecaudatus. The sequence goes on along the minus strand of NW_027457632.1, from coordinate 2,884,314 downwards.
TAGGCATAGGGAGCCCTAGGTCTGGGGCGCCCCAGCCCTTAGGGTTAGTTAGCCCCAGACCTGGTGCGCCCCAGCCCTTAGGCTTTGGGAGCCCCTAGCCTGGGGCACCACAGCCCTTAGGCTTTGGGATCCCTAGGTCTGGGGCGCCCGAGCCCTTAGGCTTTGGGAGACCCTGGCCGGGGCATCACAGCCCTTAAGCTATGGGAACCCCAGCCCTTAGTGTTTGGGAGCCTCAGGCCTGGGGCGCCCAGCCCTTAGGCTTAGGGAGCCCCATACCTGGGGCACCAGAACCTTTAGGCATAGGGAGCCTCAGGCATGGGGCGCCCCAGCCGTTAGGCTTAGGGCGCCCCAGGCCTGGGGAGCCCCAGACATTAGGCTTTGAGAGCCCCAGGCCTGGGGCGCCCCAGCCCTTAGGCTTAGGGAGCCCCAGGCCTGAGCCGCCCCAGTCCGCAGGCTTAGGGAGCACCAGACCTGGGGCGCCCCAGCCCATAGGCATTGGGAGCCTCTGGCTGGGGCACCACAGCACTTAGGCTCTGGGAGCCCCTGGCCTGGGGCGCCTCAGCCTTTAGACTTAAGAATCCCCTGGCAGGGGCACCCCAGCCCTTAAGCTAGAGAGCCCCAGGCTTTGGGCCCCCCAGCCCTTAAACTTTGGGAACCCCAGCCCTTAGGCTTTGGGAGCCCCAGGCATGGGGCCCCCTAGCCCTTAGGCTTAGGGAGCCGCAGACCTGGGGCGCCAGAACACATAGGCATAGGAAACCCCAGGCCTGGGCGCCCGAGCCCTTAGCCTTTGGGAGCCCCAGGCCTGGGGCACCCAGCCCTTAGGCTTAGGGAACCCCAGACCTGGGGCGCCAGAACCCATAGGCATAAGGAGCCCCAGGCCTGGGGCGCCCCAGCCCTTAGGCTTGGGGAGCCCCAAGGCTAGGGCACCCTAGCCCTTAGGTTTAGGGAGCCCCAAGGCTAGGGCACCCCAGCCCTTAGGCTTGGGGAGCCCCAGGCCTGGGGCGCCCCAGCCCTTAGGATTTGGGAGTCCCAGGCCTAGGGTGCCCCAGCCCTCAGGCATGGGGAGCCCCATGATGGCGCGCCCCAGCCCTTGGGCTTTGGGAGACCCAGCTATGGGGCGCCCCAACCCTTGGGCTTAGGGAGTCCCAGGACTGGGGCGCCCCAGCCCATAGGTTTAGGGAGACCCAGACCTGGGACGCCACAGCCCTTAGTCTTTGGGAGACCCAGCCCTTAGATTTTGGGAGCCCCAAGCCTAGGGCGCCCCAGCCTGTAGGCTTAGGTTGCCCCAGGCCTGGGGCCCCCCCGCCCTTAGGCTTAGTGAGCCCCAGGTCTGGGGCGCCCCAGCCGTTAGGCTTAGGGAGCCCCAAATGGGGCGCTCCAGCCCTTAGGCTTAGGGAGCCCCAGGCCTGGGGTGCCCCAGCCCTTGGACTTAGGGAGCCCCAAGCCTGGAGCACCCCAGCACTTTGGCATAGGGAGCCCCAGGCCTGGGGCGCCCCAGCCCTTAGGGTTAGGGAGCCCCAGGCCTGGGGCGCCCCAGCCCTTAGACTTTGGGAGCCACCGGCCTGGGGCGCTTCAGATCTTATGCCTGGGGCGCCCTAGCCATTAGGCTTAGGGAGCCCCAGGAGTGGGGCACCCCTGCCCTTAGGCTTAGGGAGAACCAGACCTGGGGCGCCCCAGCCCTTAGGCATAGGGAGCCCCAGGCCTGGGGCGCCCCAGCCCTTTTGTTGGGAGTCCCAGGCCTGGGGCGCCCCAACCCTTAGTCCTGGGGCGCCCTAGCCCTTTGGATTAGGGAGCCCCAGGCCTGGGGCGCCCCAGCCCTTAGGCTTAGGGAGCCCCAGAGCAGGGGCGCCCCAGCCTTAGGCTTAGGGAGCCCCAAGCAGGGGCGCCCCAGATCTTGGGCTTAGGGAGCCCAAGGCCTGGGGTGGCTCAGCCCTTAGGCTTTGGGAGCCACAGGCCTGGGGCGCCCCAGCCCTTAGGCTTTGGTTGCCACAGGCCTGGGGCGCCCCAGCCCTTAGGTTTAGGGAGACCCAGACCTGGGGCACCCCAGCCCTGAGGCTTAGTGTGCCCCAGGCCTGGGGCGCCCAAGCCCTTAGGCTTAGGGAGCCCAAGGCCTGTGGTTCCCTAGACCTTAGACTTGGGAGCCCCAGGCCTGGGGCACCCCAGCCCTTAGGCTTTGGGAAACCCAGCCCTTATGCTTAGGGAGCCCCAGGCCTGGGGCGCTTCAGATCTTATGCCTGGGGCGCCCCAGCCATTAGGCTTAGGGAGCCCCAGGAGTGGGGCACCCCTGCCCTTAGGCTTAGGGAGAACCAGACCTGGGGCGCCCCAGCCCTTAGGCATAGGGAGCCCCAGGCCTGGGGTGCCCCAGCCCTTTTTTTGGGAGTCCCAGGCCTGGGGCGCCCCAGCCCTTAGTCCTGGGGCGCCCTAGCCCTTTGGATTAGGGAGCCCCAGGCCTGGGGTGCCCCAGCCTTTAGGCTTAGGGAGCCCCAGACCAGGGGCGCCCCAGCCCTTAGGCTTAGGGAGCCCCAAGCAGGGGCGCCCCAGGCCTTGGGCTTAGGGAGACAAAGGCCTGGGGTGCCTCAGGCCTTAGGCTTTGGGAGCCACAGGCCTGGGGTGCCCCAGCCCTTAGGCTTTGGTTGCCACAGGCCTGGGGCACCCCAGCCCTTAGGTTTAGGGAGACCCAGACCTGGGGCACCCCAGCCCTTAGGCTTAGTGAGCCCCAGGCCTGAGGTGCCCGAACCCTTAGGCTTAGGGAGCCCAAGGCCTGTGGTTCCCCAGACCTTAGACTTGGGAGCCCCAGGCCTGGGGCACCCCAGCCCTTAGGCTTTGGGAACCCCTGCCCTTAGGTTTTGGGAGCCCCAGGCATGGGGCGCCCAGCCCTTAGGCTTTGGGAGCCCCTGGCCTGGGTCTCCCCAGCCCTTAAGTTTTGGGAACCCCAGCCCTTAGGCTTTGGGAGCCTCAGGCCTGGGGCACCCAGCCCTTAGGCTTAGGGAACCCCAGACCTGGGGCGCCAGAACCCATAGGCATAAGGAGCCCCAGGCCTGGGGCGCCCCAGCCCTTAGGCTTGGGGAGCCCCAAGGCTAGGGCACCCTAGCCCTTAGGTTTAGGGAGCCCCAAGGCTAGGGCACCCCAGCCCTTAGGATTTGGGAGCCCCAGGCCTAGGGTGCCCCAGCCCTCAGGCATAGGGAGCCCCAAGATGGGGCGCCCCAGCCCTTGGGCTTTGGGAGACCCAGCTATGGGGCGCCCCAACCCTTGGGCTTAGGGAGTCCCAGGACTGGGGCGCCCCAGCCCATAGGTTTAGGGAGACCCAGACCTGGGACGCCACAGCCCTTAGTCTTTGGGAGACCCAGCCCTTAGACTTTGGGAGCCCCAGGCCTAGGGCGCCCCAGCCTTTAGGCTTAGGTTGCCCCAGGCCTGGGCCCCCCCCGCCCTTAGGCTTAGTGAGCCCCAGGTCTGCGGCGACCCAGCCCTTAGACTTTGGGAGCAGCCGGCCTGGGGCGCCCCTGCTCTTAGGTTTGGGAGCACAAGAACTGGGGCGCCCCAGACCTTAGCCATTGGTAGCCCCTAGTCTGGGGCGCCTGAGCCCTTAGGCTTAGGGAGCCCCAGACTTGGGGTGCCCCAGCCCTTAGGCTTTGGGAGACCCAGGACTGGGGGGCCCCATCCCTTAGTCTTAGGGAACCCCAGGCTTGGGGCTCCCCAGCCCTTAAGCTTTGGGAAGCCCAGCCCTTAGGCTTTGGGCGCCCCTGGCCTTGGGCTCCCCCGCCCTTAAGCTTTGGGAACCCCAGCACTTAGGCTTTGGGAGCCCCAAGCCTGGGGCGCCCAGCCCTTAGGCTTGGGGAGCCCCAGGCCTGGGGCCGCGTAGCCCTTAGGCTTAGGGAACCCCAGACCTGGGTCGCCCCAGCCCTTAGGTTTAGGGAGACCCAGACCTGGGGCACCACAGCCCTTAGTTTTAGGGAGCCCCAGGCCTGGGTTGCCCCTGCTTTTAGGCTTAGGGAGCCCCAACTTGGGGCGCCAGAGTCCTTAGGCATAGGGAGCCCCAGGCCTGGGGCGCCCCAGCCCTTAGGGTTAGTTAGCCCCAGACCTGGTGCGCCCCAGCCCTTAGGCTTTGGGAGCCCCTAGCCTGGGGCACCACAGCCCTTAGGCTTTGGGATCCCTAGGTCTGGGGCGCCCGAGCCCTTAGGCTTTGGGAGACCCTGGCCGGGGCATCACAGCCCTTAAGCTATGGGAACCCCAGCCCTTAGTGTTTGGGAGCCTCAGGCCTGGGGCGCCCAGCCCTTAGGCTTAGGGAGCCCCATACCTGGGGCACCAGAACCTTTAGGCATAGGGAGCCTCAGGCATGGGGCGCCCCAGCCGTTAGGCTTAGGGCGCCCCAGGCCTGGGGAGCCCCAGACATTAGGCTTTGAGAGCCCCAGGCCTGGGGCGCCCCAGCCCTTAGGCTTAGGGAGCCCCAGGCCTGAGCCGCCCCAGTCCGTAGGCTTAGGGAGCACCAGACCTGGGGCGCCCCAGCCCATAGGCATTGGGAGCCTCTGGCTGGGGCGCCACAGCACTTAGGCTCTGGGAGCCCCTGGCCTGGGGCGCCTCAGCCTTTAGACTTAAGAATCCCCTGGCAGGGGCACCCCAGCCCTTAAGCTAGAGAGCCCCAGGCTTTGGGCCCCCCAGCCCTTAAACTTTGGGAACCCCAGCCCTTAGGCTTTGGGAGCCCCAGGCATGGGGCCCCCTAGCCCTTAGGCTTAGGGAGCCGCAGACCTGGGGCGCCAGAACACATAGGCATAGGAAGCCCCAGGCCTGGGCGCCCGAGCCCTTAGCCTTTGGGAGCCCCAGGCCTGGGGCACCCAGCCCTTAGGCTTAGGGAACCCCAGACCTGGGGTGCCAGAACCCATAGGCATAAGGAGCCCCAGGCCTGGGGCGCCCCAGCCCTTAGGCTTAGGGAGCCCCAGGAGTGGGGCACCCCAGCCCTTAGGCTTTGGGAAACCCAGCCCTTATGCTTAGGGAGCCCCAGGCCTGGGGAGCTTCAGATCTTATGCCTGGGGCGCCCCAGCCATTAGGCTTAGGGAGCCCCAGGAGTGGGGCACCCCTGCCCTTAGGCTTAGGGAGAACCAGACCTGGGGCGCCCCAGCCCTTAGGCATAGGGAGCCCCAGGCCTGGGGCGCCCCAGGCCTTTTTTGGGGAGTCCCAGGCCTGGGGCGCCCCAGCCCTTAGTCCTGGGGCGCCCTAGCTCTTTGGATTAGGGAGCCCCAGGCCTGGGGCGCCCCAGCCCTTAGGCTTAGGGAGCCCCAGACCAGGGGCGCCCCAGCCCTTAGGCTTAGGGAGCCCCAAGCAGGGGCGCCCCAGGCCTTGGGCTTAGGGAGACCAAGGCCTGGGGTGCCTCAGGCCTTAGGCTTTGAGAGCCACAGGCCTGGGGCGCCCCAGCCCTTAGGCTTTGGTTGCCACAGGCCTGGGGCGCCCTAGCCCTTAGGTTTAGGGAGACCCAGACCTGGGGCACCCCAGCCCTTAGGCTTAGTGAGCCCCAGGCCTGGGCGCCCGAGCCCTTAGGCTTAGGGAGCCCAAGGCCTGTGGTTCCCCAGACCTTAGACTTGGGAGCCCCAGGCCTGGGGCACCCCAGCCCTTAGGCTTTGGGAACCCCTGCCCTTAGGTTTTGGGAGCCCCAGGCATGGGGCGCCCAGCCCTTAGGCTTTGGGAGCCCCTGGCCTGGGTCTCCCCAGCCCTTAAGCTTTGGGAACCCCAGCCCTTAGGCTTTGGGAGCCCCAGGCCTGGGGCACCCAGCCCTTAGGCTTAGGGAACCCCAGACCTGGGGCACCAGAACCCATAGGCATAAGGAGCCCCAGGCCTGGGGCGCCCCAGCCCTTAGGCTTGGGGAGCCCCAAGGCTAGGGCACCCTAGCCCTTAGGTTTAGGTAGCCCCAAGTCTAGGGCACCCAGCCCTTAGGCTTGGGGAGCTCCAGGCCTGGGGCGCCCCAGCCCTTAGGATTTGGGAGCCCCAGGCCTAGGGTGCCCCAGCCCTCAGGCATAGGGAGCCCCAAGATGGGGCGCCCCAGCCCTTGGGCTTTGGGAGACCCAGCTATGGGGCGCCCCAACCCTTGTGCTTAGGGAGTCCCAGGACTGGGGCGCCCCAGCCCATAGGTTTAGGGAGACCCAGACCTGGGACGCCACAGCCCTTAGTCTTTGGGAGACCCAGCCCTTAGACTTTGGGAGCCCCAAGCCTAGGGCGCCCCAGCCTTTAGGCTTCGGTTGCCCCAGGCCTGGGCCCCCCCCGCCCTTAGGCTTAGTGAGTCCCAGGTCTGGCGCGCCCCAGCCCTTAGGCTTAGGGAGCCCCAACTGGGGCGCCCCAGCCCTTAGGCTTAGGGAGCCCCAGGCCTGGGGTGCCCCAGCCCTTGGACTTAGGGAGCCCCAAGCCTGGGGCACCCCAGCACTTTGGCATAGGGAGACCCAGGCCTGGGGCACCCCAGCCCTTAGGGTTATGGAGCCCCAGGCCTGGGGCGCCCCAGCCCTTAGACTTTGGGAGCCACCGGCCTGGGGCGCTTCAGATCTTATGCCTGGGGCGCCCCAGCCATTAGGCTTAGGGAGCCCCAGGAGTGGGGCACCCCTGCCCTTAGGCGTAGGGAGAACCAGACCTGGGGCGCCCCAGCCCTTAGGCATAGGGAGCCCCAGGCCTGGGGCGCCCCAGCCCTTTTTTTGGGAGTCCCAGGCCTGGGGCGCCCCAGCCCTTAGTCCTGGGGCGCCCTAGCCCTTTGGATTAGGGAGCCCCAGGCCTGGGGCGCCCCAGCCCTTAGTCTTAGGGAGCCCCAGACCAGGGGCGCCCCAGCCCTTAGGCTTAGGGAGCCCCAAGCAGGGGCGCCCCAGGCCTTGGGCTTAGGGAGACCAAGGCCTGGGGTGCCTCAGGCCTTAGGCTTTGGGAGCCACAGGCCTGGGGCGCCCCAGCCCTTAGGCTTTGGTTGCCACAGGCCTGGGGCGCCCCAGCCCTTAGGTTTAGGGAGACCCAGACCTGGGGCACCCCAGCCCTTAGGATTAGTGAGCCCCAGGCCTGGGCGCCCGAGCCCTTAGGATTAGGGAGCCCAAGGCCTGTGGTTCCCCAGACCTTAGACTTGGGAGCCCCAGGCCTGGGGAACCCCAGCCCTTAGGCTTTGGGAACCCCTGCCCTTAGGTTTTGGGAGCCCCAGGCATGGGGCGCCCAGCCCTTAGGCTTAGGGAACCCCAGACCTGGGGCGCCAGAACCCATAGGCATAAGGAGCCCCAGGCCTGGGGCGCCCCAGCCCTTAGGCTTGGGGAGCCCCATACCTGGGGCACCAGAACCTTTAGGCATAGGGAGCCTCAGGCATGGGGCGCCCCAGCCGTTAGGCTTAGGGCGCCCCAGGCCTGGGGAGCCCCAGACATTAGGCTTTGAGAGCCCCAGGCCTGGGGCGCCCCAGCCCTTAGGCTTAGGGAGCCCCAGGCCTGAGCCGCCCCAGTCCGTAGGCTTAGGGAGCACCAGACCTGGGGCGCCCCAGCCCATAGGCATTGGGAGCCTCTGGCTGGGGCGCCACAGCACTTAGGCTCTGGGAGCCCCTGGCCTGGGGCGCCTCAGCCTTTAGACTTAAGAATCCCCTGGCAGGGGCACCCCAGCCCTTAAGCTAGAGAGCCCCAGGCTTTGGGCCCCCCAGCCCTTAAACTTTGGGAACCCCAGCCCTTAGGCTTTGGGAGCCCCAGGCATGGGGCCCCCTAGCCCTTAGGCTTAGGGAGCCGCAGACCTGGGGCGCCAGAACACATAGGCATAGGAAGCCCCAGGCCTGGGCGCCCGAGCCCTTAGCCTTTGGGAGCCCCAGGCCTGGGGCACCCAGCCCTTAGGCTTAGGGAACCCCAGACCTGGGGTGCCAGAACCCATAGGCATAAGGAGCCCCAGGCCTGGGGCGCCCCAGCCCTTAGGCTTAGGGAGCCCCAGGAGTGGGGCACCCCAGCCCTTAGGCTTTGGGAAACCCAGCCCTTATGCTTAGGGAGCCCCAGGCCTGGGGAGCTTCAGATCTTATGCCTGGGGCGCCCCAGCCATTAGGCTTAGGGAGCCCCAGGAGTGGGGCACCCCTGCCCTTAGGCTTAGGGAGAACCAGACCAGGGGCGCCCCAGCCCTTAGGCATAGGGAGCCCCAGGCCTGGGGCGCCCCAGGCCTTTTTTGGGGAGTCCCAGGCCTGGGGCGCCCCAGCCCTTAGTCCTGGGGCGCCCTAGCTCTTTGGATTAGGGAGCCCCAGGCCTGGGGCGCCCCAGCCCTTAGGCTTAGGGAGCCCCAGACCAGGGGCGCCCCAGCCCTTAGGCTTAGGGAGCCCCAAGCAGGGGCGCCCCAGGCCTTGGGCTTAGGGAGACCAAGGCCTGGGGTGCCTCAGGCCTTAGGCTTTGAGAGCCACAGGCCTGGGGCGCCCCAGCCCTTAGGCTTTGGTTGCCACAGGCCTGGGGCGCCCTAGCCCTTAGGTTTAGGGAGACCCAGACCTGGGGCACCCCAGCCCTTAGGCTTAGTGAGCCCCAGGCCTGGGCGCCCGAGCCCTTAGGCTTAGGGAGCCCAAGGCCTGTGGTTCCCCAGACCTTAGACTTGGGAGCCCCAGGCCTGGGGCACCCCAGCCCTTAGGCTTTGGGAACCCCTGCCCTTAGGTTTTGGGAGCCCCAGGCATGGGGCGCCCAGCCCTTAGGCTTTGGGAGCCCCTGGCCTGGGTCTCCCCAGCCCTTAAGCTTTGGGAACCCCAGCCCTTAGGCTTTGGGAGCCCCAGGCCTGGGGCACCCAGCCCTTAGGCTTAGGGAACCCCAGACCTGGGGCGCCAGAACCCATAGGCATAAGGAGCCCCAGGCCTGGGGCGCCCCAGCCCTTAGGCTTGGGGAGCCCCAAGGCTAGGGCACCCTAGCCCTTAGGTTTAGGTAGCCCCAAGTCTAGGGCACCCAGCCCTTAGGCTTGGGGAGCCCCAGGCCTGGGGCGCCCCAGCCCTTAGGATTTGGGAGCCCCAGGCCTAGGGTGCCCCAGCCCTCAGGCATAGGGAGCCCCAAGATGGGGCGCCCCAGCCCTTGGGCTTTGGGAGACCCAGCTATGGGGCGCCCCAACCCTTGTGCTTAGGGAGTCCCAGGACTGGGGCGCCCCAGCCCATAGGTTTAGGGAGACCCAGACTTGGGACGCCACAGCCCTTAGTCTTTGGGAGACCCAGCCCTTAGACTTTGGGAGCCCCAAGCCTAGGGCGCCCCAGCCTTTAGGCTTAGGTTGCCCCAGGCCTGGGCCCCCCCCGCCCTTAGGCTTAGTGAGTCCCAGGTCTGGCGCGCCCCAGCCCTTAGGCTTAGGGAGCCCCAACTGGGGCGCCCCAGCCCTTAGGCTTAGGGAGCCCCAGGCCTGGGGTGCCCCAGCCCTTGGACTTAGGGAGCCCCAAGCCTGGGGCACCCCAGCACTTTGGCATAGGGAGCCCCAGGCCTGGGGCACCCCAGCCCTTAGGGTTATGGAGCCCCAGGCCTGGGGCGCCCCAGCCCTTAGACTTTGGGAGCCACCGGCCTGGGGCGCTTCAGATCTTATGCCTGGGGCGCCCCAGCCATTAGGCTTAGGGAGCCCCAGGAGTGGGGCACCCCTGCCCTTAGGCGTAGGGAGAACCAGACCTGGGGCGCCCCAGCCCTTAGGCATAGGGAGCCCCAGGCCTGGGGCGCCCCAGCCCTTTTTTTGGGAGTCCCAGGCCTGGGGCGCCCCAGCCCTTAGTCCTGGGGCGCCCTAGCCCTTTGGATTAGGGTGCCCCAGGCCTGGGGCGCCCCAGCCCTTAGTCTTAGGGAGCCCCAGACCAGGGGCGCCCCAGCCCTTAGGCTTAGGGAGCCCCAAGCAGGGGCGCCCCAGGCCTTGGGCTTAGGGAGACCAAGGCCTGGGGTGCCTCAGGCCTTAGGCTTTGGGAGCCACAGGCCTGGGGCGCCCCAGCCCTTAGGCTTTGGTTGCCACAGGCCTGGGGCGCCCCAGCCCTTAGGTTTAGGGAGACCCAGACCTGGGGCACCCCAGCCCTTAGGATTAGTGAGCCCCAGGCCTGGGCGCCCGAGCCCTTAGGATTAGGGAGCCCAAGGCCTGTGGTTCCCCAGACCTTAGACTTGGGAGCCCCAGGCCTGGGGAACCCCAGGCCTTAGGCTTTGGGAACCCCTGCCCTTAGGTTTTGGGAGCCCCAGGCATGGGGCGCCCAGCCCTTAGGCTTAGGGAACCCCAGACCTGGGGCGCCAGAACCCATAGGCATAAGGAGCCCCAGGCCTGGGGCACCCCAGCCCTTAGGCTTGGGGAGCCCCAAGGCTAGGGCACCCTAGCCCTTAGGTTTAGGGAGCCCCAAGGCTAGGGCACCCCAGCCCTTAGGCTTGGGGAGCCCCAGGCCTGGGGCGTACCAGCCCCTAGGATTTGGGAGCCCCAGGCCTAGGGTGCCCCAGCCCTCAGGCATAGGGAGCCCCAAGATGGGGCGCCCCAGCCCTTGGGCTTTGGGAGACCCAGCTATGGGGCGCCCCAACCCTTGGGCTTAGGGAGTCCCAGGATTGGGGCGCCCCAGCCCATAGGTTTAGGGAGACCCAGACCTGGGACGCCACAGCCCTTAGCCTTTGGGAGACCCAGCCCTTAGACTTTGGGAGCCCCCGGCCTAGGGCGCCCCAGCCTTTAGGCTTAGGTTGCCCCAGGCCTGGGGCCCCCCCGCCCTTAGGCTTAGTGAGCCCCAGGTCTGGGGCGCCCCAGCCCTTAGGCTTAGGGAGCCCCAACTGGGGCGCCCCAGCCCTTAGGCTTAGGGAGCCCCAGACCTGTGGTGCCCCAGACCTTGGACTTAGGGAGCCCCAAGCCTGGGGCACCCCAGCACTTTGGCATAGGGAGCCCCAGGCCTGGGGCGCCGCAGCCCTTAGGGTTTGGGAGCCCCAGGCCTGGGGCGCCCCAGCCCTTAGACTTTGGGAGCCACCGGCCTGGTGCGCCCGTGCTCTTAGGCTTTGGGAGCCCCAGGCCTGGGGCGCCCCAGCCCTTCGGCTTAGGGAGCCCCTGGCCTGGGGCACCCCAGTCCTTAGGCTTAGGGAGCATAAGAACTGGGGCACCCCAGCCCTTAGGAATTGGGAGTCCCTGGCGTGGGGTGCCCGAGCCCTTATGCTTAGGGAGCCCCAGGCCTGGGGCACCCCAGCCCTGAGACTTAGGGAGCCCCAGACCTGGGGCGCCCCAGCCCTTAGGGTTAGGGAGCCCCAGACCTGGGGCGCCCCAGCCCTTAGACTTTGGGAGCCACCGGCCTGGTGCGCACGTGCTCTTAGGCTTTGGGAGCCCCAGGCCTGGGGCGCCCCAGCCCTTCGGCTTAGGGAGCCCCAGGCCTGGGGCGCCCCAGCCCTTATGCTTTGGGAGTCACAGGCCTGGGACGTCCTAGCCCTTTGGCTTTGGGAGCCCCAAACCTGGGGCGCCACAGCCCTCAGGCTTAGGGAGCCCCAGGCCTGGGGCACCTCAGATCTTAGGCCTGGGGCGCCCTAGCCCTTAGGTTTAGGGAGACCCAGACCTGGGGCGCCCCAGGCCTTAGGCTTAGGGAGCCCAAGGCCTACCGCGCCCCAGGCCTTAGGCTTTGGGAGCCCCAGCCCTTAGGCTTTGGGAGCCCCAGGCCTAAGACACCCCAGCATTTAGGATTAGGGCGCCCCAGGCCTGGGCCCCCCAGCCCTTAGGCTTAAGGAGCCCCAACTGTGGCGCCCCAGCCCTTAGGCTTAGGGAGCCCCAGGCCTAGGGCGCCCCAGCACTTAGGCATAGGGGGCCCCAGGCCTGGGGCGCCCCAGCCCTTAGGTTTAGGGAGACCCAGAGCTGGGGCGCACCACACTTAGGTTTAGGGAGCCCCAGGCCTGGTGCGCCCCAGACATTAGACTTTGAGAGCCCCAGGCCTGGGGCGCCCCAGCCCTTAGCCTTAGGGAGCACCAGACCTGAGCCGCCCCAGCCCTTAGGCATTGGGAGCCCCTGGCCTGGGGCGTCCGAGCCCTTAGGCTTTGGGATCCCCTGGTTTGGGTCACCCCAGCACATAGGCTTTGGAAGCTCCAATCCAGGGGTGCCCCAGCCCTTAGCCTTAGGTAGCACCAGACCTGAGCCGCCCCAGCCTTTAGGCATTGGGAGCCCGTGGCCTGGGGCGTCCAAGCCCTTAGGCTTTGGGATCTCCTGGTCTGGGGCACCCCAGCACATAGGCTTAGGAAGCTCCAATGCTGGGGCGCCCCAGCCCTTAGGCTTTGGGATCCCCAGGCCTGGGGCCCCCTAGACTTTAAGCTTAGGGAACCCCAGCCCTTATGTTTAGGGAGAGCCAGACCTGTGGCACCACACCCTTAGTTTTAGGGAGCCCCAGTCCTGGGGAACCCCAGCCCTTAGGCTTTGGGAGCCCCTAGCCTGGGGCACCCCAGCCCTTAGGCTTTGGGAGACCCTGGCCGGGGAATCACAGCCCTTAAGCTATGGGAACCCCAGCCCTTATTCTTTGGGAGCCTCAGGCCTGGGGCGCCCAGACCTTAGGCTTAGGGAGCCCCATACCTGTGGCGCCAGAACCCTTAGGCATAGGGAGCCCCAGGCCTGGGGAGCCCCAGATATTAGGCTTTGAGAGCCCCAGGCCTGGGGCGCCCCAGCCCTTAGGTTTATGGAGCCGCATACCTGGGGCACCAGAACCCATAGGCATAGGAAGCCCCAGGCCTGGGCGCCCCAGCCGTTAGGCTTAGGGAGCCCCAAGCCTAGGGCACCCTAGCCCTTAGGCTTAGGGAGCACCAAGGCTAGGGCACCCCAGCCCTTAGGCTTAGGGAGCCCCAGGCCTGGGGCGCCCCAGCCCTTAGGATTTGGGAGCCCCAGGCCTGGGGTGCCCCAGCCCTTAGGCATAGGGAGCCCCAGATCTCGGCACTCCAGCCCTTGGGCTTTGGGAGACCCAGCCAAGGGGCGCCCTAACCCTTGGGCTTAGTGAGCCCCAGGCAAGGGGCGCCCCAGCCTTTAGGCTTAGGGAGCCCCAACTGGGGTGCCCCAGCCCTTTGCTTAGGGAGCCCCAGGCCTGGGGTTCCCCAGCCCTTGGACTTCGGGAGCTCCAAGCCTGGGGCGCCCCAGCACTTAGGCTTAGGAAGACCCAGACCTGGGGCGCCCCACACTTAGGTTAAGGGAGCCCCAGGCCTGGGGCGCCCCAGACATTAGGCTTTGAGAGCCACTGGCCTGGGACGCCCCTGCTCTTAGGCTTTGGGAGACCCAGGCCTGGGGCGCCCCAGCCCTTAGGTTTAGTGAGCCCCAGGTTGGGGCCCCCCAGCCCTTAGGCTTAGGGAGCCCCATGCCTGGGGCGCCCCTGTCCTTAGGCTTAGGGAGCACAAGAACTGGGGCACCGCAGCCCTTAGATTTTGGGAGCCACCGGCCAGGGACGCCCCTGCTCTTAGGCTTTGGGAGACCCAGGCCTGGGGCGCCCCAGCCCTTAGGCTTAGTGAGCCCCAGGCTGGGGCGCCCCAGCCCTTAGGCTTAGGGAGCCCCATGCCTGGGGCTCCCCAGTCCTTAGGCTTAGGGAGCACAAGAACTGGGGCACCCCAGCCCTTAAGCATTGGGAGCCCCTGGCGTGGGGCGCCCGAGCCTTTAGGCTTAGGGAGCCCCAACTGGGGTGCCCCAGCCCTTTGCTTAGCGAGCCCCAGGCCTGGGGTTCCCCAGCCCTTGGACTTCGGGAGCTCCAAGCCTGGGGCGCCCCAGCACTTAGGCTTAGGAAGACCCAGACCTGGGGCGCCCCACACTTAGGTTTAGGGAGCCCCAGGCCTGGGGCGCCCCAGACATTAGGCTTTGAGAGCCACTGGCCTGGGACGCCCCTGCTCTTAGGCTTTGGGAGACCCAGGCCTGGGGCGCCCCAGCCCTTAGGCTTAGTGAGCCCCAGGCTGGGGCGCCCCAGCCCTTAGGCTTAGGGAGCCCCATGCCTGGGTCGCCCCAGTCCTTAGGCTTAGGGAGCACAATAACTTGGGCACCCCAGCCCTTAGACTTTGGGAGCCACCGGCCAGGGACGCCCCTGCTCTTAGGCTTTGGGAGACCCAGGCCTGGGGCGCCCCAGCCCTTAGGCTTAGTGAGCCCCAGGCTGGGGCGCCCCAGCCCTTAGGCTTAGGGAGACCCAGACCTGGGGCACCCCAGCCCTTAGGCTTAGGGAGCCCAAGGCCTATGGTTCCCCAGACCTTAGACTTGGGAGCCCCAGGCCTGGGGCACCCCAGCCCTTAGGCTTTGGGAACCCCTGCCCTTAGGTTTTGGGAGCCCCAGGCATGGGGCGCCCAGCCCTTAGGCTTTGGGAGCCCCTGGCCTGGGTCTCCCCAGCCCTTAAGCTTTGGGAACCCCAGCCCTTAGGCTTTGGGAGCCCCAGATCTGGGGCGCCCCAGCCCTTAGGTTTAGGGAGCCCCAAGCCTGGATTGTCCCAGCCTTTAGGCTTAGGGAGACCCAGACCTGGGGCTTTGGGAGGCCCTAGACTGGGGCATCACAGCCCTTAAGCTTTGGGAACCCCAGCCCTTAGGCGTTGGGAACCAAAGGCCTGGGGCGCCCAGGCCTTCGGCTTGGGAGCCCCAGACCTGGGGCGCCGTCAGCTGTTAGGCTTAGGGAGAACCAGGCTTGGTGCGCCCCAGCCTTTAGGCTTTTGAGGCCCCAGGCCTGGGGCTCCCAGCCCTTAGGTTTTGGAGCCCCAGGCCTAGGACACCCCAGCATTTAGGATTAGGGCGCCCCAGGCCTGGGGCCCCCCAGCCCTTAGGCTTAGGGAGCCCCAACTGTGGCGCCCCAGCCCTTAGGCTTAGGGAGCCCCAGGCCTAGGGCTCCCCAGCCCTTAGGCATAGAGGGCCCCAGGCCTGGGGCGCCCCAGCCCTTAGGTTTAGGGAGACCCAGAGCTGGGGCGCACCACACTTAGGTTTAGGGAGCCCCAGGCCTGGTGCGCCCCAGACATTAGGCTTTGAGAGCCCCAGGCCTGGGGCGCCCCAGCCCTTAGCCTTAGGGAGCACCAGACCTGAGCCGCCCCAGCCCTTAGGCATTGGGAGCCCCTGGCCTGGGGCGTCAGAGCCCTTAGGCTTTGGGATCCCCTGGTCTGGGGCACCCCAGCACATAGGCTTTGGAAGCTCCAATCCTGGGGTGCCCCAGCCCTTAGCCTTAGGGAGCACCAGACCTGAGCCGCCCCAGCCCTTAGGCATTGGGAGCCCCTGGCCTGGGGCGTCCAAGCCCTTAGGCTTTGGGATCTCCTGGTCTGGGGCACCCCAGCACATAGGCTTAGGAAGCTCCAATGCTGGGGCGCCCCAGCCCTTAGGCTTTGGGATCCCCAGGCCTGGGGCCCCCTAGCCTTTAAGCTTAGGGAGCCCCAGTCCTGGGGCGCCCCAGCCCTTATGTTTAGGGAGAGCCAGACCTGTGGCACCACACCCTTAGTTTTAGGGAGCCTCAGGCCTGGGGAAGCCCAGCCCTTAGGCTTTGGGAGCCCCTTGCCTGGGGCACCCCAGCCCTTAGGCTTTGGGAGCCCTAGGTCTGGGGCGCCCGAGCCCTTAGGCTTTGGGAGACCCTGGCCGGGGCATCACAGCCCTTAAGCTATGGGAACCCCAGCCCTTATTCTTTGGGAGCCTCAGGCCTGGGGCGCCCAGACCTTAGGCTTAGGGAGCCCCATACCTGTGGCGCCAGAACCCTTAGGCATAGGGAGCCCCAGGCCTGGGGAGCCCCAGATATTAGGCTTTGAGAGCCCCAGGCCTGGGGCGCCCCAGCCCTTAGGCTTATGGAGCCGCATACCTGGGGCACCAGAACCCATAGGCATAGGAAGCCCCAGGCCTGTGCGACCCAGCCGTTAGGCTTAGGGAGCCCCAAGCCTAGGGCACCCTAGCCCTTAGGCTTAGGGAGCACCAAGGCTAGGGCACCCCAGCCCTTAGGCTTAGGGAGCCCCAGGCCTGGGGCGCCCCAGCCCTTAGGATTTGGGAGCCCCAGGCCTGGGGTGCCCCAGCCCTTAGGCATAGGGAGCCCCAGATCTCGGCAATCCAGCCCTTGGGCTTTGGGAGACCCAGCCAAGGGGCGCCCTAACCCTTGGGCTTAGTGAGCCCCAGGCAAGGGGCGCCCCAGCCTTTAGGCTTAGGGAGCCCCAACTGGGGTGCCCCAGCCCTTTGCTTAGGGAGCCCCAGGCCTGGGGTTCCCCAGCCCTTGGTCTTCGGGAGCTCCAAGCCTGGGGCGCCCCAGCACTTAGGCTTAGGAAGACCCAGACCTGGGGCGCCCCACACTTAGGTTTAGGGAGCCCCAGGCCTGGGGCGCCCCAGACATTAGGCTTTGAGAGCCACTGGCCTGGGACGCCCCTGCTCTTAGGCTTTGGGAGACCCAGGCCTGGGGCGCCCCAGCCCTTAGGCTTAGTGAGCCCCAGGCTGGGGCGCCCCAGCCCTTAGGCTTAGGGAGCCCCATGCCTGGGGCGCCCCTGTCCTTAGGCTTAGGGAGCACAAGAAATGGGGCATCCCAGTCCTTAGATTTTGGGAGCCACCGGCCAGGGACGCCCCTGCTCTTAGGCTTTGGGAGACCCAGGCCTGGGGCGCCCCAGCCCTTAGGCTTAGTGAGCCCCAGGCTGGGGCGCCCCAGCCCTTAGGCTTAGGGAGCACAAGAACTGGGGCACCCCAGCCCTTAAGCATTGGGAGCCCCTGGCGTGGGGCGCCCGAGCCCTTAGGCTTAGGGAGGCCCAGACTTGGGGTGCCCCAGCCCTTAGGCTTAGGAAACCCCAAGCTTGGGGCTCCCCAGCCCTTATGCTTTGTGAACCCCAGCCCTTAGGCTTTGGGAGCCCCAGGCCTGGGGCGCCCAGCCCTTAGGCTTTGGGAGCCCCAGGGCTGGGGACCCGTAGCCCTTAGGCTTAGGGAGCCCCAGACATGGGCCGCCCCAGCCCTTAGCTTTAGGGAGACCCAGACCTGGGGCGCCACAGCCCTTAGTTTTAGGGAGTCCCAGGCCTGGGTTGCCCCAGTCTTTAGGTTTAGGGAGCCCAGTCCTGGGGCACCAGAGTCCTTTGGAATAGGGAGTCCCAGGCCTGGGGCGCCCCAGCCCTTAGCTTTCGGAGCCCCAGAGCTGGGGCGACCCAGCCCTTAGGCCTAGGGAGGCCCAAGCCTGCGGCGCCCCAGCCATTAGGCTTTGGGAGCCACAGACCTGGGGTGCCCCAGCCATTAAGCATAGGGAGCCCCAGGTCTGGGGCGCCCCAGCCCTTAGGCATAGGGAGCCCCAGTCCTGGGGTAACCCAGCCCTTAGTTTTAGGGAGCCCCAGGCCTGGGGCGCCCCATCCCTTAGGCTTTGGGAGCCCCAGGCCTAGGGCGCCCCAGCCCTTAGGCTTAGGGCGCCCCAGGCCTGGGCCTCCGCACCCCTTACGCTTAGGGAGTCCCAGGCCCGTGGCACCCTAGCCCTTAGGATTAGGGAGCCCCAAGGCTAGGGCACCCCAGCCCTTAGGCTTAGGGAGCCCCACTCCTAGGGCGCCCCAGCCCTTACGCTTAGGGCGCCCCAGGCCTGGGGCTCCCCAGCCCTTAGGCTTAGGGAGCCCCAGGCCTGGGGCTCCTCAGCCCTTAGGCTTAGTGAGCCCAAACTGGGGCGCTCAGCCCTTGGGCTTAGGGAGCCCCAGGCCTGAGGCGCCCCAGCCCTTAGGCATAGGGATCCCCAGGCTTGGGGCGCCCCAGCCCTTAGGTTTAGGGAGACCCTGAACTGGGGCACCTCACCCTTAGGTTTAGGGAGCCCCAAGCCGGGGCGCCGCAGACATTAGTCTTTGAGAGCCCCAGGCCTGGGGCGCCCCAGCCCTTAGGCTTAGGGAGCCCCAGGCCTGGGACCCCCCAGTCTTTAGGTTTAGGGAGCACCAGACCTGGGACGCCCCAGCCTTTAGTCTTTGGAAGCTGCTGTTCTGGGGCGCCCCAGCCCATAGGCTTTGGGAGTCCCTGGCCTGGGGTGCATCAGCCCCTTAGGCTTAGTGAGCCCCAACTGGGGTGCCCCAGCCCTTAGGCTTTGGGAGCCCCAGGCCTGGGGCGCCTCTGCCTTTAGTCTTAGGTAGCCCCAGTCCTGGGGCGCCCAATCCCTTAGGCTTTGGGAGGCCCAGGCTTGGGGCACCACAGCCCTTAGGCTTTGGGAGAACCAGGCCTGGGGCGCCCCAGCTCTTAGGCTTTGGAAGCCGCTGGCCTGTGGCGCCCCAAGCCTTAGGCTCTGGAATCCGCAGGCCTGGGGCACCCCTGCCCTTAGGCTTAGGGAGAACCAGACCTGGGGCGCCCCAGCCGTTAGGCATAGGGAGCCCCAGGCCTGGGGCGCCCCAGCCCTTTTGTTGGGAGTCCCAGGCCGGGGGCGCCCCAGCCCTTAGTCCTGGGGCGCCCTAGCCCTTTGCATTAGGGAGCCCCAGGCCTGGGGCTCCCCAGCCCTTAGGCTTAGGGAGCCCCAGACCTGGGGCGCCCCAGCCCTTAGGCTTAGGGAGCCCCAAGCAGGGGCGCCCCAGGCCTTGGGCTTAGGGAGCCCAAGGCCTGGGGTGCCTCAGCCCTTAGGCTTTGGGAGCCACAGGCCTGGGGTGCCCCAACCCTTAGACTTTGGTTGCCATAGGCCTGGGGCGCCCCAGCCCTTAGGTTTAGGGAGACCCAGACCTGAGGCACCCCAGCCCTTAGGCTTGGGGAGCTCCAGACCTGGGGCACTCGAGCCCTTAGGCTTTGGGAGCCCAGGCCTGGGGCGCCCCAGCCCTTAGGCTTTGGGATCCCCTACCCTGGGGCATCACAGCCCTTAAGCTTTGGGAACCCAGCCCTTAGCCTGGTGCGCACAGCCCTTAGTCCCTGGGAGCCCCAGGCCTGGGGCCCGCTAGCCCTTAGGCTTAGGGAGCCCCAGACCTGGGGCGCCCAGCCCTTAGGCTTTGGGAGCCCCAGGCCTGGGGCACCCCAGCCCTTAGGCTTTGGGAGCCCCAGGGCTGGGGACCCGTAGCCCTTAGGCTTAGGGAGCCCCAGACATGGGTCGCCCCAGCCCTTAGGTTTAGGGAGACCCAGACCTGGGGCGCCACAGCCCTTAGTTTTAGGGAGTCCCAGGCCTTTGTTGCCCCAGTCTTTAGGTTTAGGGAGCCCCAGACCTGGGGCACCAGAGTCCTTAGGAATAGGGAGCCCCAGGCCTGGGGCGCCCCAGCCCTTAGCTTTCGGAGCCCCAGAGCTGGGGCGACCCAGCCCTTAGGCCTAGGGAGGCCCAAGCCTGCGGCGCCCCAGCCATTAGGCTTTGGGAGCCACAGACCTGGGGTGCCCCAGCCATTAAGCATAGGGAGCCCCAGGTCTGGGGCGCCCCAGCCCTTAGGCATAGGGAGCCCCAGTCCTGGGGTAACCCAGCCCTTAGTTTTAGGGAGCCCCAGGCCTGGGGCGCCCCATCCCTTAAGCTTTGGGAGCCCCAGGCCTAGGGCGCCCCAGCCCTTAGGCTTAGGGCGCCCCAGGCCTGGGCCTCCCCACCCCTTACGCTTAGGGAGTCCCAGGCCCGTGGCACCCTAGCCCTTAGGATTAGGGAGCCCCAAGGCTAGGGCACCCCAGCCCTTAGGCTTAGGGAGCCCCACTCCTAGGGCGCCCCAGCCCTTACGCTTAGGGCGCCCCAGGCCTGGGGCTCCCCAGCCCTTAGGCTTAGGGAGCCCCAGGCCTGGGGCTCCTCAGCCCTTAGGCTTAGTGAGCCCAAACTGGGGCGCTCAGCCCTTGGGCTTAGGGAGCCCCAGGCCTGAGGCGCCCCAGCCCTTAGGCATAGGGATCCCCAGGCTTGGGGCGCCCCAGCCCTTAGGTTTAGGGAGACCCTGAACTGGGGCACCTCACCCTTAGGTTTAGGGAGCCCCAAGCCGGGGCGCCGCAGACATTAGTCTTTGAGAGCCCCAGGCCTGGGGCGCCCCAGCCCTTAGGCTTAGGGAGCCCCAGGCCTGGGACCCCCCAGTCTTTAGGTTTAGGGAGCACCAGACCTGGGACGCCCCAGCCTTTAGTCTTTGGAAGCTGCTGTTCTGGGGCGCCCCAGCCCATAGGCTTTGGGAGTCCCTGGCCTGGGGTGCATCAGCCCTTAGGCTTAGTGAGCCCCAACTGGGGTGCCCCAGCCCTTAGGCTTTGGGAGCCCCAGGCCTGGGGCGCCTCTGCCTTTAGTCTTAGGTAGCCCCAGTCCTGGGGCGCCCAATCCCTTAGGCTTTGGGAGGCCCAGGCTTGGGGCACCACAGCCCTTAGGCTTTGGGGAGAACCAGGCCTGGGGCGCCCCAGCTCTTAGGCTTTGGAAGCCGCTGGCCTGTGGCGCCCCAAGCCTTAGGCTCTGGAATCCGCAGGCCTGGGGCACTCCTGCCCTTAGGCTTAGGGAGAACCAGACCTGGGGCGCCCCAGCCGTTAGGCATAGGGAGCCCCAGGCCTGGGGCGCCCCAGCCCTTTTGTTGGGAGTCCCAGGCCGGGGGCGCCCCAGCACTTAGTCCTGGGCGCCCTAGCCCTTTGCATTAGGGAGCCCCAGGCCTGGGGCTCCCCAGCCCTTAGGCTTAGGGAGCCCCAGACCTGGGGCGCCCCAGCCCTTAGGCTTAGGGAGCCCCAAGCAGGGGCGCCCCAGGCCTTGGGCTTAGGGAGCCCAAGGCCTGGGGTGCCTCAGCCCTTAGGCTTTGGGAGCCACAGGCCTGGGGTGCCCCAACCCTTAGACTTTGGTTGCCATAGGCCTGGGGCGCCCCAGCCCTTAGGTTTAGGGAGACCCAGACCTGAGGCACCCCAGCCCTTAGGCTTGGGGAGCTCCAGACCTGGGGCACTCGAGCCCTTAGGCTTTGGGAGCCCCAGGCCTGGGGCGCCCCAGCCCTTAGGCTTTGGGATCCCCTACCCTGGGGCATCACAGCCCTTAAGCTTTGGGAACCCAGCCCTTAGCCTGGTGCGCACAGCCCTTAGTCCCTGGGAGCCCCAGGCCTGGGGCCCGCTAGCCCTTAGGCTTAGGGAGCCCCAGACCTGGGGCGCCCAGCCCTTAGGCTTTGGGAGCCCCAGGCCTGGGGCACCCCAGCCCTTAGGCTTTGGGAGCCCCAGGGCTGGGGACCCGTAGCCCTTAGGCTTAGGGAGCCCCAGACATGGGTCGCCCCAGCCCTTAGGTTTAGGGAGACCCAGACCTGGGGCGCCACAGCCCTTAGTTTTAGGGAGTCCCAGGCCTTTGTTGCCCCAGTCTTTAGGTTTAGGGAGC
The DNA here is from genome assembly GCF_050624435.1 of Tenrec ecaudatus. Classification (NCBI taxonomy): domain Eukaryota; kingdom Metazoa; phylum Chordata; class Mammalia; order Afrosoricida; family Tenrecidae; genus Tenrec; species Tenrec ecaudatus. Next base: position 2,863,266 of record NW_027457632.1, on the reverse strand, counting down.
CCCAGACCTGGGGCACCAGAGTCCTTAGGAATAGGGAGCCCCAGGCCTGGGGCGCCCCAGCCCTTAGCTTTCGGAGCCCCAGAGCTGGGGCGACCCAGCCCTTAGGCCTAGGGAGGCCCAAGCCTGCGGCGCCCCAGCCATTAGGCTTTGGGAGCCACAGACCTGGGGTGCCCCAGCCATTAAGCATAGGGAGCCCCAGGTCTGGGGCGCCCCAGCCCTTAGGCATAGGGAGCCCCAGTCCTGGGGTAACCCAGCCCTTAGTTTTAGGGAGCCCCAGGCCTGGGGCGCCCCATCCCTTAAGCTTTGGGAGCCCCAGGCCTAGGGCGCCCCAGCCCTTAGGCTTAGGGCGCCCCAGGCCTGGGCCTCCCCACCCCTTACGCTTAGGGAGTCCCAGGCCCGTGGCACCCTAGCCCTTAGGATTAGGGAGCCCCAAGGCTAGGGCACCCCAGCCCTTAGGCTTAGGGAGCCCCACTCCTAGGGCGCCCCAGCCCTTACGCTTAGGGCGCCCCAGGCCTGGGGCTCCCCAGCCCTTAGGCTTAGGGAGCCCCAGGCCTGGGGCTCCTCAGCCCTTAGGCTTAGTGAGCCCAAACTGGGGCGCTCAGCCCTTGGGCTTAGGGAGCCCCAGGCCTGAGGCGCCCCAGCCCTTAGGCATAGGGATCCCCAGGCTTGGGGCGCCCCAGCCCTTAGGTTTAGGGAGACCCTGAACTGGGGCACCTCACCCTTAGGTTTAGGGAGCCCCAAGCCGGGGCGCCGCAGACATTAGTCTTTGAGAGCCCCAGGCCTGGGGCGCCCCAGCCCTTAGGCTTAGGGAGCCCCAGGCCTGGGACACCCCAGTCTTTAGGTTTAGGGAGCACCAGACCTGGGACGCCCCAGCCTTTAGTCTTTGGAAGCTGCTGTTCTGGGGCGCCCCAGCCCATAGGCTTTGGGAGTCCCTGGCCTGGGGTGCATCAGCCCTTAGGCTTAGTGAGCCCCAACTGGGGTGCCCCAGCCCTTAGGCTTTGGGAGCCCCAGGCCTGGGGCGCCTCTGCCTTTAGTCTTAGGTAGCCCCAGTCCTGGGGCGCCCAATCCCTTAGGCTTTGGGAGGCCCAGGCTTGGGGCACCACAGCCCTTAGGCTTTGGGAGAACCAGGCCTGGGGCGCCCCAGCTCTTAGGCTTTGGAAGCCGCTGGCCTGTGGCGCCCCAAGCCTTAGGCTCTGGAATCCGCAGGCCTGGGGCACCCCTGCCCTTAGGCTTAGGGAGAACCAGACCTGGGGCGCCCCAGCCGTTAGGCATAGGGAGCCCCAGGCCTGGGGCGCCCCAGCCCTTTTGTTGGGAGTCCCAGGCCGGGGGCGCCCCAGCCCTTAGTCCTGGGGCGCCCTAGCCCTTTGCATTAGGGAGCCCCAGGCCTGGGGCTCCCCAGCCCTTAGGCTTAGGGAGCCCCAGACCTGGGGCGCCCCAGCCCTTAGGCTTAGGGAGCCCCAAGCAGGGGCGCCCCAGGCCTTGGGCTTAGGGAGCCCAAGGCCTGGGTTGCCTCAGCCCTTAGACTTTGGGAGCCACAGGCCTGGGGCGCCCCAAACCTTAGACTTTGGTTGCCATAGGCCTGGGGCGCCCCAGCCCTTAGGTTTAGGGAGACCCAGACCTGAGGCACCCCAGCCCTTAGGCTTGGGGAGCTCCAGACCTGGGGCACTCGAGCCCTTAGGCTTTGGGAGCCCCAGGCCTGGGGCGCCCCAGCCCTTAGGCTTTGGGATCCCCTACCCTGGGGCATCACAGCCCTTAAGCTTTGGGAACCCAGCCCTTAGCCTGGTGCGCACAGCCCTTAGTCCCTGGGAGCCCCAGGCCTGGGGCCCGCTAGCCCTTAGGCTTAGGGAGCCCCAGACCTGGGGCGCCCAGACCTTAGGCTTTGGGAGCCCCAGGCCTGGGGCACCCCAGCCCTTAGACTTAGGGAGCCCCAGACCTGGGGCGCCACAGCCCTTAGGCTTAGGACGCTCCCGGCCTGGGGTCCCACATACCTTAGGCTTAGGGAGCCCCAGGCCTGGGGCGCACCAGCCCTTATGCTTTGGGAGTCACAGGCCTGGGACGCCCTAGCCCTTAGGTTTTGGGAGCCCCAAACCTGGGGCGCCCCAGCCCTCAGGCTTAGGGAGCCCCAGGCCTGGGGCGCCTCAGATCTTAGGTCTGGGGCGCCCTAACCCTTAGGCTTAGGGAGCCCCAGGCCTGGGGCGCCCTAGCCCTTAGGTTTAGGGAGACCCAGACCTGGGGTGCCCCAGCCCTTAGGCTTAGGGAGCTCCAGGCCTGGGTCACCCCAGCCCTTAGGTTTAGGGAGACCCAGACCTGGGGCGCCCCAGGCCTTAGGCTTAGGGAGCCCAAGGCCTGCCGCGCCCCAGCCCTTAGGCTTTGGGAGCCCCAGCCCTTAGGCTTTGGGAGCCCCAGGCCTAGGACACCCCAGCATTTAGGATTATGGCGCCCCAGGTTTGGGGCCCCCAGGCTTAGGCTTAGGGAGCCCCAACTCGGGCGCCCCAGCCCTTAGGCTTAGGGAGCCCCAGGCCTAGGGAGCCCCAGCCCTTAGGCTTAGGGGGCCCCAGGCCTGGGGAGCCCAAGCCCTTAGGTTTAGGGAGACCCAGAGCTGGGGCGCCCCACACTTAGATTTAGGGAGCCCCAGGCCTGGTGCACCCCAGACATTAGGTTTTGAGAGCCCCAGGCTTGGGCGCCCCAGCCCTTAGCCTTAGGGAGCACCAGACCTGAGCCACCCCAGCCCTTAGGCATTGGGAGCCCCTGGCCAGGGGCGTCTGAGCCCTTAGGCTTTGGGATCCCATGGTCTGGGCCACCCCAGCACATAGGCTTAGGAAGCTCCAATCCTGGGGTGCCCCAGCCCTTAGGCTTTGGGAGCCCCACACCTGGGGCGCCCCAGCCCTTAGGCTTTGGGATCCCCAGGCCTGGGGCCCCCTAGCCTTTAAGCTTAGGGAGCCCCAGTCCTGGGGCGCCCCAGCCCTTATGTTTAGGGAGAGCCAGACCTGTGGCACCACACCCTTAGTTTTAGGGAACGCCAGGACTGGGGAACCCCAGCCCTTAGGCTTTGGGAGCCCCTTGCCTGGGGCACCCCAGCCCTTAGGCTTTGGGAGTCCTAGGTCTGGGGCGCACGAGCCCTTAGGCTTTGGGAGACCCTGGCCGGGGCATCACAGCCCTTAAGCTATGGGAACCCCACCCCTTAGTCTTTGGGAGCCTCAGGCCTGGGGCGCCCAGCCCTTAGGCTTAGGGAACCCCATACCTATGGCGCCAGAACCCTTAGGCATAGGGAGCCCCAGGCCTGGGGCGCCCCAGCCGTTAGGCTTAGGTAGCCCCAGGCCTGGGGAGCCCCAGATATTAGGCTTTGAGAGCCCCAGGCCTGGGGCGCCGCAGCCCTTAGGCTTATGGAGCCGCAGAACTGGGGTGCCAGAAAACATAGGCATAGGAAGCCCCAGGCCTGGACGCCGGAGCCCTTACGCTTTGGGAGCCCCAGGCCTGGGGAACCCAGCCCTTAGACTTTGGGAGCCACCGGCCAGGGACGCCCCTGCTCTTAGGCTTTGGGAGCCCCAGGCCTGGGGCGCCCCAGCCCTTAGGCTTAGGGAGCCCCAGGCCTGGGGTGCCCCAGTCCTTAGGCTTAGGGAGCACAAGAACTGGGGCACCCCAGCCCTTAAGCATTGGTTGCCCCTGGCGTGGGGCGCCCGAGCCCTTAGGCTTAGGGAGGCCCAGACTTGGGGCGCCCCAGACCTTAGTTTTAGGGAGCCCCAAGCTTGGGGTTCCCCAGCCCTTAAGCTTTGGGTACCCCAGCCCTTAGGCTTTGGGAGCCCCAGGCCTTGGGCCCCCAGAACTTAGGCTTTGGGAGCCCCAGGCCTGGGGCACCGTAGCCCTTAGGCTTAGGGAGTCCCAGACCTGGGTCGCCCCAGCCCTTAGTTTTAGGGAGCCCCAGGCCTGGGTTGCCCCAGCCTTTAGGCTTAGGGAGCCCCAGACCTGGGGCGCCAGAGTCCTTAGGCATAGGGAGCCCCAGGCCTGGGGCGCCCCAACCCTTAGCTTTCGGAGCCCCAGAGCTGGGGCGACCCAGCCCTTCGGCTTAGGGAGGCCCAAGCCTGCGGTGCCCCAGCCTTTAGGCTTTGGGAGCCACAGGCCTGAGGCGCCCCAGCCCTTAGGCTTTGGTTGCCACAGGCCTGGGGCGCCCCAGCCCTTAGGCTTTGGTTGACACAGGCCTGGGGCGCCCCAGCCCTTAGGTTTAGGGAGACCCAGACCTGGGGCACCCCAGCCCTTAGGCTTAGTGAGCCCCAAGCCTGGGGTGACCGAGCCCTTAGGCTTAGGGAGCCAAGGCCTGTGGTTCCCCAGACCTTATTCTTGGGAGCCCCACGCCTGGGGCACCCCAGCCCTTAGGCTTAGGGAGCCACAGGCTTGGGTGCCCCAGCCCTTAAGCTTTGGGAGCCCCTGGCCTGGGGGTCCCCAGCCCTTACGTTTTCTGAACCCCAGCCCTTAGGTTTTGGGAGCCCCATGCCTGGGGCCCCACAGCCCTTAGGCTTAGGCAGCCCAGGTCCTGGGGCGCCACAGCCCTTAGGCTTAGGGAGCCCCAACTGGGGGGCCCCAGTCCTTAGGCTTAGGGAGCCCCAGGCCTAGGGACACCCAGCACTTAGGCTTTGGGAGCCTTAGGCCTGGGGCGCCTGAGCCCTTAGGCTTTGGGAGACCCTGGCCTGGGGCATCCCAACCTTTAAGCTTTGGGAACCCCAGCCCTTAGGCTTTGGGAGCCCCAGGCCTGGGGCGCCCAGCCCTTAGGCTATGGGAGCCCAGGCGTGTGGCCCCGTAGCCCTTAGGCTTAGGGAGCCCCAGACCTGAGTCGCCCCAGCCCTTAGGTTTAGGGAGACCCAGACCTGGGGCGCCACAGCCCTTAGTTTTAGGAAGCCCTAGCCTGGGTTGCCCCAGCCTTTAGGCTTAAGGAGCCCCAGACCTGGGGCGCCAGAGTCCTTAGGCATAGGGAACCCTGGGCCTGGGCGCCCCAGCCCTTAGGCTTTGGGAGCCCCAGGCCTGGGGCGCCCAGCCCTTAGGCTATGGGAGCCCAGGCGTGGGGCCCCGTAGCCCTTAGGCTTAAGGAGCCCCAGACCTGAGTCGCCCCAGCCCTTAGGTTTAGGGAGACCCAGACCTGGGGCGCCACAGCCCTTAGTTTTAGGAAGCCCTAGCCTGGGTTGCCCCAGCCTTTAGGCTTTGGGAGCCACAGGCCTGGGGGACCCCAGCCCTTAGGCTTTGGGAGTCCCTAGCCTGGGGCACCCCAGCCCTTAGGATTTGGGAGCCCTAGGTCTGGGGCGCCCGAGCCCTTAGGTTTTGGGAGACCCTGGCCGGGGCATCACAGCCCTTAAGCTATGGGATCCCCAGCCCTTAGTCTTTGGGAGCCCCATACCTGGTGCGCCAGAACGCTTAGGCATAGGGATCCCCAGGCCTGGGGTGCCCCAGCCGTTAGGCTTAGGGTGCCCCAGGCCCTGGGAGCCCCAGACATTAGGCTTTGAGAGCCCAAGGCCTGGGGCGCCCCAGCCCTTATGCTTAGGGAGCCCCAGGCCTGGGGTGCCCCAGTCCTTAGGCTTAGGGAGCACCAGACCTGGTGTGCCCCAGCCCATAGGCTTTGGGAGCCTCTGGCCTGGGGCACCACAGACCTTAGGCTTTGGGAGCCCCTGGCCTGGGGCGCCCCAGCCCTTAGGCTTAAGAAGCCCCTTGGCCTGGGGAGCTCAAGCCCTTAGACTTTGGGAGCCCCAGGCTTGGGGCTTCCCGGCCCTTAGGCTTAGGGAGCCCCAGGCCTGGGGCGCCCCAGTCCTTTGGCTTAGGGAGCAACAAACCTGGGGAGCCCCAGCCCTTAGGCTTTGGGAGCCCCTGGCCTGCGGCGCTACAGCCCTTAGGCTCAGGGAGTCCCAGACCTGGGGTGCCAGAACCCTTAGGCATAGGGAGACCCAGGCCTTGGGCGCCCCAGCCGTTAGGCTTAGGGAGCCCCAGGCCCGGGGCGCCCTAGCCCTTAGGCTTAGGGAGCCCCAAGGCTAGGGCACCCCAGCCCTTAGGCTTAGGGAGCTCCAGGCCTGGGGTTCCCCAGCCTTTAGGATTTGGGAGCCCTAGGCCTGGGGTGCCCCAGCCCTTAGGCATATGGAGCCCCATGTCTGGGGCGCCCCAGCCCTTGGGCTTTGGGAGACCCAGCCATGGGGCGCCCCAACCCTTGGGCTTAGGGAGCCCCAGGTCTGGGGTGCCCCAGCCCTTAGGCTTAGGTTGCCCCAGGCCTGGGATCCCCCGCCCTTAGGCTTAGTGAGTCCCAGGCCTGGGGCGCCCCTGCCCTTAAGCTTAAGGATCCCCAACTGGGGCGCCCCAGACCTTAGGCTTAGGGAGACCCAGGCCTGGGGTGCCCCAGCCATTGGACTTAGGGAGCCCCAAGCCTGGGGCACCCCAGCACTTAGGTATAGGGAGCCCAAGGCCTGGGGCACCCCAGCCCTTAGGTTTAGGGAGACCCAGACCTGGGGCGCCACACACTTAGGTTTAGGGAGCCCCTGGCCTGGGGCGCCCCAGACATTAGGCTTTGAGAGCCCCTGGCCTGGGGCGCCCCAGCCCTTAGACATTGGGAGCCTCCGGCCTGGGGCGCCCCTGCTCTTAGGCTTTGGGAGCCCCAGGCCTGGGGCGCCCCATCCCTTAGGCTTTGGGAGCGCCAGGCCTGGGGCGCCCCAGTCCGTAGGCTTAGGGAGCACAAGAACTTGGGCACCCCAGCCTTTAGGCATTGTGAGCCCCTAGTCTGGGGCGCCCGAGCCCTTAGGCTTAGGGCACCCCAGACTTGTAGCACCCCAGCCCTTAGGTTTGGGAGACCCAAGGCTGGGGGCCCCATCCCTTAGGCTTTGGGAGCCCCAGGCTTGGGGCTCCCCAGCGCTTAAGCTTTGGGAACCCCAGCCCTTAAGTTTTGGGAGCCCCAGGCATGGGGGGCCCAGCCCTTAGGCTTTGGGAGCCCCCGGCCTGGGGCTCCCCAGCCCTTAAGCTTTGGGAACCCCAGCCCTTAGGCTTTGGGAGCCCCAGATCTGGGGCTCCCTAACACTTAGGCTTAGGGAGCCCTTGATCTGGGGCGCCCCAGCCCTTAGGTTTAGGGAGCCCCAAGCCTGGGTTGCCCCAGCCTTTAGGCTTAAGTAGACCCAGACCTGCGGCGCCAGGGCCCTTAGGCATAGGGAGCCCCAGGACTGGGGCGCCCCAGCCCATATGCTTTGGGAGGCCCTAGTCTGGGGCATCACAGCCCTTAAGCTTTGGGAACCCCAGCCCTTAGGCGTTGGGAGCCCAAGGCCTGGGGCGCCCAGACATTAGGCTTAGGGAGCCCCAGTCCTGGGGCGCCCTCAGCTGTTAGGCTTAGGGAGAACCAGGCTTAGTGCGCCCCAGCCCTTAGGCTTTTGAGGCCCAAGGCCTGGGGCGCCTGGCCCTTAGGCTTTGGAAGCCCAACCCCTTAGGCTTTGGGAGCCCCAGGCCTGGGGCGCCCCAGCCCTTAGGCTTTGGGATCCCCTAGCCTGGGGCATCACAGCCCTTAAGCTTTGGGAACCCCAGCCCTTAGGCTTTGGGAGCCCCTGGCCAGGGCGCCACAGCCCTTAGGCTTTGGAAGCCCCAGGCCTGTGGCCCCCTAGCCCTTAGTCTTAGGGAGCCCCAGACCTGTGGCGCCAGAACACTTAGGCATAGGGAGTCCCAGCCCTGGGGCGCCCAAGCCCTTAGGGTTTGGGAGCCCCAAACCTTGGACAACGCAGCCGTTAGGCTTTGGAACCCACAGTCTCGGGGCGCCCTAGCCCTTAGGCTTTGGGAGCCCCACCCCTTAGGCTTTGGGAGCCCCAGGCCGGGGGCTCCCAGACTATAGGCTTTGGGAGACCCAGGTCTGGGGTGCCGCAGCCCTTAGGCTTTGGGAGCCCCAGGCCTGGTGCGCACAGCCCTTAGGTTTGGGAGCCCCTGGCCTGGGGCCCGCTAGCCCTTAGGCTTAGGGAGCCCCAGACCTGGGTAGCCAGAACACTTAAGCATAGGGAGCCCCAGGCCTGGGGCGCTCGAGCCGTTTGTCTTTGGTAGCCTCAGGCCTGGGGCACCCCAGCCCTTAGGCTTTGGGAGCCCCAGGCCTGGGGCGCTCGAGCCGTTTGTCTTGGTAGCCTCAGGCCTGGGGCACCCCAGCCCTTAGGCTTTGGGAGCCCCAGGCCTGGGGCACCCCAGGCCTTAGACTTAGGGAGCCCCAGACCTGGGGCGCCCCAGCAATTAGGCTTAGGGCGCTCCCTGCCTGGGGTCCCACATACCTTAGGCTTAGGGAGCCCCAGGCCTAGGGCACCCCAGCCCTTAGGCTTAGGGAGGCCCAGGCCTGCGGCGCCCCAGCCCTTATGCTTTGGGAATCACAGGCCTGGGACGCCCTGGCCCTTAGGCTTTGGGAGCCCCAAACCTGGGGCGCCCCAGCCCTCAGGCTTAGGGAGCCCCAGGCCTGGGGCGCCTCAGATCTTAGGTTTAGGGAGCCCCAGGCCTGGGGCGCCCTAGCTCTTAGGTTTAGGGAGACCCAGACCTGGGGTGCCCCAGCCCTTAGGCTTAGGGAGCCCCAGGCCTGGGGCGCCCCAACCCTTAGGTTTAGGGAGACCCAGACCTGGGGCGCCCCAGGCCTTAGGCTTAAGGAGCCCAAGGCCTAGCGCGCCCCACCTCTTAGGCTTTGGGAGCCCCAGCTCTTAGGCTTTGGGAGCCCCAGGCCTAGGACACCCCAGCATTTAGGCTTAGGGCGCCCAAGGCCTGGGACCCCCAAGCCCTTAGGTTTAGGGAGCCCCAACTGGGGCGCCCGAGCACTTAGGCTTAATGATCCCCAGGCCTAGGGCGCCCCAGCCCTTAGGTTTAGGGAGACTCAGGCCTGGGGCACCCAGCCCTTAGTCATAGGGAGCTCCAGGCCTGGGGCACCCCAGCTGTTAGGCCTTGGGACCCACAGTCTTGGGGCGCCCCAGCCTTTAGGCTTTGGGAGCCCCACCCCTTAGGCTTTGGGAGCCCCAGGCCTGGTGCGCACAGCCCTTAGGCTTTGGGAGCCCCTGGCCTGGGGCCCGCTAGGCTTTATGCTCAGGGAGCCCCAGACCTGGGAAGCCAGAACACTTAAGCATAGGGAGCCCCAGGCCTGGGGCGCTCGAGCCGGTTGTCTTTGGTAGCCTCAGGCCTGGGGCACCCCAGCCCTTAGGCTTAGGGAGCCCCAGGCCTGGGGCGCTCGAGCCGTTTGTCTTTGGTAGCCTCAGGCCTGGGGCACCCCAGCCCTTAGGCTTTGGGAGCCCCAGGCCTGGGGCACCCCAGGCCTTAGACTTAGGGAGCCCCAGACCTGGGGCGCCCCAGCAATTAGGCTTAGGGCGCTCCCTGCCTGGGGTCCCACATACCTTAGGCTTAGGTAGCCCCAGGCCTAGGGCACCCCAGCCCTTAGGCTTAGGGAGGCCCAGGCCTGCGGCGCCCCAGCCCTTATGCTTTGGGAATCACAGGCCTGGGACGCCCTGGCCCTTAGGCTTTGGGAGCCCCAAACCTGGGGCGCCCCAGCCCTCAGTCTTAGGGAGCCCCAGGCCTGGGGCGCCTCAGATCTTAGGTTTAGGGAGCCCCAGGCCTGGGGCGCCCTAGCTCTTAGGTTTAGGGAGACCCAGACCTGGGGTGCCCCAGCCCTTAGGCTTAGGGAGCCCCAGGCCTGGGGCACCCCAACCCTTAGGTTTAGGGAGACCCAGACCTGGGGCGCCCCAGGCCTTAGGCTTAGGGAGCCCAAGGCCTAGCTCGCCCCAGCTCTTAGGCTTTGGGAGCCCCAGCTCTTAGGCTTTGGTAGCCCCAGGCCTAGGACACCCCAGCATTTAGGCTTAGGGCGCCCAAGGCCTGGGACCCCCAAGCCCTTAGGTTTAGGGAGCCCCAACTGGGGCGCCCCAGCCCTTAGGCTTAGGGAGCCCCAGGCCTAGGGCGCCCCAGCCCTTAGGCATAGGGGGCCCCAGGCCTGGGGCGCCCCAGCCCTTAAGTTTAGGGAGACTCAGGCCTGGGGCACCCAGCCCTTAGTCATAGGGAGCCCCAGGCCTGGGGCACCCCAGGCGTTAGGCCTTGCGACCCACAGTCTTGGGGCGCCCCAGCCCTTAGGCTTTGGGAGCCCCACCCCTTAGGCTTTGGGAGCCCCAGGCCTGGTGCGCACAGCCCTTAGGCTTTGGGAGCCCCTGGCCTGGGGCCCGCTAGGCTTTATGCTTAGGGAGCCCCAGACCTGGGAAACCAGAACACTTAAGCATAGGGAGCCCGAGGCCTGGGGCGCTCGAGCCGTTTGTCTTTGGTAGCCTCAGGCCTGGGGCACCCCAGCCCTTAGGCTTTGGGAGCCCCAGGCCTCGGGCACCCCAGGCCTTAGACTTAGGGAGCCCCAGACCTGGGGCGCCCCAGCCCTTAGGCTTAGGGAGGCCCAGGCCTGTGGCGTCCCAGCCCTTATGCTTTGGGAGTCACAGGCCTGGGACGCCCTGGCCCTTAGGCTTTGGGAGCCCCAAACCTGGGGCGCCCCAGCCCTCAGGCTTAGGGAGCCCCAGGCCTGGGGCGCCTCAGGTCTTAGGTCTGGGGCACCCTAACACTTAGGCTTAGGGTGGCCCAGCCCTGGGGCACCCTAGCCCTTAGGTTTAGGGAGATCCAGACCTGGGGTGCCCCAGCTCTTAGGCTTAGGGAGCCCCAGGCCTGGGGCGCCCCAGCCCTTAGGTTTAGGGAGACCCAGACCTGGGGCGCCCCAGCCCTTAGGCTTAGGGAGCCCAAGGCCTGGCGCGCCCCAGCCCTTAGGCTTTGGGAGCCCCATCCCTTAGGCTTTGGGAGCCCCAGGCTTGGGGCTCCCCAGCCCTTAAGCTTTGGGAACTCCAGCCCTTAAGTTTTGGGAGCCCCAGGCATGGGGGGCCCAGCCCTTAGGCTTTGGGAGCCCCCGGCCTGGGGCTCCCCAGCCCTTAAGCTTTGGGAACCTCAGCCCTTAGGCTTTGGGAGCCCCAGGCATGGTACGCCCCAGCCCTTAGGCTTAGGGAGCCCTTGATCTGGGGCGCCCCAGCCCTTAGGTTTAGGGAGCCCCAAGCCTGGGTTGCCCCAGCCTTTAGGCTTAAGGAGACCCAGACCTGCGGCGCCAGGGCCCTTAGGCATAGGGAGCCCCAGGACTGGGGCGCCCCAGCCCATATGCTTTGGGAGGCCCTAGTCTGGGGCATCACAGCCCTTAAGCTTTGGGAACCCCAGCCCTTAGGCGTTGGGAGCCCAAGGCCTGGGGCGCCCAGACATTAGGCTTAGGGAGCCCCAGTCCTGGGGCGCCCTCAGCTGTTAGGCTTAGGGAGAACCAGGCTTAGTGCGCCCCAGCCCTTAGGCTTTTGAGGCCCAAGGCCTGGGGCGCCCGGCCCTTAGGCTTTGGAAGCCCAACCCCTTAGGCTTTGGGAGCCCCAGGCCTGGGGCGCCCCAGCCCTTAGGCTTTGGGAATCCCTAGCCTGGGGCATCACAGCCCTTAAGCTTTGGGAACCCCAGCCCTTAGGCTTTGGGAGCCCCTGGCCAGGGCGCCACAGCCCTTAGGCTTTGGAAGCCCCAGGCCTGTGGCCCCCTAGCCCTTAGTCTTAGGGAGCCCCAGACCTGTGGCGCCAGAACACTTAGGCATAGGGAGTCCCAGCCCTGGGGCGCCCAAGCCCTTAGGGTTTGGGAGCCCCAAACGTTGGACAACGCAGCCGTTAGGCTTTGGAACCCACAGTCTCGGGGCGCCCTAGCCCTTAGGCTTTGGGAGCCCCACCCCTTAGGCTTTGGGAGCCCCAGGCCGGGGGCTCCCAGACTTTAGGCTTTGGGAGACCCAGGTCTGGGGTGCCGCAGCCCTTAGGCTTTGGGAGCCCCAGGCCTGGTGCGCACAGCCCTTAGGTTTGGGAGCCCCTGGCCTGGGGCCCGCTAGCCCTTAGGCTTAGGGAGCCCCAGACCTGGGTAGCCAGAACACTTAAGCATAGGGAGCCCCAGGCCTGGGGCGCTCGAGCCGTTTGTCTTTGGTAGCCTCAGGCCTGGGGCACCCCAGCCCTTAGGCTTTGGGAGCCCCAGGCCTGGGGCGCTCGAGCCGTTTGTCTTGGTAGCCTCAGGCCTGGGGCACCCCAGCCCTTAGGCTTTGGGAGCCCCAGGCCTGGGGCACCCCAGGCCTTAGACTTAGGGAGCCCCAGACCTGGGGCGCCCCAGCAATTAGGTTTAGGGCGCTCCCTGCCTGGGGTCCCACATACCTTAGGCTTAGGGAGCCCCAGGCCTAGGGCACCCCAGCCCTTAGGCTTAGGGAGGCCCAGGCCTGCGGCGCCCCAGCCCTTATGCTTTGGGAATCACAGGCCTGGGACGCCCTGGCCCTTAGGCTTTGGGAGCCCCAAACCTGGGGCGCCCCAGCCCTCAGGCTTAGGGAGCCCCAGGCCTGGGGCGCCTCAGATCTTAGGTTTAGGGAGCCCCAGGCCTGGGGCGCCCTAGCTCTTAGGTTTAGGGAGACCCAGACCTGGGGTGCCCCAGCCCTTAGGCTTAGGGAGCCCCAGGCCTGGGGCGCCCCAACCCTTAGGTTTAGGGAGACCCAGACCTGGGGCGCCCCAGGCCTTAGGCTTAGGGAGCCCAAGGCCTAGCGCGCCCCCGCTCTTAGGCTTTGGGAGCCCCAGCTCTTAGGCTTTGGTAGCCCCAGGCGTAGGACACCCCAGCATTTAGGCTTAGGGCGCCCAAGGCCTGGGACCCCCAAGCCCTTAGGTTTAGGGAGCCCCAACTGGGGCGCCCCAGCCCTTAGGCTTAGGGAGCCCCAGGCCTAGGGCGCCCCAGCCCTTAGGCATAGGGGGCCCCAGGCCTGGGGCACCCCAGCCCTAAGGTTTTGGGAGCCCCAGGCAAGGTACGCCCCAGCCCTTAGGCTTAGGGAGCCCAAGGGTTGCGACGCCCCTGCCCTTAGGCTTGGGAGCCCCAGGCCATATGCGCCCCAGTCCTTAGGCTTAGGGAGCCCCAGGCTCTGAGCGTCACAGCCCTTAGGCTTAGGGAGCCCATGGCCTGGGGCGCCCCAGCCATAGGCTTAGGGAACCCATGGCTTGGGACGCCCCAGCCCTTCGGCTTAGGGAGCCCCAGTCCTGGGGGTCACAGCCCTTATGCTTTGGGAGCCCAGGCATGGTACGCCCCAGCCCTTAGGCTTAGGGAACCCCTGGCCTGGGGCGCCCCTGCCCTTAGGCTTTGGGAGCCCCAGGCCTGGGGCGCCCCAGCACTTAGGCTTTGGGAGCCCCTGGCCTGGGGCGCCCCAGCCCTTCGGCTTTGGGAGCCCAAGGCCTGGGGAGCCCCAGCCCTTAGGCTTTGGGTGCCCCAGGCCTGGGGCGCTCCAGCCCTTAGGCTTAGGGAGCCCCAGTGCTGAGGCGTACCAGCCTTAGGCTAGGGGAGCCCATGGCCTGGGACGCCCCAGCCCTTAGACTTAGGGAGCCCCAGGCCTGGGGGGACCCAACCCTTCGAGTTTGGGAGCCCCAGGCATGGTACACCCCAGCCCTTAGGCTTAGGGAGCCCCTGGCCTGGCGCACCCCAGCCCTTAGGCTTTGGGAGCCCAAGGCCCGGGGCGCCCCAGCATTTAGGCTTTGGGAGCCCCAGGCCTGGTGCGCTCCAGCCCTTAGGCTTAGCTAGCCCCAGGCCTGGGGCGCAACAGCCCTTAGGTTTAGGGAGCCCATGGCCTGGGACGCCCCAGCCCTTAGGCTTAGGGTGCCCCAGGCCTGCGGAGACCCAGCTCTTAGGCTTTGGGAGCCCCAGGCTTAGAGCACTCCAGCTTTCAGGCTTAGGGAGTCCAAGGGCTGTGACGCCCCTGCCCTTAGGCTTTTGGAACCCAAGGCTTTGGGCGCCCCAAACCTTAGGCTTTGGGAGCCCCAGGACTGGGGCGCTCCAGCCCGTAGGCTTAGGAAGCCCCAAGCCTCGGGCGCACCAGCCCTTAGGCTTAGGGAGCCCATGGCCTGGGATGACCCAGGCCTTCTGTTTAGGGCACGCCAGGCCTTGGGCGCCCCGGCCCTTAGGCTTTGAGAGCCCCAGGCCTGGGACGCCCCAGCCCTTAGGCTTAGGGTGCCCCAAGCCTGGGGCGCCCCATCCCTTAGGCTTTGGGAGCCCCAGACCTGGGGCACTCCAGCCCTTAGGCTTAGGGAGCCCCAGGCTCTGGGCGCCACAGCCCTTAGGATTAGGGAGCCCATGGCCTGGGGCGCCACAGCCATAGGCTTAGGGAACCCATGGCTTGGGACGCCCCAGCCCTTCGGCTTAGGGAGCCCCAGTCCTAGGCGTCCCAGCCCTTAGGCTTTGGGAGCCCCTGACCTGGGGCGCCCCAGCCCTTAGGCTTAGGGAGCCACTGGACTGGGGCGCCCCTGCCTTAAGGCTTTGGGAGCCCCAGGCCTGGGACGCCCCATTACTTAGGCTTTGGGAGCCCAAGGCCTGGGGTGCAAGGCCCTTAGGCTTTGGGTGCCCCAGGCCTGGGGCGCTCCAGCCCTTAAGCTGAGGGAGCCCAGTGCTGGGGCGCACCAGCCCTTAGGCTAGGGGAGTCCATGGCCTGGGACGCCCCAGCCCTTAGCCTTAGGGAGCCCCAGGCCTGGGGGGACCCAGCCCTTCGGGTTTGGGAGCCCCAGGCATTGTACACCCCAGCCCTTAGGCTTAGGGAGCCCCAGGCCTGGCGCGCACCAGCCCTTAGGCTTAGGGAGCCCATAGCCTGGGACACCCCAGCCCTTCGGCTTAGGGAGCACCAGGCCTAGGACGCCCCAGCCCTTAGGCTTAGGGTGCCCCAGGTCTGGAGAGACCCATCTCTTAGGCTTAGGGAAACGAAGGGTTGTGACGCCGCTGCCCTTAGGCTTTGGGAGCCCAAGGGCTGCGACGCCCCTGCCCTTAGGCTTTGGGAGCCCCAGGCCTGATGCGCCCCAGCCCTTAGGTTTAGGGAGACCCAGGGCCTGGGCCCCACAGCCCTTAGGCTTAGGGAGCCCAGGGCCTCGGACGCCACAGCCCTTCGGCTTAGTGAGCCCCAGGCCTGGGGTGTCCCAGCCCTTAGGCTTAGGGAGCCCCAGGCCTGGGGCGCCCCAGCCCTTAGGCTTAGGGAACCCATGGCCTGGGACGCCCCAGCCCATCGGCTTAGGGAGCCCCAGTCCTGGGGCGCCCCAGCCCTTAGGATTTGGGTGCCACAGGCATGGTATGCCCCAGCCCTTAGATTAGGGAGCCCCAGGCCTGGGGCTCCCCAGCCCTTAGGGTTTTAGAAGCCCCAGGCCTGGGGCGCCCCAGCCCTTAGGCTTTGGGAGCCCCAGGCATGGTACGCCCCAGCCCTTAGGCTTAGGGAGACCCTGGCCTGGGGCGCCACAACCCTTAGGCTTTGGAAGCCACAGGCCTGGGGCGCCCCAGAACTTAGGTTTGGGAGCCCCTGGCCTGGGGTGCCCCAGACCTTCGGCTTATGGAGCCCCTGCCATGGGGCGGCCCAGCCTTAAGCTTTGGGAGCCCCAGGCCTGGGGCGCCCCAGTCCTTAGGCTTTGGGAGCCCAAGGCCTGGGGCGCCCCAGCCCTTAGAGTTAGGGAGCCCCAGGCCCTGGGCGCCACAGCCCTTAGACTTAGGGAGCCCATGGCCTGGGGCGCCCCAGCCCTTAGGATTTGGGAGCCACAGGCATGGTACGCCCCAGCCCTTAGGTTAGGGAGCCTGAGGCCTGGGGCTCCCCAGCCCTTAGGCTTTTAGGAGCCCCAGGCCTGGGGCGCCCCAGCTCTTAGGCTTTGGGAGCCCCAGGCATGGTATGCCCCAGCCCTTAGGCTTAGGGAGCCCCTGGCCTGGGGCGCGACAACCCTTAGGCTTTGGGAGCCCCAGGCCTGGGGCGCCCCAGGAATTAGGTTTGGGAGCCCCTGGCCTTGGGTGCCCCAGACCTTCGGCATACGGAGTCCCTGGCATGGGGCGGCCCAGCCTTAGGCTTTGGGAGCCCCAGGCCTCGGGCGCCCCAGCCCTTAGGCTTTGGGAGCCCAACGCCTGGGGCGCCCCAGCCCTTAGGCTTTGGGTGCTCCAGGCCTGGGGCGCTGCAGCCCTTAGGCTTAGGGAGCCCCAGGACGTGGCGTCCAAGCCCTTAGGCTTAGGGAGCCCCAGGCTTGTGGCGCCCCAGCCCTTAGGCTTAGGGAGCCCTTGGACTGGGACGCCCCAGCCCTTCGGCTAGGGCGCGCCAGGCCTAGGGCGCCCCAGCCCTTAGGCTTTGGGAGCCCCTGGCCTGGGGTGCTCCAAACCTAAGGCTTAGGGATCCGCAGGCCGGGGCGCCCCAGCACTTAGGCTTAGGGAGCCCAAAGCTTGCGACTCCCCATCCCTTCGGCTTAGGGAGCCCCAGGCCGGAAGCCCCCCAGCCCTAAGGCTTAGTGAGCCACTGGCCTGGGGCGCCCCAGCCCTTAGGCTTTGGGAGCCCCAGGCCTGGGGCGCCCCAGCCCTTCGGCTTAGGGAGCCCCTGGCATGGGGCATCCCAGCCTTAGGCTTTGGGAGCCGCAGGCCTGGGGCGCCAAAGTCCTTAGGCTTAGGGAGCCCCAGGCTCTGAGCGTCACAGCCCTTAGGCTTAGGGAGCCCATGGCCTGGGGCGCCCCAGCCATAGGCTTAGGGAACCCATGGCTTGGGACGCCCCAGCCCTTCGGCTTAGGGAGCCCCAGTCCTGGGGGTCACAGCCCTTATGCTTTGGGAGCCCAGGCATGGTACGCCCCAGCCCTTAGCCTTAGGGAACCCCTGGCCTGGGGCGCCCCTGCCCTTAGGCTTTGGGAGCCCCTGGCCTGGGGCGCCCCAGCCCTTCGGCTTTGGGAGCCCAAGGCCTGTGGAGCCCCAGCCCTTAGGCTTTGGGTGCCCCAGGCCTGGGGCGCTCCAGCCCTTAGGCTTAGGGAGCCTCAGTGCTGAGGCGTACCAGCCTTAGGCTAGGGGAGCCCATGGCCTGGGACGCCCCAGCCCTTAGACTTAGGGAGCCCTAGGCCTGGGGGGACCCAACCCTTCGAGTTTGGGAGCCCCAGGCATGGTACACCCCAGCCCTTAGGCTTAGGGAGCCCCTGGCCTGGCGCGCCCCAGCACTTAGGCTTTGGGAGCCCAAGGCCTGGGGCGCCTCAGCATTTAGGCTTTGGGAGCCCCAGGCCTGGGGCGCTCCAGCCCTTAGGCTTAGCTAGCCCCAGGCCTGGGGCGCAACAGCCCTTAGGTTTAGGGAGCCCATGGCCTGGGACGCCCCAGCCCTTAGGCTTAGGGTGCCCCAGGCCTGCGGAGACCGAGCTCTTAGGCTTTGGGAGCCCCAGGCTTAGAGCACTCCAGCTTTCAGGCTTAGGGAGCCCAAGGGATGTGACGCCCCTGCCCTTAGGCTTTTGGAACCCAAGGCTTTGGGCGCCCCAAACCTTAGGCTTTGGGAGCCCCAGGACTGGGGCGCTCCAGCCCGTAGGCTTAGGAAGCCCCAAGCCTCGGGCGCACCAGCCCTTAGGCTTAGGGAGCCCATGGCCTGGGATGACCCAGGCCTTCGGTTTAGGGCGCGCCAGGCCTTGGGCGCCCCGGCCCTTAGGCTTTGAGAGCCCCAGGCCTGGGACGCCCCAGCCCTTAGGCTTAGGGTGCCCCAAGCCTGGAGCGCCCCATCCCTTAGGCTTTGGGAGCCCCAGACCTGGGGCACTCCAGCCCTTAGGCTTAGGGAGCCCCAGGCTCTGGGCGCCACAGCCCTTAGGATTAGGGAGCCCATGGCCTGGGGCGCCACAGCCATAGGCTTAGGGAACCCATGTCTTGGGACGCCCCAGCCCTTCGGCTTAGGGAGCCCCAGTCCTGGGGCGTCCCAGCCCTTAGGCTTTGGGAGCCCCTGACCTGGGGCGCCCCAGCCCTTAGGCTTAGGGAGCCACTGGACTGGGGCGCCCCTGCCTTAAGGCTTTGGGAGCCCCAGGCCTGGGGCGCCCCATTACTTTGGCTTTGGGAGCCCCTGGCATGGGGCGCCCCAGCCCTTCGGCTTAGGGAGCCCCTGGCATGGGGCGTCCCAGCCTTAGGCTTTGGGAGCCACAGGCCTGGGGCGCCCCAGCCCTTAGGCTTTGGGAGCCCAAGGCCTGGGGCGCAAGGCCCTTAGGCTTTGGGTGCCCCAGGCCTGGGGCGCTCCAGCCCTTAAGCTGAGGGAGCCCCAGGGCTGGGGCGCACCAGCCCTTAGGCTAGGGGAGCCCATGGCCTGGGACGCCCCAGCCCTTAGCCTTAGGGAGCCCCAGGCCTGGGGGGACCCAGCCCTTCGGGTTTGGGAGCCCCAGGCATTGTACACCCCAGCCCTTAGGCTTAGGGAGCCCCAGGCCTGGCGCGCACCAGCCCTTAGGCTTAGGGAGCCCATAGCCTGGGACACCCCAGCCCTTCGGCTTAGGGAGCACCAGGCCTAGGACGCCCCAGCCCTTAGGCTTAGGGTGCCCCAGGTCTGGAGAGACCCATCTCTTAGGCTTAGGGAAACCAAGGGTTGTGACGCCGCTGCCCTTAGGCTTTGGGAGCCCAAGGCTTTGGGCGCCCCAACCCTTAGGATTTGGGAGCCCCAGGCCTGGGGCGCTGCAGCCCTTAGGCTTAGGGAGCCCCAGGTCTGGGGGGCACCAGCCCTTAGGCTTAGGGAGCCCATGGCCTGGGATGCCCCAGCCCTTCGGCTTAGGGCACGCCAGGCCTTGGGCGCCCCATCCCTTAGGCTTAGGGAGCCCCAGGCCTGGGGCACCCGAGCCCTTAGGCTTAGGGTGCCCCAAACCTGGGGCGCCCCAGCCCTTAGGCTTTGAGAGCCCCAGAAATGGGGCGCCACAGCCCTTAGGCTTTGGGAGCCCCAGGCCTGATGCGCCCCAGCCCTTATGCTTAGGGAGCCCCAGGGCCTGGGCCCCACAGCCCTTAGGCTTAGGGAGCCCAGGGCCTCGGACGCCACAGCCCTACGGCTTAGTGAGCCCCAGGCCTGGGGTGTCCCAGCCCTTAGGCTTAGGGAGCCCCAGGCCTGGGGCGCCCCAGCCCTTAGGCTTAGGGAACCCATGGCCTGGGCGCCCCAGCCCATCGGCTTAGGGAGCCCCAGTCCTGGGGCGCCCCAGCCCTTAGGATTTGGGAGCCACAGGCATGGTACGCCCCAGCCCTTAGATTAGGGAGCCCCAGGCCTGGGGCTCCCCAGCACTTAGGGTTTTAGAAGCCCCAGGCCTGGGGCGCCCCAGCCCTTAGGCTTTGGGAGCCCCAGGCATGGTACGCCCCAGCCCTTAGGCTTAGGGAGACCCTGGCCTGGGGCGCCACAACCCTTAGGCTTTTGAAACCACAGGCCTGGGGCGCCCCAGAACTTAGGTTTGGGAGCCCCTGGCCTGGGGTGCCCCAGACCTTCAGCTTATGGAGCCCCTGGCATGGGGCGGCCCAGCCTTAAGCTTTGGGAGCCCCAGGCCTGGGGCGCTCCAGCCCTTAGGCTTAGGGAGCCCCAGGACGTGGCGTCCCAGCCCTTAGGCTTAGGGAGCCCCAGGCTTGTGGCGCCCCAGCCCTTAGGCTTAGGGAGCCCTTGGACTGGGACGCCCCAGCCCTTCGGCTAGGGCGCGCCAGGCCTAGGGCGCCCCAGCCCTTAGGCTTTGGGAGCCCCTGGCCTGGGGTGCTCCAAACCTAAGGCTTAGGGATCCGCAGGCCGGGGCGCCCCAGCACTTAGGCTTAGGGAGCCCAAAGCTTGCGACTCCCCATCCCTTCGGCTTAGGGAGCCCCAGGCCGGAAGCCCCCCAGCCCTAAGGCTTAGGGAGCCCCTGGCCTGGGGCGCCCCAGCCCTTAGGCTTTGGGAGCCCCAGGCCTGGGGCGCCCCAGCCCTTCGGCTTAGGGAGCCCCTGGCATGGGGCATCCCAGCCTTAGGCTTTGGGAGCCGCAGGCCTGGGGCGCCCCAGCCCTTAGGCTTTGGGAGCCCAAGGCCTGGGGCGCCCCACCCTTAGGCTATGTGTGCCCCAGGCCTGGGGCGCCCCAGCCCTTAGGCTTAGGGAGCCCCAGTGCTGGGGCGCACCAGCCCTTAGGCTAGGGGAGCCCATGGCCTGGGACGCCCCAGCCCTTAGCCTTAGGGAGCCCCAGGCCTGGGGGGACCCAGCCCTTCGGGTTTGGGAGCCCCAGGCATTGTACACCCCAGCCCTTAGGCTTAGGGAGCCCCAGGTCTGGCGCGCACCCGCCCTTAGGCTTAGGGAGCCCATAGCCTGGGACGCCCCAGCCCTTAGGATTTGGGAGCCACAGGCATGGTACGCCCCAGCCCTTAGGTTAGGGAGCCTGAGGCCTGGGGCTCCCCAGCCCTTAGGCTTTTAGGAGCCCCAGGCCTGGGGCGCCCCAGCTCTTAGGCTTTGGGAGCCCCAGGCATGGTATGCCCCAGCCCTTAGGCTTAGGGAGCCCCTGGCCTGGGGCGCGACAACCCTTAGGCTTTGGGAGCCCCAGGCCTGGGGCGCCCCAGGAATTAGGTTTGGGAGCCCCTGGCCTTGGGTGCCCCAGACCTTCGGCATACGGAGTCCCTGGCATGGGGCGGCCCAGCCTTAGGCTTTGGGAGCCCCAGGCCTCGGGCGCCCCAGCCCTTAGGCTTTGGGAGCCCAACGCCTGGGGCGCCCCAGCCCTTAGGCTTTGGGTGCTCCAGGCCTGGGGCGCTGCAGCCCTTAGGCTTAGGGAGCCCCAGGACGTGGCGTCCAAGCCCTTAGGCTTAGGGAGCCCCAGGCTTGTGGCGCCCCAGCCATTAGGCTTAGGGAGCCCTTGGACTGGGACGCCCCAGCCCTTCGGCTAGGGCGCGCCAGGCCTAGGGCGCCCCAGCCCTTAGGCTTTGGGAGCCCCTGCCTTGGGGTGCTCCAAACCTAAGGCTTAGGGATCCGCAGGCCGGGGCGCCCCAGCACTTAGGCTTAGGGAGCCCAAAGCTTGCGACTCCCCATCCCTTCGGCTTAGGGAGCCCCAGGCCGGAAGCCCCCCAGCCCTAAGGCTTAGTGAGCCACTGGCCTGGGGCGCCCCAGCCCTTAGGCTTTGGGAGCCCCAGGCCTGGGGCGCCCCAGCCCTTCGGCTTAGGGAGCCCCTGGCATGGGGCATCCCAGCCTTAGGCTTTGGGAGCCGCAGGCCTGGGGCGCCAAAGTCCTTAGGCTTAGGGAGCCCCAGGCTCTGAGCGTCACAGCCCTTAGGCTTAGGGAGCCCATGGCCTGGGGCGCCCCAGCCATAGGCTTAGGGAACCCATGGCTTGGGACGCCCCAGCCCTTCGGCTTAGGGAGCCCCAGTCCTGGGGGTCACAGCCCTTATGCTTTGGGAGCCCAGGCATGGTACGCCCCAGCCCTTAGCCTTAGGGAACCCCTGGCCTGGGGCGCCCCTGCCCTTAGGCTTTGGGAGCCCCTGGCCTGGGGCGCCCCAGCCCTTCGGCTTTGGGAGCCCAAGGCCTGTGGAGCCCCAGCCCTTAGGCTTTGGGTGCCCCAGGCCTGGGGCGCTCCAGCCCTTAGGCTTAGGGAGCCTCAGTGCTGAGGCGTACCAGCCTTAGGCTAGGGGAGCCCATGGCCTGGGACGCCCCAGCCCTTAGACTTAGGGAGCCCTAGGCCTGGGGGGACCCAACCCTTCGAGTTTGGGAGCCCCAGGCATGGTACACCCCAGCCCTTAGGCTTAGGGAGCCCCTGGCCTGGCGCGCCCCAGCACTTAGGCTTTGGGAGCCCAAGGCCTGGGGCGCCTCAGCATTTAGGCTTTGGGAGCCCCAGGCCTGGGGCGCTCCAGCCCTTAGGCTTAGCTAGCCCCAGGCCTGGGGCGCAACAGCCCTTAGGTTTAGGGAGCCCATGGCCTGGGACGCCCCAGCCCTTAGGCTTAGGGTGCCCCAGGCCTGCGGAGACCGAGCTCTTAGGCTTTGGGAGCCCCAGGCTTAGAGCACTCCAGCTTTCACGCTTAGGGAGCCCAAGGGATGTGACGCCCCTGCCCTTAGGCTTTTGGAACCCAAGGCTTTGGGCGCCCCAAACCTTAGGCTTTGGGAGCCCCAGGACTGGGGCGCTCCAGCCCGTAGGCTTAGGAAGCCCCAAGCCTCGGGCGCACCAGCCCTTAGGCTTAGGGAGCCCATGGCCTGGGATGACCCAGGCCTTCGGTTTAGGGCGCGCCAGGCCTTGGGCGCCCCGGCCCTTAGGCTTTGAGAGCCCCAGGCCTGGGACGCCCCAGCCCTTAGGCTTAGGGTGCCCCAAGCCTGGAGCGCCCCATCCCTTAGGCTTTGGGAGCCCCAGACCTGGGGCACTCCAGCCCTTAGGCTTAGGGAGCCCCAGGCTCTGGGCGCCACAGCCCTTAGGATTAGGGAGCCCATGGCCTGGGGCGCCACAGCCATAGGCTTAGGGAACCCATGTCTTGGGACGCCCCAGCCCTTCGGCTTAGGGAGCCCCAGTCCTGGGGCGTCCCAGCCCTTAGGCTTTGGGAGCCCCTGACCTGGGGCGCCCCAGCCCTTAGGCTTAGGGAGCCACTGGACTGGGGCGCCCCTGCCTTAAGGCTTTGGGAGCCCCAGGCCTGGGGCGCCCCATTACTTTGGCTTTGGGAGCCCCTGGCATGGGGCGCCCCAGCCCTTCGGCTTAGGGAGCCCCTGGCATGGGGCGTCCCAGCCTTAGGCTTTGGGAGCCACAGGCCTGTGGCGCCCCAGCCCTTAGGCTTTGGGAGCCCAAGGCCTGGGGCGCAAGGCCCTTAGGCTTTGGGTGCCCCAGGCCTGGGGCGCTCCAGCCCTTAAGCTGAGGGAGCCCCAGGGCTGGGGCGCACCAGCCCTTAGGCTACGGGAGCCCATGGCCTGGGACGCCCCAGCCCTTAGCCTTAGGGAGCCCCAGGCCTGGGGGGACCCAGCCCTTCGGGTTTGGGAGCCCCAGGCATTGTACACCCCAGCCCTTAGGCTTAGGGAGCCCCAGGCCTGGCGCGCACCAGCCCTTAGGCTTAGGGAGCCCATAGCCTGGGACACCCCAGCCCTTCGGCTTAGGGAGCACCAGGCCTAGGACGCCCCAGCCCTTAGGCTTAGGGTGCCCCAGGTCTGGAGAGACCCATCTCTTAGGCTTAGGGAAACCAAGGGTTGTGACGCCGCTGCCCTTAGGCTTTGGGAGCCCAAGGCTTTGGGCGCCCCAACCCTTAGGATTTGGGAGCCCCAGGCCTGGGGCGCTGCAGCCCTTAGGCTTAGGGAGCCCCAGGTCTGGGGGGCACCAGCCCTTAGGCTTAGGGAGCCCATGGCCTGGGATGCCCCAGCCCTTCGGCTTAGGGCACGCCAGGCCTTGGGCGCCCCATCCCTTAGGCTTAGGGAGCCCCAGGCCTGGGGCACCCGAGCCCTTAGGCTTAGGGTGCCCCAAACCTGGGGCGCCCCAGCCCTTAGGCTTTGAGAGCCCCAGAAATGGGGCGCCACAGCCCTTAGGCTTTGGGAGCCCCAGGCCTGATGCGCCCCAGCCCTTATGCTTAGGGAGCCCCAGGGCCTGGGCCCCACAGCCCTTAGGCTTAGGGAGCCCAGGGCCTCGGACGCCACAGCCCTTCGGCTTAGTGAGCCCCAGGCCTGGGGTGTCCCAGCCCTTAGGCTTAGGGAGCCCCAGGCCTGGGGCGCCCCAGCCCTTAGGCTTAGGGAACCCATGGCCTGGGCGCCCCAGCCCATCGGCTTAGGGAGCCCCAGTCCTGGGGCGCCCCAGCCCTTAGGATTTGGGAGCCACAGGCATGGTACGCCCCAGCCCTTAGATTAGGGAGCCCCAGGCCTGGGGCTCCCCAGCACTTAGGGTTTTAGAAGCCCCAGGCCTGGGGCGCCCCAGCCCTTAGGCTTTGGGAGCCCCAGGCATGGTACGCCCCAGCCCTTAGGCTTAGGGAGACCCTGGCCTGGGGCGCCACAACCCTTAGGCTTTTGAAACCACAGGCCTGGGGCGCCCCAGAACTTAGGTTTGGGAGCCCCTGGCCTGGGGTGCCCCAGACCTTCAGCTTATGGAGCCCCTGGCATGGGCGGCCCAGCCTTAAGCTTTGGGAGCCCCAGGCCTGGGGCGCTCCAGCCCTTAGGCTTAGGGAGCCCCAGGACGTGGCGTCCCAGCCCTTAGGCTTAGGGAGCCCCAGGCTTGTGGCGCCCCAGCCCTTAGGCTTAGGGAGCCCTTGGACTGGGACGCCCCAGCCCTTCGGCTAGGGCGCGCCAGGCCTAGGGCGCCCCAGCCCTTAGGCTTTGGGAGCCCCTGGCCTGGGGTGCTCCAAACCTAAGGCTTAGGGATCCGCAGGCCGGGGCGCCCCAGCACTTAGGCTTAGGGAGCCCAAAGCTTGCGACTCCCCATCCCTTCGGCTTAGGGAGCCCCAGGCCGGAAGCCCCCCAGCCCTAAGGCTTAGGGAGCCCCTGGCCTGGGGCGCCCCAGCCCTTAGGCTTTGGGAGCCCCAGGCCTGGGGCGCCCCAGCCCTTCGGCTTAGGGAGCCCCTGGCATGGGGCATCCCAGCCTTAGGCTTTGGGAGCCGCAGGCCTGGGGCGCCCCAGCCCTTAGGCTTTGGGAGCCCAAGGCCTGGGGCGCCCCACCCTTAGGCTATGTGTGCCCCAGGCCTGGGGCGCCCCAGCCCTTAGGCTTAGGGAGCCCCAGTGCTGGGGCGCACCAGCCCTTAGGCTAGGGGAGCCCATGGCCTGGGACGCCCCAGCCCTTAGCCTTAGGGAGCCCCAGGCCTGGGGGGACCCAGCCCTTCGGGTTTGGGAGCCCCAGGCATTGTACACCCCAGCCCTTAGGCTTAGGGAGCCCCAGGTCTGGCGCGCACCCGCCCTTAGGCTTAGGGAGCCCATAGCCTGGGACGCCCCAGCCCTTCTGCTTAGGGAGCACAAGGCCTAGGACGCCCCAGCCCTTAGGCTTAGGGTGCCCCAGGCCTGGGGAGACCCATCTCTTAGGCTTAGGGAAACCAAGGGTTGTGACGCCGCTGCCCTTAGGCTTTGGGAGTCCAAGGCTTTGGGCGCCCCAACCCTTAGGCTTTGGGAGCCCCAGGCCTGGGGCGCTGCAGCCCTTAGGCTTAGGGAGCCCCAGGCCTGGGGGGCACCAGCCCTTAGGCTTAGGGAGCCCCTGGCATGGGGCGGCCCAGCCTTAGGCTTTGGGTGCCCCAGGCCTGATGCGCCCCAGCCCTTAGACTTAGGGAGCCCCAGGCCCTGGGCGCCCCATCCCTTAGGCTTAGGGAGCCCTAGGCCTGGGGCGCCGAGCCCTTTGGCTTAGGGTGCCCCAAGCCTGGGGCGCCCCAGCCCTTAGGCTTTGAGAGCCCCAGAAATGGGGCGCCAGAGCCCTTAGGCTTTGGGAGCCCAAGGGCTGCGACGCCCCTACCCTTAGGCTTTGGGAGCCCCAGGCCTGATGCGCCCCAGCCCTTAGGCTTAGGGAGCCCCAGGCCCTGGGCCCCACAGCCCTTAGGCTTAGGGAGCCCAGGGCCTCGGACGCCACAGCCCTTCGGCTTAGTGAGCCCCAGGCCTGGGGTTTCCCAGCCCTTAGGCTTAGGGAGCCCCAGGCCTGGGGCGCCCCAGCCCCTAGGCTTAGGGAACCCATGGCCTGGGATGCCCCAGCCCATCGGCTTAGGGAGCCCCAGTCCTGGGGCGCCCCAGCCCTTAGGATTTGGGAGCCACAGGCATGGTACGCCCCAGCCCTTAGGTTAGGGAGCCTGAGGCCTGGGGCTCCCCAGCCCTTAGGCTTTTCGGAGCCCCAGGTCTGGGGCGCCCCAGCTCTTAGGCTTTGGGAGCCCCAGGCACGGTACGCCCCAGCCCTTAGGCTTAGGGAGCCCCTGGCCTGGGGCGCCACAACCCTTAGGCTTTGGGAGCCCCAGGCCTGGGGCGCTACAGGACTTAGGTTTGGGAGCCCCTGGCCTTGGGTGCCCCAGACCTTCGGCTTAGGGAGCCCCTGGCATGGGGCGGCCCAGCCTTAGGCTTTGGGAGCCCCAGGCCTGGGGCGCCCAAGCCCTTAGGCTTTGGGAGCCCAAGGCCTGGGGCGCCCCAGCCCTTAGGCTTTGGGTGCCCCAGGCCTGGGGCGCTCCAGCCCTTAGGCTTAGGGAGCCCCATGCTTGTGGCGCCCCAGCCCTTAGGCTTTGGGAGCCCCAGGCTTGTGGCGCCCCAGCCCTTAGGCTTAGGGAGCCCTTGGACTGGGACGCCCCAGCCCTTCGGCTAGGACGCGCCAGGCCTAGGGCGCCCAGCCCTTAGGCTTTGGGAGCCCCTGGCCTGGGGTGCTCCAAACCTAAGGCTTAGGGATCCGCAGGCCGGGGCGCCCCAGCACTTAGGCATAGG
The DNA here is from genome assembly GCF_050624435.1 of Tenrec ecaudatus. Lineage (NCBI taxonomy): Eukaryota > Metazoa > Chordata > Mammalia > Afrosoricida > Tenrecidae > Tenrec > Tenrec ecaudatus. The sequence continues at coordinate 2,837,189 of NW_027457632.1, read as the reverse complement.
GAGCCCAAAGCTTGCGACACCCCATCCCTTCGGCTTAGGGAGCCCCTGGCATGGGGCATCCCAGCCTTAGGCTTTGGGAGCCGCAGGCCTGGGGCGCCCCAGCCCTTAGGCTTTGGGAGCCCAAGGCCTGGGGCGCCCCACCCTTAGGCTATGTGTGCCCCAGGCCTGGGGCGCCCCAGCCCTTAGGCTTAATGAGTCCCTGGCCTGGGGCGCCCCAGCCCTTCGGCTAGGGTGCGCCAGGCCTAGGGCGCCTCAGCCCTTAGGCTTTGGGAGCCCAAAGCCTGGAGTGCCTCATCCTTTAGGCTTAGGGAGCCCATGGCCCGGGACGCCCCAGCCCTTCGGCTAGGGTGCGCCAGGCCCAGGGCGCCCCAGCCCTTAGGATTTGGGAGCCCCAGTCCTGGGGCGCTCCAGCCCTAACGCTTAGGGAGGCCCAGGCCTGGGGCGCCCCAGCCCTTAGGCTTAGGGAGCCCAAGGCTTGCGACTACCCAGCCCTTCGGCTTAGGGAGCCCCAGGCCTGAAGCCCCCCAGGCATTAGGCTTAGGGAGCCACTGGCCTGGGGCGCCCCAGCCCTTCGGCTTAGGGAGCCCCTGGCATGGGGTGTCCCTGCCTAGAATTGGGAGCCCCATGCCTGGGGCGCCCAAGCCTTACGCTTTGGGAGCCCTAGGCCTGGGGCTCCCCGGCCCTTAGGCTTTGGGTGCCCCAGGCCCAGGGCGCCCTAGCCCTTAGGCTAAGGGAGTCCCTGGCCCGGGGCGCCCCAGCCCTAAGGCTTTGGGAGCCTAAGGCCTGGGGCGCCCCAGCCGTTAGACTTTGGAAACCCCAGGCCTGGGGCGTCCCAACCCCTAGGCTTAGGGAGGCCCAGGAATGGGGGCCCCAGCCCTTAGGCTTAGGGAGCCCGTGGCCTGGGACACCCCAACGCTTCGACTAGGTCGCGCCAGGCCTAGGGCGCCCCAGACCTTAGGCTTTGGGAGCCCAAGGCCTGGGGTGCCCCAGCCCTTAGGCTTTGGGAGCCCCAGACCTGGGGCGCTCCGGCCCTAAGGCTTAGGGAGCACCAGGCCTGGGGCGCCCCAGCCCTTAGGTTCTGGGAGCCCAAGGCTTGCGACTCCCCAGCCCTTCGGCTTAGGGAGCCCCAGGCCTGAAGCCCCCCAGCCCTTAGGGTTAGGGAGCCCCAGGCCTGGGGCGCTACAGCCCTTAGGCTTTGGGCGCCCCAGGCCTAGGGGGTCCCAGCCCTTCGGCTTAGGGAGCCCCAGGCCTGGGGCGCCCCAGCCCTTAGGCTTAGGGATCCCTGGCCTGGTCCGCCCCAGCCCTTAGGCTTAGGGAGCTCCAGGCTTGGGGCGCCAAAGCCTTTAGGCTTGGGAGCCCCATCCCTGGGGCACACCAGTCCTTGGGCTTTGGGAGCCCCAGGCCTGGGGCACCCAAGCCCTTAGGCTTTGGGAGCCCCAGGCATGGTACGCCCAAGGCCTTAGGCTTTGGGAGCCCAAGGCCTTGGTCGCCCCACCCTTAGGCTTTGGGAGCCCCATGCCTGGAGCGCACCAGCCCTTAGGCTTAGGGAGCCCATGGCCTGGGACGCCCCAGCCCTTCGGCTTAGGGCGCGCCAGGGCTAGGCTGCCCCAGCCCTTAGGCTTACGGTGCCCCAGACCGGGGCGCAGCAGCCCTTAGGCTTTGGGAGCCCCAGGCTTGGGGCGCCCCAGCCCATAGGCTTAGGGAGCCCAAGGGTTGCAACGCCCCTGCCCTTAGGCTTGGGAGCCCCAGGCCTGATGCGCCCCAGCCCTTAGGCTTAGGGAGCCTCAGGCTCTGGGCGCCACAGCCCTTAGGCTTAGGGAGCCCATGGCCTGGGGCACCCCAGCCATAGGCTTAGGGAACCTATGGCTTGGGACGCCCCAGCCCTTCGGCTTAGGGAGCCCCATTCCTGGGGCATCCCAGCCCTTAGGCTTTGGGAGCCCCAGGCCTGGGGCGCTCCAGCCCTTAGGCTTAGGGAGCCCCAGTGCTGGGGCACATCAGCCCTTATGCTAGGGGAGCCCATGGCCTGGGACGCCCCAGCCCTTAGACTTAGGGAGCCCCAGGCCTGTGGGGACCCAGCCCTTCGGGATTTGGAGCCCCAGGCATGGTACACCCCAGCCTTTAGGCTTAGGGAGCCCCTGGTCTGGCGCGCCCCAGCCCTTAGGCTTTGGGAGCCCAAGGCCTGGGGCACCCCAGCCCTTAGTCTTTGAGAGTCCCAGGCCTGGGGTGCACCAGCCCTTAGGCTTAGGGAGCCCATGGCTTGGGACGCCCCAGCCCTTCGGCTTAGGGAGCGCCAGGCCTAGGGTGCCTCAGCCCTTAGGCTTTGGGAGCCCCTGGCCTGGGGTGCTCCAAACCTAAGGCTTAGGGATCCGCAGGCCGGGGCGCCCCAGCACTTAGGCTTAGGGAGCCCAAAGCTTGCGACTCTCCATCCCTTCGGCTTAGGGAGCCCCAGGCCGGAAGCCCCCCAGCCCTAAGGCTTAGGGAACCCCTGGCCTGGGGCGCCCCAGCCCTTAGGCTTTGGGAGGCCCAGGCCTGGGGCGCCCCAGCCCTTCGGCTTAGGGAGCCCCTGGCATGGGGCATCCCAGCCTTAGGCTTTGGGAGCCGCAGGCCTGGGGCGCCCCAGCCCTTAGGCTTTGGGAGCCCAAGGCCTGGGGCGCCCCACCCTTAGGCTATGTGTGCCCCAGGCCTGGGGTGCCCCAGCCCTTAGGCTTAGGGAGCCCCAGTGCTGGGGCGCACCAGCCCTTAGGCTAGGGGAGCCCATGGCCTGGGACGCCCCAGCCCTTAGCCTTAGGGAGCCCCAGGCCTGGGGGGACCCAGCCCTTCGGGTTTGGGAGCCCCAGTCATTGTACACCCCAGGCCTTAGGCTTAGGGAGCCCCAGGTCTGGCGCGCACCCGCACTTAGGCTTAGGGAGCCCATAGCCTGGGACGCCCCAGCCCTTCGGCTTAGGGAGCACAAGGCCTAGGACGCCCCAGCCCTTAGGCATAGGGTGCCCCAGGCCTGGCGAGTCCCATCTCTTAGGCTTAGGGAAATCAAGGGTTGTGACGCCCCTGCCCTTAGGCTTTGGGAGCCCAAGGCTTTGGGCGCCCCAACCCTTAGGATTTGGGAGCCCCAGGCCTGGGGCGCTGCAGCCCTTAGGCTTAGGGAGCCACAGGCCTGGGGGGCACCAGCCCTTAGGCTTAGGGAGCCCATGGCCTAGGACGCCCCAGCCCTTCGGCTTAGGGCACGCCAGGCCTTGGGTGCCCCATCCCTTAGGCTTAGGGAGCCCCAGGCCTGGGGCGCCCGAGCCCTTAGGTTTAGGGTGCCCCAAGCCTGGGGCGCCCCAGCCCTTAGGCTTTGAGAGCCCCTGGCATGGTACGCCCCAGCCCTTAGGCTTAGGGAGCCCCTGGCCTGGGGCGCCACAACCCTTTGGCTTTGGGAGCCCCAGGCCTGGGGCGCCCCAGCACTTAGGCTTAGGGAGCCCAAAGCTTGCGACTCCCCATCCCTTCGGCTCAGGGAGCCCCAGGCCGGAAGCCCCCCAGCCCTAAGGCTTAGGGAGCCCCTGGCCTGGGGCGCCCCAGCCCTTAGGCTTTGGGAGCCCCAGGCCTGGGGCGCCCCAGCCATTCGGCTTAGGGAGCCCCTGGCATGGGGCATCCCAGCCTTAGGCTTTGGGAGCCGCAGGCCTGGGGCGCCCCAGCCCTTAGGCTTTGGGAGCCCAAGGCCTGGGGCGCCCCACCCTTAGGCTATGTGTGCCCCAGGCCTGGGGCGCCCCAGCCCTTAGGCTTAGGGAGCCCCAGTGCTGGGGCGCACCAGACCTTAGGCTAGGGGAGCCCATGGCCTGGGACGCCCCAGCCCTTAGCCTTAGGGAGCCCCAGGCCTGGGGGGACCCAGCCCTTCGGGTTTGGGAGCCCCAGGCATTGTACACCCCAGCCCTTAGATTAGGGAGCCCCAGGCCTGGCGCTCACCCGCCCTTAGGCTTAGGGAGCCCATAGCCTGGGACGCCCCAGCCCTTCGGCTTAGGGAGCACAAGGCCTAGGACGCCCCAGCCCTTAGGCTTTGGGTGCCCCAGGCCTGAGGAGACCCATCTCTTAGGCTTAGGGAAACCAAGGGTTGTGACGCCCCTGCCCTTAGGCTTTGGGAGCCCAAGGCTTTGGGCGCCCCAACCCTTAGGCTTTGGGAGCCACAGGCCTGGGGCGCTGCAGTCCTTAGGCTTAGGGAGCCCCAGGCCTGGGGGGCACCAGCCCTTAGGCTTAGGGAGCCCATGGCCTAGGACGCCCCTGCCCTTCGGCTTAGGGCACGTTAGGCCTTGGGTGCCCCATCCCTTAGGCTTAGGGAGTCCCAGGCCTGGGGCGCCCGAGCCCTTAGGCTTAGGGTGCCCCAAGCCTGGGGCGCCCCAGCCCTTAGGCTTTGAGAGACCCAGGCATGGTACGCCCCAGCCCTTAGGCTTAGGGAGCCCCTGGCCTAGGGCGCCACAACCCTTAGGCTTTGGGAGCCCCAGGCCTGGGGCGCCCCAGGACTTAGGTTTGGGAGCCCCTGGCCTTGGGTGCCCCAGACCTTCAGCATAGGGAGCCCCAGTGCTGAGGCGCACCAGCCTTAGGCAGGGGAGCCCAAGGCCTGGAGCGCCCCAGCCCTTAGGCTTTGGGAGCCCCAGGCCTGGGGCGCCCCAGCCCTTAGGCTTAGGGAGCCCCAGGCCTGGGGCGCACCAGCCCTTAGGCTTAGGGTGCCCCAGACCGGGGCGCCCCAGCCCTTAGCCTTTGGGAGCCCCAGGCCTGGGGCGCAACAACTCTTAGGTTTAGGGAGCCAATGGCCTGGGACGCCCCAGCCCTTAGGCTTAGGGTGCCCCAGGCCTGGGGCTCCCTAAGCCTAAGGGCTGGAGCGCCCCAGGCCTGGGGCTCCCAAAGCCTAAATGCTGGGGCGCCCCAGGCCTTGGGCTCCCAAAGCCTAAGGGCTGGGGCGCGCCAGGCCTGGGGCTCCCTAAGCCTAAGGGCTGGGGTGTACCATGCCTGGGGCTCCCAAACCCGAAGGGCTGGGTTCCCCCAGGCCTGGGGCTCCCTAAGTCTAAGGGTTAGGGCGTCCCAGGCCATGGGCTCCCCTAGCCTAAGGCTGGTGCGCCTCAGCACTGGGGCTCCCTAAGCCTAAGGGCTGGATCGCCCCAGGCCTGGGACACCCAAAGCCTAAGGGCTGGGGCTCCCCAGGCCTTGGGCTCCCAAAGCCGAAGGGCTGGGGCGCCCCAGGCCAGGGGCTCCCAAAACCTAAGTGCTGGGGCGCCCCAGGCCAGGGGCTCCCAAAGCCTAAGGGTTGTGGTGCCCCAGGCCAGGGGCTCCCTAAGCCTAAGGGCTGGGGCGTACCATGCCTGGGGCTCCCAAAACCTAAGGACTGGGTTGCCCCAGGCCTGGGGCTCTCAAAGCCTAAGGGCTGGGGAGCCCCAGGCCTGGGGCTCCGTAACCTAAGGGCTGGGGCATACCATGCCTGTGGCTCCCAAATCCTAAGGGCTGGGGCGCCCCAGGACTGGCGCTCCCTAAGCCGAAGGGCTGGGGCGTCCCAATCCATGGGTTCCCTAAGCCTAAGGGCTGGGGCGCCCCAGGCCTGGGGCTCCCTAAGCCGAAGGGCTGGGGCGTCCGAGGCCATGGGCTCCCTAAGCCTAAGGGCTGTGGCGCCCAGGGCCTGGGGCTCCCTAAGCATAAGGGCTGGGGCGCATCAGGCCTGGGGCTCGCAAAGCCTAAGGGCAGGGGCCTCGAAGCCCTTGGGCTCCCTAAGCCTAAGGGCTGGGGCGCCCCAGGTCTGGGGCTCCCTAAGCCTAAGGGCTGGGGCGCCCGGCCTGGGGCTCCCAAAGGCTAAGGGCTGGGGCGCCCCGGTCTGGGGCACCCTAAGCCTAAGTGCTGGTGCGCCCCAGGCCTGGGGCTCCCTAAGCCTAAGGGCTGGAGCCCCCAGGCCTGGGGCTCCCAAAGCCTAAGGGCTGGGGCGCCCAAGGCCTTGTTCTCCCAAAGCCTAAGGACTGGGGCATACCATGCCTGGGGCTCCCAAAGCCTAAGGGCTGGGGTGCCCCAGGCCTGGGACTCCTAAAGCTCAAGGGCTGGGGTGCCCCTGGGCTGGAGATCCAAAAGCCTAAAGGCTGTGGCGCCCCAAGCCTGGAGCTCCCAAAGCCTAAGGGGTGGGCGCCCCATGCCTGGGGCTCCCTAAGCCTTAGGACTGGAGCGCCCCAAATCTGGGGCTCCCAAAGCCTAAGGGCTGGGGAACCCCAGGCCTTGGGCTCCCAAAGTCTAAGGGCTGGGGCACCCCAGGCATTGGGCTCCCAAACCTAAGGGCTGGGGCGCCCCAGGCCTGGGGCTCCCAATTCTATGGCTGGGACGCCCCATGCCAGGGGCTCCCTAAGCCGAAGGGCTGGGGAGTCGCAAGCCTTGGGCTCCCTAAGCCTAAGGGCTGGTGCGCCCCAGGCCTGGGGCTCCCTAAGCCTAAGGGCTGGAGCCCCCAGGCCTGGGGCTCCCAAAGCCTAAGGGCTGGGGCGCCCAAGGCCTTGTTCTCCCAAAGCCTAAGGACTGGGGCGTACCATGCCTGGGGCTCCCAAAGCCTAAGGGCTGGGGTGCCCCAGGCCTGGGACTCCCAAAGCTCAAGGGCTGAGGTGCCCCTGGGCTGGAGATCCAAAAGCCTAAAGGCTGTGGCGCCCCAAGCCTGGAGCTCCCAAAGCCTAAGGGCTGGTGCACCCCAGGCATTGGGCTCCCAAAGCCTAAGGGCTGGGGCGCCCCAGGCCTGGAGCTCCCAATTCTAAGGCTGGGACTTCCCATGCCAGGGGCTCCCTAAGCCGAAGGGCTGGGGAGTCGCAAGCCTTGGGCTCCCTAAGCCTAAGGGCTGGGGCGCCCCAGGCCTGGGGCTCCCTAAGCCTTAGGGCTGGAGCGCCCCAGACCTGGGGCTCCCAAAGCCCAAGGGTTGGGGCGCCCTAGGCCTGACGCACCCTAGCCGGAGGGCTGGGGCGTCCCAGGCCATAGGCTCCCTAAGCCTAAGGGCTGGGGTGCCCCAGGCCTGAGGCACCCAAAGCCTAAGGGATGGGGCGCACCAAGCCTTGGGCTCCCAAAGCCTAAGGGCTGGGGCGCCCCAGGCCAGGGGCTCCCTAAGCCTTAGGGCTTGGGGGCTTCCAGCCTGAGGCTCCCTAAGCCGAAGGCTGGGGAGTCGCAAGCCTTGGGCTCCCTAAGCCTAAGGGCTGGGGCGCCCCGGCCTAGGGATCCCTAAGCCTTAGGGTTGGAGCGCCCCAGGCCATGGGCTCCCTAAGCCTAAGGGCTGGGGCGCCCCATGCCTGGGGCTCGCTAAGCCTAAGGGGTGGGACGCCCCAGGCATGGGGCTCCCTAAGCCTAATGGCTGGAGCGCCCCAGGCCTGGGGCACCCAAAACCTAAGGGCTGGGGCGCCCCTGGCCTTGGGCTCCCAAAGCCTAAGGGCTGGAGTGCCCCAGGACTGGGGCTCCCAAAGCCTAGGGCTGGGCCGCCCCATGAGGGGCTCCCTAAGGGGATGGGCTGGGGCGTACCATCCCTGGGGCTACCAAAGCCTAAGGGCTGGGGCGCCCCAAGCCTGGTGCTCTCAAAGCCTAAGGGCTGGGGAGCCCCAGGCCTGGGGCTCCCTAACCTAAGGGCTGGCGCGTACCATGCCTGTGGCTCCCAAATCCTAAGGGCTGGGGCGCCCCAGGACTTGGGCTCCCTAAGCCGAAGGGCTGGGGCGTCCCATGCCATGGGTTCCCTAAGCCTAAGGGCTGGGGCGCCCCATGCCTGGGGCTCCCTAAGCCGAAGGGCTGGGGCGCCCCGGTCTGTGGCACCCTAAGCCTAAGGGCTGTGGCGCCCAGGGACTGGGGCTCCCAAATCCTAAGGGCAGGGGCGTCGCAGCCCTTGGGATCCCTAAGCCTAAGGGCTGGGGCGCCCTATGCCTGGCGCGACCTAAGCCGAAGGGCTGGGGCGTCCCAGGCCATGGGCTCCCTAAGCCTAAGGGCTGGGGCGCCCCAGGCCTGCGGTTCCCAAAGCCTAAGGCTGGGATGCCCCATGCCAGGGGCTCCCTAAGCCGAAGGGCTGGGACGTCCCTGGCCAGGGGGTCCCAAAGCCTAAGGGCTGGGGCGCCCCAGGCCTTGTGCTCCCAAAGCCTAAGGGCTGGGGCACCCCAGGCCAGGGGCTCCCTATGCCTTAGGGCTGGGGGCTTCCGGCCTGAGGCTCCCTAAGCCGAAGGGCTGGTGAGTCGCAAGCCTTGTACTCCCTAAGCCTAAGGGCTGGGACGCCCCGGCCTGGGGATCCCTAAGCCTTAGGGTTGGAGCGCCCAGGCCTAGGGCTCCCAAAGCCTAAGGGCTGTGGCGCCCTAGGCCTAGCGCGCCCTTGCCGAAGGGCTGAGGCGTCCCAAGCCTGGTGCTCTCAAAGCCTAAGGGCTGGGGAGCCCCAGGCCTGGGGCTCCCTAACCTAAGGGCTGGCGCGTACCATGCCTGTGGCTCCCAAATCCTAAGGGCTGGGGCGCCCCAGGACTGGGGCTCCCTAAGCCGAAGGGCTGGGGCGTCCCAAGCCATGGGTTCCGTAAGCCTAAGGGCTGGGGCGCCCCAGGCCTGGGGCTCCCTAAGCTGAAGGGCTGGGGCGCCCCGGTCTGGGGCACCCTAAGCCTAAGGGCTGTGGCGCCCAGGGCCTGGTGCTCCCAAATCCTAAGGGCAGGGGCGTCGCAGCCCTTGGGATCCCTAAGCCTAAGGGCTGGGGCGCCCTATGCCTGGCGCGACCTAAGCCGAAGGGCTGGGGCGTCCCACGCCATGGGCTCCCTAAGCCTAAGGGCTGGGGCGCCCCAGGCCTGCGGCTCCCAAAGTCTAAGGCTGGGATGCCCCATGCCAGGGGCTCCCTAAGCCGAAGGGCTGGGACGCCCCTGGCCAGGGGCTCCCAAAGCCTAAGGGCTGGGGCGCCCCAGGCCTTGTGCTCCCAAAGCCTAAGGGCTGGGGCACCCAAGGCCAGGGGCTCCCTATGCCTTAGGGCTGGGGGGCTTCCGGCCTGAGGCTCCCTAAGCCGAAGGGCTGGTGAGTCGCAAGCCTTGGACTCCCTAAGCCTAAGGGCTGGGACGCCCCGTCCTGGGGATCCCTAAGCCTTAGGGTTGGAGCGCCCAGTCCATTGGCTCCCCAAGCCTAAAGGCTGGGTGCCCCATGCCTGGGGCTCGCTAAGCCAAAGGGGTGGGACGCCCCAGGCCTGGGGCTCCCTAAGCTTAATGGCTGGAGCGCCCCAGGCCTGGGGCACCCAAAGCCTAATGGCTGGGGCGCCCCAGGCCTAGGGCTCCCAAAGCCTAAGGGCTGGGGTGCCCCAGGCCTGGGGCTCCCAAAGCCTAAGGCTGGGCCGCCCCATGAGGGGCTCCCTAAGCCTAAGGGCTGGAGTGACCCAGGCCTTGTGCTCCCAAAGCCTAAGGGCTGGGGCGCCCCAGGCCTGGGGCTCCCAAAGCCTAAGGGCTGGGGCGCCCTGGCCTGCGGCTCCCAAAGCCTAAGGCTGGGACGCCGCACGCCAGGGGCTCCCTAAGCCTATGGCTGGGGCGCCACAGGCCAGGGGCTCCCAAAGCCTAGGGGCTGGGGCGTCCCAGGCCTGGGTTCCCAAAGCCTAAGGGCTGGGGCGCCCAAGGCTTGGAGTTCCCAAAGCCTAAGGGCTGGGGCGCCCCAGGCATGGAGTTCAGAAAGCATAAGGGCTGGGGCGCGCCATGCCTGGGGCTCCCTTACCCTAAGGACTCAGGCGTCCCAAGCCTGGGGCTTCCTAAGCCTATGGGCTGGGGCGCCCCGGCCTGGGGCTCCCTAATCCGAAGTGCTGGGGCGCCCTAGGCCTGGGGCCCCCAAACCCCAAGGGCTGTGGTGCCAAAGTCCTGGGGCTTCCTAAGCCTAAGGGCTGGGGTGCCCCAGGCCTGGGGCTCCCAAAGCCTTAGGGCTGGGTCCCTCCAGGCCTCGGGCTCCCAGAGTCTAAGGTCAGGGGAGACCCGGCCTAGGGCTCGCAAAGCCTAAGGGCTTGTGCGCCCCAGGCCAGGGATCCCAAAGCCTAAGGGCTGGGGAGCCCCGGCCTGGGGCTCCCATAGCCTAAGGCTGGGGCGCCCCAGGCCAGGGGCTCCCTAAGCCTAAGGGCTGGGGCCCCCCGGCCTGGGCCTCCCAAAGCCTAAGAGCTGGGGCGCCCCAGGCATGGGGCTTCCAAAGCCTAAGGGCTGGGGCGCCCCAGGCCTGGGGCTCCCTAAACCTAAGGGCTGGAGCGCCCAAGGCCTGGTGCTCCCAAAGCCTAAGGGCTGGGACGCCCCTGGCCTTGGGCACCCAAATCCTAAGGGCTGGGGTGCCCTAGGCCTGGCGCGCTCTAAGTCGAAGGGCTGGGGCGTCCCAGGCCATGGGCTCCCTAAGCCTAAGGGCTGGTGCGCCCCAGGCCTGGGGCTCCCTAAGCCGAAGTGCTGGGGCGCATCCGGCCTGGGGCTCCCAAAGCCTAAGGGCAGGGGCATCACAGCCCTTGGGCTCCCTAAGCCTAAACGCTGGAGTGCCCTTGGCCTGGGGCTCCCAAAGCCTAAGAGTTGGTTCTCCCCAGGCCTGGGCCACCCTAAGCCTAAGGGCTGGGCGCCCCAGGCCTGAGGCTCCCAAAGCCTAAGGGCTGAGGCACCTTAGGCCTGGCGCTCCCTAAGCCGAAGGGCTGGGGCGTCCCAGGCCATGGGCTCCCTAAGCCTAAGGGCTGGTGCACCCCAGGCCTGGGGCTCTCAAAGACTAAGGGCTGGGGTGCCCCAGGCCATGGGCTCCCAAAGCCTAAGGGCTGGGGCGCGCCAGACCAGGGGCTCCCTAAGCCTAAAGGCTGGGGTGTACCATGCCTGGGGCTCCCAAACCCGAAGGGCTGGGTCCCCACAGGCCTGGGGCTCCCTAAGTCTAAGGGCTGGGGCGTCCCAGGCCATGGGCTCCCCTAGCATAAGGGCTGATGTGCCCCAGCACTGGGGCTCCCTAAGCCTAAGGGCTGGAGCGCCCCAGGCCTGGGGCACCCAAAGCCTAAAGGCTGGGGCGCTCCAGGCCTTGGGCTCCCAGAGCCTAAGGGCTGGGACGCCCCAGGACTGGGGCTCCCTAAGCCGAAGGGCTGGGGCGTCCCAAGCCATAGGTTCCCTAAGCCTATGGCTGGGGTGCCCCAGGCCATGGGCTCCCTAAACCTAAGGGCTGTGGCGCCCAGAGCCTGAGGCTCCCTAAGCCTAAGGGCTGGGGCGCATCAGGCCTGGGGCTCCCAAGCCTAAGGGCAGGGGCGTTGCAACCCTTGGGCTCCCTAAGTCTATGGGCTGGGGCGCCCCAAGCCTGGAGCTCCCAAAGACTAAGGGCTGCTGTGCCCCGGTCTGGGGCACCCTAAGCCTAAGGGCTGGGGCACCCTAGCCCTGGCGCGCCCTAAGCCGAAGGGCTGGGGCGTCCCAGGCCATGGGCTCCCTAAGCCTAAGGGCTGGTGCGCTCCAGGCATGGGGCTCCCAAAGCCTAAGGGTGGGGCGCCCAAGGCCATGGGCTCCCAAAGCCTAAGGCCTGGGGCGTACCATGCCTGGGGCTCCCACAGCCTAAGGGCTTGGGTGCCCCAGGCCTGGGGCTCCCAAAACCCAAGGGCTGGGGTGCCCCAGGGCTGGGGCTCCCAAGCCTAAAGGCTGTGGCGCCCCAAGCCTGGAGCTCCCAAAGCCTAAGGTCTGGGGCGCGCCATGCCTGGGGCTCCCTAAGCCTAAGGGCTGGGGCGCACCAAGCCAGGGATCCCTAAGCCTAAGGGCTGGGGCGCCCCAGGCCTGGGTCTCCCTAAGCCGAAGGGCTGGGACCCCCTAGGCCTGGGGCGCCCAAAGCCTAAGGGCTGTAGCGCCCCAGGCCTGGGGCTCCCTAACCCTAAGGGCTGGGGGGCTTCAGGCCTGGGGCTCCCTAAGCCGAAGGGCTGGGGAGTCGCAAGCCTTGGGCTCCCAGAACCTAAGGGCTGGGGCGCCCCAGGCCTGGTGCTCCCTAAGCCTTAGGGCCGGAGCGCCCCAGGTCTGGGGCTCCCAAAGCCAAAGGGCTGGGGCACCCCAGGCCTTGGGCTCCCAAAGCCTAAGGTCTGGGGCGCCCTAGGCCTGGCGCGACCAAGCCGAAGCGTTGGGCCTCCAAGGCCACGGGTTCCCTAAGCCTAAGGGCTGGGGCGCCCCATTCTTGGGCCTCCCTAAGCCTAGGGGTTGGGACGCCCCAGACCTGGGGTTTCCAAAGCCTAACGGCTGGGGCGCCCCAGGCCCTAGGCTCCCAAAGCCTTAGGGCTGGGGCGCCCCGGGCCAGGGACTCCCTAAGCCTAAGGGCTAGGGCGCCCTGGGCCTGGGGCACCCAAAGCCTAAGGGCCGGGGCGCCCCAGGCCTAGGGCTCCCAAAGCCTAAGGCTTGGGCGCCCCAGTCATGGGGCTCCCAATTCTACGCAGGGACGCCCCATGCCAGGGGCTCCCTAAGCCGAAGGGCTGGGGCGCCCCAGGCCAGTGGCTCCCTAAGACTAATGCCTGGGGGGCTTCAGGCCTGGGGCTCCCTAAGCCGAAGGGCTGGGTAGTCGCAAGCCTTGGGCTCCCTAAGCCTAAGGGCTGGGGCGCCCCAGGCCTGGGGCTCCCTAAGCCTTAGGGCTGGAGCGCCCCAGGCCTGGGGCTCCCAAAGCCTAAGGGCTGGGGCGCCCTGGGCCTGGCGCACCCTAGCCGAAGGGCTGGGGCGTCCCGGGCCATGGGCTCCCTAAGCCTAAAGGCTCAGGCACCCCAGGCTTTGGGCTCCCAAAGCCTAAGGGCTGAGGCGCCCTAGGCCTGGCGCACCCTAGCCGAAGGGCTGGGGCGCCCCAGGCCAGGGACTCATTAAGCCTAAGGGCCGGGGCGCCCCAGGCCTGGGGCAAACATAGCCTAAGGGTGGGGCGCCCCAGGCCTTGGGCTCCCAAAGCCGAAGGGCTAGGGCGCCCCAGGCCAGTGACTCATTAAGCCTAAGGGTGGGGCGCCCCAGGCCTTGGGCTCCCAAAGCCTAAGGGCTGGGGCGCCCCAGGCCTGCGGCTCCCAAAGCCTAAGGGCTGGGGCGCACCATGCCAGGGGCTCCCTAAGCCGAAGGGCTGGGGCGCCCCAGGCCTGGGGCTCCCAAAGCCTAAGGGCTTGGGCGCCCCAGGCCAGGGGCTCCCTAAGCCTTAGGGCTGGGGGGCTTCCGGCCTGGGGCTCCCTAAGCTGAAGGGATGGGGAGTCGCAATCTTTGGGCTCCCTAAGCCTAAGTGCTGGGGCGCCCCGGCCAGCGGATCCCTAAGCCTTAGGTTTGGAGCACCCCAGGCCAGGGGCTCCCAAAGCCTAAGGGCTGGGCGCCCTAGGCCTGGCGCGCCCTAGCCGAAGGGCTGGGGCGTCCTAGTCCATGGGCTCCCTAAGCCTAAGGGCTGGTGCCCCCCAGGCCTGGGGCTCCCTAAGCCTAAGGGTTGGGGCGCCCAAAGCCTTGTGCTCCCAAAGCCTAAGGGCAGGGGCGTCACAACCCTTGGTTTCCCTAAGCCTAAGAGATGGGTCTCCCCAGGCCTGGGGTACCATAAGCCTAAGGGCTGGGGCGTCCTAGGCCTTGTGCTCCCTAAGCCGAAGGGCTGTGGCGTCCCAGGCTATGGGCTCCCTAAGCCTAAGGGCGGGTGCGCGCCAGACCTGGGGCTCCCGAAGCCTAAGGGCTGGGGTGTACACTGCCTGGGGCTCCCAAACACGAAGGGCTGGGTCCCCCCAGGCCGGGGGCTCCCTAAGGCTAAGGGCTGGGGCGTCCCAGGCCATGGGCTCCCCTAGCCTAAGGGCTGGTGCGCCCCAGCACTGGGGCTCCCTAAGCCTAAGGGCTGGGGCGCCCCAGGCCTGGGGCACACATAGCCTAAGGGTGGGGCGCCCCAGGCCTTGGGCTCCCAAAGCCTAAGGGCTGGGGCGCCCCAGGCCTTGGGCTCCCAAAGCCTAAGGGCTGGGGCGCCCCAGGTCTGCGGCTCCCAAAGCCTAAGGCTGGGATGCCCCATGCCAGGGGCTCCCTAAGCCGAAGGGCTGGGGCGCCCCAGGCCTGGGGCTCCCAAATCCTAAGGGCTGGGGCGCCCCAGGCCTGGTGCTCCCTAAGCCTTAGGGCCGGAGCGCCCCAGGTCTGGGGCTCCCAAAGCCAAAGGGCTGGGGCACCCCAGGCCTTGGGCTCCCAAAGCCTAAGGTCTGGGGCGCCCTAGGCCTGGCGCGACCAAGCCGAAGCGTTGGGCCTCCAAGGCCACGGGCTCCCTAAGCCTAAGGGCTGGGGCGCCCCATTCCTGGGCCTCCCTAAGCCTAGGGGTTGGGACGCCCCAGGCCTGGGGTTTCCAAAGCCTAACGGCTGGGGCGCCCCAGGCCCTAGGCTCCCAAAGCCTTAGGGCTGGGGCGCCCCGGGCCAGGGACTCCCTAAGCCTAAGGGCTAGGGCGCCCTGGGCCTGGGGCACCCAAAGCCTAAGGGCCGGGGCGCCCCAGGCCTAGGGCTCCCAAGGCCTAAGGCTTGGGCGCCCCAGGCATGGGGCTCCCAATTCTAGGCAGGGACGCCCCATGCCAGGGGCTCCCTAAGCCGAAGGGCTGGGGCGCCCCAGGCCAGTGGCTCCCTAAGACTAATGCCTGGGGGGCTTCAGGCCTGGGGCTCCCTAAGCCGAAGGGCTGGGTAGTCGCAAGCCTTGGGCTCCCTAAGCCTAAGGGCTGGGGCGCCCCAGGCCTGGGGCTCCCTAAGCCTTAGGGCTGGAGCGCCCCAGGCCTGGGGCTCCCAAAGCCTAAGGGCTGGGGCGCCCTGGGCCTGGCGCAACCTAGCCGAAGGGCTGGGGCGTCCCGGGCCATGGGCTCCCTAAGCCTAAAGGCTCAGGCACCCCAGGCTTTGGGCTCCCAAAGCCTAAGGGCTGAGGCGCCCTAGGCCTGGCGCACCCTAGCCGAAGGGCTGGGGCGCCCCAGGCCAGGGACTCATTAAGCCTAAGGGCCGGGGCGCCCCAGGCCTGGGGCAAACATAGCCTAAGGGTGGGGCGCCCCAGGCCTTGGGCTCCCAAAGCCCAAGGGCTGGGGCGCCCCAGGCCAGGGACTCATTAAGCCTAAGGGTGGGGCGCCCCAGGCCTTGGGCTCCCAAAGCCTAAGGGCTGGGGCGCCCCAGGCCTGCGGCTCCCAAAGCCTAAGGGCTGGGGCGCACCATGCCAGGGGCTCCCTAAGCCGAAGGGCTGGGGCGCCCCAGGCCTGGGGCTCCCAAAGCCTAAGGGCTTGGGCGCCCCAGGCCAGGGGCTCCCTAAGCCTTAGGGCTGGGGGGCTTCCGGCCTGGGGCTCCCTAAGCTGAAGGGATGGGGAGTCGCAAGCTTTGGGCTCCCTAAGCCTAAGTGCTGGGCGCCCTAGGCCTGGCGCGCCCTAGCCGAAGGGCTGGGGCGTACCAGTCCAAGGGCTCCCTAAGCCTAAGGGCTTAGGCGCCACAAGCCTGGGGCTCCCTAAGCCTAAGGGCTGGAGCGCCCCAGGCCTGGGGCACCCAAAGCCTAAGGGCTGGGGCTCCCCAGGCCTTGGGCTCCCAAAGCCTAAGGGCTGGGGCGCCCCAGGCCTGGGGCTCCCAAAGCCTAAGGCTGGGCCGCCCCTTGCCAGGGGCTCCCTAAGCCGAAGGTCTGGGGCACCCAAGGCCAGGGGCTCCCAAACCTAAGTCCTGGGGCGCCCCAGACCTGGGGCTCCCAAAGCCTAAGGGTTGTGGCGCCCCAGGCCAGGGGCTCCCTAAGCCTAAGGGCTGGGGCGTACCATGCCTGGGGCTCTCATAGCCTAAGGGCTGTTGCGCCCCAGGCTTGGGGCACCCTAAGCCTAAGGGCTCGGGCGCCCCAGGCCTGGGGCTCCCTAAGCCTAAGGGATGGGGCACCCAAGGCCTGGCGTGCCCTAAGCTGAAGGGCTGGGGCGTCCTAGTCCATGGGCTCCCTAAGCCTAAGGGCTGGGGCGCCCCAGGCCTTGGGCTCCCAAAGCCTAAGGGCTGGGGCGCCCCAGGCCTGGGGCTCCCAAAGCTTAAGGATGGGCCGCCCCATGCCAGGGGCTCCATAAGCCGAAGGTCTGGGGCACCCCAGGCCAGGGGCTCGCAAACCTAAGTTCTGGAGCGCCCCAGGTCTGGGGCTTCCAAAGCCTAAGGGTTGTGGCGCCCCAGGCCAGGGTCTCCCTAAGCCTAAGGGCTGGGGCGTACCATGCCTGGGGCTCACAAAGCCTAAGGGCTGGGGCGCCCCAGGCCTGGGGCTTCTAAAACCCTAAGGGCTGGGGAGCCCCAGGCCTGGGGCTCCCCAATCTAAGGGCTGGGGCGTACCATGCCTGTGGCTCCCAAATCCTAAGGGCTGGTGCGCCCCAGGACTGGGACTCCCTAAGCCGATGGGCTGGGGCGTCCCAGGCCATGGGTTCCCTAAGCCTAAGGGCTGGGGCGCCCCAGGCCTGGGGCTCCCTAAGCCTAAGGGCTGGGACACCCCAGGCCTGGGGCTCACTAAGCCAAAGGGCTGTGGCGTCCGAGGCCCGGGGCTCCCTAAGCCTAAGGGCTGTGGGGCCCAGGCCCTGGGGCTCCCTAAGCCTAAGGGCTAGGGCTCATCAGGCCTGGGGCTCCCAAAGCCTAAGGGCAGGGGCGTCGCAGCCCTTGGGCTCCCTAATCCTAAGGGCTGTGGCGCCCCATTTCTGGGGCTCTCAAAGCCTAAGGGCTGGGGCGCCCCAGGCTTGGGGCACCCTAAGTCTAAGGGCTCGGGCGCCCCAGGCCTGGGGTTCCCTAAGCCGAAGGGATGGGGCGCCCAAGGCCTGGCGTGCCCTAAGCCGAAGCGCTGGGGCGTCCCAGGCCATGGGCTCCCTAAGCCTAAGGGCTGGTGCCCCCCAGGCTTGGGGCTCCCTAAGCCTAAGGGCTGTAGTGCCCCAGGCCTGGGGCTCCCAAATCCTAAGGTTTGGGCGCCCAAAGCCTTGGGCTCCCAAAGCCTAAGGGCAGGGGCGTCACAACCCTTGGTTTCCCTAAGCCTAAGAGATGGGTCTCCCCAGGCCTGGGGCACCCTAAGCCTAAGGGCTGGGGCGTCCTAGGCCTGGTGCTCCCTAAGCCGAAGGGCTGGGGTGTCCCAGGCTACGGGCTCCCTAAGCCTAAGGGCTGGTGCGCGCCAGGCCTGGGGCTCCCTAAGCCTAAGGGCTGGGGTGTACAATGCCTGGGGCTCCCAAACCCGAAGGGCTGGGTCCCCCCAGGCCTGGGGCTCCCTAAGGCTAAGGGCTGGGGCGTCCCAGGGCATGGGCTCCCCTAGCCTAAGGGCTGGTGCGCCCCAGCACTGGGGCTCCCTCAGCCTAAGGGCTGGAGCGCCCCAGGCCTGGGGCACCCAAAGCCTAAGGGCCTTGCGCCCCAGCACTGGGGCTCCCAAAGCCTAAGGGCTGGGGCGCCCCAGGCCTGTGGCTCCCAAAGCCTAAGGCTGGGACGCCCCATGCCAGGGGCTCCCTAAGCCGAAGGGCTGGGGTGCCCCATGCCAGGGGCTCCCAAAGCCTAAGTGCTGGGGCGCCCCAGGCCTGGGGCTCCCAAAGCCTTAAGGCAGGGGCGCCCCAGTCCAGGGGCTCCCTAAGCCTAAGGGCTGGGGCGCCCCAGGCCAGGGGCTCCCAAAGCCTAAGGGCTGGGACGCCCCAGGACTGGGGCTCCCTAAGCCGAAGGGCTGGGGCGTCCCAAGCCATGGGTTCCCTAAGCCTATGGCTGTGGCGCCCCAGGCCATGGGCTCCCTAATCCTAAGGGCTGTGGCGCCCAGAGCCTGGGGCTCCCTAAGCCTAAGGGATGGGGCGCCCCAGGCTTGGGGCACCCTAAGCCTAAGGGCTGGGGCGTCCCAGGCCTGGGGCTCCCAAAGCCTAAGGGCCGGGGCGCCCAAGGCCTGGCGCGCCCTAAACGGAAGGCCTGGGTCATCCCAGGCCATGGGCTCCCTAAGCCTAAGGGCTGGTGCGCCCGAGGCATGGGGCTTCCTAAGCATAGGGGCTGGAGCGCCCCAGTCTTGGGGCTCCCAAAGCCTAAGGTTTGGGGCGCCCAAAGCCTTGGGTTCCCAAAGCCTATGGGCAGGGGCGTCACAGCCCTTGGGCTCCCTAAGCCTGAAAGCTGGAGTGCTCTAGGCCTGGGGCTCCCAAAGCCTAAGAGCTGGGTCTCCGCAAGCCTGGGGCACCCTAAGCCTAAGGGCTGGGGCGTCCCAGGCCATGGGCTCCCTAAACCTAAGGGCTGTTGCACCCCAGGCCTGGGGCTCCCTAAGCCTAAGGGCTGGAGCGCCCCAGGCCTGGGGCTCCCAAAGCCTAAATGCTGGAGCGCCCCAGGCCTTGGGCTCCCAAAGCCTACGCGCTGGGGCGCGCCAGGCCAGGGGCTCCCTAAGCCTAAGGGCTGGGGTGTACCATGCCTGGGGCTCCCAAACCCGAAGGGTTGGGTCTCCCCAGACCTGGGGCTCCCTAAGTCTAAGGGCTGGGGCGTCCCAGGCCATGGGCTCCCCTAGCCTAAGGCTGGTACGCCTCAGCACTGGGGCTCCCTAAGCCTAAGGGCTGGAGCGCCCCAGGCCTGGGGCACCCAAAGCCGAAGGGCTGGGGCGCCCCAGGCCAGGGGCTCCCCTAGCCTAAGTGCTGGGGCGCCCCAGGCCTGGGGCTCCCAAAGCCTAAGGGCAGGGGCGCCCCAGGCCAGGGGTTCCCTAAGCCTAAGGGCTGGGGCGTACCATGCCTGGGCTCCCAAAGCCTAAGGGCTGTGACCCCCAGGACTGGCGCTCCCTAAGCCGAAGGGCTGGGGCGTCCCAAGCCATGGGTTCCCTAAGCCTATGGCTGGGGCGCCCCAGGCCATGGGCTCCCTAAACCTAAGGGCTGTGGCGCTCAGAGCCTGGGGCTCCCTAAGCCTAAGGACTGGGGTGCATCTGGTCTGGGGCTCCCAAGCCTAAGGGCAGGGGCGTCGCAAACCTTGGGCTCCCTAAGCCTAAGGGCTAGGGCGCCCCAGGCCTGGGGCTCCCAAAGCCTAAGGGCTGGGGTGCCTCGGTCTGGGGCACCCTAAGCGTAAGGGCTGGGGCACCCCAGGCCTGGGGCTCCAAAAGCCTAAGGGCTGGGGCGTACCATGCCTGGGGCTCCCAAAGCCTTAGGGCTGGGGTGCCCCAGGCCTGGGGCTCCCAAAGCCCAAGGGCTGGGGTGCCCCAGGGATGGAGCTCCAAATGCCTAAAGGCTGGGGCGACCCAGGCCTGGGGCTCCCAAAGCCTAAGGGCTGGGGCGCCCTAGGCCTGGTGCGCCCTAAGCCGACGGGCTGCGGCGTCCCAGGCCATGGGCTCCCTAAGCCTAAGGGCTGGTGCGCCCCAAGCCAGGGGCTCCCTAAGCCTAAGGGCTGGAGCGCCCCAGGCCTGGGGCTCCCAAAGCCTAAGGGCTGGGGCGCCCAAGGCCTTGGTCTCCCAAAGCCTAAGGGCTGGGGTGTACCATGCCTGGGCCTCCCCAAGCCTAAGGGCTGGGGTCCCCCAGGCCGGGACTCCCAAAGCTCAAGGGCTGGGGTGCCCCAGGGCTGGAGCTCCAAAAGCCTAAAAGCTGGGGCGACCCAGGCCTGGGGCTCCCTAAGCCTAAGGGCTGGGGAGCCACAGGCCTGGGGCTCCCAAGCCTAAAGGCTGTGGCGCCCCAAGCCTGGAGCTCCCAAAGCCTAAGGGGTGGGGTGCCCCATGCCTGGGGCTACCTAAGCCTAAAGGCTGGGGGGCCCCAGGCCAGGGATCCTTAAGCCTAAGGGCTGGGGCGCCCCAGGCTTCGGGCTCCCTAAGCCGAAGGGTTGGGACCCCGTAGGCCTGGGGCGCCCAAAGCCTAAGGGCTGGGAAACCGTAGGCCTGGGGCGCCCAAAGCCTAAGGTCTGTGGCGCCCCAGGCCTGGGGCTCCCTAACCCTAAGGGTTGGGGACTTCAGGCCTGGGGCTCCCTAAGCCGAAGGTCTGGGGAGTCGCAAGCCTTGGGCTCCCAAAGCCCAAGGTCTGGGGTGCCCCAGGAATGGAGCTCAAAAAGCCTAAAGGCTGGGGCGACCCAAGCCTGGGGCTCCCAAAGCCTAAGGGCTGGGGCGCCCTAGGCCTGGCGCGCCGTAAGCCGAAGGGCTGGGGCGTCCCAGGCCATGGGCTCCCTAAGCCTAAGGGATGGTGCGCCCCTGGCCTGGGGCTCCCTACGCCTAAGGGCTGGAGCGCCCCAGGCCTGGGGCTCCCAAAGCCAAAGGGTTGGGGGCCACAGGCCTGGAGCTCCCAAGCCTATAGGCTGTGGCGCCCCAAGCCTGGAGCTCCCAAAGCCTAAGGGATGGGGCGCCCCATGCCTGGGGCTCCCTAAGCCTAAGGGGTGGGGCGCCAGAGGCCAGGGATCCCAAAGCCTAAGGGCTGGGGCGCCCCAGGCCTCGGGCTCCCTAACCCTAAAGGCTGGGGTCTTCAGGCCTGGGGCTCCCTAAGCCGAAGGGCTGGGGAGTCACAAGCCTTGGCCTCCCTGAGCCTAAGGGCTGGGGCGCCCCAGGCCTGGGGCTCCCTAAGCCTTAGGGCTGGAGCACCCCAGGTCTGGGGCTCCCAAAGCCTAAGGGCTGGGGCACCCCACGCCTTGGGCTCCCAAAGCCTAAGGGCTGGGGCACCCTAGGCCTGGCGCGCTCTAGCCGAAGGGCTTGGGCGTCCCAGGCCATGGGTTCCCTAAGCCTAAGGGCTGGGGCGCCCCATGCCTGGGGCTCCCTAAGCCTAAGGGCTGGGACGCCCCAGGCCTGGGGTTCCCAAAGCCTAAGGGCTGGGGCGCCCCAGGCCTTGGGCTCCCAAAGCCTAAGGGCTGGGTCGCCCCAGGCCAGGGACTCCCAAAGCATAAGTGCTGGGGCGCTCCAGGCTAGGGGAGCCCATGGCCTGGGACGCCCCAGCCCTTAGCCTTAGGGAGCCCCAGGCCTGGGGGGACCCAGCCCTTCGGGTTTGGGAGCCCCAGGCATTGTACACCCCAGCCCTTAGGCTTAGGGAGCCCCAGGCCTGGCGCGCACCCGCCCTTAGGCTTAGGGAGTCCATAGCCTGGGACGCCCCAGCCCTTCGGCTTAGGGAGCACAAGGCCTAGGATGCCCCAGCCCTTAGGCTTAGGGTGCCCCAGGCCTGGGGTGCTCCAGCCCTAAGGCTTAGGGAGCCCCAGGCCTGGGGCGCCCCAGCCCTTAGGCTCTGGGAGCCCAAGGCTTGTGACTCCCCAGCCCTTCGGCTTAGGGAGCCCCAGGCCTGAAGACCCCAGCCTTTAGGGTTAGGGAGCCCGAGGCCTGGGGCGCCCCAGCCCTTAGTTTTAGGGATCCCTGGCCTCTGGCGCCCCACCCCTTAGGCTTAGGGAGCCCCAGGCATGGGGCGCCCCACCCCTTAGGCTTTGGGAGCTCCAGGCTTGGGGCGCCACAGCCTATAGGCTTGGGGCACGCCAGGCCTTGGGTGCCCCATCCCTTAGGCTTAGGGAGCCCCAGGCCTGGGGCGCCCGAGCCCTTAGGCTTAGGGTGCCCCAAGCCTGTGGCGCCCCAGCCCTTAGGCTTTGAGAGCCCCAGAAATGGGGCGCCACAGCCCTTAGGGTTAGGGAGCCCAAGGGCTGCGACGTCCCTGCCCTTAGGCTTTGGGAGCCCCAGGCCTGATGCGCCCCAGCCCTTAGGCTTAGGGAGCCCCAGGCCCTGGGCCCCACAGCCCTTAGGCTTAGGGAGCCCAGGGCCTCGGACGCCACAGCCCTTCGGCTTAGTGAGCCCCAGGCCTGGGGTGTCCCAGCCCTTAGGCTTAGGGAGCCCCAGGCCTGGGGTGCCCCAGCCCTTAGGCTTAGGGAACCCATGGCCTGGGACGCCCCAGCCCATCGGCTTAGGGAGCCCCAGTCCTGGGGCAACCCAGCCCTTAGGATTTGGGAGCCACAGGTATGGTACGCCCCAGCCCTTAGGTTAGGGAGCCCCAGGCCTGGGCCTCCCCAACCCTTAGGGTTTTAGGAGCCCCAGGCCTGGGGCGCCCCAGCCCTTAGGCTTTGGGAGCCCCAGGCATGGTACGCCCCAGGCCTTAGGCTTAGGGAGACCCTGGCCTGGGGCGCCACAACCCTTAGGCTTTGGAAGCCCCAAGCCTGGGGCGCCCCAGGACTTAGGTTTGGGAGCCCCTGGTCTGGGGTGCCCCAGACCTTCGGCTTAGGGAGCCCCTGGCATGGGGCGGCCCAGCCTTAGGCTTTGGGTGCCCCAGGCCTGATGCGCCCCAGCCCTTAGACTTAGGGAGCCCCAGGCCCTGGGCGCCACAGCCCTTAGGCTTAGGGAGCCCATGGCCTGGGACGCCCCAGCCCTTCGGCTTAGGGCACGCCAGGCCTTGGGCGCCCCATCCCTTAGGCTTAGGGAGCCCCAGGCCTGGGGCACCCGAGCCCTTAGGCTTAGGGTGCCCCAAGCCTGGGGCGCCCCAGCCCTTAGGCTTTGAGAGCCCCAGAAATGGGGCGCCACAGCCCTTAGGCTTAGGGAGCCCCAGGCCCTGGGCCCCACAGCCCTTAGGCTTAGGGAGCCCAGGGCCTCGGATGCCACAGCCCTTCGGCTTAGTGAGCCCCAGGCCTGGGGTGTCCCAGCCCTTGGGCTTAGGGAGCCCCAGGCCTGGGGCGCCCCAGCCCTTAGGCTTTGGGAGCCCATGGCCTGGGACGCCCCAGCCCATCGGCTTAGGGAGCCGCAGTCCTGGGGCGCCCCAGCCCTTAGGATTTGGGAGCCATAGGCATGGTACGCCCCAGCCCTTAGGTTAGGGAGCCTGAGGCCTGGGGCTCCCCAGCCCTTAGGCTTTTAGGAGCCCCAGGTCTGGGGCGCCCCAACTCTTAAGCTTTGGGAGCCCCAGGCATGGTACGCCCCAGCCCTTAGGCTTAGGGAGACCTTGGCTTGGGCGCCACAACCCTTAGGCTTTGGGAGCCCCAGGCCTGGGGCGCCCCAGGACTTTGGTTTGGGAGCCACTGGCCTTGGGTGCCCCAGACCTTCGGCTTAGGGAGCCCCTGGCATGGGGCGGCCCAGCCTTAGGCTTTGGGAGCCCCAGGCCTGGGGCGCCCCAGCCCTTAGGCTTTGGGAGCCCAAGGCCTGGGGCGCCCCAGCCCTTAGGCTTTGGGTGCCCCAGGCCTGGGGCGCTCCAGCCCTTAGGCTTAGGGAGCCCCAGGCTTGTGGCGCCCCAGCCCTTAGGCTTAGGGAGCCCCAGGCTTGTGGCGCCCCAGCCCTTAGGCTTAGGGAGCCCTTGGACTGGGACGCCCCAGCCCTTCGGCTAGGGCGCGCCAGGCCTAGGGCGCCCAGCCCTTAGGCTTTGGGAGCCCCTGGCCTGGTGTGCTCCAAACCTAAGGCTTAGGGATCCGCAGGCCGGGGCGCCCCAGCACTTAGGCTTAGGGAGCCCAAAGCTTGCCACTCCCCATCCCTTCGGCTTAGGGAACCCCAGGCCGAAGCCCCCCAGCCCTAAGGCTTAGGGAGCCCCTGGCCTGGGGCGCCCCAGCCCTTAGGCTTTGGGAGCCCCAGGCCTGGGGCGCCCCAGCCCTTCGGCTTAGGGAGCCCCTGGCATGGGGCATCCCAGCCTTAGGCTTTGGGAGCCGCAGGCCTGGGGCGCCCCAGCCCTTATGCTTTGGGAGCCCAAGGCCTGGGGCGCCCCACCCTTAGGCTATGTGTGTCCCAGGCCTGGGGCGCCCCAGCCCTTAGGCTTAATGAGTCCCTGGCCTGGGGCGCCCCAGCCCTTCGGCTAGGGTGCGCCAGGCCTAGGGCGCCTCAGCCCTTAGGCTTTGGGAGCCCCAGGCCTGGGGCGCCCCAGCCCTTCGGCTTAGGGAGCCCCTGGCATGGGGCATCCCAGCCTTAGGCTTTGGGAGCCGCATGCCTGGGGCGCCCCAGCTCTTATGCTTTGGGAGCCCAAGGCCTGGGGCGCCCCACCCTTAGGCTATGTGTGCCCCAGGCCTGGGGCGCCCCAGCCCTTAGGCTTAATGAGTCCTTGGCCTGGGGCGCCCCAGCCCTTCGGCTAGGGTGCGCCAGGCCTAGGGCGCCTCAGCCCTTAGGCTTTGGGAGCCCCAGGCCTGGGGCGCCCCAGCCCTTCGGCTTAGGGAGCCCCTGGCATGGGGCATCCCAGCCTTAGGCTTTGGGAGCCGCAGGCCTGGGGCGCCCCAGCTCTTATGCTTTGGGAGCCCAAGGCCTGGGGCGCCCCACCCTTAGGCTATGTGTGCCCCAGGCCTGGGGCGCCCCAGCCCTTAGGCTTAATGAGTCCCTGGCCTGGGGCGCCCCAGCCCTTCGGCTAGGGTGCGCCAGGCCTAGGGCGCCCCAGCCCTTAGGCTTTGGGAGCCCCAGGCCTGGGGCGCTCCAGCCCTAAGGCTTAGGGAGCCCCAGGCCTGGGGCGCCCCAGGCCTTAAGCTTAGGGAGCCCAAGGCTTGCGACTACCCAGCCCTTCGGCTTAGGGAGCCCCAGGCCTGAAGCCCCTCAGGCATTAGGCTTAGGGAGCCACTGGCCTGGGGCGCCCCATCCCTTCGGCTTAGGGAGCCCCTGGCATGGGGCGTCCCTGCCTAGAATTGGGAGCCCCATGCCTGGGGCGCCCAAGCCTTAGGCTTTGGGAGCCCTAGTCCTGAGGCGCCCCGGCCCTTAGGCTTTGGGTGCCCCAGGCCCAGGGCGCCCTAGCCCTTAGGCTTAGGGAGTCCCTGGCCCGGGGCGCCCCAGCGCTAAGGCTTTGGGAGCCTAAGGCCTGGGGCGCCCCAGCCGTTAGGCTTTGGAAACCCCAGGCCTGGGGCGTCCCAACCCCTAGGCTTAGGGAGGCCCAGGAATGGGGCGCCCCAGCCCTTAGGCTCTGGGAGCCCAAGGCTTGCGACTCCTCAGCCCTTCGGCTTAGGGAGCCCCAGGCCTGAAGACCCCCAGCCCTTAGGGTTAGGGAGCCCCAGGCCTGGGGCGCTACAGCCTTTAGGCTTTGGGCGCCCCAGGCCTAGGGGGTCCCAGCCCTTCGGCTTAGGGAGCCCCAGGCCTGGGGTGCCCCAGCCCTTAGGCTTAGGGATCCCAGGCCTGGTGCGTCCGAGCCCTTAGGCTTAGGGAGGCCCAGGAATGGGGCGCCCCATCCCTTAGGCTTAGGGAGCCCATGGCCTGGGACGCCCCAGCGCTTCGGCTAGGGCGCGCCAGGCCTAGGGCGCCCCAGCCCTTAGGCTTTGGGAGCCCAAGGCCTGGGGTGCCCCAGCCCTTAGGATTTGGGAGCCCCAGACCTGGGGCGCTCCAGCCCTAAGGCTTAGGGAGCCCCAGGCCTGGGGCGCCCCAGCCCATAGGCTCTGGGAGTCCAAGGGTTGCGACACCCCAGCCCTTCGGCTTAGGGAGCCCCAGGCCTGAAGTCCCCCAGCCCTTAGGGTTAGGGAGCCCCAGGCCTGGGGCGCCACAGCCCTTAGGCTTTGGGCGCCCCAGGCCTAGGGGGTCCCAGCCCTTTGGCTTAGGGAGCCCCAGGCCTGGGGCGCTCCAGCCCTTTGGCTTAGGGATCCCTGGCTGGGGCGCCACAGCCCTTATGCTTAGGGAGCCCCAGGCATGGGGCGCCCCAGCCCTTAGGCTTTGGGAGCCCCAGGCCTGGGGCACCCCAGCACTTCGGCTTTGGGAGCTTCTGGCCAGGGGCACCCAAGCCCTTAGGCGTTGGGAGCCCCAGGCATGGTACGCCCCAGTCCTTAGGCTTTGGGAGCCCCAGGCCTGGGGCACCCCAGCGCTTCGGCTTTGGGAGCTTCTGGCCTGGGGCGCCACAGCCCTTAGGCTTAGGGAGCGCCAGGCCTAGTCAGCCCTAGTCCTTAGGCTTTGGGATCCACAGGCATGAGGCACGCAGCCCTTAGGCTTAGGGAGCCCCAGGTCTGGGGCGCCCCAGCCCTTAAGCTTAGGGAGCCCATGGCCAGGGACGCCCCAGCCCTTAGGCTTTGGTAGCCCCAGGCCTGGGGTGCCCCTGCCCTTAGACTTTGGGAGCCGAAAGCCTGGGGCGCTCCAGCCGTTAGGCTTAGGGAGCCCCAGGCCTGGGGCATCCCAGTACATAGGCTTAGGGAGCCCCAGGCCTGGGACGCCCCAGCCCTTCGGCTTAGGGCGCACCAGGCCTGGGGCGCCCCCGCCGGTTGGCTTAGGGTGCCACACGTCTGGGGCCCCCCAGCCCTTAAGCTTAGGGAGCCCATGGCCTAGGGCGCCCAAGCCCTTAGGCTTTGGGAGCCCAAGGCTTTGGGCGCCCCAACCCTTAGGCTTTGGGAGCCCCAGGCCTGGGGCGGTCCAGCCCTTAGGCTTAGGGAGCCCCAGGCCTGGGGCGCACGAGCCCTTAGGCTTAGGGAGCCCATGGCCTGGGACGCCCCAGCCCTTCGGCTTAGGGCGCGCCAGGCCTTGGGCGCCCCAGCCCTTAGGCTTTGGGATCCTCAGGCCTGGGGCTACCCAGCCTTTAGGCATATAGTGCCCCGGGCCTGGGGCGCCCGAGCCCTTAGGCTTTGGGAGCCCCAGGCCTGGTGCACTCCAGCCCTTAGGCTTAGGGAACCCCAGGCCTGGGGCGCCCAAGCACTTTGGCTTTGGGAGCCCCAGTCCTGGGGCGCCCCAGCCGTTAGGATTTGGGAGCCAGAGGCATGGTACGCCCCAGCCCTTAGGTTAGGGAGCCCCAGGCCTGGGGCTCCCCAGCCCTTAGGTTTTGGGAGCCCCAGGCCTGGGGCGCCCCAGCCCTTAGGTTTTGGGAGCCCCAGGCATGGTACACCCCAGTACTTAGGCTTAGGGAGCCCCTGGCCTGGGGCACCACAGCCCTTAGGCTTTGAGAGCCCCAGGCCTGGGGCACCCCAGCCCTTAGGCTTTGGGTGCCCCAGGAATGGGGCGCTCCAGCCATTAGGCTTAGGGAGCCCCAGGCCTGGGGTGTCCCAGCCCTTAGGCTTAGGGAGCCCCAGGCCTGTGGCGCCCCAGCCCTTAGGCTTAGGGAGCCCATGGCCTGGGGCGCTCCAACCCTAAGGCTTAGCGATCCCCAGGCCGGGGCGTCCCAGCCCTTAGGCTTAGGGAGCCCAAGGCTTGCGACTCCCCAGCCCTTCGGCTTAGGGACCCTCAGGCCGGAAGCCCCCCAGCCCTAAGGCTTAAGGAGCCGCTGGCCTGGGGCGCCCCAGCCCTTAGGCTTACGGAGCCCCAGGCATGCGGTGCCCCAGCCCTTAGACTTAGGGAGCCCTTGGCCTGGGACGCCCCAACCCTCTCGGCTTAGGGAGCCCCTGGCATGGGGCATCCCAGCCTTAGGCTTTCGGAGCCACAGGCCTGGGGAGCCCCAGCCCTTAGGCTTTGGGAGCCCAAGGCCTGCGGCGCCCCAGCCCTTAGGCTTTGGGTGCCCGAGGCCTGGGGTGCCCCAGCCCTTGGGCTTAATGATTCCCTGGCCTGCGTCGCCCCAGCCCTTCGGCTAGGGCGCGCCAGGCCTAGGGCGCCCCATCCCTTAGGCTTTGGGAGCCCCAGGCCTGGGGCGCTCCAGCCCTAAGGCATAGGGAGCCCCAGGCCTGGGGCACCCCAGCCCTTAGGCTTAGGGAGCCCAAGGCTTGCGACTCCCCAGCCCTTCGGCTTAGGGAGCCCCAGGCCTGAAGCCCCCCAGGCCTAAGGCTTAGGGAGCCCAAGGCCTGGGGCGCCCCAGCCCTTAGGCTTTGGGTGTCCCAGGCCTAGGGCCCCCTAGCCCTTAGGTTTAGGGAGTTCCTGGCCTGGGGCGCCCCAGCCGTTAGGCTTTGGGAGCCCCAGGCCTGGGGCGTCCCAGCCGTTAGGTTTTGGAAACCCCAGGCCTGGTGCGTCCCAGCCCTTAGGCTTAGGGAGGCCCAGGAATGGGGCGCCCCATCCCTTAGGCTTAGGGAGCCCATGGCCTGGGACGCCCCAGCGCTTCGGCTGGGGCGCGCCAGGCCTAGGGCGCCCCAGCCCTTAGGCTTTGGGAGCCCAAGGCCTGGGGTGCCCCAGCCCTTAGGATTTGGGAGCCCCAGACCTGGAGCGCTCCAGCCCTAAGGCTTAGGGAGCCCCAGGCCTGGGGCGCCCCTGCCCTTAGGCTCTGGGAGTCCAAGGGTTGCGACACCCCAGCCCTTCGGCTTAGGGAGCCCCAGGCCTGAAGCCCCCCAGCCCTTAGGGTTAGGGAGCCCCAGGCCTGGGGCGCCACAGCCCTTAGGCTTTGGGCGCCCCAGGCCTAGGGGGTCCCAGCCCTTTGGCTTAGGGAGCCCCAGGCCTGGGGCGCCCCAGCCCTTTGGCTTAGGGATCCCTGGCTGGGGCGCCCCAGCCATTATGCTTAGGGAGCCCCAGGCCTGGGGCGCCCCAGCCCTTAGGTTTAGGGATCCCTGGCTGGGGCGCCCCAGCCCTAAGGCTTAGGGAGCCCCAGGCCTGGGGCGCCCCAGCCCTTAGGCTCTGGGAGCCCAAGGGTTGCGACACCCCAGCCCTTCGGCTTAGGGAGCCCCTGGCCTGAAGCCCCCCAGCCCTTAGGTTTAGGGAGCCCCAGGCCTGGGGCGCCACAGCCCTTAGGCTTGGGCGCCCCAGGCCTAGGGGTTCCCAGCCCTTTGGCTTAGGGAGCCCCAGGCCTGGGGCGCCCCAAGTCTTTTGCTTAGGGATCCCTGGCTGGGCCGCCGCAGCCATTAGGCTTTGGGAGCTCCAGGCTTGGGGCGCCACAGCCTTTAGGCTTGGGAGCCCCAGCCCTGGGGCACCCCAGCCCTTGGGCTTTGGGAGCCCCAGGCCTGGGGCACCCAAGCCCTTAGGCTTGGAGCCCCAGGCATGGTACGCCCCAGGCCTTAGGCTTTGGGAGCCCAAGGCCTTGGGCGCCCCACCCTTAGGTTTTGGGAGCCCCAGGCCTGGGGCGCTCCAGCCCTTAGGCTTAGGGAGCCCCAGGCCTGGTGCGCACCAGCCCTTAGGCTTAGGGAGCCCATGGCCTAGGACGGCCCAGCCCTTCGGCTTAGGGCGCGCCAGGCCTAGGGCGCCCCAGCCTTTAGGCTTTGGGAGCCCCAGGCCTGGGGCGTCCCAGCCCATAGGCTTAGGGTGCCCCAGACCGGGGCGCCCCAGCCCTTAGGCTTTGGGTGCCCCAGGCTTGGGGCGCCCCAGCCCTTAGGCTTAGGGAGCCCCAGGCTTGGAACGCCTGCGTCCTTAGGCTTAGGTAGCCCCAGGCATGGGGCGGCCCAGTCCTTAGGTTTAGGGAGCCCCAGGCCTGTGGCGCCCCAGCCCTTAGGCTTTGGGAGCCCATGGCCTGGGGCGCTCCAACCTAAGGTTTAGCGATCCCCAGGCCGGGGCGCCCCAGCCCTTAGGCTTAGGGAGCCCAAGGCTTGCGACTCCCCAGCCCTTCGGCTTAGGGAGCCTCAGGCCGGAAGCCCCCCAGCCCTACGGCTTAGGGAGCCGCTGGCCAGGGGCGCCCCAGCCCTTAGGCTTACGGAGCCCCAGGCATGCGGCGCCCCAGCCCGTAGACTTAGGGAGCCCTTGGCCTGGGACGCCCCAACCCTTCGGCTTAGGGAGCCCCTGGCATGGGGCATCCCAGCCTTAGGCTTTGGGAGCCACAGGCCTGGAGCGCCCCAGCCCTTAGGCTTTGGGAGCCCAAGGCCTGCGGCGCCCCAGCCCTTAGGCTTAATGATTCCCTGGCCTGGGGTGCCCCAGCCCTTCGGCTAGGGCTCGCCAGGCCTAGGGCGCCCCATCCCTTAGGCTTTGGGAGCCCCAGGCCTGGGGCGCTCCAGCCCTAAGGCATAGGGAGCCCCAGGCCTGGGGCGCCCCAGCCCTTAGGCTTAGGGAGCCCATGGCTTGCGACTCCCGAGCCCTTCGGCTTAGGGAGCCCCAGGCCTGAAGCCCCCCAGGCCTAAGGCTTAGGGAGCCCAAAGCCTGGGGCGCCCCAGCCCTTAGGCTTTGGGTGTCCCAGGCCTAGGGCCCCCTACCCCTTAGGGTTAGGGAGTTCCTGGCCTGGGGCGCCCCAGCCCTTAGGCTTTGGGAGCCCCAGGCCTGGGGCGCCCCAGCCGTTAGGTTTTGGAAACCCCAGGCCTGGTGCGTCCCAGCCCTTAGGCTTAGGGAGGCCCAGGAATGGGGCGCCCCATCCCTTAGGCTTAGGGAGCCCATGGCCTGGGACGCCCCAGCGCTTCGGCTAGGGCGCGCCAGGCCTAGGGCGCCCCAGCCCTTAGGCTTTGGGAGCCCAAGGCCTGGGGTGCCCCAGCCCTTAGGATTTGGGAGCCCCAGACCTGGGGCGCTCCAGCCCTAAGGCTTAGGGAGCCCCAGGCCTGGGGCGCCCCAGCCCTTATGCTCTGGGAGTCCAAGGGTTGCGACACCCCAGCCCTTCGGCTTAGGGAGCCCCTGGCATGAAGCCCCCCAGCCCTTAGGGTTAGAGAGCCCCAGGCCTTGGGCACCCCACCCTTAGGTTTTGGGAGCCCCAGGCCTGGGGCGCTCCAGCCCTTAGGCTTAGGGAGCCCCAGGCCTGGTGCGCACCAGCCCTTAGGCTTAGGGAGCTCATGGCCTAGGACGGCCCAGCCCTTCGGCTTAGGGCGCGCCAGGCCTAGGGCGCCCCAGCCCTTAGGCTTTGGGAGCCCCAGGCCTGGGGCGTCCCAGCCCATAGGCTTAGGGTGTCCCAGACCAGGGCGCCCCAGCCCTTAGGCTTTGGGAGCCCCAGGCTTGGGGCGCCCCAGCCCTTAGGCTTAGGGAGCCACAGGCTTGGGACGCCTGCGTCCTTAGGCTTAGGTAGCCCCAGGCATGGGGCCGCCCAGTCCTTAGGTTTAGGGAGCCCCAGGCCTGTGGCGCCCCAGCCCTTAGGCTTTGGGAACTCCAGGCCTGGGGCGCCCCAGCCCTTAGGCTTTGGTGGCCCCAGGCCTGGGGCGCCCCAGCCTTTTGACTTTGGGAGTCCCAAGCCTGGGGCGCCCCAGCCCTTAGGCTTTGGGAACCCCATGCCTGGGGCGCCCCAGCCCTTAGGCTTTGGGAGCCCCTGGTCTGGGGCGCCCCAGCCCTTCGTCTTAGGGAGCCCCTGGCGTGGGGCGTCCCAGCCTTAGGCTTTGGGAGCCCAGCCAGAGCGCCCCAGCCCTTAGGCTTTGGAAGCCCCAGGCCTGGGGCGCCTCAGCCCTTAGGCTTTGGGAGCACAAGGCCTGGGGCACTCCAGCCCTTAGGCTTAGGGAGCCCCAGGCCTGGGGCACACCAGAATTAGTTTTAGGGAGCCCATGGCCTGGGACGCCCCAGCCCTACGGCATAGGGAGCTCCAAGCCTAGGGCGCCCCAGCCCTTAGGCTTTGGGAGCCGCAGGCCTGGGGCGCCAAGCCCTTAGGCTTTGGTAGCCCCACGCAAGGGGCGCCCCAGCCTTTTGGCTTAGGGAGCCTATGGCCTGGGATGCCCCAACCCTTTGGCAAGGGCGCGCCAGGCCTAGGGCGCCCCAGCTCTTAGGCTTTGGGAGCCCAAGGCCTGGGGCGCTCCAGCCCTAAGGCTTAGGGAGCCCCAGGACTGGGGCGCCCCAGCCCTTAGGCTTAGGGATACCAAGGCTTGCGACTCCCCAGCCCTTCGGCTTAGGGAGCTCCAGTCCTGAAGCCCCCCAGTCCTTAGGCTTAGGGATCCCCAGGCCTGGGGCGTCCGAGCCCTTAGGCTTAGGGAGCCCCAGGCCTGGGGCACCCCATCCCTTCGGCTTAGGGATCCCCAGGCCTGGGCCGTCCAAGCCCTTAGGCTTAGGGTGCCCCAGTTCTGGGGTGCCCCAGCCCTTAAGCTTAGGGAGCCCATGGCCAGGGACGCCTCTGCCCATAGGCTTTGGTAGCCCCAGGCCTGGGGTGCCCCAGCCATTAGGCTTTGGGAGCCCAAGGCCTGGGACGCTCCAGCCCTTAGGCTTAGGGAGCCCCAGGCCTGGGGCGCCACAGCCCTTAGGCTTAGGGAGCCCCAAGCATGGGGCATCCCTACCCTTAGGCTTCGGGAGCCCATGGCCCCAACCCTACGCTTAGGGTGCCCCAGTTCTGGGGTGCCCCAGCCCTTAAGCTTAGGGAGCCCATGGCCAGGGACGCCCCAACCCTTAGGCTTTGGTAGCCCCAGGCCTGGGGTGCCCCAGCCATTAGGCTTTGGGAGCCCAAGGCCTGGGACGCCCCAGCCTTTAGGCTTAGGGAGCCCCTGGCTTGGGGCGCCCCAGCCCTTAGGCTTAGGGAGCCCAAGGCTTGCGACTCCCCAGCCCTTCGGCTTAGGGAGCCCCAGGCCTGAAGCCCCCCAGTCCTTAGGCTTAGGCAGCCCCAGGCCTGGGGCGCCCCAGCTCTTAGGCGTTGGGAGTCCCAGGCATGGTACGCCTCAGCCCTTAGGCTTTGG
This sequence comes from Tenrec ecaudatus, assembly GCF_050624435.1. Taxonomy (NCBI): domain Eukaryota; kingdom Metazoa; phylum Chordata; class Mammalia; order Afrosoricida; family Tenrecidae; genus Tenrec; species Tenrec ecaudatus. The sequence continues at coordinate 2,805,156 of NW_027457632.1, read as the reverse complement.
GAGCCCCAGGCCTGGGGCACCCCAGCACTTCGGCTTTGGGAGCTTCTGGCCTGGGACGCCCCCGCCCGTCGGCTTAGGGAGCCCCAGGCATGGGACGCCCCAGCACTTCGGTTTAGGGAGCGCCAGGCCTAGGCCGCCCTAGCCCTTAGGCTTTGGGATCCACAGGCATGGGGCGCGCAGCCCTTAGGCTTAGGGTGACCCAGGTCTGGGGCGCCCCAGCCCATAAGCTTAGGGAGCCCATGGCCAGGGACGCCCCAGCCCTTAGGCTTTGGCAGCCCCAGGCCTGGGGTGCCCCTGCCCTTAGGCTTTGGGAGCCCAAGGACTGGGACGCCCCCGCCCGTCGGCTTAGGGAGCCCCAGGCCTGGGACGCCCCCGCCCATTGGCTTAGGGCGCGCCAGGCCTAGGGCGCCCAAGCCCTTAGGCTTTGGGAGCCCCAGGCCTGGGGTGCTCCAGCTCTTAGGCTAAGTGAGCCCCAGGCCTGGGGCGCACCAGCCCTTAGGCTTAGGGAGCCCATGGCCTGGGACGCCCCAGCCCTTCCGCTTAGGGCGTGCCACGCCTTGGGCGCCCCAGCCCTTAGGCTTTGGGAGCCCCAGGCCTGGGGCGCCCCTGCCCGTCGGCTTAGGGTGCCCCACCTCTGGGGCGCCCCAGCCCTTAAGTTTAGGGAGCCCATGGCCTGGTGCTCCCAAGCCCTTAGGCTTTAGGAGCCCAAGGCTTTGGGTGCCCCAACCCTTAGGCTTTGGGAGCCCCAGACCTGGGGCGCTCCAGTCCTTAGGCTTAGGGAGCCCCAGGCCGGGGGCGCCCCAGCCCTTAGGCTTAGGGAGCCCCTGGCCTGGGGCGCCACAGCCCTTAGGCTTTGGGAGCCCCAGCCCTGGGGCGCCCCAGGACTTAGGTTTGGGAGCCCCTGGCCTGGGACGCCCCAGCCCTTCGGCTTAGTGAGCCCCTCATGGGGCGACCCAGCCTTAGGCTTTGGGAGCCCGAGGCTTGGGGCGCCCCAGCCCTTAGGATTCGTGTGCCCCAGGCCTGGGGCGCTCCAGCCATTAGGCTTAGGGAGCCCCAGGCCTGGGGCGTCCCAGCCCTTAGGCTTAGGGAGCCCCAGGCATGGGGCGCCCCAGCCCTTAGGCTTAGGGAGCCCATGGCCTGGGACGCCCCAGACCTTCGGCAAGGGCGCGCCAGGCGTAGGGCGCCCCAGCCCATGGGCTTTGGGAGCCCCAGGCCTGGGGCGCTCCAGCCCCAAGGCATAGGGAGCCCCAGGCCTGAAGCCCCCCAGGCCTTAGGCTTAGGGACCCCTGGCCTGGGGCGCCCCAGCCCTTAGGCTTAGGGAGCCCATGTCCTGGGACGCCCCAGACCTTCGGCCAGGGCGCGCCAGGCCTAGGGCGCCCCAGCCCTTAGGCTTTGGGAGCCCCAGGCCTGGGGCGCTCCAACCCTAAGGCTTAGGGATCCCCAGGCCGGAGCGCCCCAGCCCTTAGGCTTAGGGAGCCCAAGGCTTGCGACTCCCCAGCCCTTCGGCATAGGGAGCCCCAGGCCTGAAGCCCCCCAGCCATTAGGGTTAGGGAGCCCCAGGCCTGGGGCGCCACAGCCCTTAGGATTTGGGCGCCCCAGGCCTACGGGGTCCCAGCCCTTAGGCTTTGGGCGCCCCAGGCCTACGGGGTCCCAGTCCTTAGGCTTTGGAGCCCATGGCCTGGGACGCCCCAGCCCTTCGGCTTAGGGCGTGCCAGGCCTTGGGCGCCCCAGCCCTTAGGCTTTGGGAGCCCCAGGCCTAGGGTGCTCCAGCTCTTAGGCTTAGTGAGCCCCAGGCCTGGGGCGCACCAGCCCTTAGGCTTAGGGAGCCCATTTCCTGGGACGCCCCAGCCCTTCGGCTTAGGGCCTGCCAGGCCTTGGGCGCCCCAGCCCTTAGGCTTTGGGAGCCCCAGGCCTGGGGCGCCCCTGCCCGTCGGCTTAGGGTGCCCCACCTCTGGGGCGCCCCAGCCCTTAAGTTTAGGGAGCCCAGGGCCTGGTGCGCTCAAGCCCTTAGGCTTTAGGAGCCCAAGGCTTTGGGGGCCCGAACCCTTAAGCTTTGGGAGCCCCAGACCTGGGGCGCTCCAGTCCTTAGGCTTAGGGAGCCCCAGGCCGGGGGCGCCCCAGCCCTTAGGCTTAGGGAGCCCAAGGGCTGCGACGCCCCTTCCCTTAGGCTTAGGGAGCCCCAGGCATGGGGCGCCCCAGCCCTTAGGCTTAGGGAGCCCATGGCCTGGGACGCCTCAGACCTTCGGCAAGGGCGCGCCAGGCCTAGGGCGCCCCAGCCCTTAGGCTTTGGGAGCCCCAGGCCTGGGGCGCTCCAACCCTAAGGCTGAGTGATCCCCAGGCCGGGGCGCCCCAGCCCTTAGGCTTAGGGAGCCCAAGGCTTGCGACTCCCCAGCCCTTCGGCTTAGGGAGCCTCAGGCTGGAAGCCCCCCAGCTCTAAGGCTTAGGGAGCCCCTGGCCTGGGGCGACCCAGCCCTAGGCTTTGGGAGCACAAGGCCTGGGTCGCCCCAGCCCTTAGGCTTTGGGAGCCCGTGGCCCGGGGCGCCCCAGCCCTTTGGCTTAGGGAGCCCCTGGCATGGGGCATCCCAGCCTTAGGCTTTGGGAGCCGCAGGCCTGGGGCGCCCCAGCCCTTAGGCTTAATGAGTCCCTGGCCTGGGGCGCCCCAGCCCTTCGGCTAGGGCGCGCCAGGCCTAGGGCACCCCAGCCCTTAGGCTTTGGGAGCCCAAAGCCTGGGGTGCCCCAGCCCTTAGGCTTAGGGAGCCCATGGCCTGGGATGCCCCAGCCTTCCGGCTAGGGTGCGCCAGGCCTAGGGATCCCTTGCCCTTGGGCTTTGGGAGCCCCAGGCCTGGGGCGCTCCAGCCCTAAGGCTTAGGGAGCCCCAGGCCTGAAGCCCCCCAGGCCTTAGGCTTAGGGATTCCCTGGCCTGGGGCGCCCCAGCCCTTCGGCTTAGGGAGCCCCAGGCCTGCGGCGCCCCAGCCCTTAGGCTTAGGGAGCCCATGGCCTGGGACGCCCCAGACCTTCGGCAAGGGCGCGCCAGGCCTAGGGCGCCCCAGCCCTTAGGCTTTGGGAGCCGCAGGCCTGGGGCGCTCCAACCCTAAGGCTTAGGGATCCCCATGCCGGGGCGCCCCAGCCCTAAGGCTTAGGGAGCCCAAGGTTTGCGACTCCCCAGCCCTTCGGCGTAGGGTGCCCCAGGCCTGAAGCCCCCCAGCCATTAGGGTTAGGGAGCCCCAGGCCTGGGGCCCCACAGCCCTTAGGCTTTTGGCGCCCCAGGCCTACGGGGTCCCAGCCCTTAGGCTTTGGGCGCCCCAGGCCTACGGGGTCCCAGCCCTTTGGCTTTGGGCGCCCCAGGCCTACGGGGTCCCAGCCCTTCGGCTTAGGGAGCCCCAGGCCTGGGGCGCCCCAGGCCTTAGGCTTAGGGATCCCTGGCCAGGGGAGCCCCAGCCCTTAGGCTTAGGGAGCCCCATGCTTGGGGCTCCCCACTCCTTAGGCTTTGGGAGCTCCAGGCTTGGGGCGCCACAGCCTTTAGGCTTGGGAGCCCTAGGCCTGTGGCCCCCCAGCCCTTAGACTTAGGGATCCCCAGGCCTGGGTCGCCCAAGCCTTTAGGCTTTTGGAGCTCCAGCGCTGGGGCACCCCAGCCCTTTTGCTTTGGGAGCCCCAGTCCTGGGGCACTCCAGCCCTTAGGCTTTGGGAGCCCCAGACATGGTACGCCCCAGCCCTTAGGCTTTGGGAGACCAAGGCCTTGGGCGCCCCAGCCCTTAGGCTTTGGGAGCCCCAGGCCTGGGGCGCTCCAGCCCTTAGGCTTAGGGAGCCCATGGCCTGGGACGCCCCAGCCCTTCGGCTTAGGGCGCGCCAGGCCTAGGGCGCCCCAGCCCTTAGGATTTGGGAGCCCAAGGCCTGGGTCGCCCCAGCCTTTAGGGTTTTGGAGATCCATCTCTGGGGCAACCCAGCCCTTGGGCTTTGGGAGCCCCAGGCCTGAGGCACCCCAGCCCTTAGGCTTTGGGAGCCCCAGGCATGGTACGCCCAAGCCCTTAGGCTTTGGGAGTCCCAGGCCTGGGGCGCTCCAGCCCTTAGGCTTAGGGAGCCCCAGGCCTGGGGCGCACCAGCCCTTAGGCTTTGGAGCCCATGGCCTGGGACGCCCCAGCCCTTCGGCTTAGGGCGCACCAGGCCTAGGGCGCCCTAGCTCTTAGGCTTTGGGAGCCCCAGGCCTGGGGCGCCCCAGCCCTTAGGCTTAGGGTGCCCAAGACCGGGGCGCCCCAGCCCTTAGGCTTTGGGAGCCCCAGGCCTGGGGCGCCCCAGCCCTTAGGCTTAGGGAGCCCAAGGGTTGCGACGCCCCTGCCCTTAGGCTTGGGAGCCTCAGGCCAGATGCGCCCCAGCCCTTAGGCTTAGGGAGCCCCAGGCTCTGGGCGCCACAGCTCTTAGGCTTAGGGAGCCCATGGCCTGGAGCGCCCCAGCCATAGGCTTAGAGAACCCATGGCTTGGGACGCCCCAGCCTTTCGGGTTAGGGAGCCCCAGTCCTGGGGCGTCCCAGCCCTTAGGCTTTGGGAGCCCCAGGCATGGTACGCCCCAGCCCATAGGCTTAGGGAGCCCCTGGCCTGGGGCGCCCCTGCCCTTAGGCTTTGGGAGCCCCAGGCCTGGGGCGACCCAACACTTAGGCTTTGGGAGCCCCAGTGCTGAGGCACACCAGCCCTTATGCTACGGGAGCCCATGGCCTGGGACGCCCCAGCCCTTAGACTTAGGGAGCCCCAGGCCTGGGGGGACCCAGCCTTTCGGGTTTGGTAGCCCCAGGCATGGTACACCCCAGCCCTTAGGCTTAGGGAGCCCTGGGCCTGGCGCGCCCCAGCCTTAGGCTTTGGGATCCCAAGGCCTGGAGCGCCCCAGCCATTAGGCTTTGGGAGCCCCAGGCCTGGGGCGCTCCAGCCCTTAGGCTTTGGGAGCCCCAGGCCTGGGGCGCACCAGCCCTTAGGTTTAGGGAGCCCATGGCCTGGGATGCCACAGCCCTTTGGCTTAGGGAGCGCCAGGCCTAGGGCGCCCCAGACCTTAGGCTTTGGGAGCCTCAGGCCTGAGGCACCCCGCCGTTAGGCTTAGGGTGCCCCAGGCCTGGGGAAACCCAGCTCTTAGGCTTTGGGAGCCCCAGGCCTAGGGCACTCCAGCTTTCAGGCTTAGGGAGCCCAAGGGCTGTGACTCCCCTGCCCTTAGGCTTTGGAAGCCCCAGGCCTGGGGCGCTCCAACCCTAAGGATTAGGGATCCCCAGGCCGGGGCGCCCCAGCCCTTAGGCTTAGGGAGCCCAAGGCTTGCGACTCCCCAGCCCTTCGGCTTAGGGAGCCTCAGGCCGGAAGCCCCCCAGCTCTAAGGCTTAGGGAGCCCCTGGCCTGGGGCGCCCCAGCCCTTAGGCTTTGGGAGCAGAAGGCCTGGGTCGCCCCAGCCCTTAGGCTTTGGGAACCCCTGGCCCGTGGCGCCCCAGCCCTTCGGCTTAGGGAGCCCCTGACATGGGGCATCCCAGCCTTAGGCTTTGGGAGCCGCAGGCCTGGGACGCCCCAGCCCTTAGGCTTAATGAGTCCCTGGCCTGGGGCGCCCCAGCCCTTCGGCTAGGGCGCGCCAGGCCTAGGGCGCCCCAGCCCTTAGTCTTTGCGAGCCCAAAGCCTGGGGTGCCCCAGCCCTTAGGCTTAGGGAGCCCATGGCCTGGGATGCCCCAGCCTTCCGGCTAGGGTGCGCCAGGCCTAGGGATCCCTAGCCCTTGGGCTTTGGGAGCCCCAGGCCTGAGGCGCTCCAGCCCTAAGGCTTAGGGAGCCCCAGGCCTGGGGCGCCGCAGCCCTTAGGCGTAGGGAGCCCCTGGCCTGGGGCTCCACAGCCCTTAGGCTTTGGGAGCCCCAGGACTGGGGCGCCCCAGGACTTAGGTTTGGGAGCCCCTGGCCTGGGACTCCCCAGCCCTTCGGCTTAGGGAGCCCCTCATGGGGCGGCCCAGCCTTAGGCTTTGGGAGCCCCAGGCTTGGGGCACCCCAGCCCTTAGGCTTTGGGAGCCCAAGTCCTGGGGCACCCCAGAACTTAGGCTTTGGGTGCGCCAGGCCTGGGGCGCTCCAGCCCGTAGGGTTATGGAGCCCCAAGCCTGGGGCGCACCTGCCCTTAGGCTTAGGGAGCTCAGGGCCTGGGATGCCCCAGCCCTTCGGTTTAGGGCGCGCCAGGCCTTGGGCGCCCCAACCCTTAGGCTTTGGGAGCCCCAGCCCTGGGGCGCCCCAGCCCTTAGGCTTAGGGTGCCCCAAAACTGGGGCGCCCCAGCCCTTAGGCTTTGGGAGCCCCAGGCCTGGGGCACTCCAGCCCTTAGGCTTAGGGAGCCCCAGGCCTGTGGCGCTCCAGCCCTTAGGCTTTGGGAGCCCCAGGCCTGGGGCTCCCTAGCCCTTAGGCTTAGGGAGCCCAAGGGTTGCGACGCCCCTGCCCTTAGGCTTGGGAACCCCAGGCCTGATGCGCCCCAGCCCTTAGGCTTAGGGAGCCCCAGGCTCTGGGCGCCACAGCCCTTAGGCTTAGGGAGCCCATGGCCTGGGGCGCCCCAGCCATAGGCTTAGGGAACCCATGGCTAGGGACGCCCCAGCCCTTCGGCTTAGGGAGCACCAGTCCTGGGGCGTCCCAGCCCTTAGGCTTAGGGAGACCCTGGCCTGGGGCGCCCCTGCCCTTAGGCTTTGGGAGCCCCAGGCCTGGGGCGCCCCAGCACTTAGGCTTTGGGAGCCCCAGGCCTGGGGCGCCCCAGCCCTTAGTCTTTGGGAGCCCCAGTGCTGGGGCGCACCAGCCCTTAGGCTAGGGGAGCCCATGGCCTGGGACGCCCCAGCCTTTAGACTTAGGGAGCCCCAGGCCTGAGGGGAACCAGCCCTTCGATTTTGGGAGCCCCAGGCATGGTATACCCCAGCCCTTAGGCTTAGGGAGCCCCAGGTCTGGGTCGCACCAGCCCTTAGGCTTAGGGAGCCCATGGCCTGGGACGCCCCATTCCTTCGGCTTAGGGAGCGCCAGGCCTAGGGCGCCCCAGCACTTAGGCTTAGGGTGCCCCAGGCCTGGGGAGACCCAGCTCTTAGGCTGTGGGAGCCCCAGGCCTAGGGTACTCCAGCTTTTAGGCTTAGGGAACCCAAGGGCTGTGACGCCCCTCCCCTTAGGCTTTGGGAGCCCAAGGCTTTGGGCGCCCCAACCCTTAGGCTTTGGGAGCCCCAGGCCTGGGGCGCTGTAGCCCTTAGGCTTAAGGAGCCCCAGGCCTGGGGCGCACCAGCCCTTAGGCTTAGGGAGCCCATGGCCTGGGACGCCCCAGACCTTCGGCAAGGGCGCGCCAGGCCTAGGGCGCCCCAGCCCTTAGGCTTTGGGAGCCCCAGGCCTGGGGCGCTCCAACCCTAAGGATTAGGGATCCCCAGGCCGGGGCGCCCCAGCCCTTAGGCTTAGGGAGCCCAAGGCTTGCGACTCCCCAGCCCTTCGGCTTAGGGAGCCTCAGGCCGGAAGCCCCCCAGCTCTAAGGCTTAGGGAGCCCCTGGCCTGGAGCGCCCCAGCCCTTAGGCTTTGGGAGCAGAAGGCCTGGGTCGCCCCAGCCCTTAGGCTTTGGGAGCCCCTGGCCCGGGGCGCTCCAGCCCTTAGGCTTAGGGAGCCCCAGGCCTGGGGCGCACCAGCCCTTAGGTTTAGAGAGCTCATGGCCTGGGATGCCTCAGCCCTTTGGCTTAGGGAGCGCCAGGCCTAGGGCGCCCCAGATCTTAGGCTTTGGGAGCCTCAGCCTGAGGCACCCTGCCCTTAGGCTTAGGGTGCCCTAGGCCTGGGGAGACCCAGCTCTTAGGCTTTGGGAGCCCCAGGCCTAGGGCACTCCAGCTTTCAGGCTTAGGGAGCCCAAGGGCTGTGACGCCCCTGCCCTTAGGCTTTGGAAACCCCAGGCCTGGGGCGCTCCAGCCCGTAGGGTTAGGGAGCCCCAAGCCTGGGGCGCACCTGCCCTTAGGCTTAGGGAGCTCAGGGCCTGGGATGCCCCAGCCCTTCGGTTTAGGGCGCGCCAGGCCTTGGGCGCCCCAGCCCTTAGGCTTTGGGAGCCCCAGTCCTGGGGCGCCCCAGCCCTTAGGCTTAGGGTGCCCCAAAACTGGGGCGCCCCAGCCCTTAGGCTTTGGGAGCCCCAGGCCTGGGGAACTCCAGCCCTTAGGCTTAGGGAGCCCCAGGCCTGGGGCGCTCCAGCCCTTAGGCTTAGGGAGCCCCAGGACTGGGGCGCTCCAGCCCTTAGGCTTTGGGAGCCCCAGGCCTGGGGCTCCCTAGCCCTTAGGCTTAGGGAGCCCAAGGGTTGCGACGCCCCTGCCCTTAGGCTTGGGAACCCCAGGCCTGATGCGCCCCAGCCCTTAGGCTTAGGGAGCCCCAGGCTCTGGGCGCCACAGCCCTTAGGCTTAGGGAGCCCATGGCCTGGGGCGCCCCAGCCATAGGCTTAGGGAACCCATGGATAGGGACGCCCCAGCCCTTCGGCTTAGGGAGCACCAGTCCTGGGGCGTCCCAGCCCTTAGGCTTAGGGAGACCCTGGCCTGGGGCGCCCCTGCCTTTAGGCTTTGGGAGCCCCAGGCCTGGGGCGCCCCAGCACTTAGGCTTTGGGAGTCCCAGGCCTGGGGCGCCACAGCCCTTAGGCTTTGGGAGCCCCAGTGCTGGGGCGCACCAGCCCTTAGGCTAGGGGAGCCCATGGCCTGGGACGCCCCAGCCCTTAGACTTAGGGAGCCCCAGGCCTGAGGGGCACCAGCCCTTCGAGTTTGGGAGCCCCAGGCATGGTATACCCCAGCCCTTAGGCTTAGGGAGCCCAAGGCCTGGGGCGCACCAGCCCTTAGGCTTAGGGAGCGCATGGCCTGGGACGCCCCAGCGCTTCGGCTTAGGGAGCACCAGGCCTAGGGCGCCCCAGCCCTTAGGCTTAGGGTGCCCCAGGCCTGGGGAGACCCAGCTCTTAGTCTGTGGGAGCCCCAGGCCTAGGGCACTCCAGCTTTTAGGCTTAGGGAACCCAAGGGCTGTGACGCCCCTCCCCTTAGGCTTTGGGAGCCCAAGGCTTTGGGCGCCCCAACCCTTAGGCTTTGGGAGCCCCAGGCCTGGGGCGCTGTAGCCCTTAGGCTTAAGGAGCCCCAGGCCTGGGGCGCACCAGCCCTTAGGCTTAGGGAGCCCATGGCCTGGGACGCCCCAGACCTTCGGCAAGGGCGCGCCAGGCCTAGGGCGCCCCAGCCCTTAGTCTTTGCGAGCCCAAAGCCTGGGGTGCCCCAGCCCTTAGGCTTAGGGAGCCCATGGCCTGGGATGCCCCAGCCTTCCGGCTAGGGTGTGCCAGGCCTAGGGATCCCTAGCCCTTGGGCTTTGGGAGCCCCAGGCCTGAGGCGCTCCAGCCCTAAGGCTTAGGGAGCCCCAGGCCTGGGGCGCCGCAGCCCTTAGGCGTAGGGAGCCCCTGGCCTGGGGCTCCACAGCCCTTAGGCTTTGGGAGCCCCAGGCCTGGGGCGCCCCAGGACTTAGGTTTGGGAACCCCTGGCCTGGGATTCCCCAGCCCTTGGGCTTAGGGAGCCCCTCATGGGGCGGCCCAGCCTTAGGCTTTGGGAGCTCCAGGCTTGGGGCACCCCAGCCCTTAGGCTTTGGGAGCCCAAGTCCTGGGGCACCCCAGAACTTAGGCTTTGGGTGCCCCAGGCCTGGGGCGCTCCAGCCATTAGGCTTAGGGAGCCCCAGGACTGGGGCGTCCCAGCCCTTAGGCTTAGGGAGCCCCAGGCATGGGGCGCCCCAGCCCTTAGGCTTAGGGAGCCCATGGCCTGGGACGCCCCAGACCTTCGGTAAGGGCGCGCCAGGCCTAGGGCGCCCCAGCCCTTAGGCTTTGTGAGCCCCAAGCCTGAGGCACTCCAACCCTAAGGCTTAGGGATCCCCAGGCCGGGGCGCCCCAGCCCTTAGGCTTTGGGAGCCCAAAGCTTGCGACTCCCCAGCACTTCGGCTTAGGGCGCGCCAGGCCTAGGGCGCCCCAGCCCTTAGGATTTGGGAGGCCCAGGCCTGGGTCGCCCCAGCCTTTAGGCTTTTGGAGCTCCATCTCTGGGGCAACCCAGCCCTTGGGCTTTGGGAGCCCCAGGCCTGAGGCACCCCAGGCCTTAGGCTTTGGGAGCCCCAGGCATGGTACGCCCAAGCCCTTAGGCTTTGGGAGCCCAAGGCCTTGGGCGTCCCAGCCCTTAGGCTTTGGGAGCCCCAGGCCTGGGGCGCTCCAGCCCTTAGGCTTAGGGAGCCCCAGGCCTGGGGCGCAGCAGGCCTTAGGCTTTGGAGCCCATGGCCTGGGACGCCCCAGCCCTTCGGCTTAGGGCGCGCCAGGCCTAGGGCGCCCTAGCTCTTACGCTTTGGGAGCCCCAGGCCTGGGGCGCCCCAGCCCTTAGGCTTAGGGTGCCCCAGACCGGGGCGCCCCAGCCCTTAGGCTTAGGGAGCCCAAGGGTTGCGACTCCCCTGCCCTTAGGCTTGGGAGCCCCAGGCCAGATGCGCCCCAGCCCTTAGGCTTAGGGAGCCCCAGGCTCTGGGCGCCACAGCTCTTAGGCTTAGGGAGCCCATGGCCTGGAGTGCCCCAGTCATAGGCTTAGAGAACCCATGGCTTGGGACGCCCCAGCCCTTCGGGTTAGGGAGCCCAAGTCCTGGGGCGTCCCAGCCCTTAGGCTTTGGGAGCCCCAGGCATGGTACGCCCCAGCCCTTAGGCTTAGGGAGCCCCTGGCCTGGGGCGCCCCTGCCCTTAGGCTTTGGGAGCCCCAGGCCTGGGGCGACCCAGCACTTAGGCTTTGGGAGCCCCAGTGCTGAGGCGCACCAGCCCTTAGGCTAGGGGAGCCCATGGCCTGGGACGCCACAGCCCTTAGACTTAGGGAGCCCCAGGCCTGGGGGGACCCAGCCCTTCAGGTTTGGTAGCCACAGGCATTGTACACCCCAGCCCTTAGGCTTAGGGAGCCCCGGGCCTGGCGCGCCCCAGCCTTAGGCTTTGGGATCCCAAGGCCTGGGGCGCCCCAGACCTTAGGCTTTGGGAGCCCCAGGCCTGGGGCGCTCCAGCCCTTAGGCTTAGGGAGCCCCAGGCCTGGGGCGCACCAGCCCTTAGGTTTAGGGAGCCCATGGCCTGGGATGCCCCAGCCCTTTGGCTTAGGGAGCGCCAGGCCTAGGGCGCCCCAGACATTAGGCTTTGGGAGCCTCAAGCCTGAGGCACCCCACCCTTAGGCTTAGGGTGCCCTAGGCCTGGGGAGACCCAGCTCTTAGGCTTTGGGAGCCCCAGGCCTAGGGCACTCCAGCTTTCAGGCTTAGGGAGCCCAAGGGCTGTGACGCCCCTGCCCTTAGGTTTTGGAAACCCCAGGCCTGGGGCGCTCCAGCCCGTAGGATTAGGGAGCCCCAAGCCTGGGGCGCACCTGCCCTTAGGCTTAGGGAGCTCAGGGCCTGGGATGCCCCAGCCCTTCGGTTTAGGGCGCGCCAGGCCTTGGGCGCCCCAGCCCTTAGGCTTTGGGAGCCCCAGTCCTGGGGCGCCCCAGCCCTTAGGCTTAGGGTGCCCCAAAACTGGGGCGCCCCAGCCCTTAGGCTTTGGGAGCCCCAGGCCTGGGGCACTCCAGCCCTTAGGCTTAGGGAGCCCCAGGCCTGGGGCGCTCCAGCCCTTAGGCTTTGGGAGCCACAGGCCTGGGGCTCCCTAGGCCTTAGGCTTAGGGAGCCCAAGGGTTGAGACGCCCCTGCCCTTAGGCTTGGGAACCCCAGGCCTGATGCGCCCCAGCCCTTAGGCTTAGGGAGCCCCAGGCTCTGGGCGCCACAGCCCTTAGGCTTAGGGAGCCCATGGCCTGGGGCGCCCCAGCCATAGGCTTAGGGAACCCATGGCTAGGGACGCCCCAGCCCTTCGGGTTAGGGAGCACCAGTCCTGGGGCGTCCCAGCCCTTAGGCTTAGGGAGACCCTGGCCTGGGGCGCCCCTGCCCTTAGGCTTTGGGAGCCCCAAGCCTGGGGCGCCCCAGCCCTTAGGCTTTGGGAGCCCCAGTGCTGGGGCGCACCAGCCCTTAGGCTTAGGGAGCCCATGGCCTGGGACGCCCCAGCCCTTCGGCTTAGGGAGCGCCAGGCCTAGGGCGCCCCAGCCCTTAGGTTTAGGGTGCCCCAGGCCTGGGGAGACCCAGCTCATAGGCTGCGGGAGCCCCAGGCCTAGGGCACTCCAGCTTTTAGGCTTAGGGAACCCAAGGGCTGTGACGCCCCTCCCCTTAGGCTTTGGGAGCCCAAGGCTTTGGGCGCCCCAACCCTTAGGCTTTGGGAGCCCCAGGCCTGGGGCGCTGTAGCCCTTAGGCTTAAGGAGCCCCAGGCCTGGGGCGCACCAGCCCTTAGGCTTAGGGAGCCCATGGCCTGGGACGCCCCAGACCTTCGGCAAGGGCGCGCCAGGCCTAGGGCGCCCCAGCCCTAAGGATTAGGGATCCCCAGGCCGGGGCGCCCCAGCCCTTAGGCTTAGGGAGCCCAAGGCTTGCGACTCCCCAGCCCTTCGGCTTAGGGAGCCTCAGGCCGGAAGCCCCCCAGCTCTAAGGCTTAGGGAGCCCCAGGCCTGGGGCGCCCCAGCCCTTAGGCTTTGGGAGCAGAAGGCCTGGGTCGCCCCAGCCCTTAGACTTAGGGAGCCCCAGGCCTGGGGGGACCCAGCCCTTCGGGTTTGGTAGCCCCAGGCATGGTACACCCCAGCCCTTAAGCCTAGAGAGCCCCGGGCCTGGCGCGCCCCAGCCTTAGGTTTTGGGATCCCAAGGCCAGGGGCGCCCAAGCCCTTAGGCTTTGGGAGCCCCAGGCCTGGGGCGCTCCAGCCCTTAGGCTTAGGGAGCCCCAGGCCTGGGGCGCAACAGCCCTTAGGTTTAGGGAGCCAATGGCCTGGTATGCCCCAGCCCTTTGGCTTAGGGAGCGCCAGGCCTAGGGCGCCCCAGCCCTTAGGCTTTGGGAGCCTCAGGCCTGAGGTGCCCCGCCCTTAGGCTTAGGGTGCCCCAGGCCTGGGGAGACCCAGCTCTTAGGCTTTGGGAGCCCCAGGCCTAGGGCACTCCAGTTTTCAGGCTAAGGGAGCCCAAGGGCTGTGACGCCCCTGCCCTTAGGCTTTGGAAGCCCAAGGCTTTGGGCACCCCAACCCTTAGGCTTTGGGAGCCCCAGGCCTGGGGCACTCCAGCCCGTAGGTTTAGGGAGCCCCAAGCCTGGGGCGCACAAGCCCTTAGGCTTAGGGAGCCCATGGCCTGGGATGCCCCAGCCCTTAGGCTTAGGGAGCCCAAGGGTTGCGACGCCCCTGCCCTTAGGCTTGGGGACCCCAGGCCTGATGCGCCCCAGCCCTTAGGCTTAGGGAGCCCCAGGCTCTGGGCGCCACAGCCCTTAGGCTTAGGGAGCCCATGGCCTGGGGCGCCCCAGCCATAGGCTTAGGGAACCCATGGCTTGGGACGCCCCAGCCCTTCGGCTTAGGGAGCCCCAGTCCTGGGCGTCCCAGCCCTTAGGCTTAGGGAGACCCTGGCCTGGGGCGCCCCTGCCCTTAGGCTTTGGGAGCCCCAGGCCTGGGGCACCGCAGCACTTAGGCTTTGGGAGCCCCTGGCCTGGGGCGCCCCAGCCCTTCGGCTTAGGGAGCCCCTGGCATGGGGCGTCCCAGCCTTAGGCTGTGGGAGCCCCAGGCTTCGGGCGCCCCAGCCCTTAGGCTTTGGGAGCCCCAGTGCTGGGGCGCACCAGCCCTTAGGCTAGGGGAGCCCATGGCCTGGGACGCCCCAGCCCTTCGGCTTAGGGAGCGCCAGGCCTAGGGCGCCCCAGCCCTTAGGCTTAGGGTGCCCCAGGCCTGGGGAGACCCAGTTCTTAGGCTGTGGGAGCCCCAGGCCTAGGGCACTCCAGCTTTTAGGCTTAGGGAACCCAAGGGCTGAGACGCACCTGCCCTTAGGTTTTGGGAGCCCAAGGCTTTGGGCGCCCCAACCCTTAGGCTTTGGGAGCCCCAGGCCTGGGGCGCACCAGCCCTTAGGCTTAGGGAGCCCATGGCCTGGGACGCCCCAGCCTTTCGGCTTAAGGCGCGCCAGGCCTTGGGCGCCCTATCCCTTAGGCTTTGGGAGCCCCAGGCCTGGGCCGCCCCAGCCCTTAGGCTTAGGGTGCCCCAAGCCTGGTGCGCCCCAGCCCTTAGGCTTTGGGAGCCCCAGGTTGGGGCACTCCAGCCCTTAGGCTTAGGGAGCCCCAGGTCTGGGGCGCCCCAGCCCTTAGGCTTTGGGAGCCCCAGACCTGGGGCGCCACAGCCCTTAGGCTTTGGGAGCCCCAGACCTGGGGAGCCACAGCCCTTAGGCTTAGGGAGCCCAAGGGCTGCGACGCCCCTGCTCTTAGGCTTTGGGAGCCCCAGGCCTGATGCGCCCCAGCCCTTAGGCTTAGGGAGCCCCAGGCCCTGGGTGCCACAGCCCTTAGGCTTAGGGAGCCCAGGGCCTGGGACACCCCAGCCCTTCGGCTTAGTGAGCCCCAGGACTGGGGTGTCCCAGCCCTTAGGTTTAGGGAGCCCCAGGCCTTGGGTGCCCCAGCCCGTAGGCTTAGGGAACTCATGGCTTGGGACGCCCCAGCCCTTCGGCTTAGGGAGCCCCAGTCCTGGGGCGCCCCAGCCCTTAGGATTTGGGAGCCACAGGCATGGTACGCCCCAGCCCTTAGGTTAGGGAGCCCCAGGCCTGGGGCTTCCGAGCCCTTAGGCTTTTAGGAGCCCCAGGCCTGGGGCGCCCCAGCCCTTCGGCTTAGGGAGCCCCTTGCATGGGGCGGCACAGCCCTTCGGGTTAGGGAGCCCCTGGCATGGGGAGGCCCAGCCTTAGGCTTTGGGAGCCCCAGGCCTGGGGCGTCCCAGCCCTTAGGATTTGGGAGCCCCAGTCCTGGGGTGCTCCAGCCCTAAGGCTTAGGGATCCCCAGGTCGGGGCGCCTCAGCCCTTAGGCTTAGGTAGCCCAAAACTTGCGACTCCCCAGTCCTTCGGCTTAGGGAGCCACAGGCCGGAAGGCCCCCAGCCCTAAGGCTTAGGGAGCCCCTGGCCTGGGGCGCCCCAGCCCTTAGGCTTTGGGAGCCCCAGGCCTAGGGCGCCCCAGCCCTTCGGCTTAGGGAGCCCCTGGCATGGGGCATCCCAGCCTTAGGCTTTGGGAGCCGCAGGCCTGGGGCGCCCCAGCCCTTAGGCTTTGGGAGCCCCAGTGCTGGGGCGCTCCAGCCCTTAGGCTAGGGGAGCCCCAGTGCTGGGGCGCACTGGCCCTTAGGCTAGGGGAGCCCATGGCCTGGGACGCCCCAGCCCTTAGACTTAGGGAGCCCCAGGCCTGAGGGGAACCAGCCCTTCGAGTTTGGGAGCCCCAGGCATGGTATACCCCAGCCCTTAGGCTTAGGGAGCCCCAGGCCTGGGGCGCACCAGCCCTTAGGCTTAGGGAGCCCATGGCCTGGGACGCCCCAGCCCTTCGGCTTAGGGAGCGCCAGGCCTAGGGCGCCCCAGCCCTTAGGCTTAGGGTGCCCCAGGCCTGGGGAGACCCAGCTCTTAGGCTGTGGGAGCCCCAGGCCTAGGGCACTCCAGCTTTTAGGCTTAGGGAACCCAAGGGCTGTGACGCCCCTCCCCTTAGGCTTTGGGAGCCCAAGGCTTTGGGCGCCCCAACCCTTAGGCTTTGTGAACCCCAGGCCTGGGGCGCTGTAGCCCTTAGGCTTAAGGAGCCCCAGGCCTGGGGCGCACCAGCCCTTAGGCTTAGGGAGCCCATGGCTTGGGACGCCCCAGACCTTCGGCAAGGGCGCGCCAGGCCTAGGGCGCCGCAGCCCTTAGGCTTTGGGAGCCCCAGGCCTGGGGCGCTCCAACCCTAAGGATTAGGGATCCCCAGGCCGGGCGCCCCAGCCCTTAGGCTTAGGGAGCCCAAGGCTTGCGACTCCCCAGCCCTTCGGCTTAGGGAGCCTCAGGCCGGAAGCCCCCCAGCTCTAAGGCTTAGGGAGCCCCTGGCCTGGGGCGCCCCAGCCCTTAGGCTTTGGGAGCAGAAGGCCTGGGTCGCCCCAGCCCTTAGGCTTTTGTAGCCCCTGGCCCTGGGCGCCCCAGCCCTTCGGCTTAGGGAGCCCCTGGCATGGGGCATCCCAGCCTTAGGCTTTGGGAGCCGCAGGCCTGGGGCGCCCCAGCCCTTAGGCTTAATGAGTCCCTGGCCTGGGGCGCCCCAGCCCTTCGGCTAGGGCGCGCCAGGCCTAGGGCGCCCCAGCCCTTAGGCTTTGCGTGCCCAAAGCCTGGGGTGCCCCAGCCCTTAGGCTTAGGGAGCCCATGGCCTGGGATGCCCCAGCCTTCCGGCTAGGGTGCGCCAGGCCTAGGGATCCCTAGCCCTTGGGCTTTGGGAGCCCCAGGCCTGGGGCTCTCCAGCACTAAGGCTTAGGGAGCCCCAGGCCTGGGGCGCCGCTGCCCTTAGGCTTAGGGAGCCCCTGGCCTGGGGCGCCACAGCCCTTAGGCTTTGGGAGCTCCAGGCTTGGGGCGCCACAGCCTTTAGGCTTGGGAGGCCCAGGCCTGTGGCCCCCCAGCCCTTAGGTTTAGGGATCCCCAGGCCTGGGTCGCCCCAGCCTTTAGGCTTTTGGAGCTCCAGCCCTGGGGCACCCCAGCCCTTGTGCTTTGGGAGCCCAAGGTTTGCGACGCCCCTGCCCTTAGGCTTGGGAGCCCCAGGCCAGATGCGCCCCAGCCCTTAGGCTTAGGGTGCCCCAGACCGGGGCGCCCCAGCCCTTAGGCTTTGGGAGCCCCAGTCCTGGGGTGCCACAGCCCTTAGGCTTAGGGAGCCCAAGGGTTGCGACGCCCCTGCCCTTAGGCTTGGGAGCCCCAGGACAGATGCGCCCCAGCCCTTAGGCTTAGGGAGCCCCCGGCTGTGGGTGCCACAGCCCTTAGGCTTAGGGAGCCCATGGACTGGAGCGCCCCAGCCATAGGCTTAGAGAACCCATGGCTTGGGACGCCCCAGCCCTTCGGGTTAGGGAGCCCCAGTCCTGGGGCGTCCCAGCCCTTAGGCTTTGGGAGCCCCAGGCATGGTACGCCCCAGCCCTTAGGCTTAGGGAGCCCCTGGCCTGGGGCGCCCCTGCCCTTAGGCTTTGGGAGCCCCAGGCCTGGGGCGGCCCAGCACTTAGGCTTTGGGAGCCCCAGTGCTGAGGCGCACCAGCCCTTAGGCTAGGGGAGCCCATGGCCTGGGACGCCCCAGCCCTTAGACTTAGGGAGCCCCAGGCATGGGGGGACCCAGCCCTTCGGGTTTGGTAGCCCCAGGCATGGTACACCCCAGCCCTTAGGCTTACGGAGCCCCGGGCCTGGCGCGCCCCAGCCTTAGGTTTTGGGATCCCAAGGCCTGGGGCGCCCCAGCCCTTAGGCTTTGGGAGCCCCAGGCCTGGGGCGCTCCAGCCCTTAGGCTTAGGGAGCCCCAGGCATGGGGCGCAACACCCCTTTGGTTTAGGGAGCCAATGGCCTGGTATGCCCCAGCCCTTTGGCTTAGGGAGCGCCAGGCCTAGGGCGCCCCAGTCCTTAGGCTTTGGGAGCCTCAGGCCTGTGGCGCCCCGCCCTTAGGCTTAGGCTTCCCCTGGCCTGGGGAGACCCAGCTCTTAGGCTTTGGGAGCCCCAGGCCTAGGGCACTCCAGTTTTCAGGCTAAGGGAGCCCAAGGGCTGTGACGCCCCTGCCCTTAGGCTTTGGAAGCCCAAGGCTTTGGGCACCCCAACCCTTAGGTTTTGGGAGCGCCAGGCCTAGGGCGCTCCAGCCCGTAGGTTTAGGGAGCCCCAAGCCTGGGGTGCACCAGCCCTTAGGCTTAGGGAGCCCATGGCCTGGGATGCCCCAGCCCTTCGGTTTAGGGCGCGCCAGGCCTTGGGCGCCCCAGCCCATAGGCTTTGAGAGCCACAGTCCTGGGGTGCCCCAGCCCTTAGGCTTAGGGTGCCCCATAAATGTGGCGCCCCAGCCCTTAGGCTTTGGGAGCTCCAGGCCTGGGACACTCCAGCCCTTAGGCTTAGGGAGCCCCAGGCCTGGGGCGCTCCAGCCCTTAGGCTTTGGGAGCCCCAGGCCTGGGGCTCCCTACCCCTTAGGCTTAGGGAGCCCAAGGGTTGCGACGCCCCTGCCCTTAGGCTTGGGGACCCCAGGCCTGATGCGCCCCAGCCCTTAGGCTTAGGGAGCCGCAGGCTCTGGGCGCCACAGCCCTTAGGCTTAGGGAGCCCATGGCCTGGGGCGCCCCAGCCATAGGCTTAGGGAACCCATGGCTTGGGACGCCCCAGCCCTTCGGCTTAGGGAGCCCCAGTCCTGGGCGTCCCAGCCCAAAGGCTTAGGGAGACCCTGGCCTGGGGCGCTCCTGCCCTTAGGCTTTGGGAGCCCCAGGCCTGGGGCACCGCAGCACTTAGGCTTTGGGAGCCCCTGGCCTGGGGCGCCCCAGCCCTTCGGCTTAGGGAGCCCCTTGCATGGGGCGTCCCAGCCTTAGGCTGTGGGAGCCACAGGCCTCGGGCGCCCCAGCCCTTAGGCTTTGGGGGCCCCAGTGCTGGGGCGCACCAGCCCTTAGGCTAGGGGAGCCCATGGCCTGGGACGCCCCAGCCCTTAGACTTAGGGAGCCTCAGGCCTGAGGGGAACCAGCCCTTCGAGTTTGGGAGCCCCAGGCATGGTACACCCCAGCCCTTAGGCTTAGGGAGCCCCAGGTCTGGGGCGCACCAGCCCTTAGGCTTAGGGAGCCCATGGCCTTGGACGCCCCAGCCCTTCGGCTTAGGGAGCGCCAGGCCTAGGGCGCCCCAGCTTTTAGGCTTAGGGAACCCAAGGGCTGTGACGCCCCTGCCCTTAGGTTTTGGGAGCCCAAGGCTTTGGGCGCCCCAACCCTTAGGCTTTGGGAAACCCCAGGCCTGGGGCGCAACAGCCCTTAGGCTTAGGGAGCCCATGGCCTGGGACGCCCCAGCCTTTCGGCTTAAGGCGCGCCAGGCCTTGGGCCTCCTATCCCTTAGGCTTTGATAGCCCCAGGCCTGGGGCGCCCCAGCCCTTAGGCTTAGGGTGCCCCAAGCCTGGTGCGCCCCAGCCCTTAGGCTTTGGGAGCCCCAGGTTGGGGCACTCCAGCCCTTAGGCTTAGGGAGCCCCAGGCCTGGGGCGCCCCAGCCCTTAGGCTTTGGGAGCCCCAGACCTGGGGCGCCACAGCCCTTAGGCTTAGGGAGCCCAAGGGCTGCGACACCCCTGCTCTTAGGCTTTGGGAGCCCCAGGCCTGATGTGCCCCAGCGCTTAGGCTTAGGGAGCCCCAGGCCCTGGGTGCCACAGCCCTTAGGCTTAGGGAGCCCAGGGCCTGGGACACCCCAGCCCTTCAGCTTAGTGAGCCCCAGGACTGGGGTGTCCCAGACCTTAGGTTTAGGGAGCCACAGGCCTTGGGTGCCCCAGCCCGTAGGCTTAGGGAACTCATGGCTTGGGACGCCCCAGCTCTTCGGCTTAGGGAGCCACAGTCCTGGGGTGCCCCAGCCCTTAGGATTTGGGAGCCACAGGCATGGTACGCCCCAGCCCTTAGGTTAGGGAGCCCCAGGCCTGGGGCGGCCCAGCCCTTAGGCTTAGGGAGCCCATGGCTTGGGACGCCCCAGCCCTTCGGCTTAGGGAGCCACAGGCCGGAAGGCCCCCAGCCCTAAGGCTTAGGGAGCCCCTGGCCTAGGGCGCCCCAGCCCTTCGGCTTAGGGAGCCCCTGGCATGGGGCATCCCAGCCTTAGGCTTTGGGAGCCGCAGGCCTGGGGCGCCCCAGCCCTTAGGCTTTGGGAGCCCCAGTGCTGGGGCGCACCAGCCCTTAGGCTAGGGGAGCCCCAGTGCTGGGGCGCACCAGCCCTTAGGCTAGGGGAGCCCATGGCCTGGGACGCCCCAGCCCTTAGACTTAGGGAGCCCCAGGCCTGAGGGGAACCAGCCCTTCGAGTTTGGGAGCCCCAGGCATGGTATACCCCAGCCCTTAGGCTTAGGGAGCCCCAGGCCTGGGGCGCACCAGCCCTTAGGCTTAGGGAGCCCATGGCCTGGGACGCCCCAGCCCTTCGGCTTAGGGAGCGCCAGGCCTAGGGCGCCCCAGCCCTTAGGCTTAGGGTGCCCCAGGCCTGGGGAGACCCAGCTCTTAGGCTGTGGGAGCCCCAGGCCTAGGGCACTCCAGCTTTTAGGCTTAGGGAACCCAAGGGCTGTGACGCCCCTCCCCTTAGGCTTTGGGAGCCCAAGGCTTTGGGCGCCCCAACCCTTAGGCTTTGGGAGCCCCAGGCCTGGGGCGCTGTAGCCCTTAGGCTTAAGGAGCCCCAGGCCTGGGGCGCACCAGCCCTTAGGCTTAGGGAGCCCATGGCCTGGGACGTCCCAGACCTTCGGCAAGGGCGCGTCAGGCCTAGGGCGCCCTAGCCCTTAGGCTTTGGGAGCCCCAGGCCTGGGGCGCTCCAACCCTAAGGATTAGGGATCCCCAGGCCGTGGCGCCCCAGCCCTTAGGCTTAGGGAGCCCAAGGCTTGCGACTCCCCAGCCCTTCGGCTTAGGGAGCCTCAGGCCCGAAGCCCCCCAGCTCTAAGGCTTAGGAGCCCCTGGCCTGGGGCGCCCAAGCCCTTAGGCTTTGGGAGCAGAAGGCCTGGGTCGCCCCAGCCCTTAGGCTTTGGGAGCCCCTGGACCGGGGCGCCCCAGCCCTTCGGCTTAGGGAGCCACTGGCATGGGGCATCCCAGCCTTAGGCTTTGGGAGCCGCAGGCCTGGGGCGCCCCAGCCCTTAGGCTTAATGAGTCCCTGGCCTGGGGCGCCCCAGCCCTTCTGCTAGGGCGCGCCAGGCCTAGGGCGCCCCAGCCCTTAGGCTTTGCGAGCCCAAAGCCTGGGGTGCCCCAGCCCTTAGGCTTAGGGAGCCCATGGCCTGGGATGCCCCAGCCTTCCGGCTAGGGTGCGCCAGGCCTAGGGATCCCTAGCCCTTAGCTTTAGGGATCCCCAGGACTGGGTCGCCCCAGCCTTTAGGCTTTTGGAGCTCCAGCCCTGGGGCACCCCAGCCCTTGTGCTTTGGGAGCCCAAGGGTTGCGACGCCCCTGCCCTTAGGCTTGGGAGCCCCAGGCCTGATTCGCCCCAGCCCTTAGGCTTAGGGTGCCCCTGACCGGGGCGCCCCAGCCCTTAGGCTTTGGGAGCCCCAGTCCTGGGGTGCCCCAGCCCTTAGGCTTAGGGAGCCCAAGGGTTGCGACGCCCCTGCCCTTAGGCTTGGGAGCCCCAGGACAGATGTGCCCCAGCCCTTAGGCTTAGGGAGCCCCAGGCTCTGGGCGCCACAGCCCTTCGGCTTAGGGAGCCCATGGACTGGAGCGCCCCAGCCATAGGCTTAGAGAACCCATGGCTTGGGACGCCCCAGCCCTTCGGGTTAGGGGGCCCCAGTCCTGGGGCGTCCCAGACCTTAGGCTTTGGGAGCCTCAGGCATGGTACGCCCCAGCCCTTAGGCTTAGGTAGCCCCTGGCCTGGGGCGACCCAGCACTTAGGCTTTGGGAGCCCCAGTGCTGAGGCGCAACAGCCCTTAGGCTAGGGGAGCCCATGTCCTGGGACGCCCCAGCCCTTAGACTTAGGGAGCCCCAGGGCTGGGGGGACCCAGCCCTTCGGGTTTGGTAGCCCCAGGCATGGTACACCCCAGCCCTTAGGCTTAGGAGCCCCGGGCTTGGCGCGCCACAGCCTTAGGCTTTGGGATCCCAAGGCCTGGGGCGCCCCAGCCCTTAGGCTTTGGGAGCCCCAGCCCTGGGGCGCTCCAGCCCTTAGGCTTAGGGAGCCCCAGGCTTGGGGCGCACCAGCCCTTAGGTTTAGGGAGCCCATGGACTGCGATGCCCCAGCCCTTTGGCTTAGGGAGCCCCGGCCCTGGCGCGCCCCAGCCTTAGGCTTTGGGATCCCAAGGCCTGGGGCGCCCCAGCCCTTAGGCTTAGGGAGCCCCAGCCTGGGGCGCAACAGCCCTTAGGTTTAGGGAGCCAATGGCCTGGGATGCCCCAGCCCTTTGGCTTAGGGAGCGCCAGGCCAAGGGCGCCCCAGCCCTTAGGCTTTGGTAGCCTCAGGCCTGAGGCGCCCCGCCCTTAGGCTTTGGGAGCCCCAGGCCTAGGGCACTCCAGTTTTCAGGCTAAGGGAGCCCAAGGGCTGTGACGCCCCTGCCCTTAGGCTTTGGAAGCCCAAGGCTTTGGGCGCCCCAACCCTTAGGCTTTGGGAGCCCCAGGCCTGGGGCGCTCCAGCCCGTAGGTTTAGGGAGCCCCAAGCCTGGGGCGCCCCAGCCCTTCTGCTTAGGGAGCCCCTGGCATGGGGTGCCCAGCCCTTCGGCTTAGGGAGCCCCTGGCATGGGGCGGCCCAGCCCTTAGGATTTGGAAGCCCCAGTCCTGGGGTGCTCCAACCCTAAGGCTTAGGGATCCCCAGGTCCGGGCGCCCCAGCCCTTAGGCTTAGGTAGCCCAAAGCTTGCGACTCCCCAGCCCTTCGGCTTAGGGAGCCCCAGGCCGGAAGGCTCCCAGCCCTAAGCTTAGGAGCCCCTGGCCTGGGGTGCCCCAGCCCTTCGTCTTAGGGAGCCCCTGGCATGGGGCATCCCAGCCTTAGGCTTTGGGAGCCGCAGGCCTAGGGCGCCCCAGCCCTTAGGCTTTGGGAGCCCAAGGCCTGGGGCGCCCCAGCCCTTAGGCTTTGGGTGCCCCAGGCCTGGGGCGCCCCAGCCCTTAGGCTTAATGAGTCCCTGGCCTGGGGCGCCCCAGCCCTTCGGCTAGGGCGCGCCAGGCCTAGGGTGCCCCAGGCCTTAGGCTTTGGGAGCCCAAAGCCTGGGGTGCCCCAGCCCTTAGGCTTAGGGAGCCCATGGCCTGGGACGCCCCAGCCCTTCGGCTAGGGTGCGCCAGGCCTAGGGCGCCCCAGCCCTAAGGTTTTTGGAGCCCCAGGCCTGGGGCGCTCCAGCCCTAAGGCTTAGGGAGCCCCAGGCCTGGGGCACCGAAGCCCTTAGACTTTGGGAACCCCAGGCATGGTTCGCCCCAGGCCTTAGGCTTTGGGAGCCCCAGGCCTGGGGCGCCCCAGGACTTAGGATTGGGAGCCCCTGGCCTGGGGCGCCCCAGCCCTTCGGCTTAGGGAGCCCCTCATGGGGCGGCTCAGCCTTAGGCTTTGGGAGCCCCAGGCCTGGGGCACCCCAGCCCTTAGGCTTTGGGAGCCCAAGGCCTGGGGCGCCCCAGCCCTTAGGCTTTGGGTGCCCCAGGCCTGGGGCGCTCCAGCCATTAGGCTTAGGGAGCCCATGGCCTGGGACGCCCCAGCCCTTCGGCTTAGGGAGCCCCAGGCCTGGGGCGCCCCAGCCCTTAGGCTTAGGGAGCCCCTGGCCTGGGGCGCCACAGCACTTAGGCTTAGGGTGCCCCAGACCGGGGCGCCCCAGCCCTAAGGCTTTGGGAGCCCCAGGCCTGGGGCGCCCCAGCCCTTAGGCTTAGAGAGCCCAAGGGTTGCGACGCCCCTGCCCTTAGGCTTGGGAGCCCCAGGCCAGATGCACCCCAGCCCTTATGCTTAGGGAGCCCCAGGCTCTGGGCGCCACAACCCTTAGGCTTAGGGAGCCCATGGCCTGGAGCGCCCCAGCCATAGGCTTAGAGAACCCATGGCTTGGGACGCCCCAGCCCTTCGGGTAAGGGAGCCCCAGTCCTGGGGCGTCCCAGCCCTTAGGCTTTGGGAACCCCAGGCATGGTACGTCCCAGCCCTTAGGCTTAGGGAGCCCCAGGCCTGGGGCGACCCAGCACTTAGGCTTTGGGAGCCCCAGTGCTGAGGCGCACCAGCCCTTAGGCTAGGGGAGCCCATGGCCTGGGACGTCCCAGCCCTTAGACTTAGGGAGCCCCAGGTCTGGGGGGACCCAGCCCTTCGGGTTTGGTAGCCCCAGGCATGGTACACCCCAGCCCTTAGGCTTAGGGAGCCCCGGGCCTGGCACGCCCCAGCCTTAGGCTTTGGGATACCAAGGCCTGGGGCGCCCCAGCCCTTAGGCTTTAGGAGCTCCAGGCCTGGTGCGCCCCAGGCCTTAGGCTTAGGGAAGCCCAGGCCTGGGGCACACCAGCCCTTAGGTTTAGGGAGCCCATGGCCTGGGATGCCCCAGCCCTTTGGCTTAGGGAGCGCCAGGCCTAGGGTGCCCCAGCCCTTAGGCTTTGGGAGCCTCAGGCCTGAGGTGCCCCGCCCTAAGGCATAGGGTGCCCCAGGCCTGGGGAGACCCAGTTCTTAGGCTTTGGGAGCCCCAGGCCTAGGGCACTCCAGCTTTCAGGCTTAGGGAGCCCAAGGGCTGTGACGCCCCTGCCCTTAGGCTTTGGAAGCCCAAAGCTTTGGGCGCCCCAACCCTTAGGCTTTGGGAGCCCCAGGCCTGGGGCGCTGCAGCCCTTAGGCTTAAGGAGCCCCAGGCCTGGGGCGCACCAGCCCTTAGGCTTAGGGAGCCCATGGCCTGGGACGCCCCAACCTTTCGGCTTAAGGCGCGCCAGGCCTTGGGCGCCCTATCCCTTAGGCATTGGGAGCCCCAGGCCTGGGGCGCCCCAGCCCTTAGGCTTAGGGTGCCCCAAGCCTGGGGCGCCCCAGCCCTTAGGCTTTGGGAGCCCCAGGCCTGGGGCACTCCTGCCCTTAGGCTTAGGGAGCCCCAGGCCTGGGGCGCCCAACCCTTAGGCTTTGGGAGCCCCAGACCTGGGGCGCCACAGCCCTTAGGCTTAGGCAGCCCAAGGGCTGCGACGCCCCTGCTCTTAGGCTTTGGGAGCCCCAGGCCTGATGCGCCCCAGCCCGTCGGCTTAGGGCGCGCCAGGACTAGGGCGTCCAAGCCCTTAGGCTTTGGAGCCCCAGGCCTGGGGCGCTCCAGCCCTTAGGCTTAGGGAGCCCCAGGCCTGGGACGCCCCCGCCCATCGGCTTAGGTCGTGCCAGGCCTAGGGCGCCCAAGCCCTTAGGCTTTGGGAGCCCCAGGCCTGGGGCGCTCCAGCCCCTAGGCTTAGGGAGCCCCAGGCCTGGGGCGCACCAGCCCTTAGGCTTAGGGAGCCCATGGCCTGGGTAGCCCCAGGCCTTCGGCTTAGGGCGCGCCAGGCCTTGGGCTCCCCAGCCCTTAGGTTTTGGGAGCCCCAGGCCTGGGGCGCCCCCGCCCGTAGGCTTAGGGTGCCCCACGTCTGGGGCACCCCAGCCCTTAAGCTTAGGGAGCCCATGGCCTAGGGCGCCCAAGCCCTTAGGCTTTTGGCGCCCAAGGCTTTGGGCGCCCCAACCCTTAGGCTTTGGGAGCCCCAGGCCTGGGGTGCTCCAGCCCTTAGGCTTAGGGAGCCCCAGGCCTGGTGCGCAGCAGCCCTTAGGCTTAGGGAGCCCAAGACTGGGACGCCCCAGCCCTTCGGCTTAGGGGGAGCCCGGCCATGGGCGCCCCATCCCTTAGGCTTTGGGAGCCCCAGGCCTGGGGCACCCAGCCCTTAGGCTTAGGGTGACCCAAGCCTGGGGCGCCCCAGCCCTTAGGCTTAGTGTGCCCCAAGCCGGGGCGCCCCAGCCCTTAGGCTTAGGGAGCCCCAGGCCTGGGGCGCCACAGCCCTTAGGCTTTGGGAACCCCAGACCAGGGGCGCCACAGCCCTTAGGCTTAGGGAGCCCAAGGGCTGCGACGCCCCTGCCCTTAGGATTTTGGAGCCCCAGGCCTGATGGGCCCCAGCCCTTAGACTTAGGGAGCCCCAGACCAGGGGGGACACAGCCCTTCGGAATAGGGAGCCCCAGGGCTGGGGCGTCCCAGCCCTTTTTTTAGGGAGCCCCAGGCAAGGGGCGCCCCAGCCTTTTGGCTTAGGGAGCCCATGGCCTGGGACGCCCCAGCCCTTTGGCTAGGGCGCGCCAGGCCTAGGGCGCCCCAGCTCTTCGGCTTAGGGAGCCCCAGGACTGGGGCGCCCCAGCCCTTCGGCTTAGGGAGCCCCAGGCCTGGGGCGCCCCAGCCCTTAGGCTTAGGGAGCCCAAGGCTTGCAACTCCCCAGCCCTTCGGCTTAGGGAGCCCCAGGCCTGAAGCCCCTCAGTCCTTAGGCTTAGGGAGCCCCAGGCCTGGGGCGCCACAGCCTTTAGGCTTGGTAGCCCGAGGCCTGTGGCCACCAGCCCTTCGGTTTTCGGAGTCCCAGGCCTGGGGCGCCCCAGCTCTTAGGCGTTGGGAGCCCCAGGCATGGTACGCCCCATCCCTTAGGCTTTGGCAGCCCCAGGCCTGGGACACCCCAGCACTTCGGCTTAGGGAGCCCCTGGCATGGGGCGTCCCAGCCTTAGAATTGGGAGCCCCAGGCCTGGGGCACTCCATCCCTTAGGATTAGGGAGCCCCAGGCCTGGGGCGCCCCAACCCTTAGGCTTAGGGAGCCCAAGGGTTGCGACGCCCCTGCCCTTAGGCTTGGGAGCCGCAGGCCTGATGCGCCCCAGCCCTTAGCCTTAGGGAGCCCCAGGCTTTGGGCGCCACAGCCATTAGGCTTAGGGAGCCCATGGCCTTGGGCACCCCAGCCTCAGGCTTAGTGAACCCATGGCTTGGGACGCCCCAGCCCTTCGGCTTAGGCAGCTCCAGTCCTGGGCCGTCCCAGCCCTTAGGCTTTGGGAGCCCCAGGCATGGTACGCCCTTGCCCTTAGGTTTAGGGAGCCCCTGGCCGGGGGCGCCCCTGCCCTTAGGCTTAGGGAGCCCAAGCCTGGGACGCCCCAGCCCTTCGGCTTAGGGCGCGCCAGGCCTAGGGCGCCCAAGCCCTTAGGCTTTGGGAGCCCCAGGCCTGGGGCGCTCCAGCCCTTAGGCTTAGGGAGCCCCAGGCCTGGGGCGCACCAGCCATTAGGCTTAGGGAGCCTATGGCCTGGGACGCCCCAGCTCTTCGGCTTAGGGAGCCCCAGGCCTGTGGCGCCCCCGCCCGTCGGATTAGGGTGCCCCACATCTGGGGCACCCCAGCCCTTACGCTTAGGGAGCCCTTGGCCTAGTGCGCCCAAGCCCTTAGGCTTTGGGCGCCCAAGGCTTTGGGCGCCCCAACCCTTAGGCTTTGGGAGCCCAAGGCCTGGGGTGCTCCAGCCCTTAGGCTTAGGGAGCCCCAGGCCTGGTGCGCACCAGCCCTTAGGCTTAGGGAGCCCAAGCCTGGGACACCCCAGCCCTTCGGCTTAGGGCGCGCCAGGCTTGGGCGCCCCATCCCTTAGGCTTTCGGAGCCCCAAGCCTGGGGCGCCCCAGCCCTTAGGCTTAGGGTGCCCCAAGCCTAGGGCACTCCAGCTTTTAGGCTTAGGGAACCCAAGGGCTGTGACGCCCCTCCCCTTAGGCTTTGGGAGCCCAAGGCTTTGGGCGCCCCAACCCTTAGGCTTTGGGAGCCCCAGGCCTGGGGCGCTGTAGCCCTTAGGCTTAAGGAGCCCCAGGCCTGGGGCGCACCAGCCCTTAGGCTTAGGGAGCCCATGGCCTGGGACGTCCCAGACCTTCGGCAAGGGCGCGTCAGGCCTAGGGCGCCCTAGCCCTTAGGCTTTGGGAGCCCCAGGCCTGGGGCGCTCCAACCCTAAGGATTAGGGATCCCCAGGCCGTGGCGCCCCAGCCCTTAGGCTTAGGGAGCCCAAGGCTTGCGACTCCCCAGCCCTTCGGCTTAGGGAGCCTCAGGCCCGAAGCCCCCCAGCTCTAAGGCTTAGGAGCCCCTGGCCTGGGGCGCCCAAGCCCTTAGGCTTTGGGAGCAGAAGGCCTGGGTCGCCCCAGCCCTTAGGCTTTGGGAGCCCCTGGACCGGGGCGCCCCAGCCCTTCGGCTTAGGGAGCCACTGGCATGGGGCATCCCAGCCTTAGGCTTTGGGAGCCGCAGGCCTGGGGCGCCCCAGCCCTTAGGCTTAATGAGTCCCTGGCCTGGGGCGCCCCAGCCCTTCTGCTAGGGCGCGCCAGGCCTAGGGCGCCCCAGCCCTTAGGCTTTGCGAGCCCAAAGCCGAAGTGCTGGGTTGCCCCAGGCCTGGGGCTCCCAAAGCCTAAGGGCTGGGGCGTACCATGCCTGGGGCTCCCAATGCCTAAGAGCTGGGGCGCCCCAGGCCTGGGGCTACCAAAGCCGAAGGGCTGGGGGGCCACAGGACTCGGGCTCCCAAGCCAAAAGGCAGTGGCGCCAAAGGCCTGGGGCTCCCTAAGCCTAAGAACTGGGGGGCTTCAGGCCTGGGGCTCCCTAAGACGAACGGCTGGGGAGTCGCAAGTCTTGGGCTCCCTAAGCCGAAGGACTGGGGCGCCCCAAGCCTTGGGCTCCCAAAGCCTAAGGGCTGGGGCGCCCCAGGCCTGTGGCTCCCAAAGCCTAAGGCTAGGACGCCCCATGCCAGGGGCTCCCTAAGCCGAAGGGCTGGGGCGCCCCAGGCCAGGGGCTCCCAAAGCCTAAGTGCTGGGGCTCCCCAGGCCTGGGGCTCCCAAAGCCAAAGGGCAGGGGCGCCCCAGGCCAGGGGCTGCCTAAGCCTAAGGGCTGGGGCGTACCATGCCTGGGGCTACCAAAGCCTAAGGGCTGGGACGCCCCAGGACTGGGGCTCCCTAAGCCGAAGGGCTGGGGCGTCCCAAGCCATGGGTTCCCTAAGCCTGTGGCTGCGGCGCCCCAGGCCATGGGCTCCCTAAGCCTAAGGGCTGTGGCGCCCAGAGCGTGGGGCTCCCTAAGCCTAAGGGCTGGGGCGCATCAGGCCTGGGGCTCCCAAGCCTAAGGGCAGGGGCGTCGCAACCCTTGGGCTCCCTAAGTCTAAGGGTTGGGGCGCCCCAGGCCTGGGGCTCCCAAAGCCTAAGGGCTGGGGTGCCCCGGTCTGGGGCACCGTAAGCCAAAGGGCTGGGGCGCCCAAGGCCTGGGGCTCCCAAACCAAAGTGCTGGGTCGCCCCAGGCCTGGGGATCCCTAAGCCTAAGGGCTGGAGTGCCCCAGGCCTGGGGCTCCCAATTCTAAGGCTGGGGCGCTCCATGCCAGGGGCTCCCTAACCCGAAGTGCTGGGGTGCCCCAAGCCTGGGGCTCCCAAAGCCTAAGGGCTGCGGCGTACCATGCCTGGGGCTCCCAACGCCTAAGAGCTGGGGCGCCCCAGGCCTGGGGCTCCCTAAGCCTAAGGACTGGGGGGCTTCAGGCCTGGGGATCCCTAAGCCTAAGGGCTGGGGCGCATCAGGCCTGGGGCTCCCAAGCCTAAGGGCAGGGGTGTCGCAACCCTTGGGCTCCCTAAACCTAAGGGCTGGGACGCCCCAGGCCTGGGGCTCCCTAAGCCGAAGGGCTGGGGCGCCCTAGGCCTGGCGCGCCCTAGCCAAAGGGCTGGGGCGTCCCAGGCCATGGGCTACCTAAGCCAAAAGGCTAGGGCGCCCCTTGCCTGGGGCTCCCTAAATCTAAGTGTTGGGACGCCCCAGCCCTGGGGCTCCCTATTCCGAAGGGCTGTGTCCCCCCTGGCTTGGGGCTCCCTAAGCCTAAGGGCTGGGGCCCATCAGGCCTGGGGCTCCCAAATCCTAAGGGCAGGGGCGTCGCAGCGCTTGGGCTCCCTAAGCCTAAGGGCTGTGGCGCCCGAGGTCTGGGGCTCCCAGGCCTACGGGCTGTGGCGCCCCAGGCCTGGGGCTCCCTAAACCTAAGGGCTGGAGTGCCCGAGGCCTGGGGCTCCAAAAGCCTAAGGGCTGGGGCGCCCCAGCCCTTCGGCTTAGGGAGCCCCTCATGGGGCGGCCCAGCTTAGGCTTTGGGAGGCCCAGGCCCCAGGCACCCCAGCCCTTAGGCTTTGGTAGCCCAAGGCCTGGGGCGCCCCAGCCCTTAGGCTTTGGGTGCCCCAGGCCTGGGGCGCTCCAGCCATTAGGCTTAGGGAGCCCCAGGCCTGGGGCCTCCCAGCCCTTATGCTTAGGGAGCCCCAGGCATGGGGCGCCCCAGCCCTTAGGCTTAGGGAGCCCATGGCCTGGGACGCCCCAGCCCTTCGGCAAGGGCGTGCCAGGCCTAGGGCGCCCCAGCCCTTAGGCTTTGGGAGCCCAAGGCCTGGGGTGCCCCAGCCCTTAGGCTTTGGGAGCCCCAGGCCTGGGGCGCTCTAGCCCTAAGGCTTAGGGATCCCCATGCAGGGGCGCCCCAGCCCTTTGGCTTAGGGAGCCCAAGGCTTGCGACTCCCCAGCCCTTCGGCTTAGGGAGCCCCAGGCCTGAAGACCCAGCCCTTAGGGTTAGGGAGACCCAGGCCTGGGGCGCCACAGCCCTTAGGCTTAGTCATCCCTGGCCTGGTGCGCCCCAGCCTTTAGGCTTAGGGAGCCCCAGGCATGGGGCGCCCCACCCCTTAGGCTTTGGGAGCTCCAGGCTTGGGGCGCCACATCCTTTAGGATTGGGAGCCTCAGGCCTGTGGCCCCCCAGCCCTTAGGCTTAGGGAGCCCCAGGCCTGGGTCGCCCCAGCCTTTAGGCTTTTGGTGCTCCAGCCCTGGGCACCCCAGCCCTTGACTTTTGGGAGCCCCAGGCTTGGGGCGCACTAGCCCTTAGGCTTTGGGAACCCCAGGCATGGTACACCCCAGCCCTTAGGCTTTGGGAGACCAAGGCCTTGTGCGCCCCAGCCCTTAGGCTTTGGGAGCCCCAGGCCTGGGGCGCCCCAGCCCTTAGGCATAGGGTGCCCCAGGCCTGGGGCACTCCAGCCCTTAGGCTTAGGTAGCCCCAGGACTGGTGTGCCCCAGACCTTAGGCTTTGGGAGCCCCAGACCTGGGGCGCCCCAGCCCTTAGGCTTAGGGAGCCCAATGGCTGCGACGCCCCTGCCCTTAGGCTTTGGGAGCCCCAGGCCTGATGCGCCCCAGCCCTTAGGCTTAGGGAGCCCCAGGCCCTGGGCGCCACAGCCCTTAGGCTTAGGGAGCCCATGGCCTGGGACACCCCAGGCGTCGGCTTAGGAGCCCCAGGCCTGGGGCGCCCCCGCCCTTAGGCTTAGGGAACCCATGGCTTGGGACGCCCAAGCCCTTCGGCTTAGGGAGCCCCAGTCCTGGGGCGCCCCAGGCCTTAGGATTTGGGAGCCACAGGCATGGTACGCCCCAGCCCTTAGGTTAGGGAGCCCCAGGCCTGGGGCGCCCCAGCCCTTAGGCTTTGGGAGCCCCAGGCATGGTACGAGCCAGCTCTTAGGCTTAGGGAGCCCCTGGCCTGGGGCGCCACAGCCCTTAGGCTTAGGGAGTCCCTGGCCTGTGGCGCCCCAGCCTTAGGCTTTGGGAGCCCAAGGCCTGGGGCGCCCCAGCCCTTCGGCTTAGGGAGGCCCTCATGGGGCGGCCCAGCTTAGGCTTTGGGAGGCCCAGGCCCCGGACACCCCAGCCCTTAAGCTTTGGTAGCCCAAGGCCTGGGGCGCCCCAGCCCTTAGGCTTTGGGTGCCCCAGGCCTGGGGCGCTCCAGCCATTAGGCTTAGGGAGCCCCAGGCCTGGGGCCTCCCAGCCCTTAGGCTTAGGGAGCCCCAGGCTTGGGGAGCCCCAGGCATGGGGCGCCCCAGCCCTTAGGCTTAGGGAGCCCATGGCCTGGGACGGCCCAGCCTTTCGGCAAGGGCGCGCCAGGCCTAGGGCGCCCCAGCAATTAGGCTTTGGGAGCCCCAGGCCTGGGGCGCCCCAACTCTAAGGCTTAGGGATCCCCATGGAGGGGCGCCCCAGCCCTTTGGCTTAGGGAGCCCAAGGCTTGCGACTCCCCAGCCCTTCGGCTTAGGGAGCCTCAGGCCGGAAGCCCCCCAGACCTAAGGCTTAGGGAGCCCCTAGCCTGGGGCGCCCCAGCCCTTAGTCTTAGGGAATCCATGGCCTGGGACGCCCCAGCCCTTCGGCTAGGGCGCGCCAGGCCTAGGGCGCCCCAGCCCTTAGGCTTTGGGAGCCCAAGGCCTGGGGTGCCCCAGCCCTTAGGCTTTGGGAGCCCCAGACCTGGGTCGCTGTAGCCCTAAGGCTTAGGGAGCCCCAGGCCTGGGGCGCCCCAACCCTTAGGATCTGGGAGCCCAAGGCCTGGGGCGCCCCAGCCCTTCGGCTTAGGGAGCCCCTCATGGGGCGGCCCAGCTTAGGCTTTGGGAGGCCCAGGCCCCGGACACCCCAGCCCTTAGGCTTTGGTAGCCCAAGGCCTGGGGCGCCCC
Organism: Tenrec ecaudatus; assembly: GCF_050624435.1. Classification (NCBI taxonomy): domain Eukaryota; kingdom Metazoa; phylum Chordata; class Mammalia; order Afrosoricida; family Tenrecidae; genus Tenrec; species Tenrec ecaudatus. The sequence goes on along the minus strand of NW_027457632.1, from coordinate 2,773,347 downwards.
AGCCCTTTGGCTTTGGGTGCCCCAGGCCTGGGGCGCTCCAGCCATTAGGCTTAGGGAGCCCCAGGCCTGGGGCCTCCCAGCCCTTAGGTTTAGGGAGCCCCAGGCATGGGGAGCCCCAGGCATGGGGCACCCCAGCCCTTAGGCTTAGGGAGCCCATGGCCTGGGACGGCCCAGCCCTTCGGCAAGGGCGCGCCAGGCCTAGTGCGCCCCAGCAATTAGGCTTTGGGAGCCCCAGGCCTGGGGCGCCCCAACCCTAAGGCTTAGGGATCCCCATGGAGGGGCGCCCCAGCCCTTTGGCTTAGGGAGCCGCAGGCCTGAGGCGCAGCAGCCCTTAGGCTTAGGGAGCCCATGGCCAGGGACGCCCCTGCCCTAAGGCTTAGGGCGCGCCAGGCCTATGGCGCCCCAGCCCTTAGGCTTTGGAAGCCCCAGGCCTGGGGAGCCCCAGCGCTTAGGCTTAGGGTGCCCCAGACCGGGGCGCCCCAGCCCTTAGGCTTTGGGAGCCCAGGCCTGGGGCGCCCCAGCCCTTAGGATTAGGGAGCCCAAGGGTTGCGACGCCCCTGCCCTTAGGCTTGGGCGCCCCAGGCCAGATGCGCCCCAGCCCTTAGGCTTAGGGAGCCCCATGCTCTGGGGGCCACAACCCTTAGGCTTAGGGAGCACATGCCCTGGGGTGCCCCAGTCATAGGCTTAGGGAACCCATGGCTTGGGACGCCACAGCCCTTCGGCTTTGGGAGCCCCAGTCCTGGGGCGTCCCAGCCCTTAGGCTTTGGGAGCCCCAGCCATGGTACGCCCCAGCCCTTAGGCTTTGGGAGCCCCTGGCCTGGGGAGCCCCAGCCCTTAGGCTTTGGGTGCCCCAGGCCTGGGGCGCTCCAGCCCTTAGGCTTAGAGAGCCCAAGGCTTGCGACTCCCCAGCCCTTCGGCTTAGGGAGCCCCAGGCCTGAAGCCCCCCAGTCCTTAGGCTTAGGGAGCCCCAGGCCTGGGGCGCCACAGCCTTTAGGCTTGGGAGCCCGAGGCCTGTGGCCCCCCAGCCCTTCGGCTTTGGGAGCCCCAGGCCTGGGGCGCCCCAGCACTTCGGCTTAGGGAACCCAAGGGTTGCGACGCCCCTGTCCTTAGGCTTGGGAGCCCCAGGCATGGTACGCCCCAGCCCTTAGGCTTTGGGAGCCCCAGGCCTGGGGCACCCCAGCACTTCGGCTTAGGGAGCCCAAGGGTTGCGACGCCCCTATCCTTAGGCTTGGGAGCCCCAGGCTCTGGGCGCCACAGCCCTTAGGCTTAGGGAGCCCATGGCCTAGGGCGCCCCAGCCACAGGCTTAGGGAACCCATGGCTTGGGACGCCCCAGCCCTTCGGTTTAGGGTGCCCCAGTCCTGGGGCGTCCCAGCCCTTAGGCTTTGGGAGCCTCAGGTATGGTACGCCCCAGCCCTTAGGCTTTGGGAGACCAAGGCCTTGGGCGCCCCAGCCCTTAGGTTTTGGGAGCCCCAGGCCAGGGGCGCTCCAGCCCTTAGGCTTATGGAGCCCCAGGCCTGGGGCGCTCCAGCCCTTAGGCTTAGGGAGCCCATGGCTTGGGACGCCCCAGCCCTTCGCTTAGGGCGCGCCAGGCCTAGGGCGCCCCAGCCCTTAGGCTTTGGGAGCCCCAGGCCTGGGTCGCCCCAGCATTTAGGCTTTTGGAGCTCCATACCTGCGGCACTCCAGCTCTTGGGCTTTGGGAGCCCCAGGCCTGGGGCACCCCAGCCCTTTGGCTTTGGGAACCGCCGGCATTGTACGCCCCAGCCCTTAGGCTTTGGGAGCCCCAGGCCTGGGGCGCCCCAGCCCTTAGGCTTAGGGAACCCATGGCTTGGGACGCCCCAGCCCTTCGGCTTAGGGAACCCCAGTCCTGGGGCGCCCCAGCCCTTAGGATTTGGGAGCCACAGGCATGGTACGCCCCAGCCCTTAGGTTAGGGAGCCCCAGGCCTGGGGCGCCCCAACCCTTAGGCTTTTTGGAGCCCCAGGCATGGTACGAGCCAGCCCTTAGGCTTAGGGAGCCCCTGGCCTGGGGCGCCACAGCCCTTAGGCTTAGGGAGTCCCTGGCCTGGGGCGCCCCAGCCTTAGGCTTTGGGAGCCCAAGGCCTGGGGCGCCCCAGCCCTTAGGCTTAGGGAGCCCCTCATGGGGCGGCCCAGCTTAGGCTTTGGGAGGCCCAGGCCCCGGACACCCCAGCCCTTAGACTTTGGGAGCCCAAGGCCTGGGGCGCCCCAGCCCTTAGGCTTTGGGTGCCCCAGGCCTGGGGCGCTCCAGCCCTTAAGCTTAGGGAGCCCCAGTGCTGGGGCGCACCAGCCCTTAGGCTAAGGGAGCCAATGGCCTGGGACGCCCCAGCCCTTAGACTTAGGGAACTCCAGGCCTGGGGGGAACCAGCCCTTCGGGTTTGGGAGCCCCAGGCATGGTACACCCCAGCCCTTAGGCTTAGGGAGCCCCAGGCCTGGGGCGCAGCAGCCCTTAGGCTTAGGGAGCCCATGGCCTGGAAGCCCCAGCCCTAAGGCTTAGGGCACGCCAGGCCTAGGGCGCCCCAGCCCTTAGGCTTTGGAAGCCCCAGGCCTGGGGAGCCCCAGCGCTTAGGCTTAGGGTGCCCCAGACCGGGGCGCCCCAGCCCTTAGGCTTTGGGAGCCCAGGCCTGGGGCGCTCCAGCCCTTAGGCTTAGGGAGCCCAAGGGTTGCGACGCCCCTGCCCTTAGGCTTGGGCGCCCCAGGCCAGATATGCCCCAGCCCTTAGGCTTAGGGAGCCCCATGCTCTGGGCGCCACAACCCTTAGGCTTAGGGAGCACATGGCCTGGGGCGCCCCAGTCATAGGCTTAGGGAACCCATGGCTTGGGATGCCACAGCCCTTCGGCTTAGGGAGCCCCAGTCCTGGGGCGTCCCAGCCCTTAGGCTTTGGGAGCCCCAGCCATGGTACGCCCCAGCCCTTAGGCTTTGGGAGCCCAAGGCCTGGGGAGCCCCAGCCCTTAGGCTTTGGGTGCCCCAGGCCTGGGGCGCTCCAGCCCTTAGGCTTAGGGAGCCCAAGGCTTGCGACTCCCCAGCCCTTCGGCTTAGGGAGCCCCAGGCCTGAAGCCCCCCAGTCCTTAGGCTTAGGGAGCCCCAGGCCTGGGGCGCCACAGCCTTTAGGCTTGTGAGCCCGAGGCCTGTGGCCCCCCAGCCCTTCGGCTTTGGGAGCCCCAGGCCTGGGGCGCCCCAGCACTTCGGCTTAGGGAGCCCAAGGGTTGCGACGCCCCTGTCCTTAGGCTTGGTAGCCCCAGGCATGGTACGCCCCAGCCCTTAGGCTTTGGGAGCCCCAGGCCTGGGGCACCCCAGCACTTCGGCTTAGGGAGCCCAAGGGTTGCGACGCCCCTGTCCTTAGGCTTGGGAGCCCCAGGCCTGATGCGCCCCAGCCCTTAGGCTTAGGGAGCCCCAGGCTCTGGGCGCCACAGCCCTTAGGCTTAGGGAGCCCATGGCCTGGGGCGCCCCAGCCACAGGCTTAGGGAACCCATGGCTTGGGACGCCCCAGCCCTTCGGTTTAGGGAGCCCCAGTCCTGGGGCGTCCCAGCCCTTAGGCTTTGGGAGCATCAGGTATGGTACGCCCCAGCCCTTAGGCTTTGGGAGACCAAGGCCTTGGGCGCCCCAGCTCTTAGGTTTTGGGAGCCCCAGGCCAGGGGCGCTCCAGCCCTTAGGCTTATGGAGCCCCAGGCCTGGGGCGCTCCAGCCCTTAGGCTTAGGGCTGTGGAGCCCCAGGCCTGGTGCGCTCCAGCCCTTAGGCTTAGGGAGCCCATGGCTTGGGACGCCCCAGCCCTTCGCTTAGGGCGCGCCAGGCCTAGGGCGCCCCAGCCCTTAGGCTTTGGGAGCCCCAGGCCTGGGTCGCCCCAGCATTTAGGCTTTTGGAGCTCCATACCTGCGGCACTCCAGCTCTTGGGCTTTGGGAGCCCCAGGCCTGGGGCACCACAGCCCTTTGGCTTTGGGAACCGCCGGCATTGTACGCCCCAGCCCTTAGGCTTTGGGAGCCCCAGGCCTGGGGCGCCCCAGCCCTTAGGCTTAGGGAACCCATGGCTTGGGACGCCCCAGCCCTTCGGCTTAGGGAGCCCCAGTCCTGGGGCGCCCCAGCCCTTAGGATTTGGGAGCCACAGGCATGGTACGCCCCAGCCCTTAGGTTAGGGAGCCCCAGGCCTGGGGCGCCCCAGCCCTTAGTCTTTGGGAACCCCAGGCATGGTACGAGCCAGCCCTTAGGCTTAGGGAGCCCCTGGCCTGGGGCGCCACAGCCCTTAGGCTTAGGGAGTCCCTGGCCTGGGGCGCCCCAGCCTTAGGCTTTGGGAGCCCAAGGCCTGGGGCGCCCCAGCCCTTCGGCTTAGGGAGCCCCTCATGGGGCGGCCCAGCTTAGGCTTTGGGAGGCCCAGGCCCCGGACACCCCAGCCCTTAGGCTTTGGGAGCCCAAGGCCTGGGGCGCCCCAGCCCTTAGGCTTTGGGTGCCCCAGGCCTGGGGCGCTCCAGCCCTTAGGCTTAGGGAGCCCCAGTGCTGGGGCGCACCAGCCCTTAGGCTAGGGGAGCCCATGGCCTGGGACGCCCCAGCCCTTAGACTTAGGGAGCTCCAGGCCTGGGGGGACCCAGCCCTTCGGGTTTGGGAGCCCCAGGCATGGTACACCCCAGCCCTTAGGCTTAGGGAGCCCCAGGCCTGGGGCGCAGCAGCCCTTAGGCTTAGGGAGCCCATGGCCTGGGACGCCCCAGCCATTCGGCTTAGGGAGCGCCAGGCCTAAGCGCCCCAGCCCTTAGGCTTAGCGTGCCCCAGGCCTGGGGAGACCCAGCTCTTAGGCTTTGGGAGCCCCAGGCCTAGGGCACTCCAGCTTTTAGGCTTAGGGAACCCAAGGGCTGTGACGCCACTGCCCTTAGGCTTTGTGAGCCCAAGGCTTTGGGCGCCCCAACCCTTAGGCTTTGGCAGCCCCAGGCCTGGGCGCTCCAGCCCTTAGGCTTAGGGAGCCCCAGGCCTGGGGCGCACCAGCCCTTAGGCTTAGGGAGCCCAAGCCTGGGACGCCCCAGCCCTTCGGCTTAGGGCGCGCCAGGCCTTGGGCGCCCCATCCCTTAGGCTTTGGGAGCCCCAGGCCTGGGGCGCCCCAGCCCTTAGGCTTAGGGTGCCCCAAGCCTGGGGTGCCTGGCCCTTAGGCTTAGGGAGCCCTAGGCCTGGGGCGCCACAGCCCTTAGGCTTTGGGAGCCCCAGACCTGGGGCGCCACAGCCCTTAGGCTTAGGGAGCCCAAGGGCTGCGACGCCCCTGTCCTTAGCATTTGGGAGCCCAGGCCTGATGCGCCCCTGCCCTTAGGCTTAGGGAGCCCCAGGCCAGGGGGGACACAGCCCTTTGGCATAGGGGCTCCAGGGCTGGGGCATCCCAGCCCTTAGATTTAGGGAGCCACAGGCAAGCGGCACCCCATGCTTTTGGCTTAGGGAGCCCATGGCCTGGGACGCCTCAGGCCTTGGGCTAGGGCGCGCCAGGCTTAGGGCGCCCCAGCCCTTCGGCTTAGGGAGCCCCAGGCCTGGGGCGCCCCAGCCCTTAGGATTAGGGAGCCCAAGGCTTGCGACTCCCCAGCCGTTCGCTTAGGGAGCCCCAGGCCTGAAGCCCCCCAGTCCTTAGGCTTAGGGAGCCCCAGGCCTTTGGCGCCACTGCCTTTTGGCTTGGGAGCCCGAGGCCTGTGGCCCCCCAGCCCTTCGGCTTTGGTAGCCCCAGGCCTGGGGCGCCCCAGCTCTTAGGCATTGGGAGCCCCAGGCATGGTACGCCCCAGCCCTTAGGCTTTGGGAGCCCCAGGCCTGGGGCACCCCAGCACTTCGGCTTTGGGAGCTTCTGGCCTGGGGCGCCACAGCCCTTAGGCTTAGGGAGCCCCAGGCCTGGGACGCCCCTGCCCATCGGCTTAGGGAGCCCCAGGCCTGGGACGCCCCAGCTCTTCGGCTTAGGGCGCGCCAGGCCTTGGGCGCCCCAGCCCTTAGGCTTAGGGTGCCCCACGTCTGGGGCGCCGCAGCCCTTAAGCTTAGGGCGCCCATGGCCTAGGGCGCCCAAGCCCTTAGGCTTTGGGAGCCCAAGGCTTTGGGCGCCCTAACCCTTAGGCTTTGTGAGCCCCAGGCCTGGGGCGCTCCAGCCCTTAGGCTTAGGGAGCCCCAGGCCTGGGGCGCACCAGCCCTTAGGCTTAGGGAGCCCATGGCCTGGGACGTCCCAGCCCTTCGGCTTAGGGCCCGCCAGGCCTTGGGCGCCCCAGCCCTTAGGCTTTGGGAGCCCCAGGCCTGGGGCGCCCCAGCCCTTAGGCATAGGGTGCCCCAGGCCTGGGACACTCCAGCCCTTAGGCTTAGGTAGCCCCAGGACTGGTGTGCCCCAGACCTTAGGCTTTGGGAACCCAGACCTGGGGCGCCCCAGCCCTTAGGCTTAGGGAGCCCAATGGCTTCGACGCCCCTGCCCTTAGGCTTTGGGAGCCCCAGGCCTGATGCGCCCCAGCCCTTAGGCTTAGGGAGCCCCAGGCCCTGGGCGCCACAGCCCTTAGGCTTAGGGAGCCCATGGCCTGGGACACCCCAGCCCTTCGGCTTAGGAGCCCCAGCTCTTGGGCGCCCCAGCCCTTAGGCTTAGGGAACCCATGGCTTGGGACGCCCCAGCCCTTCGGCTTAGGGAGCCCCAGTCCTGGGGTGCCCCAGCCCTTAGGATTTGGGAGCCACAGGCATGGTATGCCCCAGCCCTTAGGTTAGGGAGCCCCAGGCCTGGGGCGCCCCAGCCCTTAGGCTTTGGGAGCCCCAGGCATGGTACGAGCCAGCCCTTAGGCTTAGGGAGCCCCTGGCATGGGGCGCCACAGCCCTTAGGCTTAGGGAGTCCCTGGCCTGGGGCACCACAGCCTTAGGCTTTGGGAGCCCAAGGCCTGGGGCGCCCCAGCCCTTCGGCTTAGGGAGCCCCTCAAGGGGCGGCCCAGCTTAGGCTTTGGGAGGCCCAGGCCCCGGGCACCCCAGCCCTTAGGCTTTGGTAGCCCAAAGCCTGGGGCTCCCCAGCCGTTAGGCTTTGGGTGCCCCAGGCCTGGGGTGCTCCAGCCATTAGGCTTAGGGAGCCCCAGGCCTGGGGCCTCCCAGCCCTTAGGCTTAGGGAGCCCCAGGCATGGGGCGCCCCAGCCCTTAGGCTTAGGGAGCCCATGGCCTGGGACGCCCCAGCCCTTCGGCAAGGACGCACCAGGCCTAGGGCGCCCCAGCCCTTAGGTTTTGGGAGCCCAAGGCCTGGGGTGCCCCAGCCCTTAGGCTTTGGGAGCCCCAGACCTGGGGCGCTCTAGCCCTAAGGCTTAGGGATCCCCATGCAGGGGCGCACCAGCCCTTTGGCTTAGGGAGCCCAAGGCTTGCGACTCCCCAGCCCTTCGGCTTAGGGAGCCTCAGGCCGGAAGCCCCCCAGCCCTAAGGCTTAGGGAGCCCCTGGCCTGGGGCGCCCCAGCCCTTAGTCTTAGAGAATCCATGGCCTGGGACGCCCCAGCCCTTCGGCTAGGGCGCGCCAGGCCTAGGGCGCCCCAGCCCTTAGGCTTTGGGAGCCCAAGGCCTGGGTTGCCCCAGCCTTAGGCTTTGGGCGCCCCAGACCTGGGGCGCTCTAGCCCTAAGGCTTAGGGAGCCCCAGGCCTGGGGCGCCCCAGCCCTTAGGCTCTGGGAGCCCAAGGCTTGCGACTCCCCAGCCCTTCGGCTTAGGGAGCCCCAGGCCTGAAGCACCCAGCCCTTAGGGTTAGGGAGCCCCAGGCATGGGGCGCCCCACCCCTTAGGCTTTGGGAGCTCCAGGCTTGGGGAGCCACATCCTTTGGGATTGGGAGCCTCAGGCCTGTGGCCCCCCAGCCCTTAGGCTTAGGGAGCCCCAGGCCTGGGTCGCCCCAGCCTTTAGGCTTTTGGTGCTCCAGCCCTGGGCACCCCAGCCCTTGAGTTTTGGGAGCCCCAGGCTTGGGGCGCCCTAGCCCTTAGGCTTTGGGAACCCCAGGCATGGTACACCCCAGCCCTTAGGCTTTGGGAGACCAAGGCCTTGTGCGCCCCAGCCCTTAGGCTTTGGGAGCCCCAGGCCTGGGGCGCCCCAGCCCTTAGGCATAGGGTGCCCCAGGCCAGGGGCACTCCAGCCCTTAGGCTTAGGTAGCCGCAGGACTGGTGTGCCCCAGACCTTAGGCTTTTGGAGCCCCAGACCTGGGGCGCCCCAGCCCTTAGGCTTAGGGAGCCCAATGGCTGCGACGCCCCTGCCCTTAGGCTTTGGGAGCCCCAGGCCTGATGCGCCCCAGCCCTTAGGCTTAGGGAGCCCCAGGCCCTGGGCGCCACTGCCCTTAGGCTTAGGGAGCCCATGGCCTGGGACACCCCAGCCCTTCGGCTTAGGAGCCCCAGGTCTTGGGCGCCCAGCCCTTAGGCTTAGGGAACCCATGGCTTGGGACGCCCCAGCCCTTCGGCTTAGGGAGCCCCAGTCCTGGGGCGCCCCAGCCCTTAGGATTTGGGAGCCACAGGCATGGTACGCCCCAGCCCTTAGGTTAGGGAGCCCCAGGCCTGGGGCGCCCCAGCCCTTAGGCTTTGGGAGCCCCAGGCATGGTACGAGCCAGCCCTTAGGCTTAGGGAGCCCCTGGCCTGGGGCGCCACAGCCCTTAGGCTTAGGGAGTCCCTGGCCTGGGGCGCCCCAGCCTTAGGCTTGGGAGCCCCTCTTGGGGCGGCGCAGCTTAGGCTTTGGGAGGCCCAGGCCCCGGACCCCCCAGCCCTTAGGCTTCGGGAGCCCAAGGCCTGGGGCGCCCCAGCCCTTAGGCTTTGGGTGCCCCAGGCCTGGGGCGCTCCAGCCATTAGGCTTAGGGAGCCCCAGGCCTGGGGCCTCCCAGCCCTTAGGCTTAGGGAGCCCCAGGCATGGGGAGCCCCAGGCATGGGGCGCCCCAGCCCTTAGGCTTAGGGAGCCCATGGCCTGGGACGCCCCAGCCCTTCGGCAAGGGCGCGCCAGGCCTAGGGCTCCCCAGCAATTAGCCTTTGGGAGCCCCAGGCCTGGGGCACCCCAACCCTAAGGCTTAGGGATCCCCATGGAGGGGCGCCCCAACCCTTTGGCTTAGGGAGCCCAAGGCTTGCGACTCCCCAGCCCTTCGGCTTAGGGAGCCCCAGGCCTGAAGCACCCAGCCCTTAGGGTTAGGGAGCCCCAGGCCTGGGGCGCCACAGCCCTTAGGCTTAGGCATCCCTGGCCTGGGGCGCCCCAGCCCTTAGGCTTAGGGATCCCCAGGCATGGGGCGCCCCAGCCCTTAGGCTTTGGAAGCCCCAGGCCTGGGGAGCCCCAGCGCTTAGGCTTAGGGTGCCCCAGACCGGGGCGCCCCAGCCCTTAGGCTTTGGGAGCCCAGGTCTGGGGCGCCCCAGCCCTTAGGCTTAGGGAGCCCAAGGGTTGCGACGCCCCTGCCCTTAGGCTTGGGCGCCCCAGGCCAGATGCGCCCCAGCCCTTAGGCTTAGGGAGCCCCATGCTCTGGGCGCCACAACCCTTAGGCTTAGGGAGCACATGCCCTGGGGCGCCCCAGTCATAGGCTTAGGGAACCCATGGCTTGGGACGCCACAGCCCTTCGGCTTAGGGCGCCCCAGTCCTGGGGCGTCCCAGCCCTTAGGCTTTGGGAGCCCCAGCCATGGTACGCCCCAGCCCTTAGGGTTTGGGAGCCCAAGGCCTGGGGAGCCCCAGCCCTTAGGCTTTGGGTGCCCCAGGCCTGGGGCGCTCCAGCCCTTAGGCTTAGGGAGCCCAAGGCTTGCGACTCCCCAGCCCTTCGGCTTAGGGAGCCCCAGGCCTGAAGCCCCCCAGTCCTTAGGCTTAGGGAGCCCCAGGCCTGGGGCGCCACAGCCTTTAAGCTTGGGAGCCCGAGGCCTGTGGCCCCCCAGCCCTTCGGCTTTGGGAGCCCCAGGCCTGGGGCGCCCCAGCACTTCGGCTTAGGGAGCCCAAGGGTTGCGACGCCCCTGTCCTTAGGCTTGGGAGCCCCAGGCATGGTACGCCCCAGCCCTTAGGCTTTGGGAGCCCCAGGCTCTGGGCGCCACAGCCCTTAGGCTTAGGGAGCCCATGGCCTGGGGCGCCCCAGCCACAGGCTTAGGGAACCCATGGCTTGGGACGCCCCAACCCTTCGGTTTAGGGAGCCCCAGTCCTGGGGCGTCCCAGCCCTTAGGCTTTGGGAGCCTCAGGTATGGTACGCCCCAGCCCTTAGGCTTTGGGAGACCAAGGCCTTGGGCGCCCCAGCCCTTAGGTTTTGGGAGCCCCAGGCCAGGGGCGCTCCAGCCCTTAGGCTTATGGAGTCCCAGGCCTGGGGCGCTCCAGACCTTAGGCTTAGGGAGCCCATGGCTTGGGACGCCCCAGCCCTTCGCTTAGGGCGCGCCAGGCCTAGGGCGCCCCAGCCCTTAGGCTTTGGGAGCCCCAGGCCTGGGTCGCCCCAGCATTTAGGCTTTTGGAGCTCCATCCCTGCGGCACTCCAGCTCTTGGGCTTTGGGATCCCCAGGCCTGGGGCACCCCAGCCCTTTGGCTTTGGGAACCGCCGGCATTGTACGCCCCAGCCCTTAGGCTTTGGGAGCCCCAGGCCTGGGGCGCCCCAGCCCTTAGGCTTAGGGAACCCATGGCTTGGGACGCCCCAGCCATTCGGCTTAGGGAGCCCCAGTCCTGGGGCGCCCCAGCCCTTAGGATTTGGGAGCCACAGGCATGGTACGCCCCAGCCCTTAGGTTAGGGAGCCCCAGGCCTGGGGCGCCCCAGCCCTTAGGCTTTGGGAGCCCCAGGCATGGTACGAGCCAGCCCTTAGGCTTAGGGAGCCCCTGGCCTGGGGCGCCACAGCCCTTAGGCTTAGGGAGTCCCTGGCCTAGGGCGCCCCAGCATTAGGCTTTGGGAGCCTAAGGCCTGGGGCGCCCCAGCCCTTCGGCTTAGGGAGCCCCTCATGGGGCGGCCCAGCTTAGGCTTTGGGAGGCCCAGGCCCCGGACAACCCAGCCCTTAGGCTTTGGTAGCCCAAGGCCTGGGGCGCCCCAGCCCTTAGGCTTTGGGTGCCCCAGGCCTGGGGCGCTCCAGCCATTAGGCTTAGGGAGCCCCAGGCCTGGGGCCTCCCAGCCCTTAGGCTTTGGGAGACCAAGGCCTTGGGTGCCCCAGCCCTTCGGCTTAGGGAGCCCCAGGCCTGAAGCACCCTGCCCTTACGGTTAGGGAGCCCCAAGCATGGGGCGCCCCACCCCTTAGGCTTTGGGAGCTCCAGGCTTGGGGCGCCACATCCTTTAGGATTGGGAGCCTCAGGCCTGTGGCCCCCCAGCCCTTAGGCTTAGGGTGCACCAGGCCTGGGTTGCCCCAGCCTTTAGGCTTTTGGTGCTCCAGCCCTGGGCACCCCAGACCTTGAGTTTTGGGAGCCCCAGGCCTGGGGCGCCCTAGCCCTTAGGCTTTGGAAGCCGCAGGCCTGGGGAGCCCCAGCGCTTAGGCTTAGGGTGCCCCAGACCGGGGCGCCCCAGTCCTTAGGCTTTGGGAGCCCAGGCCTGGGGCGCCCCAGCCCTTCGGCTTAGGGAGCCCCTCATGGGGCGGCCCAGCTTAGGCTTTGGGAGGTCCAGGCCCCGGACACCCCAGCCCTTAGGCTTTGGTAGCCCAAGGCCTGGGGCGCCCCAGCCCTTAGGCTTTGGGTGCCCCAGGCCTGGGGCGCTCCAGCCATTAGGCTTAGGGAGCCCCAGGCCTGGGGCCTCCCAGCCCTTAGGCTTAGGGAGTCCCAGGCATGGGGAGCCCCAGGCATGGGGCGCCCCAGCCCTTAGGCTTAGGGAGCCCATGGCCTGGGACGCCCCAGCCCTTCGGCAAGGGCGCGCCAGGCCTAGGGCGCCCCAGCAATTAGGCTTTTGGAGCCCCAGGCCTGGGGCGCCCCAACCCTAAGGCTTAGGGATCCCCATGCAGGGGCGCCCCAGCCCTTTGGCTTAGGGAGCCCAAGGCTTGCGACTCCCCAGCCCTTCGGCTTAGGGAGCCTCAGCCCGGAAGCCCCCCAGCCCTAAGGCTTAGGGAGGCCCTGGCCTAGGGCGCCCCAGCCCTTAGTCTTAGGGAATCCATGGCCTGGGACGCCCCAGCCCTTCGGCTAGGGCGCGCCAGGCCTAGGGCGCCCCAGCCCTTAGGCTTTGGGAGCCCAAGGCATGGGGTGCCCCAGCCCTTAGGCTTTGGGAGCCCCAGACCTGGGTCGCTGTAGCCCTAAGGCTTAGGGAGCCCCAGGCCTGGGGCGCCCCAGCCCTTAGGATCTGGGAGCCCAAGGCTTGCGACTTCCCAGCCCTTCGGCTTAGGGAGCCCCAGGCCTGAAGCACCCAGCCCTTAGGGTTAGGGAGCCCCAGGCCTGGGGCGCCACAGCCCTTAGGCTTAGTCATCCCTGGCCTGGGGCGCCCCAGCCCTTAGGCTTAGGGAGCCCCAGGCATGGGGCGCCCCACCCCTTAGGCTTTGGGAGCTCCAGGCTTGGGGCGCCACATCCTTTAGGATTGGGAGCCTCAGGCCTGTGGCCCCCCAGCCCTTAGGCTTAGGGAGCCCCAGGCCTGGGTCGCCCCAGCCTTTAGGCTTTTGGTGCTCCAGCCCTGGGCACCCCAGCCCTTGAGTTTTGGGAGCCCCAGGCCTGGGGCGCCCTAGCCCTTAGGCTTTGGGAGACCAAGGCCTTGGGCGCCCCAGCCCTTAGGCTTTGGGAGCCCCAGGCCTGGGGCGCTCCAGACTTAGGCTTTGGGAGACCAAGGCCTTGGGCGCCCCAGCCCTTAGGCTTTGGGAGCCCCAGGCCTGGGGCGCTCCAGCCCTTAGGCTTAGGGAGCCGCAGGCCTGGGGCGCAGCAGCCCTTAGGCTTAGGGAGCCCATGGCCTGGGACGCCCCAGCCCTAAGGCTTAGGGCGCGCCAGGCCTAGGGCGCCCCAGCCCTTAGGCTTTGGAAGCCCCAGGCCTGGGGAGCCCCAGCGCTTAGGCTTAGGGTGCCCCAGACCTGGGCGCCCCAGCCCTTAGGCTTTGGTAGCCCAGGCCTGGGGCGCCCCAGCCCTTAGGCTTAGGGAGCCCAAGGGTTGCGACGCCCCTGCCCTTAGGCTTGGGCGCCCCAGGCCAGAAGCGCCCCAGCCCTTAGGCTTAGGGAGCCCCATGCTCTGGGCGCCACAGCCCTTAGGCTTAGGGAGCACATGGCCTGGGGCGCCCCAGTCATAGGCTTAGGGAACCCATGGCTTGGGACGCCACAGCACTTCGGCTTAGGGAGCCCCAGTCCTGGGGCGTCCCAGCCCTTAGGCTTTGGGAGCCCCAGCCATGGTACGCCCCAGCCCTTAGGCTTTGGGAGCCCAAGGCCTGGGGAGCCCCAGCCCTTAGGCTTTGGGTGCCCCAGGCCTGGGGCGCTCCAGCCCTTAGGCTTAGGGAGCCCCAGGCCTGGGGCGCTCCAGCCCTTAGGCTTTGGGAGACCAAGGCCTTGGGCGCCCCAGCCCTTAGGCTTTGGGAGCCCCAGGCCTGGGGCGCTCCAGCCCTTCGGCTTACGGAGCCCCAGGCCTGAAGCCCCCCAGTCCTTAGGCTTAGGGAGCCCCAGGCCTGGGGCGCCACAGCCTTTAGGCTTGGGAGCCCGAGGCCTGTGGCCCCCCAGCCCTTCGGCTTTGGGAGCCCCAGGCCTGGGGCGCCCCAACCCTTAAGCTTAGGGAGCCCAAGGGTTGCGACGCCCCTGCCCTTAGGCTTGGGAGCCCCAGGCCAGATGCGCCCCAGCCCTTAGGCTTAGGGAGCCCCAGGCTCTGGGCGCCACAGCCCTTAGGCTTAGGGAGCCCATGGCCTGGGGCGCCCCAGCCACAGGCTTAGGGAACCCATGGCTTGGGACGCCCCAGCCCTTCGGTTTAGGGAGCCCCAGTCCTGGGGCGTCCCAGCCCTTAGGCTTTGGGAGCCTCAGGTATGGTACGCCCCAGCCCTTAGGCTTTGGGAGACCAAGGCCTGGGGTGCCCCAGCCCTTAGGCTTTGGGAGCCCCAGACCTGGGTCGCTGTAGCCCTAAGGCTTAGGGAGCCCCAGGCCTGGGGCGCCCCAGCCCTTAGGATCTGGGAGCCCAAGGCTTGCGACTCCCCAGCCCTTCGGCTTAGGGAGCCCCAGGCCTGAAGCACCCTGCCCTTACGGTTAGGGAGCCCCAAGCATGGGGCGCCCCACCCCTTAGGCTTTGGGAGCTCCAGGCTTGGGGCGCCACATCCTTTAGGATTGGGAGCCTCAGGCCTGTGGCCCCCCAGCCCTTAGGCTTAGGGTGCACCAGGCCTGGGTTGCCCCAGCCTTTAGGCTTTTGGTGCTCCAGCCCTGGGCACCCCAGCCCTTGAGTTTTGGGAGCCCCAGGCCTGGGGCGCCCTAGCCCTTAGGCTTTGGGAACCCCAGGCATGGTACACCCCAGCCCTTAGGCTTTGGGAGACCAAGGCCTTGGGTGCCCCAGCCCTTAGGCTTTGGGAGCCCCAGGCCTGGGGCGCTCCAGCCCTTAGGCTTAGGGAGCCGCAGGCCTGGGGCGCAGCAGCCCTTAGGCTTAGGGAGCCCATGGCCTGGGACGCCCCAGCACTAAGGCTTAGGGCGCGCCAGGCCTAGGGCGCCCCAGCCCTAAGGCTTAGGGCGCGCCAGGCCTAGGGTGCCCCAGCCCTTAGTCTTTGGAAGCCGCAGGCCTGGGGAGCCCCAGCGCTTAGGCTTAGGGTGCCCCAGACCGGGGCGCCCCAGTCCTTAGGCTTTGGGAGCCCAGGCCTGGGGCGCCCCAGCCCTTCGGCTTAGGGAGCCCCTCATGGGGCGGCCCAGCTTAGGCTTTGGGAGGCCCAGGCCCCGGACACCCCAGCCCTTAGGCTTTGGTAGCCCAAGGCCTGGGGCGCCCCAGCCCTTAGGCTTTGGGTGCCCCAGGCCTGGGGCGCTGCAGCCATTAGGCTTAGGGAGCCCCAGGCCTGGGGCCTCCCAGCCCTTAGGCTTAGGGAGCCCCAGGCATGGGGAGCCCCAGGCATGGGGCGCCCCAGCCCTTAGGCTTAGGGAGCCCATGGCCTGGGACGCCCCAGCCCTTCGGCTTTGGGAGCTCCAGGCTTTGGGCGCCACATCCTTTAGGATTGGGAGCCTCAGGCCTGTGGCCCCCCAGCCCTTAGGCTTAGGGAGCCCCAGGCCTGGGTCGCCCCAGCCTTTAGGCTTTTGGTGCTCCAGCCCTGGGCACCCCAGCCCTTGAGTTTTGGGAGCCCCAGGCCTGGGGCGCCCAAGCCCTTAGGCTTTGGGAACCCCAGGCATGGTACACCACAGCCCTTAGGCTTTGGGAGACCAAGGCCTTGGGCGCCCCAGCCCTTAGGCTTTGGGAGCCCCAGGCCTGGGGCGCTCCAGCCCTTAGGCTTAGGGAGCCGCAGGCCTGGGGCGCAGCAGCCCTTAGGCTTAGGGCGCTCCAGGCCTAGGGCGCCCCAGCCCTTAGGCTTTGGAAGCCCCAGGCCTGGGGAGACCCAGCGCTTAGGCTTAGGGTGCCCCAGACCGGGGCGCCCCAGCCCTTAGGCTTTGGGAGCCCAGGCCTGGGGCGCCCCAGCCCTTAGGCTTAGGGAGCCCAAGGGTTGCGACGCCCAGCCCTTAGGCTTGGGCGCCCCAGGCCAGATGCTCCCCAGCCCTTAGGCTTAGGGAGCCCCATGCTCTGGGCGCCACAGCCCTTAGGCTTAGGAAGCACATGGCCTGGGGCGCCCCAGTCATAGGCTTAGGGAACCCATGGCTTGGGACGCCACAGCCCTTCGGCTTAGGGAGCCCCAATCCTGGGGCGTCCCAGCCCTTAGGCTTTGGGAGCCCCAGCCATGGTACGCCCCAGCCCTTAGTCTTTGGGAGCCCAAGGCCTGGGGAACCCCAGCCCTTAGGCTTTGGGTGCCCCAGGCCTGGGGCGCTCAAGCCCTTAGGCTTAGGGAGCCCAAGGCTTGCGACTCCCCAGCCCTTCGGCTTACGGAGCCCCAGGCCTGAATCCCCCCAGTCCTTAGGCTTAGGGAGCCCCAGGCCTGGGGCGCCAAAGCCTTTAGGCTTGGGAGCCCGAGGCCTGTGGCCCCCCAGCCCTTCGGCTTTGGGAGCCCCAGGCCTGGGGCGCGCCAGCACTTCGGCTTAGGGAGCCCAAGGGTTGCGACGCCCCTGTCCTTAGGCTTGGGAGCCCCAGGCATGGTACGCCCCAGCCCTTAGGCTTTGGGAGCCCCAGGCCTGGGGCACCCCAACACTTCGGCTTAGGGAGCCCAAGGGTTGCGACGCCCCTGTCCTTAGGCTTGGGAGCCCCAGGCCTGATGTGCCCCAGCCCTTAGGCTTAGGGAGCCCCAGGCTCTGGGCGCCACAGCCCTTAGGCTTAGGGAGCCCATGGCCTGGGGCGCCCCAGCCACAGGCTTAGGGAACCCATGCCTTGGGATGCCCCAGCCCTTCGGTTTGGGAGCCCCAGTCCTTTGGCGTCCCAGCCCTTAGGCTTTGGGAGCCTCAGGTATGGTACGCCCCAGCCCTTAGGCTTTGGGAGACCAAGGCCTTGGGCGCCCCAGCCCTTAGGTTTTGGGAGCCCCAGGCCAGGGGCGCTCCAGCCCTTAGGCTTATGGAGCCCCAGGCCTGGGGCGCTCCAGCCCTTAGGCTTAGGGAGCCCATGGCCTGGGACGCCCCAGCCCTTCGCTTAGAGCGCGCCAGGCCTAGGGCGCCCCAGCCCTTAGGCTTTGGGAGCCCCAGGCCTGGGTCGCCCCAGCATTTAGGCTTATGGAGCTCCATCCCTGCGGCACTCCAGCTCTTGGGCTTTGGGAGCCCCAAGCCTGGGGCACCCCAGCCCTTTGGCTTTGGGAACCGCCGGCATTGTACGCCCCAGCCCTTAGGCTTTGGGAGCCCAAGGCCTTGGGCGCCCCAGCCCTTAGGCTTTGGGAGCCCAAGGCCAGGGGATCTCCAGCCCTTAGGCTTAGGGAGCCCCAGGCCTGGGGCGCACCAGCCCTTAGGCTTAGGGAGCCCATGGCCTGGGACGCCCCAGCCCTTCGGCATAGGGCGCGCCAGGCCTAGGGCGCTCCAGCCCTTCGGCATAGGGCGCGCCAGGCCTAGGGCGCTCCAGCCCTTAGGCTTTGGGAGCCCCAGGCCTGGGGCGCCCCAGCCCTTAGGCTTTGGGTGCCCCAGACCGGGGCGCCCCAGCCCTTAGTCTTTGGGAGCACCAGGCCTGGGGCGCCCCAACACTTAGGCTTAGGGAGCCCAAGGGTTGCGACGCCCCTGCCCTTAGGCTTGGAGACCCAGGCCAGATGCGCCCCAGCCCTTAGGCTTAGGGAGCCCCAGGCTCTGGGCGCCACAGCCCTTAGACTTAGGGAGCCCTTGGCCTGGGGCGCCCCAGCCATAGGCTTAGGGAACCCATGGCTTGGGCGCCACAGCCCTTCGGCTAAGGGAGCCCCAGTCCTGTGGCATCCCAGCCCTTAGGCTTTGGGAGCCCCAGGCATGGTACGCCCCAGCCCTTAGGCTTAGTGAGTCCCTGGCCTTGGGCGCCCCAGCACTTAGGCTTTGGGAGCCCCTGGCCTGGGGCTCCCCAGCCTTCGGTATAGGGAGCCCCTGGTATGGGGCGTCCCAGCCTTAGGCTTTGGGAGCCACAGGCCTGGGGCGCCCCAGCCCTTAGGCTTTGGGAGCAGAAGGCCTGGGGAGCCCCAGCCCTTAGGCTTTGGGTGCCCCAGGACTGGGGCGCTTCAGCCCTTAGGCTTACGGAGCCCCAGTGCTGAGGCGCAGCAGCCCTTAGGCTAGGGGAGCCCATGGCCTGGGACGCCATAGCCCTTAGATTTAGGGATGCCCAGGCATGGGGGGAACCAGCCCTTCGGGTTTGGGAGCCCCAGGCATGGTACACCCCAGCCCTTAGGCTTAGGGAGCCCCTGGCCTGGCGCGCCCCAGCCCTTAGGCTTTGGGAGCCCAAGGCCTGGAGAGCCCCTGCCCTTAGGCTTTGGGTGCCCCAGGCCTGGGGCGCTTCAGCCCTTAGGCTTAGGGAGCCCCAGTGCTGAGGCGCACCAGCCTTTAGGCTAGGGGAGCCCATGGCCTGGGGAACCCAGCCCTTAGGCTTAGGGTGCCCCAGGCCTGGGGAGACCCAGCTCTTAGGTTTTGGGAGCCCCAGGCCTAGGGCACTCCAGCTTTCAGGCTTAGGGAGCCCAAGGTCTGTGACGCCCCTGCCCTTTGGCTTTGGGAGCCCAAGGTTTTGGGCGCCCCATCCCTTAGGCTTTGGGAGCCCCAGGCCTCGGGCGCTCCAGCCCTTAGGCTTAGGGAGCCCCAAGCCTGGGGCGCACCAGCCTTTAGGCTTAGTGAGCCCATGGCCTGGTATGCCCCAGCCCTTCGGTTTAGGGCGCGCCAGGCCTTGGCGCCCCAGCCCTTAGGCTTTGGGAGCCCCAGGCCTGGGGCGCCCCAGCCCTTAGGCTTAGGGTGCCCCAAGCCTGGGGCGCCCCAGCCCTTAGGCTTTGGGAGCCCAAGGCTTGCGACTCCCCAGCCATTCGGATTAGGGAGCCACAGTCCTGAAGCCCCCCAGTCCTTAGGCTAAGGGAGCCCCAGGCCTGGGGCGCCACAGCTTTTAGGCTTGGGAGACCGAGGACTGTGGCCCCCCAACCCTTCGGCTTTGGGAGCCCCAGCCCTGGGTGCCCCAGCTCTTAGGCGTTGGGAGCCCCAGGCATGGTACGCCCCAGCCCTTAGGCTTTGGGAGCCCCAGGCCTGGGGCACCCCAGCACTTCGGTTTAGGGAGCTTCTGGCCTGGGGCGCCACAGCCCTTAGGCTTAGGGAGCCCCAGGCCTAGGACGCCCCCGCCCCTCGGCTTAGGGAGCCCCAGGCCTGGGACGCCCCAGCCCTTCGGCTTAATGCGCGCCAGGCCTAGGCCCCCCTAGCCCTTAGGCTTTGGGATCCACAGGCATGGGGCGCGCAGCCCTTAGGCTTAGGGTGCCCCAGGTCTGGGGCGCCCCAGCCCTTAAGCTTAGGGAGCCCATGGCCAGGGACGCCACAGCCCTTAGGCTTTGGTAGCCCCAGGCCTGGGGCGCTCCAGCCCTTAGGCTTAGGGAGCCCCAGGCATGGGGCGCCACAGCCCTTAGGCTTATGGAGCCCCAGGTCTGGGACGCCCCCGCCCGTCGGCTTAGGGCGCGCCAGGACTAGGGCGTCCAAGCCCTTAGGCTTTGGGAGCCCCAGGCCTGGGGCGCTCCAGCCCTTAGGCTTAGGGAGCCCCAGGCCTGGGACGCCCCCGCCCATCGGCTTAGGGCGCGCCAGGCCTAGGGCGCCCAAGCCCTTAGGCTTTGGGCGCCCAAGGCTTTGGGCGCCCAAACCCTTAGGCTTTGGGAGCCCCAGGCCTGGGGTGCTGAACCCTTAGGCTTAGGGAGCCCCAGGCCTGGTGCGCACCAGCCCTTAGGTTTAGGGAACCCAAGCTTGGGACGCCCCAGCCCTTCGGCTTAGTGCGCGCCAGGCCTAGGGCGCCCAAGCCCTTAGGCTTTGGGAGCCCCAGGCCTGGGGCGCTCCAGCCCTTAGGCTTAGGGAGCACCAGGCCTGGGGCGCACCAGCCCTTAGGCTTAGGGGGCCCATGGCCTGGGACGCCCCAGCCCTTCGGCTTAGGGCGCGCCAGGCCTTGGGCGCCCCAGCCCTTAGGCTTTGGTAGCCCCAGGCCTGGGGTGCCCCCGCCCGTCGGCTTAGGGTGCCCCACGTCTGGGGCACCCCAGCCCTTAAGCTTAGGGAGCCCATGGCCTAGGGCGCCCAAGCCCTTAGGCTTTGGGAGCCCCAGGCCTGGGTTGCTCCAGCCCTTAGGCTTAGGGAGCCCCAGGCCTGGTGCGCAGCACCCCTTAGGCTTAGGGAGCCCAAGCCTGGGACGCCCCAGACCTTCGGCTTAGGGCGCGCCAGGCCATGGGCGCCCCATCCCTTGTGCTTTGGGAGCCCCAGGCCTGGGGCGCCCCAACCCTTAGGCTTAGGGTGCCCCAAGCCTGGGGCGCCTCAGCCCTTAGGCTTAGAGTGCCCCAAGCCTGGGGCGCCCCAGCCCTTAGGCTTTGGGAGCCCCAGGCCTGGGACACTCCAGCCCTTAGGCTTAGGGAGCCCCAGGCCTGGGGCGCCACAGCCCTTAGGCTTAGGGAGCCCAAGGGCTGCGACGCCCCTGCCCTTAGGATTTGGGAGCCCCAGGCCTGATGGGCCCCAGCCCATAGGCTTACGGAGCCCCAGGCCAGGGGGGACACAGCCCTTCGGAATAGGGAGCCCCAGGGCTGGGGCGTCCCAGCCCTTAAATTTAGGGAGCCCCAGGCAAGGGGCGCCCCAGCTTTTTGGCTTAGGGAGCCCATGGCCTGGGACGCCCCAGCCCTTTGGCTAGGGCGCGTCAGGCCTAGGGTGCCCCAGCCCTTCGGCTTAGGGAACCCCAGGCCTGGGGAGCCCCAGCCCTTAGGCTTAGGGAGCCCAAGGCTTGCAACTCCCCAGCCCTTCGGCTTAGGGAGCCCGAGGCCTGAAGCCCCCCAGTCCTAGCCTTAGGGAGACCCAGGCCTGGGGCGCCACAGCCTTTAGGCTTGGGAGCCAGAGGCCTGTGGCCCCCAGCCCTTCGGCTTTGGGAGCCCCAGGCCTGGGGCGCCCCAGCTCTTAGGCGTTGGGAGCCCCAGGCATGGTACGCCCCAGCCCTTAGGCTTTGGGAGCCCCTGGCATGGGGCGTCCCAACCTTAGAATTGGGAGCCCCAGGCCTGGGGCACACCAGCCCTTAGGCTTAGGGAGCCCCAGGCCTGGGGCGACCCAGCCCTTTCGCTAAGGGAGCCCATGGCCTGATGCGCCCCAGCCCTTAGCCTTAGGGAGCCCCAGGCTCTGGGCGCCACAGCCCTTAGGCTTAGGGAGCCCATGGCCTGGGGCGCCCCAGCCACAGTCTTAGGGAACCCATGGCTTGGGACGCCTCAGCCCTTCGGCTTAGGGAGCCCCTTTCCTGGGGCGTCCCAGCCCTTAGGCTTTGGGAGCCCCAGGCATGGTACGCCCCAGCCCTTAGGCTTAGGGAGCCCCTGGCCTGGGGCGCCCCTGCCCTTAGACTTAGGGAGCCCATGCCTGGGACGCCCAAGCCCTTCGGCTTAGAGCGCGCCAGGCCTAGGGCGCCCAAGCCCATAGGCTTTGGGAGCCCCAGGCCTGGGGCGCTCCAGCCCTTAGGCTTAGGGAGCACCAGGCCTGGGGCGCACCAGCCCTTAGGCTTAGGGAGCCCATGGCCTGGGACGCCCCAGCCCTTCGGCTTAGGGTGCGCCAGGCCTTGGGCGCCCCAGCCCTTAGGCTTTGGGAGCCCCAGGCCTGGGGCGCCCCCGCCCGTCGGCTAAGGGTGCCCCACGTCTGGGGCACCCCAGCCCTTAAGCTTAGGGAGCCCATGGCCTAGGGCGCCCAAGCCCTTAGGCTTTGGGCGGCCAAGGCTTTGGGCGCCCCAACCCTTAGGCTTTGGGAGCCCCAGGCCTGGGGTGCTCCAGCCCTTAGGCTTAAGGAGCCCCAGGCCTGGTGCGCATCAGCCCTTAGGCTTAGGGAGCCCAAGCCTGGGACGCCTCAGCCCTTCGGCTTAGGGCGCACCAGGCCTTGGGCGCCCCATCCCTTAGGCTTTGGGAGCCCCAGGCCTGGGGCGCCCCAGCCCTTAGGCTTAGGGTGCCCCAAGCCTGGGGCGCCTCAGCCCTTTGGCTTAGGGTGCCCCAAGCCTGGGGCGCCCCAGCCCTTAGGCTTTGGGAGCCCCAGTCCTGGGGCACTTCAGCCCTTAGGCTTAGGTCGCCCCAGGCCTGGGGCGCCACAGCCCTTAGGCTTTGGGAGCCCCAGACCTGGGGCGCCACAGCCCTTAGGCTTAGGGAGCCCCAGGCCAGGGGGGACACAGCCCTTCGGAATAGGGAGCCCCAGGGCTGGGGCGTCCCATCCCTTAGATTTAGGGAGCCCCAGGCTAGGGGCGCCCCAGCCTTTTGGCTTAGGGAGCCCATGGCCTGGGACGCCCCAGCCCTTTGGCTAGGGCGCGCCAGGCCTAGGGCGCCCCAGCCCTTCGGCTTAGGGAGCCCCTGGCCTGGGGCGCCCAAGCCCTTAGG
This sequence comes from Tenrec ecaudatus, assembly GCF_050624435.1. Lineage (NCBI taxonomy): Eukaryota > Metazoa > Chordata > Mammalia > Afrosoricida > Tenrecidae > Tenrec > Tenrec ecaudatus. Next base: position 2,751,464 of record NW_027457632.1, on the reverse strand, counting down.
CTTAGGGAGCCCAAGGCTTGCGACTCCCCAGCCCTTCGGCTTAGGGAGCCCCAGGCCTGAAGCCCCCCAGTCCTTAGGCTTAGGGAGCCCCAGGCCTGGGGTGCCCCAGCTCTTAGGCGTTGGGAGCCCCAGGAATGGTACACCCCAGCCCTTAGGCTTTGGGAGCCCCAGGCCTGGGGCACCCCAGCACTTCGGCTTAGGGAGCCCCTGGCATGTGGCGTCCTAGCCTTAGAATTGGGAGCCCCAGGCCTGGGGCACTCCAGCCCTTAGGCTTACGGTGCCCCAGACCGGGGCGCCCCAGCCCTTAGGCTTTGGGAGCCCCAGGCCTGGGGCGCCCCAACCCTTAGGCTTATGGAGCCCAAGGATTGCGACGCCCCTGCCCTTAGGCTTGGGAGCCCCAGGCCTGATGCGCCCCAGCCCTTAGGCTTAGGGAGCCCCAGCCTCTGGGCGCCACAGCCCTTAGGCTTAGGGAGCCAATGGCCTGGGGCGCCTCAGCCACAGGCTTAGGGAACCCATGGCTTGGGACACCCTAGCCCTTCGGCTTAGGGAGCCCCAGTCCTGGGGCGTCCCAGCCCTTAGGCTTTGGGAGCCCCAGGCAGGGTACGCCCCAGCCCTTAGGCTTAGGGAGCCCCTGGCCTGGGGCGCCCCTGCCCTTAGGCTTTGGGAGCCCCAGGCCTGGGGAGCCCCAGCACTTAGGCTTAGGGAGCCCCTGGCATGGGGCGTCCCAGCCTTAGGCTTTGGGAGCCACAGGCCTGGGGCGCCCCAGCCCTTAGGCTTTGGGAGCCCAAGGCTTGAGGCGCCCCAGCCCTTACGCTTTGTGTGCCCCAGGCCTGGGGCGCTCCAGCCCTTAGGCTTAGGGAGCCCCAGTGCTGGGGCGCACCAGCCCTTAGGCTAGGGGAGCCCATGGCCTGGGACGCCCCAGCTCTTAGACTTAGGGAGCCCCAGGCCTGGGGGGACCCAGCCCTTCGGGTTTGGGAGCCCCAGGCATGGTACACCCCAGCCCTTAGGCTTAGGGAGCCCCAGGCCTGGGGCGCAGCAGCCCTTAGGCTTAGGGAGCCCATGGCCTGGGACACCCCAGCCCTTCGGCTTAGGGAGCGCCAGGCCTAGGGCGCCCAAGCCCTTAGGCTTAGGGTGCCCCAGGCCTGGGGAGACCCAGCTCTTAGGCTTTGGGAGCCCCAGGCCTAGGGCACTCCAGCTTTTAGGCTTAGGGAACCCAAGGGCTGTGACGCCCCTGCCCTTAGGCTTTGTGAGCCCAAGGCTTTGAGCGCCGGGACACTTAGGCTTTGGAAGCCCCAGGCCTGGGCGCTCCAGCCTTTAGGCTTAGGGAGCCCCAGGCCTGGGGCGCACCAGCCCTTAGGCTTAGGGAGCCCAAGCCTGGGACGCCCCAGCCCTTCGGCTTAGGGCGCGCCAGGCCTTGGGCGCCCCATCCCTTAGGCTTTGGGAGCCCCAGGCCTAGGGTGCCCCAGCCCTTAGGCTTAGGGTGCCCCAAGCCTGGGGCGCCCCAGCCCTTAGGCTTAGGGAGCCCAAGGCCTGGGGCGCCACAGCCTTAGCCTTTGGGAGCCCCAGACCTGGGGAGCCACAGCCCTTAGGCTTAGGGAGCCCAATGGCTGCGACGCCCCTGCCCTTAGGATTTGGGAGCCCCAGGCCTAGGGCACTCCAGCTTTCAGGCTTAGGGAGCCCAAGGCCTGTAAAGCTCCTGCCCTTAGACTTTGGGAGCCCAAGGCTTTGGGCGCCCCAACCCTTAGGCTTTGGGAGCCGCAGGCCTTGGGCGCTCCAGCCCTTAGGCTTAGGGAGCCCCAAGCCTGGGGCGCACCAGCCCTTAGGCTTAGGGAGCCCATGGCCTGGGATTCCCCAGCCCTTCGGTTTAGGGCGCCCCAGGCGTTGGGCGCCCCAGCCCTTAGGCTTTGGGAGCCCCAGGCCTGGGGTTCCCCAGTCCTTAGGCTTAGGGTGCCCCAGACCGGGGCGCCCCAGCCCTTAGGCTTTGGGAGCCCCAGGCCTGGGGCGCCCCAGCCCTTAGGCTTAGGGAGCCCAAGGGTTGCGACGCCCCTGCCAGTAGGCTTGGTAGCCCCAGGCCTGATGCACCCCAGCCCTTAGGCTTAGGGAGCCCCACGCTCTGGGCGCCACCGCCCTTAGGCTTAGTGAGCCCATGACCTGGGGCGCCCCAGCCATAGGCTTAGGGAACCCATGGCTTGGGACGCCCCAGCCCTTCGGCTTAGGGAGCCCCTGTCCTGGGGCGTACCAGCCCTTAGGTTATGGGAGCCCCAGGCATGGTACGCCCCAGCACTTAGACTTAGGGGGCCCCTGGCCTGGGGCGCTCCTGCCTTTAGGCTTTGAGAGCCCCAGGCCTGGGGCGCCCCAGCACTTAGGCTTTGGGAGCCCCTGGCCCTGGGCGCCTCAACCCTTCGGCTTAGGGAGCCCCTGGCATGGGGCCTCCCAGCTTTAGGCTTTGGGAGCCACAGGCCTGGGGCGCCCCAGCCCTTAGGCTTTGGGAGCCCAAGGCTTGGTGCGCCCCATCCCTTAGGCTTTGGGTGCCCCAGGCCTGGGGCGCTCCAGCCCTTAGGCTTAGGGAGCCCCAGTGCTGGGGCGCACCAGCCCTTAGGCTAGGGGAGCCCATGGCCTGGGACGCCCCAGCCCTTAGATTTAGGGAGCCCCAGGCCTCGGGGGAACCAACCCTTCGGGTTTGGGAGCCCCAGGCATGGTACACCCCAGGCCTTAGGCTTAGGGAGGCCCAGACCTGGGGCGCACCAGCCCTTAGGCTTAGGGAGCCCATGGCCTGGAACACCAAGCCCTTAGGCTTAGGGTGCCCCAGGCCTTGGGAGACCCAGCTCTTAGGCTTTGGGAGCCCCAAGCCTAGGGCACTCCAGCTTTTAGGCTTAGGGCACCCAAGGGTTGTGACTCCCCTGCCCTTAGGCTTTGGGAGCCCAAGGCTTTGGGCGCCCCAACCCTTAGGCTTTGGGAGCCCCAGGCCTGGGGCGCTCCAGCCCTTAGGCTTAGGGAGCCCCCGGCCTGGGGCGCACCAGCCCTTAGGCTTAGGGAGCCCATGGCCTGGGACGCCCCAGCCCTTCGGGTTTGGGAGCCCCAGACCTGGGGCGCCGAAGCCCTTAGGCTGAGGGAGACCAAGGGCTGCGACGCCCCTGCCCTTAGGCTTTGGGAGCCCCAGGCCTGATGCGCCCCAGCCCTTAGGCTTAGGGAGCCCCAGGCCCTGGGCTCCACAGCCCTTAGGCTTTGGGAGCCCCAGGCCTGATGCGCCCCTGCCTTAGGCTTAGGGAGCCCCAGGCACTGGGCGCCACAGCCCTTAGGCTTAGGGAGCCCAGGGCCTGGGACGCCCCAGCCCTTCGGCTTAGTGAGACCAGGCCTGGGGCGTCCCAGCCCTTAGGCTTAGGGAGCCCCAGGCCTGAGGCGCCCCAGCCCTTAGGATTAGGTAACCCATGGCTTGGGATGCCCCAGCCCTTTGGCTTTGAGAGCCCCAGTCCTGGGGCGCCCCAGCCCTTAGGCTTTGGGAGACCAAGGCCTGGGGCGCCCCAGCCCTTAGGATTTTGGAGCCCTAGGCCTGGGGCGCTCCAGCCCTTAGGCTTAGGGAGCCCCAGGCCTGGGACGCACCAGCCCTTAGGCTTAGGGAGCCCATGGCCTGGGACGCCCCAGCCCTTCGGCTAAGGGCGCGCCAGTCCTAGCGCGCCCCAGCCCTTTGGCTTTGGGTGCCCCAGGCCTGGGACGCCCAGCCCTTAGGCTTTGGTAGCCCCAGGCCTGGGGCGCCCCAGCCCTTAGACTTAGGGAGCCCCAGGCCTGCGGTGACCCAGCCCTTCGGCTCAGGTAACCCCAGCCCTGGGGCGTCCTAGCCCTTAGGCTTTGGTAGCCCCAGGCCTGGGGCGCCACTACCCTTAGGCTTAGGGAGCCCATGGCCTGGGACGCCCCAGCCCTTCGGCTTAGGGAGCCGCATGCATGGTACTCCCCATCCCTTAGGCTTAGGGAACCCCTGGCCTGGGGCGCCCCAGCCCTTAGGCTTTGGGAGCTTCAGTCCTGGGGCGCCCCATCCCTCAGGCTTAGAGAACCCCAGGCCTAAGGCGCCCCAGCTCTTAGGGTTACGGAGCCCAAGACCTGGGGCGCCCCAGCCCTTAGGCTTTGGGAGCCCATGGCCTGGGACGCCCCAGCCCATAGGCTTAGGGAGCCCCAGCCTGGGACGCCCCCGCCCTTCGGCTTAGGGCGCGCCAGGCCTAGGGCGCCCCAGCCCTTAGGCTTTGGGAGCCCTAGACCTGGGGCGACCCAGCCCTTAGGCTTTGGGAGCCCAAGGGCTACGACGCCCCAGCCCTTCGGCTTTGGGAGCCCCAGGCCAGATGCGCCCCAGCCCTTAGGCTTAGGGAGCCCCAGGCCTGGGGCGCCACAGCCCTTAGTCTTAGGGAGCCCCAGGCCTGGGACGACCCCACCCTTCGGCTTAGGGCGCGCCAGGCCTGGGGCGCCCTAACCCTTAGGCTTTGGGAGCCCTAGACCTGTGTCGCCCCAGCCCTTAGGCTTAGGGAGCCCATGGGCTGCGACGCCCCTGCCCTTAGGCTTTGGGAGCCCCAGGCCTGATACGCCCCAGCCCTTAGGCTTAGGGAGCCCTAGGCCTAGGGCGCCACAGTCCTTAGGCTTAGGGAGCCCATGGCCTGGGACGCCCCAGCCCTTCGGCTTAGGGAGCCCCAGTTCTGGGGCGTCCCAACCCTTAGGCTTAGGGAGCAACAGGCCTGGGGCGCCCCAGCTCTTAGGCTTAGGGAGCCCCAGGCCTGGGGCGCACCAGCCCTTAGGTTTAGGGATCCCAGGCCTGGGGCGCCCCAACCCTTAGGCTTAGGTAGTCCCATGCCTGAGGCGCCCCAGGCCTTAGGCTTTGGGAGCCCCAGGCCTGGGGCGCCCCAGCCCTTAGGCTTTGGGATTCCCAGGCCTGGGGCGCCCCAGACCTTAATATTTGGGAGACCAAGGCCTGGGGCGCCCCAGCCTTTAGGATTTGGGAGCCCCAGGCCTAGGGCACCCCAGCCCTTAGCCTTTGGGAGCTCCAGTTCTGGGGTGACCCATACCTTAATCTTTGGGAGCCCCAGGCCTGGGCCGCGAATGCCCTTAGGTTTTGGGAGCCACAGGGCTGGGCGCGCCAGCCCTTAGGCTTTGGGAGTCCCAGGCCTGGGGCGCCCCAGCCCTTAGGCTTTGAGAGCCGAAGGCCTGGGGCGCCCCAGCCCTTAGGCTTTGGGAGCCCCAGGCCTGGGGAGCCCCAGCCCTTAGGCTTTGGGATCCCCAGGCCTGGGACGCCCCAGCCCTTTGGCTTAGGGCGCGACAGGCCTAGGGCGCCCCAGCCCTTAGGCTTTGGGAGCCCTAGACCTGGGGCGCTCTGCCCTTAGGCTTAGGGTGCCCCAGGCGGGGGCGCCCCAGCCTTTAGGCTTTGGGAGCCCAAGACCTGGGGCGCTCCAGCCCTTAAGCTTAGGGAGCCCCAGGCTTGGGGCGCCCCAGCCTTTATACTATGGGAGCCCCAGACCTGGGTCGCCCCAGCCCTTAGGCTTAGGGAGGCCAAAGGCTGCGACGACCCTGCCCTTAAGCTTAGGGAGCCCCAAGCCTGGGGCGCCACAGCCCTTAGGCTTATGGAGCCCCAGGCCTGGGGCGCCCCAGCCCTTAGTCTTAGGGATCCCATGGCCTGGTACGCCCCAGCCCTTCGGCTTTGAGAGCCCCAGGCCTGGGGCGTCCCAGCCCTTAGGCTTAGGGAGCCCCAGGCTTGGGGCGCCCCAGCCCTTAGGCTTAGGGATCCCATGGCCTGGGGCATCCCAGCCCTTAGGCTTAGGGTGCCCCAGGCCTGGGTCGCCCCAGCCCTTAGGCTTTGGGAGCCCTGAACTGGGGCGCCCCAGCCCTTGGGCTTAGGGTGCCCCAGGCCTGGGGCGCCCCAGCTCTTAGGCTATGGGAACCCCAGGCCTGGGGCGCTCCAGCCCTTAGGCTTAGGGAGCCCAAGGGCTGCGACGCCCCTGCCCTTAGCCTTTTGGAGCCCCGGGCCTGATGCGCCCCAGCCCTTAGGCTTAGGGAGACCCAGGCCTAGGGCGCCACAGTCCTTAGGCTTACGGAACCCATGGCCTGGACGCCCCAGCCCTTTTGCTTTGGGAGCCCCAGTTCTGGGGCGTCCCAACCCTTAGGATTTGGTAGCCCCAGGCCTGGGGCGCCCCAGCCCTTAGGCTTAGGGAGCCCCAGGCCAGGGGTGACCCAGCCCTTCGGCTTAGGGCACTCCAGGCCTAGGGCGCCCCAGCCTTTATGCTCTGGGAGCCCAAGGCCTGGGGCGCCCCCGTCCTTCGCATTAGGGAGCCCCAAGCCTGGGATACCCCGCCCTTAGGCTTAGGGAGCCCCAGAACTGTGGAGCCCCAGCCTTAGTCTTTGGGAGCTCCAGGCCTGGGGGGCCCAGCCCTTAGGCTTTGGGAGCACCAGGCCTATGGCGACCAAGCCCTTAGGGTAAGGAAGGCCTAGGCCTGGGAAGCTCCATCCCTGAGGCTTAGGGAGCCCCAGGCCTGGGGCGCCACAGCCCTTAGGCTTTGGGAGCTCCAGTCTTGGAGCGCCCCATCCCTTAGGCTTAGAGAACCCCAGGCCTGGGGCGCCCCAGCTCTTAGGCTTAGGGAGCCCCAGACCTGTGGCGCCCCAGCCTTAGGCTTTGGGAGCTCCAGGACTGGGGCGCCCCAGCCCTTAGGCTTTGGGAGCCCCAGGCCTGGGGCACTCCAGCCCTTTGGCTTACGGAGCCCCAGCCCTGGGGCACCCAGCACTTAGGCTTTGGGAACCCCAGTCTTGGGGTGCTCCAGCCCTTAGGCTTTGGGAGGCCCAGGTCTGCGGCGCCCCAGCCCTTAGGAGTTGGGAGCCCGAGGGCTGGGTTGCCCCTGCTTGTAGGCTTAGGGAGCCCCTGGCCTGGGGCGCCCCAACCCTTAGGCTTAGGGAGCTCCTGGCCTGGGGCGCCACAGCCCTTAGGTTAGGGAGCTCCAAGCCTGGGGCGCCACAGCCTTTAGGCTTAGGGAGCCCCAGGCCTTTGGCCCCCCAGCCCTTAGGCTTAGGGACCCGCAGGACTGGGTCGGCCCAGCTTTTAGGCTTTTGGAGCTTTCGCCCTGGGGCACTCCAGCCCTTAGGCTTTGGGAGCCCCAGGCCTGGGGCGCCCCAGCCCTTAGGCTTGGGAGCCCCAGGCCTGGGGCACCCAGCACTTAGGCTTTGGGAGCCCCAGTCATGGGGTGCCCCAGGTCTTAAGCTTTGGGAGGCCCAGGTCTGCGGCTCCCCAGCCCTTAGGCGTTGGGAGCCCCAGGCCTGGGGCGCCCCCGTCCTTCGCATTAGGGAGCCCCAGGCCTGGGATACCCCGCCCTTAGGCTTTGGGCGCCCCAGGCATAGGGTGTCCCAGCCCTTCGGCTAGGGAGCCCCAGACCTAGTGGGCCCCAGCCCGTCGCATTAGGGATCCCCTGGCCTGGGGCGTGCCAGCCCTTAGGCTTAGGGAGCCCCAGTCCTGGGACGCCCCCGCCCTTCGGCTTAGGGCACGCCAGGCCTAGGGCGCCCCAGCCTTTATGCTTTGGGAGCCCAAGGCCTGGGGCGCCCAAGGCCTTAGGCTTTGGGAGCCCCTGGCCTGGGGCGCTCCAGCCCTTAGGCTTAGGGAGCCCCAGGCCTGGGGCGCACCAGGCCTTAGGCTTAGGGAGCCCATGGCCTGGGACGCCCCAGCCCTTTGGCTTAGGGCGCGGTAGGCCTAGACGGCCCCAGCCCTTAGGCTTTGGGAGCCCTAGACCTGGGGCGCACCAGCCCTTAGGCTTAGGGTGCCCCAGGCCTGGTGGGCCCCAGCCCGTCGCATTAGGGATCCCCTGGCCTGGGGCGTGCCAGCCCATAGGCTTAGGGAGCCCCAGTCCTGGGACGCCCCCGCCCTTCGGCTTAGGGCACGCCAGGCCTAGGGCGCCCCAGCCTTTATGCTTTGGGAGCCCAAGGCCTGGGGTGCCCAAGGCCTTAGGCTTTGGGAGCCCCTGGCCTGGGGCGCTCCAGCCCTTAGGCTTAGGGAGCCCCAGGCCTGGGGCGCACCAGCCCTTAGGCTTAGGGAGCCCATGGCCTGGGACGCCCCAGCCCTTTGGCTTAGGGCGCGGTAGGCCTAGGCGGCCCCAGCCCTTAGGCTTTGGGAGCCCTAGACCTGGGGCGCGCCAGCCCTTAGGCTTAGGGTGCCCCAGGCCTGGGGCGCCCCAGCCCTTAGGTTTGGGAGACCAAGGGCTGTGACGCCCCTGTCCTTAGGGTTTGGGAGCCCCTGGCCTGATGCGCCCCAGCCCTTAGGCTTAGGGAGCCCCAGGCCTGGGGCTCCACAGCCCTTAGGCTTAAGGAGACCATGGCGTGGGACGCCCCAGCCATATGGCTTAGGGCACGCTAGGCCTAGGGCGCCCCAGCCCTTAGGCTTTGGGAGCCCTAGACCTGGGGAGTCCCAGCCCTTAGGCTTAGGGTGCCCCAGGCCTGGGGCACCCCAGCCCTTAGGCGTTGGGAGCCCTAGACCTGGGGCGCTCCAGCCCTTAGGGTTAGAGAGCCCAGGCCAAGGGCGCCCAAGCCCTTAGGCTTAGGGAGCACAAGGCCTGTGACGCCCCTGTCCTTAGCCTTGCGAGCCCAAGGCCTGATGCGCCCGAACCCTTAGGCTTAGGGAGCCCCAGGCCAGGGGCGCCACAGCCCTTAGGCTTAGGGAGACCATGGCCTGGGACGCCCCAGCTCTTCGGCTTAGGGAGCCCCAAGCCTGGGGCGTCCCTGCCCTTAGGCTTACGGAGCCCATGGCCTGGGATGCCCCAGCCCTTCGGCCTAGGGAGCCCCAGGCCTGGGGCGCCACAGCCCTTAGGCTTTGGTATTCCCAGGCTGCGGCGCCCCAGCCCTTCGGCTTAGGGAGCCCCCGTGTTGGGGCGTCAAAGCCCTTAGGTTTAGGGAGCCCCAGGCATGGGGCGCCCCAGCCTTTTGGCTGAGGGAGCCCATGGCCTGGAACGCCCCAGCCCTTCGGCTAGGGCGCGCCAGACCTAGGGCGCCCCAGCACTTAGGCTTTGGGAGCCCAGGGTCTGGGGTGCCCCAGCCCTTAGGCTTTGGGAGCCCCAGGCCTGGGGCGCCCCACCCCTTAGGCTTTGGGAGCTCCAGGCCTGGGCCGCCACAGCCTTTAGGCTTGGGAGCCCGAGGCCTGTGGCTCCACAGCCCTTCGGCTTTGGGAGACCCAGGCCTGGTGCGCCCTAGCCCTAAGGCGTTGGGAGCCCCAGGCATGGTACGCCCCAGCCCTTAGGCTTTGGGAGTCCCAGGCCTGGGGCACCACAGGACTTCGGCTTTGGGAGCTTCTGGCCTGGGGCGCGACAGCCCTTAGGCTTAGGGAGCCCCAGGCCTGGGACGCCCCCGCCCATCGGCTTAGGGAGCCCCAGGCCTGGGACGCCCCAGCACTTCTGCTTAGGGCGCGCCAGGCCTAGGCCGCCCTAGCCCTTAGGCTTTGGGATCCACAGGCGTGGGGCGCGCAGCCCTTAGGCTTAGGGTGCCCCAGCACTGGGGCGCCCCAACCCTTAAGCTTAGGGAGCCCATGGCCAGGGACGCCCCAGCCCTTAGGCTTAAGGAGACCATGGCCTGGGACGCCCCAGCCATATGGCTTAGGGCGCACTAGACCTGGGGCGCCCCAGCCCTTAGGCTTTGGAACTCCAGGCCTGGGACGCCCCAGCCTTTTGGCTTAGGGAGCCCCAGGCCTGTGGCCCCCCAGCCCTTCGGCAAGGGCGCGCCAGGCCTAAGGCGCCGCAGCCCTTAGGCTTTGGGAGCCCAAGGCCTGCGGCGCCCCAGCCCTTAGGCTTTGGGAGGCCTAGACCTGGGGCGCTCCAGCCCTTAGGCTTAGAGAGCCCCAGGCCACGGGCGCCCCAGCCCTTAGGCTTAGGGAGCACAAGGGCTGCGACGCCCCTGTCCTTAGACTTGCGAGCCCAAGGCCTGATGCGCCCGAGCCCTTAGGCTTAGGGAGCCCCAGGCCAGGGGCGCCACAGCCCTTAGGCTTAGGGAGCCCAAGGCTTGCGACTCCCCAGCCATTCGGCTTAGGGAGCCCCAGGCCTGAAGACCCCCAGTCCTTAGGCTAAGGGAGCCCCAGGCCTGGGGCGCCACAGCCTTTAGGATTAGGAGCCCGAGGCCTGTGGCTCCCCAGCCCTTCGGCTTTGGGAGCCCCAGGCCTGGGTGCCCCAGCTCTTAGGCGTTGGGAGCCCCAGGCATGGTACGCCCCAGCCCTTAGGCTTTGGGAGCCCCAGGCTTGGGGCACCCCAGCACTTCGGCTTAGGGAGCTTCTGGCCTGGGGCGCCACAGCCCTTAGGCTTAGGGAGCCCCAGGCCTGGGACGCCCCCGCCGTCGGATTAGGGAGACCCAGCCCTGGGATGCCCCACCCCTTCGGCATAGTGCGCGCCAGCCCTAGGCCGCCCTAACCATTAGGCTTTGGGATCCACAGGCATGGGGCGCGCAGCCCATAGGCTTAGGGTGCCCCAGGTCTGAGGCGCCCCAACCCTTAAGCTTAGGGAGCCCATGGCCAGGGACGCCCCAGCCCTTAGGCTTTGGTACCCCCAGGCCTGTGGCTCTCCAGCCCTTAGGCTTAGGGAGCCCCAGGCCTGGGGCGCCACAGCCCTTAGGCTTAGGGAGCCCCAGGTCTGTGACGCCCCCGCCCGTCGGCTTAGGGCGCGCCAGCACAAGGGCGCCCAAGCCCTTAGGCTTTGGGAGCCCCAGGCCTGGGGCGCTCCAGCCCTTAGGCTTAGGGAGCCCCAGGCCTGGGACGCCCCCTCCCATCGGCTTAGGGCGCGCCAGGCCTAGGGCGCCCAAGCCCTTAGGCTTTGGGAGCCCCAGGCCTGGGGCGCTCCAGCCCTTAGGCTTAGGGAGCACCAGGCCTGGGGCGCACCAGCACTTAGGCTTAGGGAGCCCATGGCCTGGGACGCCCCAGCCCTTCGGCTTAGGGCGCGCCAGGCCTTGGGCGCCCCAGCCCTTAGGCTTTGGGAGCCCCAGGCCTGGGGCACCCCCGCCCGTCTGCTTAGGGTGCCCCACGTCTGGGGCACCCCAGACCTTAAGCTTAGGGAGCCCATGGCCTAGGGCGCCCAAGCCCTTAGGCTTTGGGAGCCCCAGGCCTGGGGTGCTCCCGCCCTTAGGCTTAGGGAGCCCCAGGCCTGGTGCGCACCAGCCCTTAGGCTTAGGGAACCCAAGCCTGGGACGCCCCAGCCCTTCGGCTTAGGGCGCGCCAGGCCTAGGGCGCCCAAGCCCTTAGGCTTTGGGAGCCCCAGGCCTGGGGCACTCCAGCCCTTAGGCTTAGGGAGCCCCAGGCCTGGAGCGCCACAGCCCTTATGCTTAGGGAGCCCAAGGGCTGCGACGCCCCTGCCCTTAGATTTGGGAGCCCCAGGCCTGATGGGCCCCAGCCCTTTGGCTTAGGGAGCCCCAGGCCAGGGGGGACACAGCCCTTCGGAATAGGGAGCCCCAGGGCTGGAGCATCCCAGCTCTTAGATTTAGGGAGCACCAGGCAAGGGGCGCCCCAGCTTTTTGGTTTAGGGAGCCCATGGCCTGGGACGCCCCAGCCCTTTGGCTAGGGCGCGCCAGGCCTAGGGCGCCCCAGTCCTTCGGCTTAGGGAGCCCCAGTCCTGGGGAGCCCCAGCCCTTAGGCTTAGGGAGCCCAAGGCTTGCAACTCCCCAGCCCTTCGGCTTAGGGAGCCCCAGGCCTGAAGCCCCCCAGTCCTTAGGCTTAGGGAGCCCCAGGCCTGGGGCGCCACAGCCTTTAGGCTTGGGAGCCCGAGGCCTGTGGCCCTCCAACCCTTCGGCTTTGGGAGCCCCAGGCCTGGGGTGCCCCAGCTCTTAGGCGTTTGGATCCCCAGGCATGGTACGCACCAGCCCTTAGGCTTTGGGAGCCCCAGGCCTGGGACACCCCAGCACTTCGGCTTAGGGAGCCCCTGGCATGGGGCGTCCCAGCCTTAGAATTGGGAGCCCCAGGCCTGGGGCACTCCAGCCCTTAGGCTTAGGGAGCCCATGGCCTGATGCGCCCCAGCCCTTAGGCTTTGGGAGCCCCTGGCCTGGGGCGCCCCAGCCCTTCGGCTTAGGGAGCCCCTGGCATGGGGCGTCCCAGCCTTAGGCTTTGGGAGCCACAGGCCTGGGGCGCCCAAGCCCTTAGGCTTTGGGAGCCCAAGGCCTGGGGCGCCCCAAACCGTAGGCTTTGGGTGCCCCAGGCCTGGGGCGCTCCAGCCCTTAGGCTTATGGAGCCCCAGTGCTGGGGCGCACCAGCCCTTATGCTAGGGGAGCCCATGGCCTGGGACGCCCCAGCCCTTAGACTTAGGGAGCCCCAGGCCTGGGGGGACCCAACGCTTCGGGTTTGGGAGCCCCAGGGATGGTACACTCCAGCCCTTAGGCTTAGGGAGCCCCAGGCCTGGGGTCCACCAGCCCTTAGGCTTAGGGAGCCCATGGCCTGGGACGCCCCAGACCTTCGGCTTAGGGAGCCCCAGGCCTGGGGCACACCAGCCATTAGGCTTAGGGAGCCCCAGGCCTGGAGCACACCAGCCCTTAGGCTTAGGGAGCCCATGGCCTGGGACGCCCCAGCCCTTAGGTTTTGGCAGCCCCAGGCCTTGGGCGCCCCAGCCCTTACACTTAGGGTGCCCCAATTCTGGGGCGCCCCAGCCCTTAGGCTTTGGGAGCCCCAGGCCTGGGGCACTCCAGCCCTTACTCTTAGGGAGCCCCAGGCCTGGGGCGCCCCAGCCCTTAGGCTTTGGGAGCACCAGACCTGGGGCGCCACAGCTCTTAGGCTTTGGGAGCCCCAGGACTGGGGTGCTCCAACCCTAAGGCTTAGGGATCCCCAGGCCGGGGTGCCCCAGCCCTTAGGCTTAGGGAGCCCAACGCTTGCGACTCCCCAGCCCTTCGGCTTAGGGAGCCCCAGGCCTGAATCCCCCAGGCCTTAGGCTTAGGGAGCCCCTTTCCTGGGGCGCCCCAGCGCTTCGGCTTAGGGAGCCCCTGGCATGGGGCGTCCCAGCCTTAGAATTGGGAGCCCCAGGCCTGGGGCGCCCAAGCCCTTAGGCTTTGGGAGCCCAAGGCCTGGGGCGCCCAGCCCTTAGGCTTTGGGTGCCCCAGGCCTAGGGCGCCCTAGCCCTTGGGCTTAGGGAGTCCCTGGCCTGGGGCGCCCCAGCCCTTAGGCTTTGGGAGCCCAAGGCCTGGGGCGCCCAAGCCCTTAGGCTTAGGGAGCCCCAGGCCTGGGGCGCACCAGCCCTTAGGTTTAGGGAGCCCATGGCCTGGGACGCCCCAGCCCTTCGGCTTAGGGAGCACCAGGCCTAGGGCGCCCCAGCCCTTAGGCTTTGGGATCTTCAGACCTGGGGCGCCCAGCCCTTAGGCTTAGGGTGCCCCAGGCCTGGGAGACCCAGCTCTTAGGCTTTTGGAGCCCCAGGCCTAGGGCACTCCAGCTTTCAGGCTTAGGGAGCCCAAGGGCTGTGACGCCCCAACCCTTAGATTTTGGGAGCTCCAGGCCTGGGGCGCTCCAGTACTTAGGCTTAGGGAGCCCCAAGCCTGGGGCGCGACCAGCCATTAGGCTTAGGGAGCCCATGGCCTGGGATGCCCCAGCCCTTCGGTTTAGGGCGCGCCGGTCCTTGGGCGCCCCAGCCCTTAGGCTTTGGGAGCCCCAAGCCTGGGGCGACCCCAGACCTTAGGCTTTTGGCGCACCAGACCGGGGCGCCCCAGCCCTTAGGCTTTGGGAGCCCCAGGCCTGGGGCTCCCCAGCACTTAGGCTTAGGGAGCCCAACGGTTGCGACGCCCCTGCCCTTAGGCTTGGGACCCCCAGGCTGATGCGTCCAAGCCCTTAGGCTTAGGGAGCCCCAGTCTCTGGGCTCCACAGCCCTTAGGCTTAGGGAGTCCATGGCCTGGGGCACCCCAGCCAAAGGCTTAGGGAATCCATGCCTTTGGACGCCCCAGATTTCGGCTTAGGGAGCCCCAGTCCTGGGGCGTTCCAGCCCTTAGGCTTTGGGAGCCCCAGGCATGGTACGCCCCAACCCTTAGGCTTATGGAGCCCCTGGCCTGGGGCGCCCCTGCCCTTAGGCTTTGGGAGCCCCAAGCCTGGGGCGCCCCAGCACTTAGGCTTTGGGAGCCCCTGGCATTGGGCGTCCCAGCCTTAGGCTTTGGGAGCCACAGGCCTGGGTCGCCCCAGCCCTTAGGCTTTGGGAGCCCAAGGCCTGGGGCCTCCCAGCCCTTAGGCTTTGGGTGACCCAGGCCTGGGGCGCTCCAGCCCTTAGGCTTAGGGAGCCCCAGTGCTGGGGCGCACCAGCCCTTAGGCTAGGGGAGCCCATGGCCTGGGACGCCCCAGCCCTTAGACTTAGGGAGCCCCAGGCCTGGGGGGACCCAGCCCTTCGGGTTTGGGAGCCCCAGGGATGGTACACCCCAGCCCTTAGGCTTAGGGAGCCCCTGGCCTGGGGCGCACCAGCCCTTAGGCTTAGGGAGCCCATGGCCTGGGACGCCCTAGCCCTTCGGCTTAGGGTGCGCCAGGCCTAGGGCGCCCCAGCCCTTAGGCTTAGGGTGCCCCAGGCCTGGGGAGACCCAGCTCTTAGGCTTTGGGAGCCCCAAGCCTGGGGCGCCCAGCACTTAGGCTTTGGGAGCCCCTGGAATTGGGCTTCCCAGCCTTAGGCTTTGGGAGCCACAGGCCTGGGGCGCCTCAGCCCTTAGGCTTTGGGAGCCCAAGACCTGGGGCGTCCCAGCCCTTAGGCTTTGGGTGCCCCAGGCCTGGGGCGCTCCAGCCCTTAGGCTTAGGGAGCCCCAGTGCTGGGGCGCACCAGCCCTAAGGCTAGGGGAGCCCATGGCCTGGGACGCCCCAGCCCTTAGACTTAGGGAGCCCCAGGCCGGGGGGACCCAGCCCTTCGGGTTTGGGAGCCCCAGGGATGGTACACCCCAGCCCTTAGGCTTAGGGAGCCCCTGGCCTGGGGCGCACCAGCCCTTAGGCTTAGGGAGCCCATGTCCTGGGACGCCCTAGCCCTTCGGCTTAGGGAGCGCCAGGCCTAGGGCGCCCCAGCCCTTAGGCTTGGGTGCCCCTGGCCTGGGGATACCCAGCTCTTAGGCTTTGGGAGCCCCAGGCCTAGGGCACTCCAGCTTTTAGGCTTAGGGAACCCAAGGGCTGTGACGCCCCTGCCTTTAGGCTTTGGGAGCCCAAGGCTTTGGGCGCCCCAACCCTTAGGCTTTGGGAGCCCTAGGCCTGGGGCGTTGCAGCCCTTAGAATTAGGGAACCCCAGGCCTGGGGCGCACCAGCCCTTAGGCTTTGGTATTCCCAGGCTGCGGCGCCCCAGCCCTTCGGCTTAGGGAGCCCCCGGGTTGGGGCGTCAAAGCCCTTAGGTTTAGGGAGCCCCAGGCATGGGGCGCCCCAGCCTTTTGGCTGAGGGAGCCCATGGCCTGGAACGCCCCAGCCCTTCGGCTAGGGCGCGCCAGACCTAGGGCGCCCCAGCACTTAGGCTTTGGGAGCCCAGGGTCTGGGGTGCCCCAGCCCTTAGGCTTTGGGAGCCCCAGGCCTGGGGCGCCCCACCCCTTAGGCTTTGGGAGCTCCAGGCCTGGGCCGCCACAGCCTTTAGGCTTGGGAGCCCGAGGCCTGTGGCTCCACAGCCCTTCGGCTTTGGGAGACCCAGGCCTGGTGCGCCCTAGCCCTAAGGCGTTGGGAGCCCCAGGCATGGTACGCCCCAGCCCTTAGGCTTTGGGAGTCCCAGGCCTGGGGCACCACAGGACTTCGGCTTTGGGAGCTTCTGGCCTGGGGCGCGACAGCCCTTAGGCTTAGGGAGCCCCAGGCCTGGGACGCCCCCGCCCATCGGCTTAGGGAGCCCCAGGCCTGGGACGCCCCAGCACTTCTGCTTAGGGCGCGCCAGGCCTAGGCCGCCCTAGCCCTTAGGCTTTGGGATCCACAGGCGTGGGGCGCGCAGCCCTTAGGCTTAGGGTGCCCCAGCACTGGGGCGCCCCAACCCTTAAGCTTAGGGAGCCCATGGCCAGGGACGCCCCAGCCCTTAGGCTTTGGTAGCCCCAGGCTTGGGGTGCCCCAGCCCTTAGGCTTTGGGAGCCCAAGGCCTGGGGCGCTCCAGCCCTTAGGTTTATGCAGCCCCAGGCCTGGGGCGCCACAGCCCTTAGGCTTAGGGATCCCCAGGCCTGGGACGCCCCCGCCCGTCAGCTTAGGGAGCCCCAGGCCTGGGACGCCCCCGCCTGTCGGCTTAGGGCGCGCCAGGCCTAGGGCGCCCCAGCCTTTAAGCTTTGGGAGCCCAAGGCCTGGGGCACCCAAGGCCTTAGGCTTTGGGAGCCCCTGGCCTGGGGCGCTCCAGCCCTTAGGCTTAGGGATCCCCTGGCCTGGGGCGCACCAGCCCTTAGGCTTAGGGAGCCCATGCCCTGGGACGCCCCAGCCCTTTGGCTTAGGGCGCGGTAGGCCTAGGCGGCCCTTGCCCTTAGGCTTTGGGAGCCCTAGACCTGGGGCGCGCCAGCCCTTAGGCTTAGGGATCCCCAGGCCTGGGGCGCCCCAGCCCTTAGGTTGAGAGCCCAAGGGCTGCGACGACCCTGTCCTTAGGCTTTGGGAGCACCAGGCCTGATGCGCCCCAGCCCTTAGGCTTAGGGAGCCACAGGCCTGGGGCGCCACAGCCCTTAGGCTTAAGGAGACCATGGCCTGGGACGCCCCAGCCATATGGCTTAGGGCGCACTAGACCTGGGGCGCCCCAGCCCTTAGGCTTTGGAACTCCAGGCCTGGGACGCCCCAGCCTTTTGGCTTAGGGAGCCCCAGGCCTGTGGCCCCCCAGCCCTTCGGCAAGGGAGCGCCAGGCCTAAGGCGCCGCAGCCCTTAGGCTTTGGGAG
This sequence comes from Tenrec ecaudatus, assembly GCF_050624435.1. NCBI lineage: Eukaryota > Metazoa > Chordata > Mammalia > Afrosoricida > Tenrecidae > Tenrec > Tenrec ecaudatus. The sequence goes on along the minus strand of NW_027457632.1, from coordinate 2,734,685 downwards.
CCCAAGGCCTGCGGCGCCCCAGCCCTTAGGCTTTGGGAGGCCTAGACCTGGGGCGCTCCAGCCCTTAGGCTTAGAGAGCCCCAGGCCACGGGCGCCCCAGCCCTTAGGCTTAGGGAGCACAAGGGCTGCGACGCCCCTGTCCTTAGCCTTGCGAGCCCAAGGCCTGATGCGCCCGAGCCCTTAGGCTTAGGGAGCCCCAGGCCAGGGGCGCCACAGCCCTTAGGCTTAGGGAGCCCAAGGCTTGCGACTCCCCAGCCATTCGGCTTAGGGAGCCCCAGGCCTGAAGACCCCCAGTCCTTAGGCTAAGGGAGCCCCAGGCCTGGGGCGCCACAGCCTTTAGGATTAGGAGCCCGAGGCCTGTGGCTCCCCAGCCCTTCGGCTTTGGGAGCCCCAGGCCTGCGTGCCCCAGCTCTTAGGCGTTGGGAGCCCCAGGCATGGTACGCCCCAGCCCTTAGGCTTTGGGAGCCCCAGGCTTGGGGCACCCCAGCACTTCGGCTTAGGGAGCTTCTGGCCTGGGGCGCCACAGCCCTTAGGCTTAGGGAGCCCCAGGCCTGGGACGCCCCCGCCGTCGGATTAGGGAGACCCAGCCCTGGGATGCCCCACCCCTTCGGCATAGTGCGCGCCAGCCCTAGGCCGCCCTAACCATTAGGCTTTGGGATCCACAGGCATGGGGCGCGCAGCCCATAGGCTTAGGGTGCCCCAGGTCTGAGGCGCCCCAACCCTTAAGCTTAGGGAGCCCATGGCCAGGGACGCCCCAGCCCTTAGGCTTTGGTACCCCCAGGCCTGTGGCTCTCCAGCCCTTAGGCTTAGGGAGCCCCAGGCCTGGGGCGCCACAGCCCTTAGGCTTAGGGAGCCCCAGGTCTGTGACGCCCCCGCCCGTCGGCTTAGGGCGCGCCAGCACAAGGGCGCCCAAGCCCTTAGGCTTTGGGAGCCCCAGGCCTGGGGCGCTCCAGCCCTTAGGCTTAGGGAGCCCCAGGCCTGGGACGCCCCCTCCCATCGGCTTAGGGCGCGCCAGGCCTAGGGCGCCCAAGCCCTTAGGCTTTGGGAGCCCCAGGCCTGGGGCGCTCCAGCCCTTAGGCTTAGGGAGCACCAGGCCTGGGGCGCACCAGCACTTAGGCTTAGGGAGCCCATGGCCTGGGACGCCCCAGCCCTTCGGCTTAGGGCGCGCCAGGCCTTGGGCGCCCCAGCCCTTAGGCTTTGGGAGCCCCAGGCCTGGGGCACCCCCGCCCGTCTGCTTAGGGTGCCCCACGTCTGGGGCACCCCAGACCTTAAGCTTAGGGAGCCCATGGCCTAGGGCGCCCAAGCCCTTAGGCTTTGGGAGCCCCAGGCCTGGGGTGCTCCCGCCCTTAGGCTTAGGGAGCCCCAGGCCTGGTGCGCACCAGCCCTTAGGCTTAGGGAACCCAAGCCTGGGACGCCCCAGCCCTTCGGCTTAGGGCGCGCCAGGCCTAGGGCGCCCAAGCCCTTAGGCTTTGGGAGCCCCAGGCCTGGGGCACTCCAGCCCTTAGGCTTAGGGAGCCCCAGGCCTGGAGCGCCACAGCCCTTATGCTTAGGGAGCCCAAGGGCTGCGACGCCCCTGCCCTTAGATTTGGGAGCCCCAGGCCTGATGGGCCCCAGCCCTTTGGCTTAGGGAGCCCCAGGCCAGGGGGGACACAGCCCTTCGGAATAGGGAGCCCCAGGGCTGGAGCATCCCAGCTCTTAGATTTAGGGAGCACCAGGCAAGGGGCGCCCCAGCTTTTTGGTTTAGGGAGCCCATGGCCTGGGACGCCCCAGCCCTTTGGCTTGGGCGCGCCAGGCCTAGGGCGCCCCAGTCCTTCGGCTTAGGGAGCCCCAGTCCTGGGGAGCCCCAGCCCTTAGGCTTAGGGAGCCCAAGGCTTGCAACTCCCCAGCCCTTCGGCTTAGGGAGCCCCAGGCCTGAAGCCCCCCAGTCCTTAGGCTTAGGGAGCCCCAGGCCTGGGGCGCCACAGCCTTTAGGCTTGGGAGCCCGAGGCCTGTGGCCCTCCAACCCTTCGGCTTTGGGAGCCCCAGGCCTGGGGTGCCCCAGCTCTTAGGCGTTTGGATCCCCAGGCATGGTACGCACCAGCCCTTAGGCTTTGGGAGCCCCAGGCCTGGGACACCCCAGCACTTCGGCTTAGGGAGCCCCTGGCATGGGGCGTCCCAGCCTTAGAATTGGGAGCCCCAGGCCTGGGGCACTCCAGCCCTTAGGCTTAGGGAGCCCATGGCCTGATGCGCCCCAGCCCTTAGGCTTTGGGAGCCCCTGGCCTGGGGCGCCCCAGCCCTTCGGCTTAGGGAGCCCCTGGCATGGGGCGTCCCAGCCTTAGGCTTTGGGAGCCACAGGCCTGGGGCGCCCAAGCCCTTAGGCTTTGGGAGCCCAAGGCCTGGGGCGCCCCAAACCGTAGGCTTTGGGTGCCCCAGGCCTGGGGCGCTCCAGCCCTTAGGCTTATGGAGCCCCAGTGCTGGGGCGCACCAGCCCTTATGCTAGGGGAGCCCATGGCCTGGGACGCCCCAGCCCTTAGACTTAGGGAGCCCCAGGCCTGGGGGGACCCAACGCTTCGGGTTTGGGAGCCCCAGGGATGGTACACTCCAGCCCTTAGGCTTAGGGAGCCCCAGGCCTGGGGTCCACCAGCCCTTAGGCTTAGGGAGTCCATGGCCTGGGACGCCCCAGACCTTCGGCTTAGGGAGCCCCAGGCCTGGGGCACACCAGCCATTAGGCTTAGGGAGCCCCAGGCCTGGAGCACACCAGCCCTTAGGCTTAGGGAGCCCATGGCCTGGGACGCCCCAGCCCTTAGGTTTTGGCAGCCCCAGGCCTTGGGCGCCCCAGCCCTTACACTTAGGGTGCCCCAATTCTGGGGCGCCCCAGCCCTTAGGCTTTGGGAGCCCCAGGCCTGGGGCACTCCAGCCCTTACTCTTAGGGAGCCCCAGGCCTGGGGCGCCCCAGCCCTTAGGCTTTGGGAGCACCAGACCTGGGGCGCCACAGCTCTTAGGCTTTGGGAGCCCCAGGACTGGGGTGCTCCAACCCTAAGGCTTAGGGATCCCCAGGCCGGGGTGCCCCAGCCCTTAGGCTTAGGGAGCCCAACGCTTGCGACTCCCCAGCCCTTCGGCTTAGGGAGCCCCAGGCCTGAATCCCCCAGGCCTTAGGCTTAGGGAGCCCCTTTCCTGGGGCGCCCCAGCGCTTCGGCTTAGGGAGCCCCTGGCATGGGGCGTCCCAGCCTTAGAATTGGGAGCCCCAGGCCTGGGGCGCCCAAGCCCTTAGGCTTTGGGAGCCCAAGGCCTGGGGCGCCCAGCCCTTAGGCTTTGGGTGCCCCAGGCCTAGGGCGCCCTAGCCCTTGGGCTTAGGGAGTCCCTGGCCTGGGGCGCCCCAGCCCTTAGGCTTTGGGAGCCCAAGGCCTGGGGCGCCCAAGCCCTTAGGCTTAGGGAGCCCCAGGCCTGGGGCGCACCAGCCCTTAGGTTTAGGGAGCCCATGGCCTGGGACGCCCCAGCCCTTCGGCTTAGGGAGCACCAGGCCTAGGGCGCCCCAGCCCTTAGGCTTTGGGATCTTCAGACCTGGGGCGCCCAGCCCTTAGGCTTAGGGTGCCCCAGGCCTGGGAGACCCAGCTCTTAGGCTTTTGGAGCCCCAGGCCTAGGGCACTCCAGCTTTCAGGCTTAGGGAGCCCAAGGGCTGTGACGCCCCAACCCTTAGATTTTGGGAGCTCCAGGCCTGGGGCGCTCCAGTACTTAGGCTTAGGGAGCCCCAAGCCTGGGGCGCGACCAGCCATTAGGCTTAGGGAGCCCATGGCCTGGGATGCCCCAGCCCTTCGGTTTAGGGCGCGCCGGTCCTTGGGCGCCCCAGCCCTTAGGCTTTGGGAGCCCCAAGCCTGGGGCGACCCCAGACCTTAGGCTTTTGGCGCACCAGACCGGGGCGCCCCAGCCCTTAGGCTTTGGGAGCCCCAGGCCTGGGGCTCCCCAGCCCTTAGGCTTAGGGAGCCCAACGGTTGCGACGCCCCTGCCCTTAGGCTTGGGACCCCCAGGCTGATGCGTCCAAGCCCTTAGGCTTAGGGAGCCCCAGTCTCTGGGCTCCACAGCCCTTAGGCTTAGGGAGTCAATGGCCTGGGGCGCCCCAGCCAAAGGCTTAGGGAATCCATGCCTTTGGACGCCCCAGATTTCGGCTTAGGGAGCCCCAGTCCTGGGGCGTTCCAGCCCTTAGGCTTTGGGAGCCCCAGGCATGGTACGCCCCAACCCTTAGGCTTATGGAGCCCCTGGCCTGGGGCGCCCCTGCCCTTAGGCTTTGGGAGCCCCAAGCCTGGGGCGCCCCAGCACTTAGGCTTTGGGAGCCCCTGGCATTGGGCGTCCCAGCCTTAGGCTTTGGGAGCCACAGGCCTGGGTCGCCCCAGCCCTTAGGCTTTGGGAGCCCAAGGCCTGGGGCGTCCCAGCCCTTAGGCTTTGGGTGACCCAGGCCTGGGGCGCTCCAGCCCTTAGGCTTAGGGAGCCCCAGTGCTGGGGCGCACCAGCCCTTAGGCTAGGGGAGCCCATGGCCTGGGACGCCCCAGCCCTTAGACTTAGGGAGCCCCAGGCCTGGGGGGACCCAGCCCTTCGGGTTTGGGAGCCCCAGGGATGGTACACCCCAGCCCTTAGGCTTAGGGAGCCCCTGGCCTGGGGCGCACCAGCCCTTAGGCTTAGGGAGCCCATGGCCTGGGACGCCCTAGCCCTTCGGCTTAGGGTGCGCCAGGCCTAGGGCGCCCCAGCCCTTAGGCTTAGGGTGCCCCAGGCCTGGGGAGACCCAGCTCTTAGGCTTTGGGAGCCCCAAGCCTGGGGCGCCCAGCACTTAGGCTTTGGGAGCCCCTGGAATTGGGCTTCCCAGCCTTAGGCTTTGGGAGTCACAGGCCTGGGGCGCCTCAGCCCTTAGGCTTTGGGAGCCCAAGACCTGGGGCGTCCCAGCCCTTAGGCTTTGGGTGCCCCAGGCCTGGGGCGCTCCAGCCCTTAGGCTTAGGGAGCCCCAGTGCTGGGGCGCACCAGCCCTAAGGCTAGGGGAGCCCATGGCCTGGGACGCCCCAGCCCTTAGACTTAGGGAGCCCCAGGCCGGGGGGACCCAGCCCTTCGGGTTTGGGAGCCCCAGGGATGGTACACCCCAGCCCTTAGGCTTAGGGAGCCCCTGGCCTGGGGCGCACCAGCCCTTAGGCTTAGGGAGCCCATGTCCTGGGACGCCCTAGCCCTTCGGCTTAGGGAGCGCCAGGCCTAGGGCGCCCCAGCCCTTAGGCTTGGGTGCCCCTGGCCTGGGGATACCCAGCTCTTAGGCTTTGGGAGCCCCAGGCCTAGGGCACTCCAGCTTTTAGGCTTAGGGAACCCAAGGGATGTGATGCCCAGGCCCTTAGTCTTTGGGAGACCAAGGCTTTGGGCTCCCCAACCCTTAGGCTTTGGGAGCCTCAGGCCTGGGGCGCTGTAGCCCTTAGGCTTAGGGAGCCCCAGGCCTGGGGCACACCATCCCTTAGGCTTAGGGAGCCCATGGCCTGGGACGCCCCAGCCCTTCGGCTTAGGGAGCGCCAGGCCTAGGGCGCCCCAGCTCTTAGAATTAGAGTGCCCCAGGCCTGGGCAGACCCAGCTCTTAGGCTTTGGGAGCGCCAGGCCTAGGGCACTCCAGCTTTTAGGCTTAGGGAACCCAAGGGATGTGATGCCCCTGCCCTTAGGCTTTGGGAGAACAAGGCTTTGGGCGCCCCAACCCTTAGGCTTTGGGAGCCTCAGGCCTGGGGCGCTGTAGCCCTTAGGCTTAGGGAGCCCCAGGCCTGGGGCACACCATCCCTTAGGCTTAGGGAACCCATGGCCTCGGACGCTCCAGCCCTTCGGCTTAGGTCGCGCCAGGCCTTGGGCGCCCCAGGACTTAGGTTTGGGAGTCCCTGGCCTGGGACGCCCCAGCCCTTCGGCTTAGGGAGCCCCTGGCATTGGGCGGCCCAGCTTTATGATTTGGGAGCCCCAGTCCTAGGGCGCCCCAGCCCTTAGGCTTTGGGAGCCCCAGGCCTGGGTGCCCCAGCCCTTAGGCTTAGGGAGCCCAAAGCTTGCGACTCCCCGGCCCTTCGACTTAGGGAGCCCCAGGCCGGAAGCCCCCCAGCCCTAAGGCTTAGGGAGCCCCTGGCCTGGGGTGCACCAGCCCTTAGGATTTGGAAGCCCCAGGCCTGGGGCACCCAGGCCCTTCGGCTTAGGGAGTCCCTGGCATGGGGCATCCCAGCCTTAGGCTTTGGGAGCCGCAGGCCTGGGGCGCCCCAGCCCTTAGGCTTTGGGAGCTGAGGGCCTGCGGCGCCTCAGCCCTTAGGCTTTGGGTGCACCAGGCCTGGGGCGCCCCAGCCCTTAGGCTTAATGAGTCCCTGGCCTGGGGCGCCCCAGCCCTTAGGCTTTGGCAGGCCAAAGCCTGGGGTGCCCCAGCCCTTAGGCTTAGGGAGCCAATGGCCTGGGACGCCCCAGCCCTTCGGCTAGGGTGCGCCAGGCCTAGGGCGCCCCAGCCCTTAGGCATTGGGAGCCCCAGGCCTGGGGCGCTCCAGCCCTAAGGCTTAGGGAGCCCCAGGCCTGGGGCGCCCGAGCCCTTAGGCTTAGGGATCCCAAGGCTTGCGACTCCCCAGCCCTTCGGCTTAGGGAGCCCCAGGCCTGAATCCCCCAGTCCTTAGGCTTAGGGAGCCCCTGGCCTGGCGCACCCCATCCCTTAGGCTTTGGGAGCCCAAGGCCTTGGGCGCTCCAGCCCTTAGGCTTAGGGTGCCCCAGGCCTGGGGCGCACCAGCCCTTAAGTTTAGGGAGCCCATGGCCTGGGACGCCCCAGCCCTTCGGCTTAGGGAGCGCCAGGCCTAGGGCGCCCCAGCCCTTAGGCTTTGGGAGCTTCAGGCCTGGGGCGCCCAGCCCTTAGGCTTAGGGTGCCCCAGGCCTGGGGAGGCCCAGCTCTTAGGCTTTGGGAGCCCCAGGCCTAGGGCACTCCAGCCCTTAGGCTTAGGGAGCCCATGGCCTGGGATGCCTCAGCCCTTCGGTTTAGGGCGCGCCGGGCTTGGGTGCCCCAGCCCTTAGGCTTTGGGAGCCCCAGGCCTGGGGCGCCCCAGCCCTTAGTCTTTGGGTGCCCCAGACCGGGGCGCCCCTGCACTTAGGCTTTGGGAGCCGAAGGCTTTGGGCGCCCCAACCCTTAGGCTTTGGGAGCCCCAAGCCTGGGGCGCTGCAGCCCTTCGGCTTAGGGCGTGCCAGGCCTTGGGCGCCCCATCCCTTAGGCTTGGGAGCCCCAGGCCATGGGCGCCCCAGCCCTTAGGCTTAGGGTGCCCCAATCCTGGGGCACTCCAGCCCTTAGGCTTATGGAGCCCCAGGCCTGGGGCTCCCCAACCCTTAGGCTTTTGGAGCCCCAGACATGGGGCGCCACAGCCCTTAGGCTTTGGGAGCCCCAGGCCTGGGGCTCCCCAGCCCTTAGGCTTAGGGAGCCCAAGGGCTGCGACGCCCCTGCCCTTAGGCTTTGGGAGCCCCAGGCCTGATGCGCCCCAGCCCTTAGGCTTAGGGAGCCCCCGGCCAGGGGTGACACAGCCCTTCGGCATAGGGAGCCCCAGGGCTGGGGTGTCCCAGCCCTTAGATTTAGGGAGCCCATGGCCTGGGACGCCCCAGCCCTTCGGCTAAGGCGCGCCAGGCCTATGGCGCCCCAGCCCTTCAGCTTAGGGAGCCTCAGGCCTGGGGCGCCCCAGCCCTTCGGCTTAGGGAGCCATAGGCCTGAAGCCCCCCAGTCCTTAGGTTTAGGGAGCCCCAGGCCTGGGGCACCCCAGGACTTCGGCTTTGGGAGCTTCTGGCCTGGGGCGCCACAGCCCTTAGGCTTAGGGAGCCCCAGGGCTGGGACGCCCCCGCCCTTCGGGTTAGGGAGCCCCAGGCCTGGGACGCCCCAGCACTTCGGCTTAGTGCGCGCCAGGCCTAGGCCGCCCTTACACTTAGGATTTGGGATCCACAGGCATGGGGCGCGCAGCCCTTAGGCTTAGGGTGCCCCAGCCCTTAAGCTTAGGGAGCCCATGGCCAGGGAAGCCCCAGCCCTTAGGCTTTGGTAGCCGCAGGCCTGGGGTGCCCCAGCCCTTAGGCTTAGGGAGCCCCAGGCTCTGGGCGCCACAGCCCTTAGGCTTAGGTAGCCCATGGCCTGGGGCGCCCCAGCCATAGTCTTTGGGAGCCCATGGCCTGGGACGCCCCAGCGCTTCGGCTTAGGGAGCGCCAGGCCTAGGGCGCCCCAGCCCTTAGACTTAGGGAGCGCCAGGCCTGAGGGGAACCAACCCTTCGAGTTTGGGAGCCCCAGGCATCGTACACCCCAGCCCTTAGGCTTTGGGAGCCCCAGGCCTGGGGCACCCCAGCCCTTAGGCTTTGGGAGCCCATGGCCTGGGGCGCCCTAGCCCTTAGGCTTTGGGTGCCCCAGGCCTGGGGCGCTCCAGCCATTAGGCTTAGGGGGCCCCAGGCCTGGGGCGCCCCAGCCCTTAGGCTTTGGGAGCCCCAGGCCTGGGGCACTCCAGCCCTTAGGCTTTGGGAGCCCCAGGCCGGGGCGCCCCAGCCCTAAGGCTTAGGGAGCCCAAGGGTTGCGACGCCCCTGCCCTTAGGCTTGGGAGCCCGAGGCCTGATGCGCCCTAGCCCTTAGGTTTAGGGAGCCCATGGCCTGGGGCGCCCCAGCCATAGGCTTAGGGAACCCAAGGCTTGGGATGCCCCAGCCCTTAGGCTTTGGGAGCCCCAGGCATGGTACGCCCCAGCCCTTAGGCTTGGGGAGCCCCTGGTCTGGGGCGCCCAGCCCTTAGGCTTTGGGAGCCCCAGTCCTGGGGCGCCCCAGCACTTAGGCTTTGGGAGCCCCTGGCCTGGGGCGCCCCAGCCCTTCGGCTTAGGGAGCCCTTGGCATGGGGCGTCCCAGCCTTATGCTTTGGGAGCCACAGGCCTGGGGCGCCCCAGCACTTAAGCTTAGGGTGCCCCAGGCCTGGGGAGACCCAGCTCTTAGGCTTTGGGGGCCCCAGGCCTAGGGGACTCCAGCTTTTAGGCTTAGGGAACCCAAGGGCTGTGACGCCCCTGCCCTTAGGCTTTGTGAGCCCAAGGCATTGGGCGCCCCAACCCTTAGGCTTTGGGAGCCCCAGGCCTGGGGCGCCCCACCCCTTAGGCTTAGGGAGCCCAAGGTCTGCGACGCCCCTCCCCTTAGACTTTGGGAGCCCAAGGCCTGATGCGCCCCAGCCCTTAGGCTTAGGGAGCCCCAGGCCCTGGGCGCCACAGCCCTTAGACTTAGGGAGCCCATGGCCTGGGACGCCCCAGCCCTTCGGCTTAGGGAGCCCCAGTCCTGGGGCGCCCCAGCCTTTAGGATTTGGGAGCCACAGGCATGGTACGCCCCAGCCCTTAGGTTAGGGAGCCCCAGGCCTGGGGCTCCCCAGCCCTTAGGCTTTGGGAGCCCCAGGCCTAGGGCACCCCAGCCCTTAGGCTTTGGGAGTCCCAGGCATGGTACGCCCCAGCCCTTAGGCTTAGGGAGCCCCTGGCCTGGGGCGCCAGCCCTTAGGCTTTGGGAGCCCCAGGCTTGGGGCTCCCCAGGACTTAGGTTTGGGTGCCCCGGGCCTGGGGCGGTCCAGCCTTAGGCTTTGGGAGCCCCAGGCCTGGGGCACCCCAGCCCTTAGGCTTTGGGAGCCCAAGAACTGGGGCGCCCCAGCCCTTAGGCTTTGGGTGTCCCAGGCCTGGGGCGCTCCAGCCATTAGGCTTAGGGAGCCCCTGGCCTGGGGCGTCCCAGCCCTTAGGCTTAGGGAGTCCATGGCCTGGGACGCCCCAGCCTTTCGGCAAGGGCGCGCCAGGCCTAGGGCGCCCCAGCCCTTAGGTTTTTGGGTGCCCCAGGCCTGGGGCGCTCCAACCCTAAGGCTTAGGGATCGCCAGGCCTGGGAGCCCCAGCCCTTAGGCTTAGGGAGCCCAAGGCTTGTGACTCCCCAGCCCTTCTGCTTAGGGAGCCTCAGGCTAGAAGCCCCCCAGCCCTAAGGCTTAGGGAGCCCCTGGCCTGGGGCGCCACAGTCCTTAGGCTTTGGGAGCACAAGGCATGGGGCTCCCCAGCCCTTAGGCTTTGGGAGCCCCTGGCCTGGGGCGCCCCAGCCCTTCGGCTTAGGGAGGCCCTGTCATGGGGCATCCCAGCCTTAGGCTTTGGGAGCCGCAGGCCTGGGCGCCCCAGCCCTTAGGCTTTGGTAGCCCAAGGCCTGGGGCGCCCCAACCCTTAGGCTTTGGGTGCCCCAGGGCTGAGGCACCCCAGCCATTAGGCTTAATGAGTCCCTGGCCTCGGGCGCCCCAGTCCTTCGGATAGGGCGCGGCAGGCCTAGGGCGCCCCAGCCCTTAGGCTTTGGGAGCCCAAAGCCTGGGGTGCCCCAGCCCTTAGGCTTAGGGAGCCCATGGCCTGGGACGCCCCAGCGCTCCGGCTAGGGTGCGCCAGGCCTAGGGCGCCCCAGCCCTTGGGCTTTGGGGGCCCCAGGCCTGAGGCTCTCCAGCCCTAAGGCTTAGGGAGCCCCAGGCCTGTGGCGCCCCAGACCTTAGACTTAGGGAGCCCCAGGCCTGAAGCCCCCAGGCCTTAGGCTTAGGGAGCCCCTGGCCTGGGGCGCCCCAGCCCTTCGGCTTAGGGAGCCCCTGGCATAGGGAGTCCCAGCCTTAGAATTGGGAGCCCCAGGCCTGGGGCACTCCAGCTCTTAGGCTTTGGGAGCCCCAGGCCTGGGGCACTCCAGCCCTTAGGCTTAGGAAGCCCCAGGCCTGGGGCGACCCAGCCCTTTGGCTTTGGGAGCCCCAGACCGGGGTGCCCCAGCCCTTATGCTTTGGGAGCCCCAGGCTTGGGGCGCCCCAGCCCTTAGGCTTAGGGAGCCCCAGGCATGGTACGCCCAAGCCCTCAGGCTTAGGGAGCCCCTGGTCTGGGGCGCCCTTGCCATTAGGCTTTGGGAGCCCCAGGCCTGGGGCGCCCCAGCACTTAGGCTTTGGGAGCCCCGGCCTGGGGCGCCCCAGCCCTTCGGCTTAGGGAGCCCCTGGCATGGGGCGTCCCAGCCTTATGCTTTGGGAGCCACAGGCCTGGGGCGCCCCAGCCCTTAGGCTTTGGGAGCCCAAGGCCTGGGGCGCCCCAGCCCTTAGGCTTTGTGTGCCCCAGGCCTGGGGCGCTCCAGCCCTTAGGCTTAGGGAGCCCCAGTGCTGGGGCGCACCAGCCCTTAGGCTAGGGGAGCCCATGGCCTGGGACGCACCAGCCCTTAGAATTAGGGAGCCTCAGGCCTGGGGGGACCCAGCCCTTCGGGTTTGGGAGCCCCAGGCATGGTACACCAAAGCCCTTAGGCTTAGGGAGCCCCAGGCCTGGGGCGCACCAGCCCTTCGGCTTAGGGAGCGCCAGGCCTAGGCGCCCCAGCCCTTAAGCTTAGGGTGCCCCAGGCCTGGGGAGACCCAGCTCTTAGGCTTTGGGAGCCCCAGGCCAAGGGCACTCCAGGTTTTAGGCTTAGGGAACCCAAAGGCTATGACGCCCCTGCCCTTAGGCTTTGTGAGCCAAAGGCTTTGGGCGCCCCAACCATTAGGCTTTGGGAGCCCCAGGCCTGGGGCGCTCCAGCCCTTAGGCTTAGGGAGCCCCAGGCCTTGGGCGCACCAGCCCTTAGGCTTAGGGAGCTCATGGCCTGGGACGCCCCAGCCCTTCGTCTTAGGGCGCGTAAGGCCTTGGGCGCCCCATCCCTTAGGCTTTGGGAGCCCCAGGCCTGGGGCACCTCAGCCATTAGGCTTAGGGTGCCCCAAGCCTGGGGCGCCCCAACCCTTAGGCTTTGGGAGCCGCAGGCCTGGGACACTCCAGCCCTTCGGCTTAGGGAGCCCCAGGCCTGGGGCACCCCAGCCCTTAGGCTTTGGGAGCCCCAGGCCTGGGGCGCCACAGCCCTTAGGCTTAGGGAGCCCAAGGGCTGCGACGCCCCTACCCTTAGGATTTAGGAGCCCCAGGCCTGATGCGCCCCAGCCCTTAGGCTTAGGGAGCCCCAGGCCAGGGGGGACACAGCCCTTCTGCATAGGGATCCCCAGGGCTGGGGCGTCCCAGCCCTTAGATTTAGGGAGCCCCAGGCAAGGGGCGCCCCAGCCTTTTGGCTTAGGGAGCCCCAGGCCTGAAGCCCCCCAGTCCTTAGGCTTAGGGAGCCCCAGGCCTGGGGCGCCACAGTCCTTAGGCTTGGGAGCCCGAGGCCTGTGGCCCCCCAGCCCTTCGGCTTTGGGAGCCCCAGGCCTGGGGCGCCCCAGCTCTTAGGCGTTGGGAGCCCCAGGCATGGTACGCCCCAGCCGTTAGGCTTTGGGAGTCCCAGGCCTGGGGCACCACAGGACTTCGGCTTTGGGAGCTTCTGGCCTGGCGCGCCACAGCCCTTAGGCTTAGGGAGCCGCAGGCCTGGGACGGCCCCGCCCGTCGGCTTAGGGAGCCACAGGCCTGGGACGCCCCAGCACTTCGGCTTAGGGCGCGCCAGGCCTTGGCCGCCCTAGCCCTTAGGCTTTGGGATCCACAGGCATGGGGCGCGCAACCCTTAGGCTTAAGGAGCCCCAGGTCTGTGGCGCCCCAGCCCTTAAGCATAGGGAGCCCATGGCCTGGGACGCCCCAGCCCTTCGGCTTAGGGCGCGCCAGGCCTTGGACGACCCAGCCCTTAGGCTTTGGTAGCCCCAGGCCTGGGATGCCCCTGCCCTTAGGCTTTGGGAGCCCCAGGCCTGGGGCGCTCCAGCCCTTAGGCTTACGGAGCCCCAGGCCTGGGGCGCACCAGCCCTTAGGCTTAGGGAGCCCATGGCCTGGGACGCCCCAGCCCTTCGGCTTAGGGCGCGCCAGGCCTTGGACGACCCAGCCCTTAGGCTTTGGGAGCCCCAGGCCTGGGGCGCCCCAGCCCTTAGGCTTAGGGAGCCCAAGGGCTGCAATGCCCCTGCCCTTAGGCTTTGGGAGCCCCAGGCCTGATGCGCCCCAGCCCTTAGGCTTAGGGAGCCCCAGGCCCTGGGAGCCACAGCCCTTAGGCTTAGGGAGCCCATGGCCAGGTACGCCCCAGCCATTCGGCTTAGGGAGCCCCAGGCCTGGGGCGCCCCAGCGCTTAGGCTTAGGGAACCCATGGATTGGGACGCCCCAGCCCTTCGGCTTAGGGAGCCGCAGTCCTGGGGCGCCCCAGCCCTTAGGATTTGGGAGCCACAGGCATGGTACGCCCCAGCCCTTAGGCTTTGGGAGCCCCAGGTCTGGGGCGCTCCAGCCCTTAGGCTTAGGGAGCCCCAGGCCTGGGGCGCACCAGCCCTTAGGCTTCGGGAGCCCCTGGCCTGGGGCGCCACAGCCCTTAGGCTTTTGGAGCCCCAGGCCTGGGGCACCCCAGTTCTTAGGTTTAGGAGCCCAAGGCCTGGGGCGCCCCAGCCCTTAGGCTTTGGGAGCCCCAGGCCTGGGGCACCCCAGTTCTTAGGCTTTAGGAGCCCAAGGCCTGGGGCGCTCCATCCATAAGGCTTAGGGAGCCCCAGGCCTGGGGCGTCCCAGCCCTTAGGCTTAAGGACCCCAGGCATGGGAAGCCCCAGCCCTTAGTCTTAGGCATCCCATGGCCTGGGACGCCCCAGCCCTTCGGCAAGGGCGCGCCAGGCCTAGGGTGCCCCAGCCCTTAGGCTTTGGGAGCCCCAGGCCTGGGGCGCTCCAACCCTAAGGTTTAGGGATCCCCATGCCGGGGCGCCCCAGCCCTTAGGCTTAGGGAGCCCAAGGCTTGCGACTCCCCAGCCCTTCGGCTTAGGGAGCCTCAGGCCGGAAGCCCCCCAGCCCTACGGCTCTGGGAGCCTCTGGCCTGGGGCGCCCCAGCCCTTAGGCTTTGGGAGCCCAAGGCCTGGGGCGCCCCAGCCCGTAGGCTTTGGGTGCCCCAGGCATGGAGCGCCCCAGCCCTTAGGCTTAGGGATTCCCTGGCCTGGGGCGCCCCATATCTTAGGCTTTGGGAGCCCAAAGCCTGGGGCGCACCAGCCCTTAGGCTTTGGGAACCCCAGGCCTGGGGCGTCCCAGCCCTTAGGCTTAGGGAGCCCCAGGCATGGGGCACCCAGCCCTTCGGCTTAGGGAGCCCCTGGCATTGGGCGGCCCAGCCTTATGCTTTGGGAGCCCTAGTCCTAGGGCGCCCCAGCCCTTAGGCTTAGGGTGCCCCAGGCCTGGGGCGCACCAGCCCTTAAGTTTAGGGAGCCCATGGCCTGGGACGCCCCAGCCCTTCGGCTTAGGGAGCACCAGGCCTAGGGCGCCCCAGCCCTTAGGCTTTGGGAGCTTCAGGCCTGGGGCGCCCAGCCCTTAGGCTTAGGGTGCCCCAGGCCTGGGGAGACCCAGCTCTTAGGCTTTGGGAGCCCCAGGCCTAGGGCACTCCAGCCCTTAGGCTTAGGGAGCCCATGGCCTGGGATGCCTCAGCCCTTCGGTTTAGGGCGCGCCGGGCTTGGGTGCCCCAGCCCTTAGGCTTTGGGAGCCCCAGGCCTGGGGCGCCCCAGCCCTTAGTCTTTGGGAGCCCCAGACCTGGGGCGCCACAGCCCTTAGGCTTAGGGAGCCCAAGGGCTGCGACGCCCCTGCCCTTAGGATTTGGGAGCCCCAGGCCTGATGGGCCCCAGCCCTTAGGCTTAGGGAGCCCCAGGCCAGGGGGGACAAAGCCCTTCAGAATAGGGAGCCCCAGGGCTGGGGCGTCCCAGCCCTTAGATTTAGGGAGCCCCAGGCAAGGGGCGCCCCAGCCTTTTGGCTTAGGGAGCCCATGGCCTGGGACGCCCCAGCCCTTTGGCTAGGGCACGCCAGGCCTAGGGCGCCCCAGCCCTTCGGTTTAGGGCGCGCCAGGCCTAGGGTGCCCCAGCCCTTAGGCTTTGGGAGCCCCAGACCCGGGCGCCCCTGCACTTAGGCTTTGGGAGCCGAAGGCTTTGGGCGCCCCAACCCTTAGGCTTTGGGAGCCCCAAGCCTGGGGCGCTGCAGCCCTTCGGCTTAGGGCGTGCCAGGCCTTGGGCGCCCCATCCCTTAGGCTTGGGAGCCCCAGGCCATGGGCGCCCCAGCCCTTAGGCTTAGGGTGCCCCAATCCTGGGGCACTCCAGCCCTTAAGCTTATGGAGCCCCAGGCCTGGGGCTCCCCAACCCTTAGGCTTTTGGAGCCCCAGACATGGGGCGCCACAGCCCTTAGGCTTTGGGAGCCCCAGGCCTGGGGCTCCCCAGCCCTTAGGCTTAGGGAGCCCAAGGGCTGCGACGCCCCTGCCCTTAGGCTTTGGGAGCCCCAGGCCTGATGCGCCCCAGCCCTTAGGCTTAGGGAGCCCCCGGCCAGGGGTGACACAGCCCTTCGGCATAGGGAGCCCCAGGGCTGGGGTGTCCCAGCCCTTAGATTTAGGGAGCCCATGGCCTGGGACGCCCCAGCCCTTCGGCTAAGGCGCGCCAGGCCTATGGCGCCCCAGCCCTTCAGCTTAGGGAGCCCCAGGCCTGGGGCGCCCCAGCCCTTCGGCTTAGGGAGCCATAGGCCTGAAGCCCCCCAGTCCTTAGGTTTAGAGAGCCCCAGGCCTGGGGCACCCCAGGACTTCGGCTTTGGGAGCTTCTGGCCTGGGGCGCCACAGCCCTTAGGCTTAGGGAGCCCCAGGGCTGGGACGCCCCCGCCCTTCGGGTTAGGGAGCCCCAGGCCTGGGACGCCCCAGCACTTCGGCTTAGTGCGCGCCAGGCCTAGGCCGCCCTTACACTTAGGATTTGGGATCCACAGGCATGGGGCGCGCAGCCCTTAGGCTTAGGGTGCCCCAGGTCTGGGGCGCCCCAGCCCTTAAGCTTAGGGAGCCCATGGCCAGGGAAGCCCCAGCCCTTAGGCTTTGGTAGCCGCAGGCCTGGGGTGCCCCAGCCCTTAGGCTTAGGGAGCCCCAGGCTCTGGGCGCCACAGCCCTTAGGCTTAGGTAGCCCATGGCCTGGGGCGCCCCAGCCATAGTCTTTGGGAGCCCATGGCCTGGGACGCCCCAGCGCTTCGGCTTAGGGAGCGCCAGGCCTAGGGCGCCCCAGCCCTTAGACTTAGGGAGCCCCAGGCCTGAGGGGAACCAACCCTTCGAGTTTGGGAGCCCCAGGCATCGTACACCCCAGCCCTTAGGCTTTGGGAGCCCCAGGCCTGGGGCACCCCAGCCCTTAGGCTTTGGGAGCCCATGGCCTGGGGCGCCCTAGCCCTTAGGCTTTGGGTGCCCCAGGCCTGGGGCGCTCCAGCCATTAGGCTTAGGGGGCCCCAGGCCTGGGGCGCCCCAGCCCTTAGGCTTTGGGAGCCCCAGGCCTGGGGCACTCCAGCCCTTAGGCTTTGGGAGCCCCAGGCCGGGGCGCCCCAGCCCTAAGGCTTAGGGAGCCCAAGGGTTGCGACGCCCCTGCCCTTAGGCTTGGGAGCCCGAGGCCTGATGCGCCCTAGCCCTTAGGTTTAGGGAGCCCATGGCCTGGGGCGCCCCAGCCATAGGCTTAGGGAACCCAAGGCTTGGGATGCCCCAGCCCTTAGGCTTTGGGAGACCCAGGCATGGTACGCCCCAGCCCTTAGGCTTGGGGAGCCCCTGGTCTGGGGCGACCAGCCCTTAGGCTTTGGGAGCCCCAGTCCTGGGGCGCCCCAGCACTTAGGCTTTGGGAGCCCCTGGCCTGGGGCGCCCCAGCCCTTCGGCTTAGGGAGCCCTTGGCATGGGGCGTCCCAGCCTTATGCTTTGGGAGCCACAGGCCTGGGGCGCCCCAGCACTTAAGCTTAGGGTGCCCCAGGCCTGGGGAGACCCAGCTCTTAGGCTTTGGGGGCCCCAGGCCTAGGGGACTCCAGCTTTTAGGCTTAGGGAACCCAAGGGCTGTGACGCCCCTGCCCTTAGGCTTTGTGAGCCCAAGGCATTGGGCGCCCCAACCCTTAGGCTTTGGGAGCCCCAGGCCTGGGGCGCCCCACCCCTTAGGCTTAGGGAGCCCAAGGTCTGCGACGCCCCTCCCCTTAGACTTTGGGAGCCCCAGGCCTGATGCGCCCCAGCCCTTAGGCTTAGGGAGCCCCAGGCCCTGGGCGCCACAGCCCTTAGACTTAGGGAGCCCATGGCCTGGGACGCCCCAGCCCTTCGGCTTAGGGAGCCCCAGTCCTGGGGCGCCCCAGCCTTTAGGATTTGGGAGCCACAGGCATGGTACGCCCCAACCCTTAGGTTAGGGAGCCCCAGGCCTGGGGCTCCCCAGCCCTTAGGCTTTGGGAGCCCCAGGCCTAGGGCACCCCAGCCCTTAGGCTTTGGGTGTCCCAGGCATGGTACGCCCCAGCCCTTAGGCTTAGGGAGCCCCTGGCCTGGGGCGCCAGCCCTTAGGCTTTGGGAGCCCCAGGCTTGGGGCTCCCCAGGACTTAGGTTTGGGTGCCCCGGGCCTGGGGCGGCCCAGCCCTTCGGCTTTGTGAGCCACTCATGGGGCGGTCCAGCCTTAGGCTTTGGGAGCCCCAGGCCTGGGGCACCCCAGCCCTTAGGCTTTGGGAGCCCAAGAACTGGGGCGCCCCAGCCCTTAGGCTTTGGTTGTCCCAGGCCTGGGGCGCTCCAGCCATTAGGCTTAGGGAGCCCCTGGCCTGGGGCGTCCCAGCCCTTAGGCTTAGGGAGTCCATGGCCTGGGACGCCCCAGCCTTTCGGCAAGGGCGCGCCAGGCCTAGGGCGCCCCAGCCCTTAGGTTTTTGGGTGCCCCAGGTCTGGGGCGCTCCAACCCTAAGGCTTAGGGATCGCCAGGCCTGGGAGCCCCAGCCCTTAGGCTTAGGGAGCCCAAGGCTTGTGACTCCCCAGCCCTTCTGCTTAGGGAGCCTCAGGCTAGAAGCCCCCCAGCCCTAAGGCTTAGGGAGCCCCTGGCCTGGGGCGCCACAGTCCTTAGGCTTTGGGAGCACAAGGCATGGGGCTCCCCAGCCCTTAGGCTTTGGGAGCCCCTGGCCTGGGGCGCCCCAGCCCTTCGGCTTAGGGAGGCCCTGTCATGGGGCATCCCAGCCTTAGGCTTTGGGAGCCGCAGGCCTGGGGCGCCCCAGCCCTTAGGCTTTGGTAGCCCAAGGCCTGGGGCGCCCCAACCCTTAGGCTTTGGGTGCCCCAGGCCTGAGGCACCCCAGCCATTAGGCTTAATGAGTCCCTGGCCTCGGGCGCCCCAGTCCTTCGGATAGGGCGCGGCAGGCCTAGGGCGCCCCAGCCCTTAGGCTTTGGGAGCCCAAAGCCTGGGGTGCCCCAGCCCTTAGGCTTAGGGAGCCCATGGCCTGGGACGCCCCAGCGCTCCGGCTAGGGTGCGCCAGGCCTAGGGCGCCCCAGCCCTTGGGCTTTGGGGGCCCCAGGCCTGAGGCTCTCCAGCCCTAAGGCTTAGGGAGCCCCAGGCCTGTGGCGCCCCAGACCTTAGACTTAGGGAGCCCCAGGCCTGAAGCCCCCAGGCCTTAGGCTTAGGGAGCCCCTGGCATAGGGAGTCCCAGCCTTAGAATTGGGAGCCCCAGGCCTGGGGCACTCCAGCTCTTAGGCTTTGGGAGCCCCAGGCCTGGGGCACTCCATCCCTTAGGCTTAGGAAGCCCCAGGCCTGGGGCGACCCAGCCCTTTGGCTTTGGGAGCCCCAGACCGGGGTGCCCCAGCCCTTATGCTTTGGGAGCCCCAGGCTTGGGGCGCCCCAGCCCTTAGGCTTAGGGAGCCCAAGGGTTGCGACGCCCCTGCCCTTAGGCTTGGGAGCCCAAGGCCTGCTGCCCCCTAGCCCTTAGGCTTAGGGAGCCCATGGTCTGGGGCGCTCCAGCCATAGGCTTAGGGAACCCATGGCTTGGACGCCCCAGCCCTTCGGCTTAGGGAGCCCCAGTCCTGGGGCGTCCCAGCCCTTAGGCTTAGGGAGCCCCAGGCATGGTACGCCCAAGCCCTCAGGTTTAGGGAGCCCCTGGTCTGGGGCGCCCTTGCCATTAGGCTTTGGGAGCCCCAGGCCTGGGGCGCCCCAGCACTTAGGCTTTGGGAGCCCCGGCCTGGGGCGCCCCAGCCCTTCGGCTTAGGGAGCCCCTGGCATGGGGCGTCCCAGCCTTATGCTTTGGGAGCCACAGGCCTGGGGCGCCCCAGCCCTTAGGCTTTGGGAGCCCAAGGCCTGGGGCGCCCCAGCTCTTAGGCTTTGGGTGCCCCAGGCCTGGGGCGCTCCAGCCCTTAGGCTTAGGGAGCCCCAGTGCTGGGGCGCACCAGCCCTTAGGCTAGGGGAGCCCATGGCCTGGGACGCACCAGCCCTTAGAATTAGGGAGCCCCAGGCCTGGGGGGACCCAGCCCTTCGGGTTTGGGAGCCCCAGGCATGGTACACCAAAGCCCTTAGGCTTAGGGAGCCCCAGGCCTGGGGCGCACCAGCCCTTCGGCTTAGGGAGCGCCAGGCCTAGGCGCCCCAGCCCTTAAGCTTAGGGTGCCCCAGGCCTGGGGAGACCCAGCTCTTAGGCTTTGGGAGCCCCAGGCCTAGGGCACTCCAGGTTTTAGGCTTAGGGAACCCAAAGGCTATGACGCCCCTGCCCTTAGGCTTTGTGAGCCAAAGGCTTTGGGCGCCCCAACCATTAGGCTTTGGGAGCCCCAGGCCTGGGGCGCTCCAGCCCTTAGGCTTAGGGAGCCCCAGGCCTTGGGCGCACCAGCCCTTAGGCTTAGGGAGCTCATGGCCTGGGACGCCCCAGCCCTTCGTCTTAGGGCGCGTAAGGCCTTGGGCGCCCCATCCCTTAGGCTTTGGGAGCCCCAGGCCTGGGGCACCTCAGCCATTAGGCTTAGGGTGCCCCAAGCCTGGGGCGCCCCAACCCTTAGGCTTTGGGAGCCCCAGGCCTGGGACACTCCAGCCCTTCGGCTTAGGGAGCCCCAGGCCTGGGGCACCCCAGCCCTTAGGCTTTGGGAGCCCCAGGCCTGGGGCGCCACAGCCCTTAGGCTTAGGGAGCCCAAGGGCTGCGACGCCCCTACCCTTAGGATTTGGGAGCCCCAGGCCTGATGCGCCCCAGCCCTTAGGCTTAGGGAGCCCCAGGCCAGGGGGGACACAGCCCTTCGGCATAGGGATCCCCAGGGCTGGGGCGTCCCAGCCCTTAGATTTAGGGAGCCCCAGGCAAGGGGCGCCCCAGCCTTTTGGCTTAGGGAGCCCCAGGCCTGAAGCCCCCCAGTCCTTAGGCTTAGGGAGCCCCAGGCCTGGGGCGCCACAGTCCTTAGGCTTGGGAGCCCGAGGCCTGTGGCCCCCCAGCCCTTCGGCTTTGGGAGCCCCAGGCCTGGGGCGCCCCAGCTCTTAGGCGTTGGGAGCCCCAGGCATGGTACGCCCCTGCCCTTAGGCTTTGGGAGCCCCAGGCCTGGGGCGCTCCAGCCCTTAGGCTTACGGAGCCCCAGGCCTGGGGCGCACCAGCCCTTAGGCTTAGGGAGCCCATGGCCTGGGACGCCCCAGCCCTTCGGCTTAGGGCGCGCCAGGCCTTGGACGACCCAGCCCTTAGGCTTTGGGAGCCCCAGGCCTGGGGCGCCCCAGCCCTTAGGCTTAGGGAGCCCAAGGTCTGCAATGCCCCTGCCCTTAGGCTTTGGGAGCCCCAGGCCTGATGCGCCCCAGCCCTTAGGCTTAGGGAGCCCCAGGCCCTGGGAGCCACAGCCCTTAGGCTTAGGGAGCCCATGGCCAGGTACGCCCCAGCCATTCGGCTTAGGGAGCCCCAGGCCTGGGGCGCCCCAGCGCTTAGGCTTAGGGAACCCATGGATTGGGACGCCCCAGCCCTTCGGCTTAGGGAGCCGCAGTCCTGGGGCGCCCCAGCCCTTAGGATTTGGGAGCCACAGGCATGGTACGCCCCAGCCCTTAGGCTTTGGGAGCCCCAGTTCTGGGGCGCTCCAGCCCTTAGGCTTAGGGAGCCCCAGGCCTGGGGCGCACCAGCCCTTAGGCTTCGGGAGCCCCTGGCCTGGGGCGCCACAGCCCTTAGGCTTTTGGAGCCCCAGGCCTGGGGCACCCCAGTTCTTAGGTTTAGGAGCCCAAGGCCTGGGGCGCCCCAGCCCTTAGGCTTTGGGAGCCCCAGGCCTGGGGCACCTCAGCCATTAGGCTTAGGGTGCCCCAAGCCTGGGGCGCCCCAACCCTTAGGCTTTGGGAGCCCCAGGCCTGGGACACTCCAGCCCTTCGGCTTAGGGAGCCCCAGGCCTGGGGCACCCCAGCCCTTAGGCTTTGGGAGCCCCAGGCCTGGGGCGCCACAGCCCTTAGGCTTAGGGAGCCCAAGGGCTGCGACGCCCCTACCCTTAGGATTTGGGAGCCCCAGGCCTGATGCGCCCCAGCCCTTAGGCTTAGGGAGCCCCAGGCCAGGGGGGACACAGCCCTTCGGCATAGGGATCCCCAGGGCTGGGGCGTCCCAGCCCTTAGATTTAGGGAGCCCCAGGCAAGGGGCGCCCCAGCCTTTTGGCTTAGGGAGCCCCAGGCCTGAAGCCCCCCAGTCCTTAGGCTTAGGGAGCCCCAGGCCTGGGGCGCCACAGTCCTTAGGCTTGGGAGCCCGAGGCCTGTGGCCCCCCAGCCCTTCGGCTTTGGGAGCCCCAGGCCTGGGGCGCCCCAGCTCTTAGGCGTTGGGAGCCCCAGGCATGGTACGCCCCTGCCCTTAGGCTTTGGGAGCCCCAGGCCTGGGGCGCTCCAGCCCTTAGGCTTACGGAGCCCCAGGCCTGGGGCGCACCAGCCCTTAGGCTTAGGGAGCCCATGGCCTGGGACGCCCCAGCCCTTCGGCTTAGGGCGCGCCAGGCCTTGGACGACCCAGCCCTTAGGCTTTGGGAGCCCCAGGCCTGGGGCGCCCCAGCCCTTAGGCTTAGGGAGCCCAAGGGCTGCAATGCCCCTGCCCTTAGGCTTTGGGAGCCCCAGGCCTGATGCGCCCCAGCCCTTAGGCTTAGGGAGCCCCAGGCCCTGGGAGCCACAGCCCTTAGGCTTAGGGAGCCCATGGCCAGGTACGCCCCAGCCATTCGGCTTAGGGAGCCCCAGGCCTGGGGCGCCCCAGCGCTTAGGCTTAGGGAACCCATGGATTGGGACGCCCCAGCCCTTCGGCTTAGGGAGCCGCAGTCCTGGGGCGCCCCAGCCCTTAGGATTTGGGAGCCACAGGCATGGTACGCCCCAGCCCTTAGGCTTTGGGAGCCCCAGTTCTGGGGCGCTCCAGCCCTTAGGCTTAGGGAGCCCCAGGCCTGGGGCGCACCAGCCCTTAGGCTTCGGGAGCCCCTGGCCTGGGGCGCCACAGCCCTTAGGCTTTTGGAGCCCCAGGCCTGGGGCACCCCAGTTCTTAGGTTTAGGAGCCCAAGGCCTGGGGCGCCCCAGCCCTTAGGCTTTGGGAGCCCCAGGCCTGGGGCACCCCAGTTCTTAGGCTTTAGGAGCCCAAGGCCTGGGTCGCTCCATCCATAAGGCTTAGGGAGCCCCAGGCCTGGGGCGTCCCAGCCCTTAGGCTTAAGGACCCCAGGCATGGGAAGCCCCAGCCCTTAGTCTTAGGCATCCCATGGCCTGGGACGCCCCAGCCCTTCGGCAAGGGCGCGCCAGGCCTAGGGTGCCCCAGCCCTTAGGCTTTGGGAGCCCCAGGCCTGGGGCGCTCCAACCCTAAGGTTTAGGGATCCCCATGCCGGGGCGCCCCAGCCCTTAGGCTTAGGGAGCCCAAGGCTTGCGACTCCCCAGCCCTTCGGCTTAGGGAGCCTCAGGCCGGAAGCCCCCCAGCCCTACGGCTCTGGGAGCCTCTGGCCTGGGGCGCCCCAGCCCTTAGGCTTTGGGAGCCCAAGGCCTGGGGCGCCCCAGCCCGTAGGCTTTGGGTGCCCCAGGCATGGAGCGCCCCAGCCCTTAGGCTTAGGGATTCCCTGGCCTGGGGCGCCCCATATCTTAGGCTTTGGGAGCCCAAAGCCTGGGGCGCACCAGCCCTTAGGCTTTGGGAACCCCAGGCCTGGGGCGTCCCAGCCCTTAGGCTTAGGTAGCCCCAGGCATGGGGCACCCAGCCCTTCGGCTTAGGGAGCCCCTGGCATTGGGCGGCCCAGCCTTATGCTTTGGGAGCCCTAGTCCTAGGGCGCCCCAGCCCTTAGGCTTTGGGAGCCCCAGGCCTGGGTGCCCCAGCCCTTAGGCTTAGGGAGCCCAAAGCTTGCGACTCCCCGGCCCTTCGACTTAGGGAGCCCCAGGCCGGAAGCCCCCCAGCCCTAAGGCTTAGGGAGCCCCTGGCCTGGGGTGCACCAGCCCTTAGGATTTGGAAGCCCCAGGCCTGGGGCGCCCAGGCCCTTCGGCTTAGGGAGCCCCTGGCATGGGGCATCCCAGCCTTAGGCTTTGGGAGCCGCAGGCCTGGGGTGCCCCAGCCCTTAGGCTTTGGGAGCCGAGGGCCTGCGGCGCCTCAGCCCTTAGGCTTTGGGTGAACCAGGCCTGGGGCGCCCCAGCCCTTAGGCTTAATGAGTCCCTGGCCTGGGGCGCCCCAGCCCTTAGGCTTTGGGAGGCCAAAGCCTGGGGTGCCCCAGCCCTTAGGCTTAGGGAGCCAATGGCCTGGGACGCCCCAGCCCTTCGGCTAGGGTGCGCCAGGCCTAGGGCGCCCCAGCCCTTAGGCATTGGGAGCCCCATGCCTGGGGCGCTCCAGCCCTAAGGCTTAGGGAGCCCCAGGCCTGGGGCGCCCCAGCCCTTAGGCTTAGGGATCCCAAGGCTTGCGACTCTCCAGCCCTTCGGCTTAGGGAGCCCCAGGCCTGAATCCCCCAGGCCTTAGGCTTAGGGAGCCCCTGGCCTGGCGCACCCCATCCCTTAGGCTTTGGGAGCCCAAGGCCTTGGGCGCTCCAGCCCTTAGGCTTAGGGTGCCCCAGGCCTGGGGCGCACCAGCCCTTAGGTTTAGGGAGCCCATGGCCTAGGACGCCCCAGCCCTTCGGCTTAGGGAGCGCCAGGCCTAGGGCGCCCCAGCCCTTAGGCTTTGGGAGCTTCAGGCCTGGGGCGCCCAGCCCTTAGGCTTAGGGTGCCCCAGGCCTGGGGAGACCCAGCTCTTAGGCTTTGGGAGCCCCAGGCCTAGGGCACTCCAGCCCTTAGGCTTAGGGAGCCCATGGCCTGGGATGCCCCAGCCCTTCGGTTTAGGGCGCGCCGGGCTTGGGTGCCCCAGCCCTTAGGCTTTGGGAGCCCCAGGCCTGGGGCGCCCCAGCTCTTAGGCTTTGGGTGCCCCAGACCGGGGTGCCCCTGCACTTAGGCTTTGGGAGCCGAAGGCTTTGGGCGCCCCAACCCTTAGGCTTTGGGAGCCCCAAGCCTGGGGCGCTGCAGCCCTTAGGCTTAGGGAGCCCCAGGCCTGGGGCGCACCAGCCCTTAGGCTTAGGGAGCCCATGGCCTGGTACGCCCCAGCCCTTCGGCTTAGGGCGTGCCAGGCCTTGGGCGCCCCATCCCTTAGGCTTGGGAGCCCCAGGCCATGGGCGCCCCAGCCCTTAGGCTTAGGGTGCCCCAATCCTGGGGCACTCCAGCCCTTAGGCTTATGGAGCCCCGGGCCTGGGGCTCCCCAACCCTTAGGCTTTTGGAGCCCCAGACATGGGGCGCCACAGCCCTTAGGCTTTGGGAGCCCCAGGCCTGGGGCTCCCCAGCCCTTAGGCTTAGGGAGCCCAAGGGCTGCGACGCCCCTGCCCTTAGGCTTTGGGAGCCCCAGGCCTGATGTGCCCCAGCCCTTAGGCTTAGGGAGCCCCCGGACAGGGGTGACACAGCCCTTCGGCATAGGGAGCCCCAGGGCTGGGGTGTCCCAGCCCTTAGATTTAGGGAGCCCATGGCCTGGGACGCCCCAGCCCTTAGGCTTTGGTAGCCGCAGGCCTGGGGTCCCCCAGCCCTTAGGCTTAGGGAGCCCCAGGCTCTGGGCGCCACAGCCCTTAGGCTTAGGTAGCCCATGGCCTGGGGCGCCCCAGCCATAGTCTTTGGGAGCCCATGGCCTGGGACGCCCCAGCGCTTCGGCTTAGGGAGCGCCAGGCCTAGGGCGCCCCAGCCCTTAGACTTAGGGAGCCCCAGGCCTGAGGGGAACCAGCCCTTCGAGTTTGGGAGCCCCAGGCATCGTACACCCCAGGCCTTAGGCTTGGGAGCCTAAGGCTTGGGGCGCCCCAGGACTTAGGTTTGGGTGCCCCTGGCCTGAGCGCCCCAGCCCTTGGGCTTAGGGAGCTCCTCATGGGGCGGCCCATCTTTAGGCTTTGGGAGCCCCAGGCCTGGGGCACCCCAGCCCTTAGGCTTTGGGAGCCCATGGCCTGGGGCGCCCTAGCCCTTAGGCTTTGGGTGCCCCAGGCCTGGGGCGCTCCAGCCATTAGGCTTAGGGAGCCCCAGGCCTGGGGCGCCCCAGCCCTTAGGCTTTGGGAGCCCCAGGCCTGGGGCACTCCAGCCCTTAGGCTTTGGGAGCCCCAGGCCGGGGCGCCCCAGCCCTTAGGCTTAGGGAGCCCAAGGGTTGCGATGCCCCTGCCCTTAGGCTTGGGAGCCCGAGGCCTGATGCGCCCTAGCCCTTAGGTTTAGGGAGCCCATGGCCTGGGGCGCCCCAGCCATAAGCTTAGGGAACCCAAGGCTTGGGACGCCCCAGCCCTTAGGCTTTGGGAGCCCCAGGCATGGTACGCCCCAGCCCTAGGCTTGGGGAGCCCCTGGTCTGGGGCGCCCAGCCCTTAGGCTTTGGGAGCCCCAGTCCTGGGGCGCCCCAGCACTTAGGCTTTGGGAGCCCCTGGCCTGGGGCGCCCCAGCCCTTCGGCTTAGGGAGCCCTTGGCATGGGGCGTCCCAGCCTTGTGCTTTGGGAGCCACAGGCCTGGGGCGCCCCAGCACTTAAGCTTAGGGTGCCCCAGGCCTGGGGAGACCCAGCTCTTAGGCTTTGGGAGCCCCAGGCCTAGGGGACTCCAGCTTTTAGGCTTAGGGAACCCAAGGGCTGTGACGCCCCTGCCCTTAGGCTTTGTGAGCCCAAGGCAAATGGCGCCCCAACCCTTAGGCTTTGGGAGCCCCAGGCCTGGGGCGCCCCACCCCTTAGGCTAAGGGAGCCCCAGGCCCTGGGCGCCACAGCCCTTAGGCTTAATGAGCCCATAGCCTGGGACGCCCCAGCCCTTCGGCTTAGGTAGCCCCAGTCCTGGGGCGCCCCAGCCTTTAGGATTTGGGAGCCACAGGCATGGTACGCCCCAGCCCTTAGGTTAGGGAGCCCCAGGCCTGGGGCTCCCCAGCCCTTAGGTTAGGGAGCCCCAGGCCTTGGGCTCCCCAGCCCTTAGGCTTTGGGAGCCCCAGGCCTAGGGCACCCCAGCCCTTAGGCTTTGGGAGCTCCAGGCATGGTACGCCCCAGCCCTTAGGCTTAGGGAGCCCCTGGCCTGGGGCGCCAGCCCTTAGGCTTTGGGAGCCCCAGGCTTGGGGCGCCCGAGGACTTAGGTTTGGGTGCCCCGGGCCTGGGGCGGCCCAGCCCTTCGGCTTAGTGAGCCACTCATGGGGCGGTCCAGCCTTAGGCTTTGGGAGCCCCAGGCCTGGGGCACCCCAGCCCTTAGGCTTTGGGAGCCCAAGAACTGGGGCGCCCCAGCCCTTAGGCTTTGGGTGTCCCAGGCCTGGGTCGCTCCAGCCATTAGGCTTAGGGAGCCCCTGGCCTGGGGCGTCCCAGCCCTTAGGCTTAGGGAGTCCATGGCCTGGGACGCCCCAGCCTTTCGGCAATGGCGCGCCAGGCCTAGGGCGCCCCAGCCCTTAGGTTTTTGGGTGCCCCAGGCCTGGGGCGCTCCAACCCTAAGGCTTAGGGATCGCCAGGCCTGGGCGCCCCAGCCCTTAGGCTTAGGGAGCCCAAGGCTTGTGACTCCCCAGCCCTTCTGCTTAGGGAGCCTCAGGCTGGAAGCCCCCCAGCCCTAAGGCTTAGGGAGCCCCTGGCCTGGGGCGCCCCAGTCCTTAGGCTTTGGGAGCACAAGGCATGGGGCGCCCCAGCCCTTAGGCTTTGGGAGCCCCTGGCCTGGGGCGCCCCAGCCCTTCGGCTTAGGGAGGCCCTGTCATGGGGCATCCCAGCCTTAGGCTTTGGGAGCCGCAGGCCTGGGGCGCCCCAGCCCTTAGGCTTTGGTAGCCCAAGGCCTGGGGCGCCCCAACCCTTAGGCTTTGGGTGCCCCAGGCCTGGGGCACCCCAGCCATTAGGCTTAATGAGTCCCTGGCCTCGGGCGCCCCAGCCCTTCGGACAGGGCGCGGCAGGCCTAGGGCGCCCCAGCCCTTAGGCTTTGGGAGCCCAAAGCCTGGGGTGCCCCAGCCCTTAGGCTTAGGGAGCCCATGGCCTGGGACGCCCCAGCGCTCCGGCTAGGGTGCGCCAGGCCTAGGGCGCCCCAGCCCTTGGGCTTTGGGAGCCCCAGGCCTGAGGCTCTCCAGCCCTAAGGCTTAGGGAGCCCCAGGCCTGTGGCGACCCAGACCTTAGGCTTAGGGAGCCCAAGGCTTGCGACTCCCCAGCCTTAGACTTAGGGAGCCCCAGGCCTGAAGCCCCCAGGCCTTAGGCTTAGGGAGCCCCTGGCCTGGGGCGCCCCAGCCCTTCGGCTTAGGGAGCCCCTGGCATAGGGAGTCCCAGCCTTAGAATTGGGAGCCCCAGGCCTGGGGCACTCCAGCTCTTAGGCTTTGGGAGCCCCAGGCCTGGGGCACTCCAGCCCTTAGGCTTAGGAAGCCCCAGGCCTGGGGCGACTCAGCCCTTTGGCTTTGGGAGCCCCAGACCGGGGTGCCCCAGCCCTTATGCTTTGGGAGCCCCAGGCTTGGGGCGCCCCAGCCCTTAGGCTTAGGGAGCCCAAGGGTTGCGACGCCCCTGCCCTTAGGCTTGGGAGCCCAAGGCCTGCTGCCCCCTAGCCCTTAGGCTTAGGGAGCCCATGGTCTGGGGCGCTCCAGCCATAGGCTTAGGGAACCCATGGCTTGGACGCCCCAGCCCTTCAGCTTAGGGAGCCCCAGTCCTGGGGCGTCCCAGCCCTTAGGCTTAGGGAGCCCCAGGCATGGTACGCCCAAGCCCTCAGGCTTAGGGAGCCCCTGGTCTGGGGCGCCCCTGCCCTTAGGCTTTGGGAGCCCCAAGCCTGGGGCGCCCCAGCACTTAGGCTTTGGGAGCCCCGGCCTGGGGCGCCCCAGCCCTTCGGCTTAGGGAGCCCCTGGCATGGGGCGTCCCAGCCTTATGCTTTGGGAGCCACAGGCCTGGGGCACCCCAGCCCTTAGGCTTTGGGAGCCCAAGGCCTGGGGCGCCCCAGCCCTTAGGCTTTGGGTGCCCCAGGCCTGGGGCGCTCCAGCCCTTAGGCTTAGGGAGCCCCAGTGCTGGGGCGCACCAGCCCTTAGGCTAGGGGAGCCCATGGCCTGGGACGCACCAGCCCTTAGAATTAGGGAGCCCCAGGCCTGGGGGGACCCAGCCCTTCGGGTTTGGGAGCCCCAGGCATGGTACACCCAAGCCGTTAGGCTTAGGGAGCCCCAGGCCTGGGGCGCACCAGCCCTTCGGCTTAGGGAGCGCCAGGCCTAGGCGCCCCAGCCCTTAAGCTTAGGGTGCCCCAGGCCTGGGGAGACCCAGCTCTTAGGCTTTGGGAGCCCCAGGCCTAGGGCACTCCAGGTTTTAGGCTTAGGGAAACCAAGGGCTATGACGCCCCTGCCCTTAGGCTTTGTGAGCCAAAGGCTTTGGGCGCCCCAACCATTAGGCTTTGGGAGCCCCAGGCCTGGGGCGCTCCAGCCCTTAGGCTTAGGGAGCCCCAGGCCTTGGGCGCACCAGCCCTTAGGCTTAGGGAGCTCATGGCCTGGGACGCCCCAGCCCTTCGTCTTAGGGCGCGTAAGGCCTTGGGCGCCCCATCCCTTAGGCTTTGGGAGCCCCAGGCCTGGGGCACCTCAGCCATTAGGCTTAGGGTGCCCCAAGCCTGGGGCGCCCTAACCCTTAGGCTTTGGGAGCCCAAGGCCTGGGACACTCCAGCCCTTCGGCTTAGGGAGCCCCAGGCCTGGGGCGCCACAGCCCTTAGCCTTAGGGAGCCCAAGGGCTGCGACGCCCCTACCCTTAGGATTTGGGAGCCCCAGGCCTGATGCGCCCCAGCCCTTAGGCTTAGGGAGCCCCAGGCCAGGGGGGACACAGCCCTTCGGCATAGGGAGCCCCAGGGCTGGGGCGTCCCAGCCCTTAGATTTAGGGAGCCCCAGGCAAGGGGCGCCCCAGCCTTTTGGCTTAGGGAGCCCCAGGCCTGAAGCCCCCCAGTCCTTAGGCTTAGGGAGCCCCAGGCCTGGGGCGCCACAGTCCTTAGGCTTGGGAGCCCGAGGCCTGTGGCCCCCCAGCCCGTAGGCTTTGGGTGCCCCAGGCATGGAGCGCCCCAGCCCTTAGGCTTAGGGATTCCCTGGCCTGGGGCGCCCCATATCTTAGGCTTTGGGAGCCCAAAGCCTGGGGCGCACCAGCCCTTAGGCTTTGGGAACCCCAGGCCTGGGGCGTCCCAGCCCTTAGGCTTAGGGAGCCCCAGTCATGGGGCACCCAGCCCTGAGGCTTAGGGAACCCATGGCCTGGGACGCCCCAGCACTTGGCTGGGGCGCGCCAGGACTAGGGCGCCCCAGGCCTTAGGCTTTTGGAGCCCAAAGCCTGGGGTGCCACAGCCCTTAGGCTTTGGGAGCCCCAGACCTGGGGCGCTCCAGCCCTAAGGCATAGAGGGGCCCAAGCCTGGGGTGCCTCAGCCCTTAGGCTCTGGGAGCCCAAGGCTCGCGACTCCCCAGCCCTTCGGCTTAGGGAGCCCCAGGCTTGAAGCCCCCCAGCCTTTAGGGTTAGGGAGCCCCAGGCCTGGGGCGCCACAGCCCTTAGGCTTTGGGTGCCCCAGGCCTACGGGGTCCCAGCCCTTAGGCTTTGGGCGCCCCAGGCCTACGGGGTCGAAGCCCTTCAGCTTAGGGAGCCCCAGGCCTGGGGCGCCCCAGCTCTTAGGCTTAGGGATCCCTGGACAGGGGCGCCCCAGCCCTTAGGCTTAGGGAGCCCATGGCCTGGGACGCCCCAGCCCTTCGGCAAGGGCGCGCCAGGCCTAGGGCGCCCCAGCCCTTAGGTTTTTGGGTGCCCCAGGCCTGGGGCGCTCCAACCCTAAGGCTTAGGGATCGCCAGGCCTGGGCGCCCCAGCCCTTCGGCTTAGGGAGCCCAAGGCTTGTGACTCCCCAGCCCTTCTGCTTAGGGAGCCTCAGGCTGGAAGCCCCCCAGCCCTAAGGCTTAGGGAGCCCCTGGCCTGGGGCGCCCCAGTCCTTAGGCTTTGGGAGCACAAGGCATGGGGCGCCCCAGTCCTTAGGCTTTGGGAGCCCCTGGCATGGGGCGCCCCAGCCCTTCGGCTTAGGGAGGCCCTGGCATGGGGCATCCCAGCTTAGGCTTTGGCAGCCGCAGGCCTGGGGCGCCCCAGCCCTTAGGCTTTGGTAGCCCAAGGCCTGGGGCGCCCCAACCCTTAGGCTTTGGGTGCCCCAGGCCTGGGGCACCCCAGCCATTAGGCTTAATGAGTCCCTGGCATCGGGCGCCCCAGCCCTTCGGATAGGGCGCGGCAGGCCTAGGGCGCCCCAGCCCTTAGGCTTTGGGAGCCCAAAGCCTGGGGTGCCCCAGCCCTTAGGCTTAGGGAGCCCATGGCCTGGGACGCCCCAGCGCTCCGGCTAGGGTGCACCAGGCCTAGGGCGCCCCAGCCCTTGGGCTTTGGTAGCCCCAGGCCTGAGGCGCTCCAGCCCTAAGGCTTAGGGAGCCCCAGGCCTGGGGCGCCCCAGACCTTAGGCTTAGGGCGCCCAAGGGTTGCGACGCCCCTGCCCTTAGGCTTGGGAGCCCAAGGCCTGCTGCCCCCTAGCCCTTAGGCTTAGGGAGCCCATGGTCTGGGGCGCTCCAGCCATAGGCTTAGGGAACCCATGGCTTGGACGCCCCAGCCCTTCGGCTTAGGGAGCCCCAGTCCTGGGGCGTCCCAGCCCTTAGGCTTAGGGAGCGCCAGGCATGGTACGCCCAAGCCCTCAGGCTTAGGGAGCCCCTGGTCTGGGGCGCCCCTGCCCTTAGGCTTTGGGAGCCCCAGGCCTTGGGCGCCCCAGCACTTAGGCTTTGGGAGCCCCGGCCTGGGGCGCCCCAGCCCTTCGGCTTAGGGAGCCCCTGGCATGGGGCGTCCCAGCCTTATGCTTTGGGAGCCACAGGCCTGGGGCGCCCCAGCCCTTAGGCTTTGGGAGCCCAAGGCCTGGGGCGCCCCAGCCCTTAGGCTTTGGGTGCCCCAGGCCTGGGGCGCTCCAGCCCTTAGGCTTAGGGAGCCCCAGTGCTGGGGCACACCAGCCCTTAGGCTAGGGGAGCCCATGGCCTGGGACGCACCAGCCCTTAGAATTAGGGAGCCCCAGGCCTGGGGGGACCCAGCCCTTCGGGTTTGGGAGCCCCAGGCATGGTACACCCAAGCCCTTAGGCTTAGGGAGCCCCAGGCCTGGGGCGCACCAGCCCTTCGGCTTAGGGAGCGCCAGGCCTAGGCGCCCCAGCCCTTAAGCTTAGGGTGCCCCAGGCCTGGGGAGACCCAGCTCTTAGGCTTTGGGAGCCCCAGGCCTAGGGCACTCCAGCTTTTAGGCTTAGGGAACCCAAGAGCTATGACGCCCCTGCCATTAGGCTTTGTGAGCCAAAGGCTTTGGGCGCCCCAACCATTAGGCTTTGGGAGCCCCAGGCCTGGGGCGCTCCAGCCCTTAGGCTTAGGTAGGCCCAGGCCTTGGGCGCACCAGCCCTTAGGATTTGGAAGCCACAGGCATGGTACGCCCCAGCCCTTAGGCTTTGGGAGCCCCAGGCCTGGGGCGCTCCAGCCCTTAGGCTTTGGGAGCCCCAGGCCTGGGGCACCTCAGCCATTAGGCTTAGGGTGCCCCAAGCCTGGGGCGCCCCAACCCTTAGACTTTGGGAGCCCCAGGCCTGGGACACTCCAGCCCTTCAGCTTTGGGAGCCCCAGGCCTGGGCGCCACAGCCCTTAGGCTTAGGGAGCCCAAGGGCTGCGACGCCCCTACCCTTAGGATTTGGGAGCCCCAGGCCTGATGCGCCCCAGCCCTTAGGCTTAGGGAGCCCCAGGCCAGGGGGGACACAGCCCTTCGGCATAGGGAGCCCCAGGGCTGGGGCGTCCCAGCCCTTAGATTTAGGGAGCCCCAGGCAAGGGGCGCCCCAGCCTTTTGGCTTAGGGAGCCCCAGGCCTGAAGCCCCCCAGTCCTTAGGCTTAGGGAGCCCCAGGCCTGGGGCGCCACAGTCCTTAGGCTTGGGAGCCCGAGGCCTGTGGCCCCCAGCCCTTCGGGTTTGGGAGCCCCAGGCCTGGGGCGCCCCAGCTCTTAGGCGTTGGGAGCCCCAGGCATGGTACGCCCCAGCCGTTAGGCTTTGGGAGTCCCAGGCCTGGGGCACCACAGGACTTCGGCTTTGGGAGCTTCTGGCCTGGCGCGCCACAGCCCTTAGGCTTAGGGAGCCGCAGGCCTGGGACGGCCCCGCCCGTCGGCTTAGGGAGCCACAGGCCTGGGACGCCCCAGCACTTCGGCTTAGGGCGCGCCAGGCCTTGGCCGCCCTAGCCCTTAGGCTTTGGGATCCACAGGCATGGGGCGCGCAACCCTTAGGCTTAAGGAGCCCCAGGTCTGTGGCGCCCCAGCCCTTAAGCATAGGGAGCCCATGGCCAGGGACGCCCCAGCCCTTAGGCTTTGGTAGCCCCAGGCCTGGGATGCCCCTGCCCTTAGGCTTTGGGAGCCCCAGGCCTGGGGCGCTCCAGCCCTTAGGCTTACGGAGCCCCAGGCCTGGGGCGCACCAGCCCTTAGGCTTAGGGAGCCCATGGCCTGGGACGCCCCAGCCCTTCGGCTTAGGGCGCGCCAGGCCTTGGACGACCCAGCCCTTAGGCTTTGGGAGCCCCAGGCCTGGGGCGCCCCAGCCCTTAGGCTTAGGGAGCCCAAGGGCTGCAATGCCCCTGCCCTTAGGCTTTGGGAGCCCCAGGCCTGATGCGCCCCAGCCCTTAGGCTTAGGGAGCCCCAGGCCCTGGGAGCCACAGCCCTTAGGCTTAGGGAGCCCATGGCCTGGTACGCCCCAGCCATTCGGCTTAGGGAGCCCCAGGCCTGGGGCGCCCCAGCGCTTAGGCTTAGGGAACCCATGGATTGGGACGCCCCAGCCCTTCGGCTTAGGGAGCCGCAGTCCTGGGGCGCCCCAGCCCTTAGGATTTGGGAGCCACAGGCATGGTACGCCCCAGCCCTTAGGCTTTGGGAGCCCCAGTTCTGGGGCGCTCCAGCCCTTAGGCTTAGGGAGCCCCAGGCCTGGGGCGCACCAGCCCTTAGGCTTCGGGAGCCCCTGGCCTGGGGCGCCACAGCCCTTAGGCTTTTGGAGCCCCAGGCCTGGGGCACCCCAGTTCTTAGGTTTAGGAGCCCAAGGCCTGGGGCGCCCCAGCCCTTAGGCTTTGGGAGCCCCAGGCCTGGGGCACCCCAGTTCTTAGGCTTTAGGAGCCCAAGGCCTGGGGCGCTCCATCCATAAGGCTTAGGGAGCCCCAGGCCTGGGGCGTCCCAGCCCTTAGGCTTAAGGACCCCAGGCATGGGAAGCCCCAGCCCTTAGTCTTAGGCATCCCATGGCCTGGGACGCCCCAGCCCTTCGGCAAGGGCGCGCCAGGCCTAGGGTGCCCCAGCCCTTAGGCTTTGGGAGCCCCAGGCCTGGGGCGCTCCAACCCTAAGGTTTAGGGATCCCCATGCCGGGGCGCCCCAGCCCTTAGGCTTAGGGAGCCCAAGGCTTGCGACTCCCCAGCCCTTCGGCTTAGGGAGCCTCAGGCCGGAAGCCCCCCAGCCCTACGGCTCTGGGAGCCTCTGGCCTGGGGCGCCCCAGCCCTTAGGCTTTGGGAGCCCAAGGCCTGGGGCGCCCCAGCCCGTAGGCTTAGGGATTCCCTGGCCTGGGGCGCCCCATATCTTAGGCTTTGGGAGCCCAAAGCCTGGGGCGCACCAGCCCTTAGGCTTTGGGAACCCCAGGCCTGGGGCGTCCCAGCCCTTAGGCTTAGGGAGCCCCAGGCATGGGGCACCCAGCCCTTCGGCTTAGGGAGCCCCTGGCATTGGGCGGCCCAGCCTTATGCTTTGGGAGCCCTAGTCCTAGGGCGCCCCAGCCCTTAGGCTTTGGGAGCCCCAGGCCTGGGTGCCCCAGCCCTTAGGCTTAGGGAGCCCAAAGCTTGCGACTCCCCGGCCCTTCGACTTAGGGAGCCCCAGGCCGGAAGCCCCCCAGCCTTAAGGCTTAGGGAGCCCCTGGCCTGGGGTGCACCAGCCCTTAGGATTTGGAAGCCCCAGGCCTGGGGCGCCCAGGCCCTTCGGCTTAGGGAGCCCCTGGCATGGGGCATCCCAGCCTTAGGCTTTGGGAGCCGCAGGCCTGGGGCGCCCCAGCCCTTAGGCTTTGGGAGCCGAGGGCCTGCGGCGCCTCAGCCCTTAGGCTTTGGGTGCACCAGGCCTGGGGCGCTCCAGCCCTTAGGCTTAATGAGTCCCTGGCCTGGGGCGCCCCAGCCCTTAGGCTTTGGGAGGCCAAAGCCTGGGGTGCCCCAGCCCTTAGGCTTAGGGAGCCAATGGCCTGGGACGCCCCAGCCCTTCGGCTAGGGTGCGCCAGGCCTAGGGCGCCCCAGCCCTTAGGCATTGGGAGCCCCAGGCCTGGGGCGCTCCAGCCCTAAGGCTTAGGGAGCCCCAGGCCTGGGGCGCCCCAGCCCTTAGGCTTAGGGATCCCAAGGCTTGCGACTCCCCAGCCCTTCGGCTTAGGGAGCCCCAGGCCTGAATCCCCCAGGCCTTAGGCTTAGGGAGCCCCTGGCCTGGCGCACCCCATCCCTTAGGCTTTGGGAGCCCAAGGCCTTGGGCGCTCCAGCCCTTAGGCTTAGGGTGCCCCAGGCCTGGGGCGCACCAGCCCTTAGGTTTAGGGAGCCCATGGCCTAGGACGCCCCAGCCCTTCGGCTTAGGGAGCGCCAGGCCTAGGGCGCCCCAGCCCTTAGGCTTTGGGAGCTTCAGGCCTGGGGCGCCCAGCCCTTAGGCTTAGGGTGCCCCAGGCCTGGGGAGACCCAGCTCTTAGGCTTTGGGAGCCCCAGGCCTAGGGCACTCCAGCCCTTAGGCTTAGGGAGCCCATGGCCTGGGATGCCCCAGCCCTTCGGTTTAGGGCGCGCCGGGCTTGGGTGCCCCAGCCCTTAGGCTTTGGGAGCCCCAGGCCTGGGGCGCCCCAGCCCTTAGGCTTTGGGTGCCCCAGACCGGGGTGCCCCTGCACTTAGGCTTTGGGAGCCGAAGGCTTTGGGCGCCCCAACCCTTAGGCTTTGGGAGCCCCAAGCCTGGGGCGCTGCAGCCCTTAGGCTTAGGGAGCCCCAGGCCTGGGGCGCACCAGCCCTTAGGCTTAGGGAGCCCATGGCCTGGGACGCCCCAGCCCTTCGGCTTAGGGCGTGCCAGGCCTTGGGCGCCCCATCCCTTAGGCTTGGGAGCCCCAGGCCATGGGCGCCCCAGCCCTTAGGCTTAGGGTGCCCCAATCCTGGGGCACTCCAGCCCTTAGGCTTATGGAGCCCCAGGCCTGGGGCTCCCCAACCCTTAGGCTTTTGGAGCCCCAGACATGGGGCGCCACAGCCCTTAGGCTTTGGGAGCCCCAGGCCTGGGGCTCCCCAGCCCTTAGGCTTAGGGAGCCCAAGGGCTGCGACACCCCTGCCCTTAGGCTTTGGGAGCCCCAGGCCTGATGTGCCCCAGCCCTTAGGCTTAGGGAGCCCCCGGCCAGGGGTGACACAGCCCTTCGGCATAGGGAGCCCCAGGGCTGGGGTGTCCCAGCCCTTAGATTTAGGGAGCCCATGGCCTGGGACGCCCCAGCCCTTTGGCTAAGGCGCGCCAGGCCTAGGGCGCCCCAGCCCTTCAGCTTAGGGAGCCCCAGGCCTGGGGCGCCCCAGCCCTTCGGCTTAGGGAGCCATAGGCCTGAAGCCCCCCAGTCCTTAGGTTTAGGGAGCCCCAGGCCTGGGGCACCCCAGGACTTCGGCTTTGGGAGCTTCTGGCCTGGGGCGCCACAGCCCTTAGGCTTAGGGAGCCCCAGGGCTGGGACGCCCCCGCCCTTCGGGTTAGGGAGCCCCAGGCCTGGGACGCCCCAGCACTTCGGCTTAGTGCGCGCCAGGCCTAGGCCGCCCTTACCCTTAGGATTTGGGATCCACAGGCATGGGGCGCGCAGCCCTTAGGCTTAGGGTGCCCCAGGTCTGGGGCGCCCCAGCCCTTAAGCTTAGGGAGCCCATGGCCAGGGAAGCCCCAGCCCTTAGGCTTTGGTAGCCGCAGGCCTGGGGTGCCCCAGCCCTTAGGCTTAGGGAGCCCCAGGCTCTGGGCGCCACAGCCCTTAGGCTTAGGTAGCCCATGGCCTGGGGCGCCCCAGCCATAGTCTTTGGGAGCCCATGGCCTGGGACGCCCCAGCGCTTCGGCTTAGGGAGCGCCAGGCCTAGGGCGCCCCAGCCCTTAGACTTAGGGAGCCCCAGGCCTGAGGGGAACCAGCCCTTCGAGTTTGGGAGCCCCAGACATCGTACACCCCAGCCCTTAGGCTTGGGAGCCTAAGGCTTGGGGCGCCCCAGGACTTAGGTTTGGGTGCCCCTGGCCTGAGCGCCCCAGCCCTTCGGCTTAGGGAGCTCCTCATGGGGCGGCCCATCTTTAGGCTTTGGGAGCCCCAGGCCTGGGGCACCCCAGCCCTTAGGCTTTGGGAGCCCATGGCCTGGGGCGCCCTAGCCCTTAGGCTTTGGGTGCCCCAGGCCTGGGGCGCTCCAGCCATTAGGCTTAGGGAGCCCCAGGCCTGGGGCGCCCCAGCCCTTAGGCTTTGGGAGCCCCAGGCCTGGGGCACTCCAGCCCTTAGGCTTTGGGAGCCCCAGGCCGGGGCGCCCCAGCCCTTAGGCTTAGGGAGCCCAAGGGTTGCGATGCCCCTGCCCTTAGGCTTGGGAGCCCGAGGCCTGATGCGCCCTAGCCCTTAGGTTTAGGGAGCCCATGGCCTGGGGCGCCCCAGCCATAAGCTTAGGGAACCCAAGGCTTGGGACGCCCCAGCCCTTAGGCTTTGGGAGCCCCAGGCATGGTACGCCCCAGCCCTTAGGCTTGGGGAGCCCCTGGTCTGGGGCGCCCAGCCCTTAGGCTTTGGGAGCCCCAGTCCTGGGGCGCCCCAGCACTTAGGCTTTGGGAGCCCCTGGCCTGGGGCGCCCCAGCCCTTCGGCTTAGGGAGCCCTTGGCATGGGGCGTCCCAGCCTTATGCTTTGGGAGCCACAGGCCTGGGGCGCCCCAGCACTTAAGCTTAGGGTGCCCCAGGCCTGGGGAGACCCAGCTCTTAGGCTTTGGGAGCCCCAGGCCTAGGGGACTCCAGCTTTTAGGCTTAGGGAACCCAAGGGCTGTGACGCCCCTGCCCTTAGGCTTTGTGAGCCCAAGGCATTGGGCGCCCCAACCCTTAGGCTTTGGGAGCCCCAGGCCTGGGGCGCCCCACCACTTAAGCTTAGGGAGCCCAAGGTTTGCGATGCCCCTCCCCTTAGACTTTGGGAGCCCCAGGCCTGATGCGCCCCAGCCCTTAGGCTTAGGGAGCCCCAGGCCCTGGGCGCCACAGCCCTTAGGCTTAGGGAGCCCATGGCCTGGGACGCCCCAGCCCTTCGGCTTAGGTAGCCCCAGTCCTGGGGCGCCCCAGCCTTTAGGATTTGGGAGCCACAGGCATGGTACGCCCCAGCCCTTAGGTTAGGGAGCCCCAGGCCTGGGGCTCCCCAGCCCTTAGGCTTTGGGAGCCCCAGGCCTAGGGCACCCCAGCCCTTAGGCTTTGGGAGCCCCAGGCATGGTACGCCCCAGCCCTTAGGCTTAGGGAGCCCCTGGCCTGGGGCGCCAGCCCTTAGGCTTTGGGAGCCCCAGGCTTGGGGCGCCCGAGGACTTAGGTTTGGGTGCCCCGGGCCTGGGGCGGCCCAGCCCTTCGGCTTAGTGAGCCACTCATGGGGCGGTCCAGCCTTAGGCTTTGGGAGCCCCAGGCCTGGGGCACCCCAGCCCTTAGGCTTTGGGAGCCCAAGAACTGGGGCGCCCCAGCCCTTAGGCTTTGGGTGTCCCAGGCCTGGGGCGCTCCAGCCATTAGGCTTAGGGAGCCCCTGGCCTGGGGCGTCCCAGCCCTTAGGCTTAGGGAGTCCATGGCCTGGGACGCCCCAGCCTTTCGGCAAGGGCGCGCCAGGCCTAGGGCGCCCCAGCCCTTAGGTTTTTGGGTGCCCCAGGCCTGGGGCGCTCCAACCCTAAGGCTTAGGGATCGCCAGGCCTGGGCGCCCCAGCCCTTAGGCTTAGGGAGCCCAAGGCTTGTGACTCCCCAGCCCTTCTGCTTAGGGAGCCTCAGGCTAGAAGCCCCCCAGCCCTAAGGCTTAGGGAGCCCCTGGCCTGGGGCGCCCCAGTCCTTAGGCTTTGGGAGCACAAGGCATGGGGCGCCCCAGCCCTTAGGCTTTGGGAGCCCCTGGCCTGGGGCGCCCCAGCCCTTCGGTGTAGGGAGGCCCTGTCATGGGGCATCCCAGCCTTAGGCTTTGGGAGCCGCAGGCCTGGGGCGCCCCAACCCTTAGACTTTGGGTGCCCCAGGCCTGGGGCACCCCAGCCATTAGGCTTAATGAGTCCCTGGCCTCGGGCGCCCCAGCCCTTCGGATAGGGCGCGGCAGGCCTAGGGCGCCCCAGCCCTTAGGCTTTGGGAGCCCAAAGCCTGGGGTGCCCCAGCCCTTAGGCTTAGGGAGCCCCAGGCCTGAGGCTCTCCAGCCCTAAGGCTTAGGGAGCCCCAGGCCTGTGGCGCCCCAGACCTTAGGCTT
Source organism: Tenrec ecaudatus (assembly GCF_050624435.1). Classification (NCBI taxonomy): domain Eukaryota; kingdom Metazoa; phylum Chordata; class Mammalia; order Afrosoricida; family Tenrecidae; genus Tenrec; species Tenrec ecaudatus. The sequence continues at coordinate 2,696,234 of NW_027457632.1, read as the reverse complement.
AGGGAGCCCAAGGCTTGCGACTCCCGAGCCTTAGACTTAGGGAGCCCCAGGCCTGAAGCCCCCAGGCCTTAGGCTTAGGGAGCCCCTGGCCTGGGGCGCCCCAGCCCTTCGGCTTAGGGAGCCCCTGGCATAGGGAGTCCCAGCCTTAGAATTGGGAGCCCCAGGCCTGGGGCACTCCAGCTCTTAGGCTTTGGGAGCCCCAGGCCTGGGGCACTCCAGCCCTTAGGCTTAGGAAGCCCCAGGCCTGGGGCGACCCAGCCCTTTGGCTTTGGGAGCCCCAGACCGGGGTGCCCCAGCCCTTATGCTTTGGGAGCCCCAGGCTTGGGGCGCCCCAGCCCTTAGGCTTAGGGAGCCCAAGGGTTGCGACGCCCCTGCCCTTAGGCTTGGGAGCCCAAGGCCTGCTGCCACCTAGCCCTTAGTCTTAGGGAGCCCATGATCTGGGGCGCTCCAGCCATAGGCTTAGGGAACCCATGGCTTGGACGCCCCAGCCCTTCAGCTTAGGGAGCCCCAGTCCTGGGGCGTCCCAGCCCTTAGGCTTAGGGAGCCCCAGGCATGGTACGCCCAAGCCCTCAGGCTTAGGGAGCCCCTGGTCTGGGGCGCCCCTGCCCTTAGGCTTTGGGAGCCCCAGGCCTGGGGCGCCCCAGCACTTAGGCTTTGGGAGCCCCGGCCTGGGGCGCCCCAGCCCTTCGGCTTAGGGAGCCCCTGGCATGGGGCGTCCCAGCCTTATGCTTTGGGAGCCACAGGCCTGGGGCGCCCCAGCCCTTAGGCTTTGGGAGCCCAAGGCCTGGGGCGCCCCAGCCCTTAGGCTTTGGGTGCCCCAGGCCTGGGGCGCTCCAGCCCTTAGGCTTAGGGAGCCCCAGTGCTGGGGCGCACCAGCCCTTAGGCTAGGGGAGCCCATGGCCTGGGACGCACCAGCCCTTAGAATTAGGGAGCCCCAGGCCTGGGGGGACCCAGCCCTTCGGGTTTGGGAGCCCCAGGCATGGTACACCAAAGCCCTTAGGCTTAGGGAGCCCCAGGCCTGGGGCGCACCAGCCCTTCGGCTTAGGGAGCGCCAGGCCTAGGCGCCCCAGCCCTTAAGCTTAGGGTGCCCCAGGCCTGGGGAGACCCAGCTCTTAGGCTTTGGGAGCCTCAGGCCTAGGGCACTCCAGGTTTTAGGCTTAGGGAACCCAAGGGCTATGACGCCCCTGCCCTTAGGCTTTGTGAGCCAAAGGCTTTGGGCGCCCCAACCATTAGGCTTTGGGAGCCCCAGGCCTGGGGCGCTCCAGCCCTTAGGCTTAGGTAGCCCCAGGCCTTGGGCGCACCAGCCCTTAGGATTTGGGAGCCACAGGCATGGTACGCCCCAGCCCTTAGGCTTTGGGAGCCCCAGGCCTGGGGCGCTCCAGCCCTTAGGCTTAGGGAGCCCCAGGCCTTGGGCGCACCAGCCCTTAGGCTTCGGGAGCCCCTGGCCTGGGGCGCCACAGCCCTTAGGCTTTTGGAGCCCCAGGCCTGGGGCACCCCATTTCTTAGGCTTTAGGAGCCCTATGCCTGGGGCGCCCCAGCCCTTAGGCTTTTGGAGCCCCAGGCCTGGGGCACCCCAGTTCTTAGGCTTTAGGAGCCCAAGGCCTGGGGCGCTCCATCCATAAGGCTTAGGGAGCCCCAGGCCTGGGGCGTCCCAGCCCTTAGGCTTAAGGACCCCAGGCATGGTAAGCCCCAGCCCTTAGTATTAGGCATCCCATGGCCTGGGACGCCCCAGCCCTTCGGCAAGGGCGCGCCAGGCCTAGGGTGCCCCAGCCCTTAGGCTTTGGGTGCCCCAGGCCTGGGGCGCTCCAACCCTAAGGTTTAGGGATCCCCATGCCGGGGCGCCCCAGCCCTTAGGCTTAGGGAGCCCAAGGCTTGCGACTACCCAGCCCTTCGGCTTAGGGAGCCTCAGGCCGGAAGCCCCCCAGCCCTACGGCTCTGGGAGCCTCTGGCCTGGGGCGCCCCAGCCCTTAGGCTTTGGGAGCCCAAGGCCTGGGGCGCCCCAGCCCGTAGGCTTTGGGTGCCCCAGGCATGGAGCGCCCCAGCCCTTAGGCTTAGGGATTCCCTGGCCTGGGGCGCCCCATATCTTAGGCTTAGGGAGCCCCAGGCGTGGGTCGCCCCAGCCTTTAGGCTTTTGGAGCACCAGCCCTGAAGCACCCCAGCCCTTGAGATTTGGGAGCCCCAGGCCTGGGGCACCCCAGCCCTAAGGCTTTAGGAGCCTCAGGAATGGTACGCCCCAGCCCTTAGGCTTTGGAGATCAAGGCTTGGGCGCCCCAGCCCTTAGGCTTTGGGAGCCCCAGGCCTGGGGCGCTCCAGCCCTTAGGCTTAGGGAGCCCCAGGCCTGGGGCGCACCAGCCCTTAGGCTTAGGGAGCCCATGGCCTGGGACGCCCCAGTCCTTCGGCTTAGGGCGCGCCAGGCCTAGGGCGCCCCAGCCCTTAGGCTTTGGGAGCCCCAGGCCTGGGTCGCCCCAGCCTTTAGGCTTTTGGAGCTCCATCCCTGGGGCACCCCAGCCCTTGAGCTTTGGGAGCCCCAGGCCTGGGGCACCCCAGCCCTTAGGCTTTGGGAGCCCCAGGCATTGTACGCCCCAGCCCTTAGGTTTGGGAGCCCAAGGCCTTGGGCGCCCCAGCCCTTAGGCTTTGGGAGCCCCAGGCCAGGGGCGCTCCAGCCCTTAGGCTTTGGGAGCCCCAGGCATGGTACGCCCCAGCCCTTAGGCTTAGGGAGTCCCTGGCCTTGGTTGCCCCTGCCCTTAGGCTTTGGGAGCCCCAGGCCTGGGGCGCCCCAGCCCTTAGGCTTTGGGAGGCCAAGGCCTGGGGAGCCCCAGCCCTTAGGCTTTGGGTGCCCCAGGCCTGGGGCGCTTCAGCTCTTAGGCTTAGGGAGCCCCAGTGCTGAGGCGCACCAGCCCTTAGGCTAGGGGAGCCCATGGCCTGGGACGCCCCAGCCCTTAGACTTATGGAGCCCCAGGCCTGGGGGGAACCAGCCCTTCGGGTTTGGGAGCCCCAAGCATGGTACACCCCAGCCCTTAGGCTTAGGGAGCCCCAGGCCTGGCGCGCCTCAGCCCTTAGGCTTTGGGAGCCCAAGGCCTGGAGAGCCCCAGCCCTTAGGCTTTGGGTGCCCCAGGCCTGGGGCGCTTCAGCCCTTAGGCTTAGGGAGCCCCTGTGCTGAGGCGCACCAGCACTTAGGCTAGGGGAGCCCATGGCCTGGGGCACCCAGCCCTTAGGCTTAGGGTGCCCCAGGCCTGGGGAAACCCAGCTCTTAGGCTTTGGGAGCCCCAGCCCTGGGCACTCCAGCTTTCAGGCTTAGGGAGCCCAAGGGCTGTGACGGCCCTGCCCTTAGGCTTTGGGAGCCCAATGCTTTGGGCGCCCCAACCCTTAGGCTTTGGGAGCCCCAGGCCTCGGGCGCTCCAGCCCTTAGGCTTAGGGAGCCCCAAGCCTGGGGCGCACCAGCCCTTAGGCTTAGTGAGCCCATGGCCTGGGATGCCCCAGCCCTTCGGTTTAGGGCGCGCCAGGCCTTGGGGGCCCCAGCCCTTAGGATTTGGGAGCCCCAGGCCTGGGGCGCCGCAGCCCTTAGGCTTAGGGTGCCCCAAGCCTGGGGCGCCCCAGCCCTTAGGCTTAGGGAGCCCCAGGCCAGGGAGGACACAGCCCTTCGGCTTAGGGAGCCCCAGGCCTGAAGCCCCCCAGTCCTTAGGCTATGTGAGTCCCAGGCCTGGGGCTCCACAGCCTTTAGGCTTGGGAGTCCGAGGCCTGTGGCCCCCCAGCCCTTCGGCTTTGGGAGCCCCAGGCCTGGGCGCCCCAGCACTTCGGCTTTGGGAGCTCCTGGCCTGGGGCACCACAGCCCTTAGGCTTAGGAATCCCCAGGACTGGGACGCCCCCGCCCGTCGGCTTAGGGAGCCCCAGGCCTGGGACGCCCCAGCCCTTCGGCTTAGTGTGCGCCAGGCCTAGGCCGCCCTAGCCCTTAGGCTTTGGGATCCACAGGCATGGGGCGCGCAGCCCTTAGGCTTAGGGTGCCCCAGGTCTGGGGCGCCCCAGCCCTTAAGCTTAGGGAGCCCATGTCCAGGGACGCCCCACCCCTCAGGCTTTGGTAGCAACGGCCTGGGGTGCCCCTGCCCTTAGGCTTTGGGAGCCCAAGGCCTGGGGCGCTCCAGCCCTTAGGCTTAGGGAGCCCCAGGCTTGGGGCGCCACAGCCCTTAGGCTTAGGGTGCCCCAGGCCTGGGACGCCCCTGACCGTCGGCTTAGGGCGCGCCAGGCCTAGGGCGCCCAAGCCCTTAGGCTTTGGGAGCCCCAGGCCTGGGGCGCTCCAGCACTTAGTCTTTGGGAGCCCCAGGCCTGGGAAGCCCCCGCCCATCGGCTTAGGGCGCGCCAGGCCTAGGGCGCCCCAGCCCTTAGGCTTTGGGAGCCCCAGGCCTGGGTCGCCCCAGCCTTAGGCTTTTGGAGCTCCATACCTGGGGCACCCCAGCCCTTGGGCTTTGGGAGCCCCAGGCCTGGGGCACCCCAGCCCTTAGGCTTTGGGAGCCCCAGGCCAGGGGCGCTCCAGCCCTTAGGCTTAGGGAGCCCCAGGCCTGGGGCGCACCAGCCCTTAGGCTTAGGGAGCCCATGGCCTGGGACGCCCCAGCCCTTCGGCTTAGGGCGCGCCAGGCCTAGGGCGCCCCAGCCCTTAGGCTTGGGGAGCCCTAGGCCTGTGGCGCCCAGCCCTTAGGCTTTGGGTGCCCCAGATCGGGGTGCCCCAGCCCTTAGGCTTTGGGAGCCCCAGGCCTTGGGCGCCCTAACCCTTAGGCTTAGGGAGCCCAAGGGTTGCGACGCCCCTGCCCTTAGGCTTGGGAGCCCCAGGCCAGATGCGCCCCAGCCCTTAGGCTTAGGGAGCCCCAGGCTCTGGGCGCCACAGCCCTTAGGCTTAGGGAGCCCATGGCCTGGGGCGCCTCAGCCATAGGCTTAGGGAACCCATGGCTTGGGACGCCACAGCCCTTCGGCTAAGGGAGTCCCAGTCCTGGGCCGTCCCAGCCCTTAGGCTTTGGGAGCCCCAGGCATGGTACGCCCCAGCCCTTAGGCTTAGGGAGTCCCTGGCCTTGGTCGCCCCTGCCCTTAGGCTTTGGGTGCCCCAGGCCTGGGGCGCCCCAGCCCTTAGGCTTTGGGAGCCCAAGGCCTGGGGAGCCCCAGCCCTTAGGCTTTGGGTGCCCCAGGCCTGGGGCGCTTCAGCTCTTAGGCTTAGGGAGCTCCAGTGCTGAGGCGCACCAGCCCTTAGGCTAGGGGAGCCCATGGCCTGGGACGCCCCAGCCCTTAGCCTTATGGAGCCCCAGGCCTGGGGGGAACCAGCCCTTCGGGTTTGCGAGCCCCAAGCATGGTACACCCCAGCCCTTAGGCTTAGCGAGCCCGAGGCCTGGCGCGCCCCAGCCCTTAGGCTTTGGGAGCCCAAGGCCTGGAGAGCCCCAGCCCTTAGGCTTTGGGTGTCCCAGGCCTGGGGCGCTTCAGCCCTTAGGCTTAGGGAGCCCCTGTGCTGAGGCGCACCAGCCCTTAGGCTAGGGGAGCCCATATCCTGGGGTACACAGCCCTTAGGCTTAGGGTGCCCCAGGCCTGGGGAAACCCAGCTCTTAGGCTTTGGGAGCCACAGGCCTAGGGCACTCCAGCTTTCAGGCTTAGGGAGCCCAAGGGCTGTGACGCCCCTGCCCTTAGGCTTTGGGAGCCCAATGCTTTGGGCGCCCCAACCCTTAGGCTTTGGGAGTCCCAGGCCTCGGGCGCTCCAGCCCTTAGGCTTAGGGAGCCCCAAGCCTGGGGCACAGCAGCCCTTAGGCTTAGTGAGCCCATGGCCTGGGATGCCCCAGCCCTTCGGTTTAGGGCGCGCCAGGCCTTGGGGGCCCCAGCCCTTAGGCTTTGGGAGCCCCAGGCCTGGTGCGCCCCAGCCCTTAGGCTTAGGGTGCCCCAAGCCTGGGGCGCCCCAGCCCTTAGGCGTAGGGAGCCCCAGGCCAGGGAGGACACAGCCCTTCTGCATAGGGAGCCCCAGGCCTGGGGCGCCCCAGCCCTTAGGCTTAGGGAGCCCAAGGCTTGCGACTCCCCAGCCCTTCGGCTTAGGGAGCCCCAGGCCTGAAGCCCCCCAGTCCTTAGGCTATGGGAGTCCCAGGCCTGGGGCTCCACAGCCTTTAGGCTTGGGAGTCAGAGGCCTGTGGCCCCCCAGCCCTTCGGCTTTGGGAGACCCAGGCCTGGGCGCCCCAGCTCTTAGATGTTGGGAGCCAAAGGCATGGTACGCCCCAGCCCTTAGGCTTTGGGAGCCCCAGGCCTGGGGCACCCCAGCACTTCGGCTTTGGGAGCTTCTGGCCTGGGGCGCCACAGCCCTTAGGCTTAGGAATCCCCAGGACTGGGACGCCCCCGCCTGTCGGCTTAGGGAGCCCCAGGCCTGGGACGCCCCAGCCCTTCTGCTTAGTGCGCGCCAGGCCTAGGCCGCCCTAGCCCTTAGGCTTTGGGATCCACAGGCATGGGGCGCGCAGCCCTTAGGCTTAGGGTGCCCCAGGTCTGGGGCGCCCCAGCCCTTAAGCTTAGGGAGCCCATGGCCAGGGACGCCCCAGCCCTCAGGCTTTGGTAGCCCCGGCCTGGGGTGCCCCTGCCCTTAGGCTTTGGGAGCCCAAGGCCTGGGGCGCTCCAGCCCTTAGACTTAGGGAGCCCCAGGCCTGGGGCGCCACAGCCCTTAGGCTTAGGGAGCCCCAGGCCTGGGACGCCCCCGCCCGTCGGCTTAGGGCGCGCCAGGCCTAGGGCGCCCAAGCCCTTAGGCTTTGGGAGCCCAAGGCCTGGGGCGCCTCAGCCCTTAGGCTTAGGGAGCCCCAGGCCAGGGAGGACACAGCCCTTCGGCTTAGGGAGCCCCAGGCCTGAAGCCCCCCAGTCCTTAGGCTATGGGAGTCCCAGGCCTGGGGCTCCACAGCCTTTAGGCTTGGGAGTCCGAGGCCTGTGGCCCCCCAGCCCTTCGGCTTTGGGAGCCCCAGGCCTGGGCGCCCCAGCACTTCGGCTTTGGGAGCTCCTGGCCTGGGGCACCACAGCCCTTAGGCTTAGGAATCCCCAGGACTGGGACGCCCCCGCCCGTCGGCTTAGGGAGCCCCAGGCCTGGGACGCCCCAGCCCTTCGGCTTAGTGCGCGCCAGGCCTAGGCCGCCCTAGCCCTTAGGCTTTGGGATCCACAGGCATGGGGCGCGCAGCCCTTAGGCTTAGGGTGCCCCAGGTCTGGGGCGCCCCAGCCCTTAAGCTTAGGGAGCCCATGTCCAGGGACGCCCCACCCCTCAGGCTTTGGTAGCAACGGCCTGGGGTGCCCCTGCCCTTAGGCTTTGGGAGCCCAAGGCCTGGGGCGCTCCAGCCCTTAGGCTTAGGGAGCCCCAGGCTTGGGGCGCCACAGCCCTTAGGCTTAGGGGGCCCCAGGCCTGGGACGCCCCTGACCGTCGGCTTAGGGCGCGCCAGGCCTAGGGCGCCCAAGCCCTTAGGCTTTGGGAGCCCCAGGCCTGGGGCGCTCTAGCACTTAGTCTTTGGGAGCCCCAGGCCTGGGAAGCCCCCGCCCATCGGCTTAGGGCGCGCCAGGCCTAGGGCGCCCCAGCCCTTAGGCTTTGGGAGCCCCAGGCCTGGGTCGCCCCAGCCTTAGGCTTTTGGAGCTCCATCCCTGGGGCACCCCAGCCCTTGGGCTTTGGGAGCCCCAGGCCTGGGGCACCCCAGCCCTTAGGCTTTGGGAGCCCCAGGCCAGGGGCGCTCCAGCCCTTAGGCTTAGGGAGCCCCAGGCCTGGGGCGCACCAGCCCTTAGGCTTAGGGAGCCCATGGCCTGGGACGCCCCAGCCCTTCGGCTTAGGGCGCGCCAGGCCTAGGGCGCCCCAGCCCTTAGGCTTGGGGAGCCCTAGGCCTGGGGCGCCCAGCCCTTAGGCTTTGGGTGCCCCAGATAGGGGTGCCCCAGCCCTTAGGCTTTGGGAGCCCCAGGCCTTGGGCGCCCTAACCCTTAGGCTTAGGGAGCCCCAGGCCTGGTGCGCCCCAGCCCTTAGGCTTAGGTTGCCCCAAGCCTGGGGCGCCCCAGCCCTTAGGCGTAGGGAGCCCCAGGCCAGGGAGGACACAGCCCTTCTGCATAGGGAGCCCCAGGCCTGGGGCGCCCCAGCCCTTAGGCTTAGGGAGCCCAAGGCTTGCGACTCCCCAGCCCTTCGGCTTAGGGAGCCCCAGGCCTGAAGCCCCCCAGTCCTTAGGCTATGGGAGTCCCAGGCCTGGGGCTCCACAGCCTTTAGGCTTGGGAGTCAGAGGCCTGTGGCCCCCCAGCCCTTCGGCTTTGGGAGACCCAGGCCTGGGCGCCCCAGCTCTTAGATGTTGGGAGCCAAAGGCATGGTACGCCCCAGCCCTTAGGCTTTGGGAGCCCCAGGCCTGGGGCACCCCAGCACTTCGGCTTTGGGAGCTTCTGGCCTGGGGCGCCACAGCCCTTAGGCTTAGGAATCCCCAGGACTGGGACGCCCCCGCCTGTCGGCTTAGGGAGCCCCAGGCCTGGGACGCCCCAGCCCTTCTGCTTAGTGCGCGCCAGGCCTAGGCCGCCCTAGCCCTTAGGCTTTGGGATCCACAGGCATGGGGCGCGCAGCCCTTAGGCTTAGGGTGCCCCAGGTCTGGGGCGCCCCAGCCCTTAAGCTTAGGGAGCCCATGTCCAGGGACGCCCCACCCCTCAGGCTTTGGTAGCAACGGCCTGGGGTGCCCCTGCCCTTAGGCTTTGGGAGCCCAAGGCCTGGGGCGCTCCAGCCCTTAGGCTTAGGGAGCCCCAGGCTTGGGGCGCCACAGCCCTTAGGCTTAGGGGGCCCCAGGCCTGGGACGCCCCTGACCGTCGGCTTAGGGCGCGCCAGGCCTAGGGCGCCCAAGCCCTTAGGCTTTGGGAGCCCCAGGCCTGGGGCGCTCCAGCACTTAGTCTTTGGGAGCCCCAGGCCTGGGAAGCCCCCGCCCATCGGCTTAGGGCGCGCCAGGCCTAGGGCGCCCCAGCCCTTAGGCTTTGGGAGCCCCAGGCCTGGGTCGCCCCAGCCTTAGGCTTTTGGAGCTCCATCCCTGGGGCACCCCAGCCCTTGGGCTTTGGGAGCCCCAGGCCTGGGGCACCCCAGCCCTTAGGCTTTGGGAGCCCCAGGCCAGGGGCGCTCCAGCCCTTAGGCTTAGGGAGCCCCAGGCCTGGGGCGCACCAGCCCTTAGGCTTAGGGAGCCCATGGCCTGGGATGCCCCAGCCCTTCGGCTTAGGGCGCGCCAGGCCTAGGGCGCCCCAGCCCTTAGGCTTGGGGAGCCCTAGGCCTGGGGCGCCCAGCCCTTAGGCTTTGGGTGCCCCAGATCGGGGTGCCCCAGCCCTTAGGCTTTGGGAGCCCCAGGCCTTGGGCGCCCTAACCCTTAGGCTTAGGGAGCCCAAGGGTTGCGACGCCCCTGCCCTTAGGCTTGGGAGCCCCAGGCCAGATGCGCCCCAGCCCTTAGGCTTAGGGAGCCCCAGGCTCTGGGCGCCACAGCCCTTAGGCTTAGGGAGCCCATGGCCTGGGGCGCCTCAGCCATAGGCTTAGGGAACCCATGGCTTGGGACGCCACAGCCCTTCGGCTAAGGGAGTCCCAGTCCTGGGCCGTCCCAGCCCTTAGGCTTTGGGAGCCCCAGGCATGGTACGCCCCAGCCCTTAGGCTTAGGGAGTCCCTGGCCTTGGTCGCCCCTGCCCTTAGGCTTTGGGTGCCCCAGGCCTGGGGCGCCCCAGCCCTTAGGCTTTGGGAGCCCAAGGCCTGGGGAGCCCCAGCCCTTAGGCTTTGGGTGCCCCAGGCCTGGGGCGCTTCAGCTCTTAGGCTTAGGGAGCTCCAGTGCTGAGGCGCACCAGCCCTTAGGCTAGGGGAGCCCATGGCCTGGGACGCCCCAGCCCTTAGCCTTATGGAGCCCCAGGCCTGGGGGGAACCAGCCCTTCGGGTTTGCGAGCCCCAAGCATGGTACACCCCAGCCCTTAGGCTTAGCGAGCCTGAGGCCTGGCGCGCCCCAGCCCTTAGGCTTTGGGAGCCCAAGGCCTGGAGAGCCCCAGCCCTTAGGCTTTGGGTGTCCCAGGCCTGGGGCGCTTCAGCCCTTAGGCTTAGGGAGCCCCTGTGCTGAGGCGCACCAGCCCTTAGGCTAGGGGAGCCCATATCCTGGGGTACACAGCCCTTAGGCTTAGGGTGCCCCAGGCCTGGGGAAACCCAGCTCTTAGGCTTTGGGAGCCACAGGCCTAGGGCACTCCAGCTTTCAGGCTTAGGGAGCCCAAGGGCTGTGACGCCCCTGCCCTTAGGCTTTGGGAGCCCAATGCTTTGGGCGCCCCAACCCTTAGGCTTTGGGAGTCCCAGGCCTCGGGCGCTCCAGCCCTTAGGCTTAGGGAGCCCCAAGCCTGGGGCGCAGCAGCCCTTAGGCTTAGTGAGCCCATGGCCTGGGATGCCCCAGCCCTTCGGTTTAGGGCGCGCCAGGCCTTGGGGGCCCCAGCCCTTAGGCTTTGGGAGCCCCAGGCCTGGTGCGCCCCAGCCCTTAGGCTTAGGGTGCCCCAAGCCTGGGGCGCCCCAGCCCTTAGGCGTAGGGAGCCCCAGGCCAGGGAGGACACAGCCCTTCTGCATAGGGAGCCCCAGGCCTGGGGCGCCCCAGCCCTTAGGCTTAGGGAGCCCAAGGCTTGCGACTCCCCAGCCCTTCGGCTTAGGGAGCCCCAGGCCTGAAGCCCCCCAGTCCTTAGGCTATGGGAGTCCCAGGCCTGGGGCTCCACAGCCTTTAGGCTTGGGAGTCAGAGGCCTGTGGCCCCCCAGCCCTTCGGCTTTGGGAGACCCAGGCCTGGGCGCCCCAGCTCTTAGATGTTGGGAGCCAAAGGCATGGTACGCCCCAGCCCTTAGGCTTTGGGAGCCCCAGGCCTGGGGCACCCCAGCACTTCGGCTTTGGGAGCTTCTGGCCTGGGGCGCCACAGCCCTTAGGCTTAGGAATCCCCAGGACTGGGACGCCCCCGCCTGTCGGCTTAGGGAGCCCCAGGCCTGGGACGCCCCAGCCCTTCTGCTTAGTGCGCGCCAGGCCTAGGCCGCCCTAGCCCTTAGGCTTTGGGATCCACAGGCATGGGGCGCGCAGCCCTTAGGCTTAGGGTGCCCCAGGTCTGGGGCGCCCCAGCCCTTAAGCTTAGGGAGCCCATGGCCAGGGACGCCCCAGCCCTCAGGCTTTGGTAGCCCCGGCCTGGGGTGCCCCTGCCCTTAGGCTTTGGGAGCCGAAGGCCTGGGGCGCTCCAGCCCTTAGACTTAGGGAGCCCCAGGCCTGGGGCGCCACAGCCCTTAGGCTTAGGGAGCCCCAGGCCTGGGACGCCCCCGCCCGTCGGCTTAGGGCGCGCCAGGCCTAGGGCGCCCAAGCCCTTAGGCTTTGGGATCCCCAGGCCTGGGGCGCTCCTGCACTTAGGCTTAGGGAGCCCCAGGCCTGGGAAGCCCCCGCCCATCGGCTTAGGGCGCGCCAGGCCTAGGGCGCCCAAGCCCTTAGGCTTTGGGAGCCCCAGGCCTGGGGTGCTCCAGCCCTTAGGCTTAGGGAGCCCCAGGCCTGGGGTGCACCTGCCCTTAGGCTTAGGGAGCCCATGGCTTGGGACGCCCCAGCCCTTCGGCTTAGGGCGCGCCAGGCCTTGGCGGCCCCAGCCATTAGGCTTTGGGAGCCCCAGGCCTGGGGGGCCCCCGCCCGTCGGCTTAGGGTGCCCCACGACTGGGGCAACCCAGCCCTTAAGTTTAGGGAGCCCATGGCCTGGGGTGCTCCAGCCCTTAGGCTTAGGGAGCCCCAGGCCTGGTGCGCACCAGCCCTTAGGCTTAGGGAGCCCAAGCCTGGGACGCCCCAGCCCTTCGGCTTAGGGCATGACCTGCCTAGGGCGCCCAAGCCCTTAGGCTTTGGGAGCCCCAGGCCTGCGGCGCTCCAGCCCTTAGGCTTAGGGAGCCCCAGGCCTGGGGCGCACCAGCCCTTAGGCTTAGGGAGCCTATGGCCTGGGACGCCCCCGCCCATCGGCTTAGGGTGCCCCATGTCTGGGGCACCCCAGCCCTTAAGCTTAGGGAGCCCATGGCCTAGGGCGCCCAAGCCCTTAGGCTTTGGGCGCCCAAGGCTTTGGGCCCCCCAACCCTTAGGCTTTGGTAGCCCCAGGCCTGGGGTGCTCCAGCCCTTAGGCTTAGGGATCCCCAGGCCTGGTCCGCACCAGCCCTTAGGCTTAGGGAGCCCCAGGCCAGGGGGGACACAGCCCTTCGGAATAGGGAGCCCCAGGGCTGGGGCGTCACAGCCCTTAGATTTAAGGAGCCCCAGGCAAGGGCCGCCCCAGCCTTTTGGCTTAGGGAGCCCATGGCCTGGGACGCCCCAGCCCTTTGGCTAGGGCGCGCCTGGCCTAGGGCGCCCCATCCCTTCGGCTTAGGGAGCCCCAGGCCTGGGGCGCCCCAGCCCTTAGGCTTAGGGAGCCAAACGCTTACGACTCCCCAGCTAGGGCGCGCCAGGCCTAGGGCGCCCCATCCCTTCGGCTTAGGGAGCCCCAAGCCTGGGGCGTCCCAGCCTTAGAATAGGGAGCCCCAGGCCTGGGGCACTCCAGCCCTTGGGCTTAGGGAGCCCCAGGCCTGGGGCGACCCAGCCCTTTGGCTTTGGGAGCCCCAGGCCTGGGGCGCCCCAGCCCTTAGGCTTAGGGTGCCCCAGACCGGGGCGCCCCAGCCCTTAGACTTTGGGAGCCCCCGGTCTGGGGCGCCCCAACCCTTAAGCTTAGGGAGCCCAAGGGTTGCGACGCCCCTGCCCTTAGGCTTGGGAGCCCCAGGCCTGATGCGCCCCAGCCCTTAGGCTTAGGGAGCCCCAGGCTCTGGGCGCCACAGCCCTTAGGCTTAGGGAGCCCATGGCCTGGGGCGCCCCAGCCACAGGCTTAGGGAACCCATGGCTTGGGACGCCCCAGCACTTCGGCTTAGGGAGCCCCAGTCCTGGGGCGTCCCAGCCCTTAGGCTTTGGGAGCCTCAGGCATGGAACGCCCCAGCCCTTAGGCTTTGGGAGACCAAGGCCTTGGGCGCCCAAGCCCTTAGGTTTTGGGAGCCCCAGGCCTGTGGCGCTCCAGCCCTTAGGCTTAGGGAGCCCCAGGCCTGGGGCGCTCCAGCCCTTAGGCTTAGGGAGCCCATGGCCTCGGACGCCCCAGCCCTTCGGCTTAGGGAGCCCAAGGGTTGCGACGCCCCTGCCCTTAGGCTTGGGAGCCCCAGGCCAGATGCGCCCCAGCCCTTAGGCTTAGGGTGCCCCAGGGTCTGGTCGCCACGGCCCTTAGGCTTAGGGAGCCCATGGCCTGGGGCGCCCCAGCCATAGGCTTAGGGAACCCATGGCTTGGGACGCCACAGCCCTTCGGCTAAGGGAGCCCCAGTCCTGGGGCGTCCCAGCCCTTAGGCTTTGGGAGCCCCAGGCATGGTACGCCCCAGCCCTTAGGCTTAGTGAGTCCCTGGCCTTGGGTGCCCCTGCCCTTAGGCTTAGTGAGCCCCAGGCGTGGGTCGCCCCAGCCTTTAGGCTTTTGGAGCACCAGCCCTGGGGCACCCCAGCGCTTGAGATTTGGGAGCCCCAGGCCTGGGGCACCCCAGCCCTTAGGCTTTGGGAGCCTCAGGAATGGTACGCCTCAGCCCTTAGGCTTTGGAGACCAAGGCCTTGGGCGCCCCAGCCCTTAGGCTTTGGGAGCCCTAGGCCTGGGGCGCTCCAGCCCTTGGGCTTAGGGAGCCCCAGGTCTGGGGCGCACCAGCCCTTAGGCTTAGGCAGCCCATGGCCTGGGACGCCCCAGCCCTTCGGCTTAGGGCGCGCCAGGCCTAGGGCGCCGCAGCCCTTAGGTTTTGGGAGCCCCAGGCCTGGGTCGCCCCAGCCTTTAGGCTTTTGGAGCTCCATCCCTGGGGAGCCCCAGCACTTAGGTTTTGGGTGCCCCAGGCCTGGGGCGCTTCAGCTCTTAGGCTTAGAGAGCCCCAGTGCTGAGGCGCACCAGCCCTTAGGCTAGGGGAGCCCAGGCCTGGGAAGCCCCAGCCCTTAGACTTAGGGAGCCCCAGGCCTGGGGGGAACCAGCCCTTCGGGTTTGGGAGCCCCAGGCATGGTACACCCCAGCCCTTAGGCTTAGGGAGCCTCTGGCCTGGCGCGCCCCAGCCCTTAGGCTTTGGGTGCCCAAGGCCTGGAGAGCCCCAGCCCTTAGGGTTTGGGTGCCCCAGGCCTGGGGCGCTTCAGCCCTTAGGCTTAGGGAGCCCCATTGCTGAGGCGCACCAGCCCTTAGGCTAGGGGAGCCCATGGTCTGGGGCACATAGCCCTTAGGCTTAGGGTGCCCCAGGCCTGGGGAGACCCAGCTCTTAGGCTTTGGGAGCCCCAGGCCTAGGGCACTCCAGCTTTCAGGCTTAGGGAGCCCTAGGGCTATGACGCCCCTGCCCTTAGGCTTTGGGAGCCCAATGCTTTGGGCGCCCCAACCCTTAGGCTTTGGGAGCCCCTGGCCTCGGGTGCTCCAGCCCTTAGACTTAGGGAGCCCCAAGCCTGGGGCGCACCAGCCCTTAGGCTTAGTGAGCCCATGGCCTGGGATGTCCCAGCCCTTCGGTTTAGGGTGCGCCAGGCCTTGGGGGCCCCAGCCCTTAGGCTTTGGGAGCCCCAGGCCTGGGGCGCCCCAGCCCTTAGGCTTAGGGTGCCCCAAGTCTGGGGCGCCCCAGCCCTTACGATTTGGGAGCCCCAGGCCTGGGACACTCCAGCCCTAAGGCTTAGGGAGCCCCAGGCCTGGGGCGCCCCAGCCCTTAGGCTTTGGGAGCCCCAGGCCTGGGGCGCCCCAGCCCTTCGCCTTAGGGAGCCCCAGGCCTGAAGCCCCCCAGTCCTTAGGCTATGGGAGTCCCAGGCCTGGGGCGCCACAGCCTTTAGGCTTGGGAGCCCGAGGCCTGTGGCCCCCAGCCCTTCGGCTTTGGGAGCCTCAGGCCTGGGCGCCCCAGCTCTTAGGCGTTGGGAGCCACAGGCATGGTACGCCCCAGCCCTTAGGCTTTGGGAGCCCAGGCCTGGGGCACCCCAGCACTTCGGCTTTGGGAGCTTCTGGCCTGGGGAGCCACAGCCCTTAGGCTTAGGGATCCCCATGCCTGGGACACCCCCGCCCGTCGACTTAGGGAGCCCCATGCCTGGGACGCCACAGCCCTTCGGCTAAGGGAGCCCCAGTCCTGGGGCGTCCCAGCCCTTAGGCTTTGGGAGCCCCAGGCATGGTACGCCCCAGCCCTTAGGCTTAGTGAGTCCCTGGCCTTGGGTGCCCCTGCCCTTAGGCTTAGTGAGCCCCAGGCGTGGGTCGCCCCAGCCTTTAGGCTTTTGGAGCACCAGCCCTGGGGCACCCCAGCGCTTGAGATTTGGGAGCCCCAGGCCTGGGGCACCCCAGCCCTTAGGCTTTGGGAGCCTCAGGAATGGTACGCCTCAGCCCTTAGGCTTTGGAGACCAAGGCCTTGGGCGCCCCAGCCCTTAGGCTTTGGGAGCCCTAGGCCTGGGGCGCTCCAGCCCTTGGGCTTAGGGAGCCCCAGGTCTGGGGCGCACCAGCCCTTAGGCTTAGGCAGCCCATGGCCTGGGACGCCCCAGCCCTTCGGCTTAGGGCGCGCCAGGCCTAGGGCGCCGCAGCCCTTAGGTTTTGGGAGCCCCAGGCCTGGGTCGCCCCAGCCTTTAGGCTTTTGGAGCTCCATCCCTGGGGAGCCCCAGCACTTAGGTTTTGGGTGCCCCAGGCCTGGGGCGCTTCAGCTCTTAGGCTTAGAGAGCCCCAGTGCTGAGGCGCACCAGCCCTTAGGCTAGGGGAGCCCAGGCCTGGGACGCCCCAGCCCTTAGACTTAGGGAGCCCCAGGCCTGGGGGGAACCAGCCCTTCGGGTTTGGGAGCCCCAGGCATGGTACACCCCAGCCCTTAGGCTTAGGGAGCCTCTGGCCTGGCGCGCCCCAGCCCTTAGGCTTTGGGTGCCCAAGGCCTGGAGAGCCCCAGCCCTTAGGGTTTGGGTGCCCCAGGCCTGGGGCGCTTCAGCCCTTAGGCTTAGGGAGCCCCATTGCTGAGGCGCACCAGCCCTTAGGCTAGGGGAGCCCATGGCCTGGGGCACCCAGCCCTTAGGCTTAGGGTGCCCCAGGCCTGGGGAGACCCAGCTCTTAGGCTTTGGGAGCCCCAGGCCTAGGGCACTCCAGCTTTCAGGCTTAGGGAGCCCTAGGGCTATGTCGCCCCTGCCCTTAGGCTTTGGGAGCCCAATGCTTTGGGCGCCCCAACCCTTAGGCTTTGGGAGCCCCTGGCCTCGGGTGCTCCAGCCCTTAGACTTAGGGAGCCCCAAGCCTGGGGCGCACCAGCCCTTAGGCTTAGTGAGCCCATGGCCTGGGATGTCCCAGCCCTTCGGTTTAGGGTGCGCCAGGCCTTGGGGGCCCCAGCCCTTAGGCTTTGGGAGCCCCAGGCCTGGGGCGCCCCAGCCCTTAAGCTTAGGGTGCCCCAAGTCTGGGGCGCCCCAGCCCTTACGATTTGGGAGCCCCAGGCCTGGGACACTCCAGCCCTAAGGCTTAGGGAGCCCCAGGCCTGGGGCGCCCCAGCCCTTAGGCTTTGGGAGCCCCAGGCCTGGGGCGCCCCAGCCCTTCGCCTTAGGGAGCCCCAGGCCTGAAGCCCCCCAGTCCTTAGGCTATGGGAGTCCCAGGCCTGGGGCGCCACAGCCTTTAGGCTTGGGAGCCCGAGGCCTGTGGCCCCCAGCCCTTCGGCTTTGGGAGCCTCAGGCCTGGGCGCCCCAGCTCTTAGGCGTTGGGAGCCACAGGCATGGTACGCCCCAGCCCTTAGGCTTTGGGAGCCCAGGCCTGGGGCACCCCAGCACTTCGGCTTTGGGAGCTTCTGGCCTGGGGAGCCACAGCCCTTAGGCTTAGGGATCCCCATGCCTGGGACACCCCCGCCCGTCGACTTAGGGAGCCCCATGCCTGGGACGCCCCAGCCCTTTGGCTTAGTGCGCGCCAGGCCTAGGCCGCCCTAGCCCTTAGGCTTTGGGATCCACAGGCATGGGGCGCGCAGCCCTTAGGCTTAGGGTGCCCCAGGTCTGGGGCGCCCCAGTCTTTAAGCTTAGGTAGCCCATGGCCAGGGACGCCCCAGCCCTCAGGCTTTGGTAGCCCCAGGCCTGGGGTGCCCCTGCCCTTAGGCTTTGGGAGCCCAAGGCCTGGGGCGCTCCAGCCCTTAGGCTTAGGGAGCCCCAGGCCTGGGGCGCCACAGCCCTTAGGCTTAGGGAGCCCCAGGCCTGGGACGCCCCCGCCCGTCGGCTTAGGGCGCGCCAGGCATAGGGTGCCCAAGCCCTTAGGCTTTGGGAGCCCCAGGCCTGGGGCGCTCCAGCACTTAAGCTTAGGGAGCCCCAGGCCTGGGAAGCCCCCGCCCATCGGCTTAGGGCGCGCCAGGCCTAGGGCGCCCAAGCCCTTAGGCTTTGGGAGCCCCAGGCCTGGGGCGCTCCAGCCCTTAGGCTTTGGGAGCCCCAGGCCTGGGGCGCCCCCGCCCGTCCGCTTAGGGTGCCCCACGTCTGGGGCAACCCAGCCCTTAAGCTTAGGGAGCCCATGGCCTAGGGCGCCCAAGCCCTTAGGCTTTGGGCGCCCAAGGCTTTGGGCGCCCCAACCCTTACGCTTTGGGAGCCCAAGGCCTGGGGTGCTCCAGCCCTTAGGCTTAGGGAGCCCCAGGCCTGGTGCGCACCAGTCCTTAGGCTTAGGGAGCCCAAGCCTGGGACGCCCCAGCCCTTCAGCTTAGGGCGCGACCTGCCTAGGGCGCACAAGCCCTTAGGCTTTGGGAGCCCCAGGCCTGGGGTGCTCCAGCCCTTAGGCTTAGGGAGTCCCAGGCCTGGGCGCACCAGCCCTTAGGCTTAGGGAGCCTATGGCCTGGGACGCCCCAGCCCTTCGTCTTAGGGCGCGCCAGGCCTTGGGCACCCCAGCCCTTAGGCTTTGGGAGCCCCAGGCCTGGGGCGCCCCCGCCCGTCGGCATAGGGTGCCCCACGTCTGGGGCACCCCATCCCTTAAGCTTAGGGAGCCCATGGCCTAGGGCGCCCAAGCCCTAGGCTTTGGGCGCCCAAGGCTTTGGGCGCCCCAACCCTTAGGCTTTGGGAGCCCCAGGCCTGGGGTGCTCCAACCCTTAGGCTTAGGGATCCCCAGGCCTGGTGCGCACCAGCCCTTAGGCTTAGGGAGCCCAAGCCTGGGACGCCCCAGCCCTTCGGCTTAGTGCGCGCTAGGCCTTGGGCGCCCCATCCCTTAGGCTTTGGGAGCCCCAGGCCTGGGGCGCCCCAGCCCTTAGGCTTAGGGTGCCCCAAGCCTGGGGCGCCCCAGCCCTTAGGCTTAGGGTGCCCCAGGCCTGGGGCGCCACATCCTTTAGGCTTTGGGAGCCCCAGGCCTGGGGCACTCCAGCCCTTAGGATTAGGGAGCCCCAGGCCTGGGGCGCCACAGCCCTTAGGCTTTTGGAGCCCCAGACATGGGGCGCCACAGCCCTTAGGCTTAGGGAGCCCAAGGGCTGCGACGCCCCTGCCCTTAGGATTTGGAGACCGAGGCCTGATGGGCCCCAGCCCTTAGGCTTAGGGAGCCCCAGGCCAGGGGGGACACAGCCCTTCGGAATAGGGAGCCCCAGGGCTGGGGCGTCACAGCCCTTAGATTTAGGGAGCCCCAGGCAAGGGGCGCCCCAGCCTTTTGGCTTAGGGAGCCCATGGCCTGGGACGCCCCAGCCCTTTGGCTAGGGCGCGTCAGGCCTAGGGCGCCCCATCCCTTCAGCTTAGGGAGCCCCAGGCCCTGGGCACCCCAGCCCTTAGGCTTAGGGAGCCAAAGGCTTACGACTCCCAAGCTAGGGCGCGCCAGGCCTAGGGCGCCCCATCCCTTCGGCTTAGGGAGCCCCAAGCCTGGGGCGTCCCAGCCTTAGAATTGGGAGCCCCAGGCCTGGGGCACTCCAGCCCTTAGGCTTAGGGAACCCCAGGCCAGGGGCGACCCAGCCCTTTGGCTTTGGGAGCCCCAGGCCTGAGGCGCCCCAGCCCTTAGGCTTAGGGTGCCCAAGACCGGGGCGCCCCAGCCCTTAGACTTTGGGAGCCCCAGGCCTGGGGCGCCCCAACCCTTAAGCTTAGGGAGCCTAAGGGTTTCGACGCCCCTGCCCTTAGGCTTGGGAGCCCCAGGCCTGATGCGCCCCAGCCCTTAGGCTTAGGGAGCCCATGGCCTGGGGCGCCCCAGCCACAGGCTTAGGGAACCCATGGCTTGGGACTCCCCACCCTTTCGGTTTAGGGAGACCCAGTCCTGGGGCGTCCCAGCCCTTAGGCTTTGGGAGCCTCAGGCATGGAATGCCCCAGCCCTTAGGCTTTGGGAGACCAAGGCCTTGGGCGCCCCAGCCCTTAGGTTTTGGGAGCCCCAGGCCTGGGTCACTCCAGCCCTTAGGCTTAGGGAGCCCCAGGCCTGGGGCGCCCCAGCCATAGGCTTAGGGAACCCATGGCTTGGGACGCCATAGCCCTTCGGCTAAGGGAGCCCCAGTCCTGGGGCGTCCCAGCCCTTAGGCTTTGGGAGCCCCAGGCATGGTACGCCCCAGCCCTTAGGCTTAGGGAGTCCCTGGCCTTGGGTGCCCCTGCCCTTAGGCTTTGGGAGCCCCAGGCCTGGAGCGCCCCAGCACTTAGGCTTTGGGAGCCCCTGGCCTGGGGCTCCCCAGCCCTTCGGCATAGGGAGCCCCTGGTATGGGGCATCCCAGCCTTAGGCTTTGGGAGCCACAGGCCTGGGGCGCCCCAGCCCTTAGGCTTAGGGAGCCCCAGGCCTGGGGGGAACCAGCCCTTCGGGTTTGGGAGCCCCAGGCATGGTACACCCCAGCCCTTAGGCGTAGGGAGCCCCTGGCCTGGTGCGCCCCAGCCCTTAGGCTTTGGAGCCCAAGGCCTGGAAAGCCCCAGCCCTTAGGCTTTGGGTACCCCAGGCCTGGGGCGCTTCAGCCCTTAGGATTAGGGAGCCCCAGTGCTGAGGCGCACCAGCCCTTAGGCTAGGGGAGCCCATGGCCTGGGGCACCCAGCCCTTAGGCTTAGTGTGCCCCAGGCCTGGGGAGACCAAGCTCTCAGGCTTTGGGAGCCCCAGGCCTGGGCGCCCCAGCTCTTAGGCGTTGGGAGCCCCAGGCATGGTACGCCCCAGCCCTTAGGCTTTGGGAGCCCCAGGCCTGGGGCACCCCAGCACTTCGGCTTAGGGAGCCCATGGCCTGGGACGCCCCAGCCCTTTGGCTTAGGGCGCGCCAGGCTTTGGGCGCCCCAGCCCTTAGGCTTTGGGAGCCCCAGGCCTGGTGCGCCCCAGCCCTTAGGCTTAGGGTGCCCCAAGCCTGGGGAGCCCCAGCCCTTAGGCTTAGGGTGCCCCAAGCCTGGGGCGCCCCAGCCCTTAGGCTTAGGGAGCCCCAGGCCTGGGGCGCCACAGCCCTTAGGCTTTGGGAGCCCAAGACCTGGGGCGCCACAGCCCTTAGGCTTAGGGAGCCCAAGGGCTGCGACGCCCCTGCCCTTAGGATTTGGGAGCCCAAGGGCTGCGACGCCCCTGCCCTTAGGATTTAGGAGCCCCAGGCCTGATGGGCCCCAACCCTTAGGCTTAGGGAGCCCCAGGCCAGGGGGGACACAGCCCTTCGGAATAGGGAGCCCCAGGGCTGGGGCATTCCAGCCCTTAGATTTAGGGAGCCCCAGGCAAGGGGCGCCCCAGCCTTTTGGCTTAGGGAGCCCCAGGCCTGGGGCGCCCCAGCTCTTAGGCGTTGGGAGCCCCAGGCATGGTACGCCCCAGCCCTTAGGCTTTGGAGCCCCAGGCCTGGGGCACCCCAGCACTTCGGCTTAGGGAGCCCCTGGCATGGGGCGTCCCAGCCTTAGAATTGGGAGCCCCAGGCCTGGGGCACTCCAGCCCTTAGGCTTAGGGAGCCCCAGGCCTGGGGCGACCCAGCCCTTTGGCTTTGGGAGCCCCAGGCCTGGGGCGCCCCAGCCCTTAGGCTTAGGGTGCCCCACACCGGGGCGCCCCAGCCCTTAGGCTTTGGGAGCCCCAGGCCTGGGGCGCCCCAACCCTTAGGCTTAGGGAGCCCAAGGGTTGCGACGCCCCTGCCCTTAGGCTTGGGAGCCCCAGGCCTGATGCGCCTCAGCCCTTAGCCTTAGGGAGCCCCAGGCTCTGGGCGCCACAGCCCTTAGGCTTAGGGAGCCCATGGCCTGGGGCGCCCCAGCCACAGGCTTAGGGAACCCATGGCTTGGGATGCCCCAGCCCTTCGGCTTAGGGAGCTCCAGTCCTGGGGCGTCCCAGCCCTTAGGCTTTGGGAGCCCCAGTCATGGTACGCACCAGCCCTTAGGCTTAGGGAGCCCAAGACTGGGACGCCCCAGCCCTTCGGCTTAGGGCGCGCCAGGCCTTGGGTGCCCCATCCCTTAGGCTTTGGGAGCCCCAGCCCTTAGGCTTAGGGTGCCCCAAGCCTGGGGCGCCCCAGCCCTTAGGCTTAGGGTGCCCCAAGCCTGGGGCGCCGCAGCCCTTAGGCTTTGGGAGCCCCAGGCCTGGGGCACTCCAGCCCTTATGCTTAGGGAGCCCCAGGCCTGGGGCGCCACAGCCCTTAGGCTTAGGGAGCCCCAGGCCTGGGGCGCACCAGCCCTTAGGCATAGGGAGCCCATGGCCTGGGACGCCCCAGCCCTTCGACTTAGGGCGCGCCATGCCTTGGGCGCCCCCGCCCTTAAGCTTTGGGAGCCCAAGGCCTGGGGTGGCCCCGCCCGTCGTCTTAGGGTGCCCCACGTCTGGGGCACCCCAGCCCTTAAGCTTAGGGAGCCCATGGCCTAGGGCGCCCAAGCCCTTAGGCTTTGGGCGCCCAAGGCTTTGGGCGCCCCAACCCTTAGGCTTTGGGAGCCCAAGGCCTGGGGTGCTCCAGGCCTTAGGCTTAGGGAGCCCCAGGCCTGGTGCGCACCAGCCCTTAGGCTTAGGGAGCCCAAGACTGGGACGCCCCAGCCCTTCGGCTTTGGGAGCCCCAGACCTGGGTCGCCACAGCCCTTAGGCTTAGGGAGCCCAAGGGCTGCGACGCCCCTGCCCTTAGGATTTGGGAGCCCCTGGCCTGATGGGCCCCAGCCCTTAGGCTTAGGGAGCCCCAGGCCAGGGGGGGACACAGCCCTTCGGAATAGGGAGCCCCAGGGCTGGGGCGTCCCAGCCCTTAGATTTAGGGAGCCCCAGGCAAGGGGCACCCCAGGCTTTTGGCTTAGGGAGGCCATGGCCTGGGACGCCCCAGCCCTTTGGCTAGGGCGCGCCAGGCCTAGGGCGCCCCAGCCCTTCGGCTTAGGGAGCCCCAGGCCTAGGGCGCCCGAGCCCTTAGGCTTAGGGAGCCCAAGGCTTGCGACTCCCCAGCCCTTCGGCTTAGGGAGCCCCAGGCCTGAAGCTCCCCAGCCCTTAGGCTTAGGGAGCCCCAGGCCTGCGGCGCTCCAGCCCTTAGGCTTAGGGAGCCCATGGCCTGGGACGCCCCAGCCCTTCGGCTTAGGGCGTGCCAGGCCTAGGGCGCCCCAGCCCTTAGGCTTTGGGAGCCTCAGGCCTGGGTCACCCCAGCCTTTAGGCTTTTGGAGCTCCATCCATGGGGCACCCCAGCCCTTGGGCTTTGGGAGCCCCAGGCCAAGGGCACCCCAGCCCTTAGGCTTTGGGAGCCCCAGGCATTGTACGCCCCATCCCTTCGGCTTTGGGAACCCAAGGCCTTGGGCGCCCCAGCCCTTAGGCTCTGGGAGCCCCAGGCCAGGGGTGCTCCAGCCCTTAGGCTTAGGGAGCCCCAGTCCTCGGTCGCCCCACCCTTTAGGCTTAGGGAGCCCATGGCCTGGGACGCCCCAGCCCTTCGGCTTAGGGCGCGCCAGGCCTAGGGCGCCCCAGCCCTTAGGCTTTGGGAGCCCCAGGCCTGGGGCGCCCCAGCCCTTAGGCTTTGGGTGCCCCAGACCGGGGCGCCCCAGCCCTTAGGCTTTGGGAGCCCCAGGCCTGGGGCTCCGCAGCCCTTAGGCTTAGGGAGCCCAAGGGTTGCGACGCCCCTGCCCTTAGGCTTGGGAGCCCCAGGCCAGATGCGACCCAGCCCTTAGGCTTAGGGAGCCCCAGGCTCCTGGCGCCACAGCCCTTAGGCTTAGGGAGCCCATGGCCTGGGGCGCCCCAACCATAGGCTTAGGGAACCCATGGCTTGGGACGCCACAGCCCTTCGGCTAAGGGAGCCCCAGTCCTGGGGCGTCCCAGCCCTTAGGCTTTGGGAGCCCCAGGCATGGTACGCCCCAGCCCTTAGGCTTAGGGAGTCCCTGGCCTGGGGCGCCCCAGCACTTAGGCTTTGGGAGCCCTTGGCCTGGAACGCCCCAGCCCTTCGGCTTAGGGCGCGCCAGGCCTATGGCGCCCCAACCCTTAGGCTTTGGGAGCCCCAGGCCTCGGTCGCCCCACCCTTTAGGCTTAGGGAGTCCCTGGCCTTGGGCGCCCCTGCCCTTAGGCTTTGGGAGCCCCAGGCCTGGGGCGCTCCAGCCCTTAGGCTTAGGGAGCCCATGGCCTGGGACGCCCCAGCCCTTCGGCTTAGGGCGCGCCAGGCCTAGGGCGCCCCAGCCCTTAGGCTTTGGGAGCCCCAGGCCTGGGTCGCCCCAGCCTTTAGGCTTTTGGAGCTCCATCCCTTGGGTACCCCAGCCCTTGGGCTTTGGGAGCCCCAGGCCTGGGGCACCCCAGCCCTTAGGCTTTGGGAGCCCCAGGCATTGTACGCACCAGCCCTTAGGCTTTGGGAGCCCCAGGCCTGGGGCGCCACAACCCTTAGGCTTTGGGTGCCCCAGACCGGGGCGCCCCAGCCCTTAGGTTTTGGGAGTCCCAGGCTTGGGGCGCCCCAGCCCTTATGCTTAGGGAGCCCAAGGGTTGCGACGCCCCTGCCCTTAGGCTTGGGAGCCCCAGGCCAGATGCGCCCCAGCCCTTAGGCTTAGGGAGCCCCAGGCTCTGGGAGCCACAGCCCTTATGCTTAGGGAGCCCATGGCCTGGGGCGCCCCAGCCATAGGCTTAGGGAACCCTTGGCTTGGGACGCCACAGCCCTTCGGCTAAGGGAGCCCCAGTCCTGGGGCGTCCCAGCCCTTAGGCTTTGGGAGCCCCAGGCATGGTACGCCCCATCCCTTAGGCTTAGGGAGCCCCTGGCCTGGGGCGCCCCTGCCCTTAGGCTTAGGGAGCCCAAGCATGGGACGCCCCAGCCCTTTGGCTTAGGGCGCGCCAGGCCTTGGGCGCTCCAGCCCTTAGGCATTGGGAGACCCAGGCCTGGGGCGCCCCCGCCCGTCGGCTTAGGGTGCCCAACGTCTGGGGTACCCCAGCCCTTAAGCTTAGGGAGCCCATGGCCTAGGGCGCCCAAGCCCATAGGCTTTGGGCGACCAAGGCTTTGGGCGCCCCAACCCTTAGGCTTTGGGAGCTCCAGGCCAAGGGTGCTCCAGCCCTTAGGCTTAGGGAGCCCCAGGCCTGGTGCGCACCAGCCCTTAGGCTTAGGGAGCCCAAGCCTGGGACGCCCAAGACCTTCGGCTTAGGGGGCGCCAGGCCTTGGGCGCCCCATCCCTTAGGCTTAGGGAGCCCCAGGCCTGGGGCGCCACAGCCCTTAGGCTTTGGGAGCCCCAGACCTGGGGCGCCACAGCCCTTAGGTTTAGGGAGCCCAAGGGCTGCGACGCCCCTGCCCTTAGGATTTGGGAGCCCCAGGCCTGATGGGCCCCAGCCCTTAGGCTTAAGGAGCCCCAGGCCAGGGAAGACACAGCCCTTCGGAATAGGGAGCCCCAGGCCTGGGGCACTCCAGCCCTTAGGCTTAGGGAGCCCCAGGCCTGGGGCGCCACAGCCCTTAGGCTTTGGGAGCCCCAGACCTGGGGCGCCACAGCCCTTAGGTTTAGGGAGCCCAAGGGCTGCGACATCCCTGCCCTTAGGATTTGGGAGCCCCAGGCCTGATGGGCCCCAGCCCTTAGGCTTAAGGAGCCCCAGGCCAGGGGAGACACAGCCCTTCGGAATAGGGAGCCCCAGGGCTGTGGCGTCCCAGGCCTTAGATTTAGGGAGCCCCAGGCAAGGGGCGCCCCAGCCTTTTGGCTTAGGGAGCACATGGCCTGGGAGGCCCCAGCCCTTTGGCTAGGGCGCGCCAGGCCTAGGGCGCCCCAGCCCTTCGGCTTAGGGAGCCCCAGGCCTGGGGCGCCCCAGCCTTAGGCTTAGGGAGCCCAAGGCTTGCGACTCCCCAGCACTTCGGCTTAGGGAGCCCCAGGCCTGAAGCCCCCCAGCCCTTAGGCTTAGGGAGCCCCAGGCCTGGGGCGCTCCAGCCCTTAGGCTTAGGAAGCCCATGGCTTGCGACTCCCCAGCACTTCGGCTTAGGTAGCCCCAGGCCTGAAGCCCCCCAGCCCTTAGGCTTAGGGAGCCCCAGGCCTGGGGCGCTCCAGCCCTTAGGCTTAGGGAGCCCATGGCCTGGGACGCCCCAGCCCTTCGGCTTAGGGCGCGGCAGGCCTAGGGCGCCCCAGCCCTTAGGCTTTGGGAGCCCCAGGCCTGGGTCGCCGAAGCCTTTAGGCTTTTGGGGCTCCATCATTGGGGCACCCCAGCCCTTGGGCTTTGGGAGCCCCAGGCCTGGGGCACCCCAGCCCTTAGGCTTTGGGAGCCCCAGGCATTGTACGCCCCAGCCCTTAGGCTTTGGGAGCCCAAGGCCTTGGGCGCTCCAGCCCTTAGGCTCTGGGAGCCCCAGGCCAGGGGCGCTCCAGCCCTCTGGCTTAGGGAGCCCCAGGCCTGGGGCGCACCAGTGCTTTGGCTTAGGGAGCCCATGGCCTGGGACGCCCCAGCCCTTCGGCTTAGGGCCGGCCAGGCCTAGGGCGCCCCAGCCCTTAGGCTTTGGGAGCCCCAGGCCTGGGGCGCCCCAGCCCTTAGGCTTTGGGTGCCCCAGACCAGGGCGCCCCAGCCCTTAGGCTTTGGGAGCGCCAGGCCTGGGGCGCGTCAGCCCTTAGGCTTAGGGAACACAAGGGTTGCGACGCTCCTGCCCTTAGGCTTGGGAGCCGCAGGCCAGATGCGCCCCAGCCCTTAGGCTTAGGTAGCCCCAGGCTCTGGGCGCCACAGCTCTTAGGTTTAGGGAGCCCATGGCCTGGGGCGCCCCAGCCATAGGCTTAGGGAACCCATGGCTTGGGACGCCACAGCCCTTCGGCTAAGGGAGCCCAGTCCTGGGGCGCCTCAGCCCTTAGGCTTAGGGAACCCAAGGGTTGCGACGCCCCTGCCGTTAGGCTTGGGAGCCCCAGGCATGGTACGCCCCAGCCTTTAGGCTTAGGGAGTCCCTGGCCTTCGGCGCCCCTGCCCTTAGGCTTTGGGAGCCTCAGGACTGGGGCGCCCCAGCACTTAGGCTTTGGGAGCCCATGGCCTGGGACGCCCCAGCCCTTCGGCTTAGGGCGCGCCAGGCCTAGGGCGCCCCAACCCTTAGGCTTTGGGAGCCCCAGGCCTGGGTCGCCCCAGCCTTTAGGCTTAGGGAGGCCCTGGCCTTGGGCGCCCCTGCCCTTAGGCTTTGGGAGCCCCAGGCCTGGGGCGCTCCAGCCCTTAGGCTTAGGGAGCCCATGGCCTGGGACGCGCCATCCCTTCGGCTTAGGGCGCGCCAGGCCTAGGGCGCCCCAGCCCTTAGGCTTTGGGAGTCCCAGGCCTGGGTCGCCCCAGCCTTTAGGGTTTGGAGCTCCATCCCTTGGGCACCCCAGCCCTTGGGCTTTGGGAGCCCCAGGCATGGGGCACCCCAGCCCTTAGGCTTTGGGAGCCCCAGGCATTGTACGCCCCAGCCCTTAGGCTTTGGGAGCCCAAGGCCTTGGGCGCCCCAGCCCTTAGGCTCTGGGAGCCCCAGGCCAGGGGCGCTCCAGCCCTTAGGCTTAGGGAGCCCCAGGCCTGGGGCTCACCAGCCCTTAGGCTTAGGGAGCCCATGGCCTGGGACGCCCCAGCCCTTCGGCTTAGGGTGCGACAGGCCTAGGGCGCCCCAGCACTTAGGCTTAGGGTGCCCCAAGCCTGGGGCGCCTCCGCCCTTAGGCTTTGGGAGCCCCAGGCCTGGGGCACTCCAGCCCTTAGGCTTTGGGAGCCCCAGGCCTGGGGCGCCCCAGCCCTTGGGCTTTGGGTGCCCCAGACCGGGGCGCCCCAGCCCTTAGGCTTTGGGAGCCCCAGGCCTGGGGCGCCCCAGCCCTTAGGCTTAGGGAGCCCAAGGGTTGCGACGCCCCTGCCCTTAGGCTTGGGAGCCCCAGGCCAGATGCGCCCCAGCCCTTAGGCTTCGGGAGCCCCAGGCTCTGGGCGCCACAGCCCTTAGGCTTAGGGAGCCCATGGTCTGGGGCGCCCCAGCCATAGGCTTAGGGAACCCATGACTTGGGACGCCACAGCCCTTCGGCTAAGGGAGCCCCAGTCCTGGGGCGTCTCAGCCCTTAGGCTTTGGGAGCCCCAGGCATGGTACGCCCAGTCCTTAGGCTTAGGGAGTCCCTGGCCTTGGGCGCCCCTGCCCTTAGGCTTTGGGAGCCCCAGGCCTGGGGCGCTCCAGCCCTTAGGCTTAGGGAGCCCATGGCCTGGGACGCCCCAGCCCTTCGGCTTAGGGCGCGCCAGGCCTAGGGCGCCCCAGCCCTTAAGCTTTGGGAGCCCCAGGCCTGGGTCGCCCCAGCCTTTAGGCTTTTGGAGCTCCATTCCTTGGGCACCCCAGCCCTTGGGCTTTGGGAGCCCCAGGCATTGTACGCCCCAGCCCTTAGGCTTTGGGGGCCCAAGGCCTTGGGCGCCCCAGCCCTTAGCCTCTGGGAGCCCCAGGCCAGGGGCGCTCCAGCCCTTAGGCTTAGGGAGCTCCAGGCCTGGGGCGCACCAGCCCTTAGGCTTAGGGAGCCCATGGCCTGGGACGCCCCAGCCCTTCGCCTTAGGGCGCGCCAGGCCTAGGGCGACCCAGCCCTTAGGCTTAGTGTGCCCCAAGCCTGGGGCGCCCCAGCGCTTAGGCTTTCGGAGCCCCAGGCCTGGGGCACTCCAGCCCTTAGGCTTAGGGAGCCCCAGGCCTGGGGCGCCACAGCCCTAAGGCTTTGGGAGCCCCAGACCTGAGGCGCCACAGCCCTCAGGTTTAGGGAGCCCAAGGGCTGCGACGCCCCTGCCCTTAGGATTTGGGAGCCCCAGGCTTGATGGGCCCCAGCCCTTAGGCTTAAGGAGCCCCAGGCCAGGGGGGACACAGCCCTTCGGAATAGGGAGCCCCAGGGCTGGGGCATCCCAGCCCTTAGATTTAGGGAGCCCCAGGCAAGGGGCGCCCCAGCCTTTTGTCTTAGGGAGCACATGGCCTGGGAGGCCCCAGCCCTTTGGCTAGGGCGCGCCAGGCCTAGGGCGCCCCAGCCCTTCGGCTTAGGGAGCCCCAGGCCTGGGGCGCCCCAGCCCTTAGGCTTAGGGAGCCCAAGGCTTGCGACTCCCCATCCCTTCGGCTTAGGGAGCCCCAGGCCTGAAGCCCCCCAGCCCTTAGGCTTAGGGAGCCCCAGGCCTGGGGCTCTCCAGCCCTTAGGCTTAGGGAGCCCATGGCCTGGGATGCCCCAGCCCTTCGGCTTAGGGCGCGGCAGGCCTAGGGCGCCCCAGCCCTTAGGCTTTGGGAGCCCCAGGCCTGGGTCGCCCCAGCCTTTAGGCTTTTGGGGCTCCATCCCTGGGGCACCCCAGCCCTTGGGCTTTCGGAGCCCCAGGCCTGGGGCACCCCAGCCCTTAGGCTTTGGGAGCCCCATGCATTGTACGCCCCAGCCCTTAGGCTTTGGGAGCCCCAGGCCTGGGGCGCCCCAGCCCTTAGGCTCTGGGAGCCCCAGGCCAGGGGCGCTCCAGCCCTTTGGCTTAGGGAGCCCCAGGCCTGGGGCGCACCAGCCCTTAGGCTTAGGGAACCCATGGCCTGGGACGCCCCAGCCCTTCGGTTTAGGGCGCGCCAGGCCTAGGGTGCCCCAGCCCTTAGGCTTTGGGAGCCCCAGGCCTGGGGCGCCTCAGCCCTTATGCTTAGGTAACCCAAGGGTTGCGACGCCCCTGCCCTTAGGCTTGGGAGCCCCAGGCCAGATGCGCCCCAGCCCTTAGGCTTAGGGAGCCCCAGGCTCTGGGCGCCACAGCCCTTAGGCTTAGGGAGTCCATGGCCTGGGGTGCCCCAGCCATAGGCTTAGGGAACCCATGTCTTGGGACGCCACAGCCCTTCGGCTAAGGGAGCCCCAGTCCTGGGGCGTCCCAGCCCTTAGGCTTTGGGAGCCCAAGCATGGTACGCCCCAGCCCTTAGGCTTAGGGAGTCCCTGGCCTTGGGCGCCCCTGCCCTTAGGTTTGGGAGCCCCAGGCCTGGGGCGCCCCAGCACTTAGGCTTTGGGAGCCCATGGCCTGGGACGCCCCAGCCCTTCGGCTTAGGGCGCGCCAGGCCTAGGGCGCCCCAACCCTTAGGCTTTGGGAGCCCCAGGCCTGGGTCGCCCCAGCCTTTAGGCTTAGGGAGTCCCTGGCCTTGGGCGCCCCTGCCTTTAGGTTTTGGGAGCCCCAGGCCTGGGTCGCACCAGCCTTTAGGCTTTGGAGCTCCATCCCTTGGGCACCCCAGCCCTTGGGCTTTGGGAGCCCCAGGCCTGGGGCACCCCAGCCCTTAGGCTTTGGGAGCCCCAGGCATTGTACACCCCAGCCCTTAGGCTTTGGGAGCCCAAGGCCTTGGGCGCCCCAGCCCTTAGGCTTTGGGAGCCCCAGGCCAGGGGCGCTCCAGCCCTTAGGCTTAGGGAGCCCCAGGCCTGGGGCGCACCAGCCCTTAGGCTTAGGGAGCCCATGGCCTGGGACGCCCCAGCCCTTCGGCTTAGGGCGCGACAGGCCTAGGGCTCCCCAGCCCTTAGGCTTAGGGTGCCCCAAGCCTGGGGCGCCCCAGCCCTTAGGCTTTGGGAGCCCCAGGCCTGGGGCACTCCAGCCCTTAGGCTTTGGGAGCCCCAGGCCTGGGGCTCCCCAGCCCTTAGGCTTTGGGTGCCCCAGACCGGGGCGCCCCAGCCCTTAGGCTTTGGGAGCCCCAGGCCAGATGTGCCCCAGCCCTTAGGCTTAGGGAGCCCAAGGGTTGCGACGCCCCTGTCCTTAGGCTTGGGAGCCCCAGGCCAGATGCGCCCCAGCCCTTAGGCTTAGGGAGTCCATGGCCTGGGACGCCCCAGCCCTTCGGCTTAGGGCGCGCCAGGCCTACGGCGCCCCAGCCCTTAGGGTTTGGGAGCCCCAGGCCTGGGTCGCCCCAGCCTTTAGGCTTTTGGAGCTCCATCCCTGGGGCACCCCAACCCTTGGGCTTTGGGAGCCCCAGGCCTGGGGCACCCCAGCCCTTAGGCTTTGGGAGCCCCAGGCATTGTACGCCCCAGCCCTTAGGCTTTGGGAGCCCAAGGCCTTGGGCACCCCAGCCCTTAGGCTCTGGGAGCACCAGGCCAGGGGCGCTCCAGCCCTTAAGGTTAGGGAGCCCCAGGCCTGGGGCGCACCAGCACTTAGGCTTAGGGAGCCCATGGCCTGGGACGCCCCAGCCCTTCGGCTTAGGACGCGCCAGGCCTAGGGCGCCCCAGCCCTTAGGCTTTGGGAGCCCCAGGCCTGGGGCGCCCCAGCCCGTAGGCTTAGGGAGCCCAAGGGATGCGACGCCCCTGCCCTTAGGCTTGGGAGCCCCAGGCCAGATGTGCCCCAGCCCTTAGGCTTAGGGAGCCCCAGGCCTGGGGCGCACCAGCCCTTAGGCTTAGGGAGCCCATGGCCTGGGACGCCCCAGCCCCTCGGCTTAGGGCGCGCCAGGCCTAGGGCGCCCCAGCCCTTAGGCTTAGGGTGCCCCAAGCCTGGGGCGCCCCAGCCCTTAGGCTTTAGGAGCCCTAGGCCAGGGGCACTCCAGCCATTCGGCTTAGGGAGCCCCAGGCCTGGTGCGCCACAGCCCTTAGGCTTTGGGAGCCCCAGACCTGGGGCGCCACAGCCCTTAGGCTTAGGGAGCCCAAGGGCTGCGACGCCCCTGCCCTTAGGATTTGGGAACCCCAGGCCTGATGGGCCCCAGCCCTTTGGCTTAGGGAGCCTCAGGCCAGGGGGGACACAGCCCTTCGGAATAGGGAGCCCCAGGGCTGGGGCGTCCCAGCCCTTAGATTTAGGGAGCCCCAGGCAAGGGGCGCCCCAGCCTTTTGGCTTAGGGAGCCCATGGCCTGGGACGCCCCAGCCCTTTGGCTAGGTGCGCGCCAGGCCTAGGGCGCCCCAGCCCTTCGGCTTAGGGAGCCCCAGGCCTGGGGCGCACCAGCCCTTAGGCTTAGGGAGCCCAAGGCTTGCGACTTCCCAGCCCTTCGGCTTAGGGAGCCCCAGGCCTGAAACCCCCAGCCCTTAGGCTTAGGGAGCCCCAGGCCTGGGGCGCTACAGCCCTTAGGCTTAGGGAGCCCATGGCCTGGGACGCCCCAGCCCTTCGGCTTAGGGCGCGCCAGGCCTACGGCGCCCCAGCCCTTAGGCTTTGGGAGCCACAGGCCTGGGTCGCCCCAGCCTTTAGGCTTTTGGAGCTCCATCCCTGGGGCACCCCAGCCCTTGGGCTTTGGGAGCCCCAGGCCTGGGGCACCCCAGCCCTTAGGCTTTGGGAGCCCCAGGCATTGTACGCCCCAGCCCTTAGGCTTTGGGAGCCC
This sequence comes from Tenrec ecaudatus, assembly GCF_050624435.1. NCBI lineage: Eukaryota > Metazoa > Chordata > Mammalia > Afrosoricida > Tenrecidae > Tenrec > Tenrec ecaudatus. Next base: position 2,664,801 of record NW_027457632.1, on the reverse strand, counting down.
AAGGCCTTGGGCACCCCAGCCCTTAGGCTCTGGCAGCACCAGGCCAGGGGCGCTCCAGCCCTTAAGCTTAGGGAGCCCCAGGCCTGGGGCGCACCAGCACTTAGGCTTAGGGAGCCCATGGCCTGGGACGCCCCAGCCCTTCGGCTAAGGACGCGCCAGGCCTAGGGTGCCCCAGGCCTTAGGCTTTGGGAGCCCCAGGCCTGGGGCGCCCCAGCCCTTAGGCTTAGGGAGCCCAAAGGATGCGACGCCCCTCCCCTTAGGCTTGGGAGCCCCAGGCCAGATGCGCCCCAGCCCTTAGGCTTAGGGAGCCCCAGGCTCTGGGCGCCACAGCCCTTAGGCTTAGGGAGCCCATGGCCTGGGGCGCCCCAGCCATAGGCTTAGGGAACCCATGGCTTGGGACGCCACAGCCCTACGGCTAAGGGAGCCCCAGGCCTGGGGCGTCCCAGCCCTTAGGCTTTGGGAGCCCCAGGCATGGTACGCCCCAGCCCTTAGGCTTATGGAGTCCCTGGCCTTGGGCGCCGCTGCCCTTAGGCTTTGGGGGCCCCAGGCCTGGGGCGCTCCAGCCCGTAGGCTTAGGGAGCCCATGGCCTGGGACGCCCCAGCCCTTCGGCTTAGGGCGCGCCAGGCCTAGGGCGCCCCAGCCCTTAGGCTTTGGGAGCCCCAGGCCTGGGTCGCCCCAGCCTTTAGGCTTTTGGAGCTCCATCCCTTGGGCACCCCAGCCCTTGGGCTTTGGGAGCCCCAGGCCTGGGGCACCCCAGCCCTTAGGCTTTGGGAGCCCAAGGCCTTGGGCGCCCCAGCCCTTAGGCTCTGGGAGCCCCAGGCCAGGGGCGCTGGAGCCCTTAGGCTTAGGGAGCCCCAGGCCTGGGGGACACCAGCCCTTAGGCTTAGGGAGACCCAGGCCTGGGGCGCCACTGCCCTTAGGCTTTGGGAGCCCCAGACCTGGGGCGCCACAGCCCTTAGGCTTAGGGAGCCCAAGGGCTGCGACGCCCCTGCCCTTAGGATTTGGGAGCCCCAGGCCTGATGGGCCCCAGCCCTTAGGCTTAGGGAGCCCCAGGCCAGGGGGGACAAAGCCCTTCAGAATAGGGAGCCCCAGGGCTGGGGCGTCCCAGCCCTTAGATTTAGGGAGCCCCAGGCAAGGGGCGCCCCAGCCTTTTGGCTTAGGGAGCCCATGGCCTGGGACGCCCCAGCCCTTTGGCTAGGGCACGCCAGGCCTAGGGCGCCCCAGCCCTTCGGTTTAGGGCGCGCCAGGCCTAGGGTGCCCCAGCCCTTAGGCTTTGGGAGCCCCAGGCCTGGGTCGCCCCAGCCCTTAGGCTTTGGGTGCCCCAGACCGGGGCGCCCCAGCCCTTAGGCTTTGGGAGCCGCAGGCCTGGGGCGCCTCAGCCCTTAGGCTTAGGGAACCCAAGGGTTGCGACGCCCCTGCCCTTAGGCTTGGGAGCCCCAGGCCAGATGTGCCCCAGCCCTTAGGCTTAGGGAGCCCCAGGCTCTGGGCGCCACAGCCCTTAGGCTTAGGGAGCCCATGGCCTGGGGCGCCCCAGCCATAGGCTTAGGGAACCCATGGCTTGGGACGCCACAGCCCTTCGCCTAAGGGAGCCCCAGTCCTGGGGCGTCCCAGCCCTTAGGCTTTGGGAGCCCCAGGCATGGTACGCACCAGCCATTAGGCTTAGGGAGTCCCTGGCCTTGGGCGCCCCTGCCCTTAGGCTTTGGGAGCCCCAGGCCTGGGGCGCCCCAGCACTTAGGCTTTGGGAGCCCATGGCCTGGGACACCCCAGCCCTTCGGCTTAGGGTGCGCCAGGCCTAGGGCGCCCCAACCCTTAGGCTTTGGGAGCCCCAGGCCTCGGTCGCCCCAGCCTTTAGGCTTAGGGAGTCCCTGGCCTTGGACGCCCCTGCCCTTAGGCTTTGGGAGCCCCAGGCCTGGGGCGCTCCAGCCCTTAGGCTTAGGGAGCCCATGGCCTGGGACGCCCCAGCCCTTCGGCTTAGGGCGCGCCAGGCCTAGGGCGCCCCAGCCCTTAGGCTTTGGGAGCCTCAGGCCTGGGTCGCACCATCCTTTAGGCTTTGGAGCTCCATCCCTTGGGCACCCCAGCGTTGGGCTTTGGGAGCCCCAGGCCTGGGGCACCCCAGCCCTTAGGCTTTGGGAGCCCCAGGCATTGTACGCCCCAGCCCTTAGGCTTTGGGAGCCCACGGCCTTGGGCGCCCCAGCCCTTAGGCTCTGGGAGCCCCAGGCCAGGGGCGCTCCAGCCCTTAGGCTTAGGCAGCCCCAGGCCTGGGGCGCACCAGCCCTTAGGCTTAGGGAGCCCATGGCCTGGGACGCCCCAGCCCTTCGGCTTAGGGCGCGACAGGCCTGGGGCTCCCCAGCCCTTAGGCTTAGGGTGCCCCAAGCCTGGGGCGCCCCAGCCCTTAGGCTTTGGGAGCCCCAGGCCTGGGGCACTCCAGCCCTTAGGCTTTGGGAGCCCCAGGCCTGGGGCGCCCCAGCCTTAGGCTTTGGGTGCCCCAGACCGGGGCGCCCCAGCCCTTAGGCTTTGGGAGCCCCAGGCCAGATGCGCCCCAGCCCTTAGGCTTAGGGAGCCCAAGGGTTGCGACGCCCCTGCCCTTAGGCTTGGGAGCCCCAGGCCAGATGCGCCCCAGCCCTTAGGCTTAGGGAGCCCCAGGCTCTGGGCGCCACAGCCCTTAGGCTTAGGGAGCCCATGATCTGGGGCGCCCCAGCCATAGGCTTAGGGAACCCATGGCCTGGGACGCCACAGCCCTTCGGCTAAGGGAGCCCCAGTCCTGGGGCGTCCCAGCCCTTAGGCTTTGGGAGCCCCAGGCATGGTACGCCCAGCCCTTAGGCTTAGGGAGTCCCTGGCCTTGGGCGCCCCTGCCCTTAGGCTTTGGGAGCCCCAGGCCTGGGGCGCTCCAGCCCTTAGGCTTAGGGAGCCCATGGCCTGGGACGCCCCATCCCTTCGGCTTAGGGCGCGCCAGGCCTAGGGCGCCCCAGCCCTTAGGCTTTGGGAGACCCAGGCCTGGGTCGCCCCAGCCTTTAGGCTTTTGGAGCTCCATCCCTTGGGCACCCCAGCCCTTGGGCTTTGGGAGCCCCAGGCCTGGGGCACCCCAGCCCTTAGGCTTTGGGAGCCCCAGGCATTGTACGCCCCAGCCCTTAGGCTTTGGGAGCCCAAGGCCTTGGGCGCCCCCGCCCTTAGGCTCTGGGAGCCCCAGGCCAGGGGCGCTCCAGCCCTTAGGCTTAGGGAGCCCCAGGCCTGGGGCGCACCAGCCCTTAGGCTTAGGGAGCCCATGGCCTGGGACTCCCCAGCCCTTCGGCTTAGGGCGCGCCAGGCCTAGGGCGCCCCAGCCCTTAAGCTTAGGGTGGCCCAAGCCTGGGTAGCCCCAGCCCTTAGGCATTGGGAGCCCCATGCCTGGGGCATGCCAGCCCTTAGGCTTAGGGAGCCCCAGGCCTGGGGCGCCACAGCCCTTAGGCTTTGGGATCCCCAGACCTGGGGCGCCACAACCCTTAGGCTTAGGGAGCCCAAAGGCTGCGACGCCCCTGCCCTTAGGATTTGGGAGGCCCCAGGCCTGATGGGCCCCAGCTCTTAGGCTTAGGGAGCCCCAGGCCAGGGGGGACACAGCCCTTCGGAATAGGGAGCCCCAGGGCTGGGGCGTCCCAGCCCTTAGATTTAGGGAGCCCCAGGCAAGGGGCGCCCCAGCCTTTGGCTTAGGGAGCCCATGGCCTGGGACGCCCCAGCCCTTTGGCTTGGGCGTGCAAGGCCTAGCGCGCCCCAGCCCTTCGGCTTAGGGAGCCCCAGGCCTGGGGCGCCCCAGCCCTTAGGCTTAGGGAGCCCAAGGCTTGCGACTCCCCATCCCTTCGGCTTAGGGAGCCCCAGGCCTGAAGCCCCCCAGTCCTTATGCTTAGGGAGCCCAAGGCCTGGGGCGCCGCAGCCTTTAGGTTTGGGAGCCCGAGGCCTGTGGCCCCCCAGCCCTTCGGCTTTGGGAGCCCGAGGCCTGTGGCCCCCCAGCCCTTCGGCTTTGGGAGCCCCAGGCCTGGGGCGCCCTAACCCTTAGGCTTAGGGTGCCCCAGACCGGGGCGCCCCAGCCCTTAGGCTTTGGGAACCCCAGGCCTGGAGCGCCCCAACCCTTAGGCTTTGGGAGCCCCAGGCCTGGGGCACTCCAGCCCTTAGGCTTAGGGAGCCCCAGGCCTGGAGCGCCACAGCCCTTAGGCTTTGGGAGCCCCAGACCTGGGGCGCCACAGCCCTTAGGCTTAGGGAGCCCAAGGGCTGCGACGCCCCTGCCCTTAGCATTTGGGAGCCCCAGGCCTGATGGGCCCCAGCCCTTAGGCTTAAGGAGCCGCAGGCCATGGGGGACACAGCCCTTCGGAATAGGGAGCCCCAGGACTGGGGCGTCCCAGCCCTTAGATTTAGCGAGCCACAGGCCTGGGGCGCCCCAGTCCTTAGGCTTAGGGAGCCCAAGGCTTGCGACTCCTCAGCCCTTCGGCTTAGGGAGCCCCAGGCCTGAAGCCCCCCAGCCCTTAGGCTTAGGGAGCCCCAGGCCTGGGGCGCTCCAGCCCTTAGGCTTAGGGAGCCCATGGCCTGGGACGCCCCAGCCCTTCGGCTTAGGGCGCGCCAGGCCAGGGCGCCCCAGCCCTTAGGCTTTGGGGGCCCCAGGCCTGGGTCGCCCCAGCCTTTAGGCTTTTGGAGCCCACGGCCTTGGGCGCCCCAGCCCTTAGGCTCTGTGAGCCCCAGGCAGGGGCGCTCCAGCCCTTAGGCTTAGGCAGCCCCAGGCCTGGGGCGCACCAGCCCTTAGGCTTAGGGAGCCCATGGCCTGGGACGCCGAAGCCCTTCGGCTTAGGGCGCGACAGGCCTGGGGCTCCCCAGCCCTTAGGCTTTGGGAGCCCCAGGCCTGGGGCACTCCAGCCCTTAGGCTTTGGGAGCCCCAGGCCTGGGGCGCCCCAGCCCTTAGGCTTTGGGTGACCCAGACCGGGGCGCCCCAGCCCTTAGGCTTTGGGAGCCCCAGGCCAGATGCGCCCCAGCCCTTAGGCTTAGGGAGCCCAAGGGTTGCGACGCCCCTGCCCTTAGGCTTGGGAGCCCCAGGCCAGATGCGCCCCAGCCCTTAGGCTTAGGGAGCCCCAGGCTCTGGGCGCCACAGCCCTTAGGCTTAGGGAGCCCATGATCTGGGGCGCCCCAGCCATAGGCTTAGGGAACCCATGGCCTGGGACGCCACAGCCCTTCGGCTAAGGGAGCCCCAGTCCTGGGGCGTCCCAGCCCTTAGGCTTTGGGAGCCCCAGGCATGGTACGCCCAGCCCTTAGGCTTAGGGAGTCCCTGGCCTTGGGCGCCCCTGCCCTTAGGCTTTGGGAGCCCCAGGCCTGGGGCGCTCCAGCCCTTAGGCTTAGGGAGCCCATGGCCTGGGACGCCCCATCCCTTCGGCTTAGGGCGCGCCAGGCCTAGGGCGCCCCAGCCCTTAGGCTTTGGGAGCCCCAGGCCTGGGTCGCCCCAGCCTTTAGGCTTTTGGAGCTCCATCCCTTGGGCACCCCAGCCCTTGGGCTTTGGGAGCCCCAGGCCTGGGGCACCCCAGCCCTTAGGCTTTGGGAGCCCCAGGCATTGTACGCCCCAGCCCTTAGGCTTTGGGAGCCCAAGGCCATGGGCGCCCCCGCCCTTAGGCTCTGGGAGCCCCAGGCCAGGGGCGCTCCAGCCCTTAGGCTTAGGGAGCCCCAGGCCTGGGGCGCACCAGCCCTTAGGCTTAGGGCGCGCCAGGCCTAGGGCGCCCCAGCCCTTAAGCTTAGGGTGGCCCAAGCCTGGGGAGCCCCAGCCCTTAGGCATTGGGAGCCCCATGCCTGGGGCATGCCAGCCCTTAGGATTAGGGAGCCCCAGGCCTGGGGCGCCACAGCCCTTAGGCTTTGGGAGCCCCAGACCTGGGGCGCCACAACCCTTAGGCTTAGGGAGCCCAAGGGCTGCGACGCCCCTGCCCTTAGGATTTGGGAGGCCCCAGGCCTGTTGGGCCCCAGCTCTTAGGCTTAGGGAGCCCCAGGCCAGGGGGGACACAGCCCTTCGGAATAGGGAGCCCCAGGGCTGGGGCGTCCCAGCCCTTAGATTTAGGGAGCCCCAGGCAAGGGGCGCCCCAGCCTTTGGCTTAGGGAGCCCATGGCCTGGGACGCCCCAGCCCTTTGGCTTGGGCGTGCAAGGCCTAGCGCGCCCCAGCCCTTCGGCTTAGGGAGCCCCAGGCCTGGGGCGCCCCAGCCCTTAGGCTTAGGGAGCCCAAGGCTTGCGACTCCCCATCCCTTCGGCTTAGGGAGCCCCAGGCCTGAAGCCCCCCAGTCCTTAGGCTTAGGGAGCCCCAGGCCTGGGGCGCCGCAGCCTTTAGGCTTGGGAGCCCGAGGCCTGTGGCCCCCCAGCCCTTCGGCTTTGGGAGCCCGAGGCCTGTGGCCCCCCAGCCCTTCGGCTTTGGGAGCCCCAGGCCTGGGGCGCCCTAACCCTTAGGCTTAGGGTGCCCCAGACCGGGGCGCCCCAGCCCTTAGGCTTAGGGAGCCCCAGGCCTGGAGCGCCACAGCCCTTAGGCTTTGGGAGCCCCAGACCTGGGGCGCCACAGCCCTTAGGCTTAGGGAGCCCAAGGGCTGCGACGCCCCTGCCCTTAGCATTTGGGAGCCCCAGGCCTGATGGGCCCCAGCCCTTAGGCTTAAGGAGCCGCAGGCCATGGGGGACACAGCCCTTCGGAATAGGGAGCCCCAGGACTGGGGCGTCCCAGCCCTTAGATTTAGCGAGCCACAGGCCTGGGGCGCCCCAGTCCTTAGGCTTAGGGAGCCCAAGGCTTGCGACTCCCCAGCCCTTCGGCTTAGGGAGCCCCAGGCCTGAAGCCCCCCAGCCCTTAGGCTTAGGGAGCCCCAGGCCTGGGGCGCTCCAGCCCTTAGGCTTAGGGAGCCCATGGCCTGGGACGCCCCAGCCCTTCGGCTTAGGGCGCGCCAGGCCAGGGCGCCCCAGCCCTTAGGCTTTGGGAGCCCCAGGCCTGGGTCGCCCCAGCCTTTAGGCTTTTGGAGCTCCATCCCTGGGGCACCCCAGCCCTTGGGCTTTGGGAGCCCCAGGCCTTGGGCACCCCAGCCCTTAGGCTTTGGGTGCCCCAGGCATTGTACGCCCCAGCCCTTAGGCTTTGGGAGCCCCAGGCATTGTACGCCCCAGCCCTTAGGCTTTGGGAGCCCAAGGATTTGGGCGCCCCAGCCCTTAGGCTCTGGGAGCCCCAGGCCAGGGGCGCTCCAGCCCTTTGGCTTAGGGAGCCCCAGGCCTGGGGCGCACCAGCCCTTAGGCTTAGGGAGCCCATGGCCTGCGACGCCCCAGCCCTTCGGCTTAGGGCGCGCCAGGCCTAGGGCGCCCCACCCCTTAGGCTTTGGGAGACCCAGGCCTGGGGCGCCCCAGCTCTTAGGCTTTGGGTGCCCCAGACCGGGGCGCCCCAGCCCTTAGGCTTTGGGAGCCCCAGCCTGGGGCGCCCCAGCCCTTAGGCTTAGGGAACCCAAGTGTTGCGACGCCCCTGCCCTTAGGCTTGGGAGCCCCAGGCCAGATGCGCCCCAGCCCTTAGGCTTAGGGAGCCCCAGGCTCTGGGCGCCACAGCCCTTAGGCTTAGGGAGCCCATGGCCTGGGCGCCCCAGCCATAGGCTTAGGGAACCCATGGCTTGGGACGCCACAGCCTTTCGGCTAAGGGAGCCCCAGTCTTGGGGCGTCCCAGCCCTTAGGCTTTGGGAGCCCCAGGCATGGTACGCCCCAGCCCTTAGGCTTAGGGAGTTCCTGGCCTTGGGCGCCCCTGCCCTTAGGCATTGGGAGCCCCAGGCCTGGGGCGCCCCAGCACTTAGGCTTTGGGAGCCCATGGCCTGGGACGCCCCAGCCCTTCGGCTTAGGGCGCGCCAGGCCTAGGGCGCCCCAACCCTTAGGCTTTGGGAGCCCCAGGCCTGGGTCGCCCCAGCCTTTAGGCTGAGGGAGTCCCTGGCCTTGGGCGCCCCTGCCCTTAGGCTTTGGGAGCCCCAGGCCTGGGGCGCTCCAGCCCTTAGGCTTAGGGAGCCCATTGCCTGGGACGCCCCAGCCCTTCGGCTTAGGGCGCGCCAGGCCTGGGTCGCACCAGCCTTTAGGCTTTTGGAGCTCCATCCCTTGGGCACCCTAGCCCTTAGGCTCTGGGAGCCCCAGGCCAGGGGCGCTCCAGCCTTTAGGCTTAGGGAGCCCCAGGCCTGGGGCGCACCAGCCCTTAGGCTTACGGAGCCCATGGCCTGGGACGCCCCAGCCCTTCGGCTTAGGGCGCGCCAGGCCTAGGGCGCCCCAGCCCTTAGGCTTAGGGTGCCCCAAGCCTGGGGCGCCCCAGCCCTTAGGCTTTGGGAGCCCTAGGCCAGGGGCACTCCAGCCATTCGGCTTAGGGAGCCCCAGGCCTGGTGCGCCACAGCCCTTAGGCTTTGGGAGCCCCAGACCTGGGGCGCCACAGCCCTTAGGCTTAGGGAGCCCAAGGGCTGCGATGCCCCTGCCCTTAGGATTTGGGAGCCCAGGCCTGATGGGCCCCAGCCCTTTGGCTTAGGGAGCCCCAGGCCAGGGGGGACACAGCCCTTCGGAATAGGGAGCCCCAGGGCTGGGGCGTCCCAGCCCTTAGATTTAGGGAGCCCAGGCAAGGGGCGCCCCAGCCTTTTGGCTTAGGGAGCCCATGGCCTGGGACGCCCCAGCCCTTTGGCTAGGTGCGCGCCAGGCCTAGGGCGCCCCAGCCCATCGGCATAGGGAGCCCCTGGTATGGGGCGTCCCAGCCTTAGGTTTTGGCAGCCACAGGCCTGGGGCGCCCCAGCCCTTAGGCTTTGGGAGCAGAAGGCCTGGGGAGCCCCAGCCCTTAGGCTTTGGGTGCCCCAGGCCTGGGGCGCTTCAGCCCTTAGGCTTAGGGAGCCCCAGTGCTGAGGCGCAGCAGCCCTTATGCTAGGGGAGCCCATGGCCTGGGACGCCACAGCCCTTAGATTTAGGGAGCCCCAGGCATGGGGGGAACCTGCCCTTCGGGTTTCGGAGCCCCAGGCATGGTACACCCCAGCCCTTAGGCTTAGGGAGCCCCTGGCCTGGCGCGCCCCAGCCCTTAGGCTTTGGGAGCCCAAGGCCTGGAGAGCCCCTGCCCTTAGGCTTTGGGTGCCCCAGGCCTGGGGCGCTTCAGCCCTTAGGCTTAGGGAGCCCCAGTGCTGAGGCGCACCAGCCTTTAGGCTAGGGGAGCCCATGGCCTGGGGCACCCAGCCCTTAGGCTTAGGGTGCCCCAGGCCTGGGGAGACCCAGCTCTTAGGTTTTGGGAGCCCCGGGCCTAGGGCACTCCAGCTTTCAGGCTTAGGGAGCCCAAGGTCTGTGACGCCCCTGCCCTTTGGCTTTGGGAGCCCAAGGCTTTGGGCGCCCCAACCCTTAGGCTTTGGGAGCCCCAGGCCTCGGGCGCTCCAGCTCTTAGGCTTAGGGAGCCCCAAGCCTGGGGCGCACCAGCCTTTAGGCTTAGTGAGCCCATGGCCTGGTATGCCCCAGCCCTTCGGTTTAGGGCGCGCCAGGCCTTGGCGCCCCAGCCCTTAGGCTTTCGGAGCCCCAGGCCTGGGGCGCCCCAGCCCTTAGGCTTAGGGTGCCCCAAGCCTGGGGCGCCCCAGCCCTTAGGCTTTGGTAGCCCAAGGCTTGCGACTCCCCAGCCATTCGGATTAGGGAGCCACAGGCCTGAAGCCCCCCAGTCCTTAGGCTAAGGGAGCCCCAGGCCTGGGGCGCCACAGCTTTTAGGCTTGGGAGACCGAGGACTGTGGCCCCCCAACCCTTCAGCTTTGGGAGCCCCAGGCCTGGGTGCCCCAGCTCTTAGGCGTTGGGAGCCCCAGGCATGGTACGCCCCAGCCCTTAGGCTTTGGGAGCCCCAGGCCTTGGGCACCCCAGCACTTCGGCTTAGGGAGCTTCTGGCCTGGGGCGCCACAGCCCTTAGGCTTAGGGAGCCCCAGGCCTGGGACGCCCCCGCCCCTCGGCTTAGGGAGCCCCAGGCCTGGGACGCCCCAGCCCTTCGGCTTAATGCGCGCCAGGCCTAGGCCCCCCTAGCCCTTAGGCTTTGGGATCCACAGGCATGGGGCGCGCAGCCCTTAGGCTTAGGGTGCCCCAGGTCTGGGGCGACCCAGCCCTTAAGCTTAGGGAGCCCATGACCAGGGACGCCCCAGCCCTTAGGCTTTGGTAGCCCCAGGCCTGGGGCGCTCCAGCCTTTAGGCTTAGGGAGCCCCAGGCCTGGGGCGCCACAGCCCTTAGGCTTATGGAGCCCCAGGTCTGGGACGCCCCCGCCCGTCGGCTTAGGGCGCGCCAGGACTAGGGCGCCCAAGCCCTTAGGCTTTGGGAACCCCAGGCCTGGGGCGTTCCAGCCCTTAGGCTTAGGGAGCCCCAGGCCTGGGACGCCCCCGCCCATCGGCTTAGGGCGCGCCAGGCCTAGGGCGCCCAAGCCCTTAGGCTTTGGGCGCCCAAGGCTTTGGGCGCCCCAACCATTAGGCTTTGGGAGCCCCAGGCCTGGGGTGCTCCAACCCTTCGGCTTAGGGAGCCCCTGGCCTGGGGCGCCCACGCCCTTAGGCTTACGGAGCCCAAGGCTTGCGACTCCCCAGCCCTTCGTCTTAGGGAGCCCCAGGCCTGAAGCCCCCCAGTCCTTAGGCTTAGGGAGCCCCAGGCCTGGGGCGACCCAGCCCTTTCGCTTAGGGAGCCCATGGCCTGATGCGCCCCAGCCCTTAGCCTTCTGGTGCCCCAGGCTCTGGGCGCCACAGCCCTTAGGCTTAGGGAGCCCATGGCCTGGGGCGCCCAGCCACAGGCTTAGGGAACCCATGGCTTGGGACGCCCCAGCCCTTCGGCTTTGGGAGACCTTTCCTGGGGCGTCCCAGCCCTTAGGCTTTGGGAGCCCCAGGCATGGTACGCCCCAGCCCTTAGGCTTAGGGAGCTCCTGGCCTGGGGCGCCCCTGCCCTTAGACTTAGGGAGCCCAAGCCTGGGATGCCCAAGCCCTTCGGCTTAGGGCGCGCCAGGCCTAGGGCGCCCAAGCCCTTAGGCTTTGGGAGCCCCAGGCCTGGGGCGCTCCAGCCCTTAGGCTTAGGGAGCACCAGGCCTGGGGCGTACCAGCCCTTAGGCTTAGGGAGCCCATGGCCTGGGACGCCCCAGCCCTTCGGCTTAGGGCGCGCCAGGCCTTGGGCGCCCCAGCCCTTAGGCTTTGGGAGCCCCAGGCCTGGGGCGCCCCCGCCGGTCGGCTTAGGGTGCCCCACGTCTGGGGCACCCCAGCCCTTAAGCTTAGGGAGCCCATAGCCTAGGGCGCCCAAGCCCTTAGGCTTTGGGCGCCCAAGGCTTTGGGCGCCCCAACCCTTAGGCTTTGGGAGCCCCAGGCCTGGGGTGCTCCAGCACTTAGGCTTAGGGAGTCCCAGGCCTGGTGCGCACCAGCCCTTAGGCTTAGGGAGCCCAAGCCTGGGACGCCCCAGCCCTTCGGCTTAGGGCGCGCCAGGCCTTGGGCGCCCCATCCCTTAGGCTTTGGGAGCCCCAGGCCTGGGGCGCCCCAGCCCTTACGCTTAGGGTGCCCCAAGCCTGGGGCGCCTCAGCCCTTTGGCTTAGGGTGCCCCAAGCCTGGGGCGCCCCAGCCTTTTGGCTTAGGGAGCCCATGGCCTGGAACGCCCCAGCCCTTTGGCTAGGGCGCGCCAGGCCTAGGGCGGCCCAGCCCTTCGGCTTAGGGAGCCCCTGGCCTGGGGCGCCCACGCCCTTAGGATTACGGAGCCCAAGTCTTGCGACTCCCCAGCCCTTCGGCTTAGGGAGCCCCAGGCCTGATGCCCCCCAGTCCTTAGGCTTAGGGAGCCCCAGGCCTGGGGCGCCCCAGCTCTTAGGCGTTGGGAGCCCCAGGAATGGTACGCCCCAGCCCTTAGGCTTTGGGAGCCCCAGGCCTGGGGCACCCCAGCACTTCGGCTTAGGGAGCCCATGGCATGGGGCGTCCCAGCCTTAGAATTGGGAGCCCCAGGCCTGGGGCACTCCAGCCCTTAGGCTTATGGTGCCCCAGACCGGGCGCCCAAGCCCTTATGCTTTGGGAGCCCCAGGCCTGGGGCGCCCCAACCCTTAGGCTTAGGGAGCCCAAGGGTTGCGACGCCCCTGCCCTTAGGCTTGGGAGCCCCAGGCCTGATGCGCCCCAGCCCTTAGGCTTAGGGAGCCCCAGCCTCTGGGCGCCACAGCCCTTAGGCTTAGGGAGGCCATGGCCTGGGGCGCCTCAGCCACAGGCTTAGGGAACCCATGGCTTGGGACACCCCACCCCTTCGGCTTAGGGAGCCCCAGTCCTGGGGCGTCCCTGCCCTTAGGCTTTGGGAGCCCCAGGCCTGGGGAGCCCCAGCACTTAGGCTTTGGGAGCCCCTGGCCTGGGGCGCTCCAGCCCTTCGGCTTAGGGAGCCCCTGGCATGGGGCGTCCCAGCCTTAGGCTTTGGGAGCCACAGGCCTGGGGCGCCCCAGCCCTTAGGCTTTGGGAGCCCAAGGCTTGGGGCGCCCCAGCCCTTAGGCTTTGTGTGCCCCAGGCCTGGGGCGCTCCAGCCCTTAGGCTTAGGGAGCCCCAGTGCTGGGGCGCACCAGCCCTTAGGCTAGGGGAGCCCATGGCCTGGGACGCCCCAGCCCTTAGACTTAGGGAGCCGCAGGCCTGGGGGGACTCAGCCCTTCGGGTTTGGGAGCCCCAGGCATGGTACACCCCAGCCCTTAGGCTTAGGGAGCCCGAGGCCTGGGGCGCAGCAGCCCTTAGGCTTAGGGAGCCCATGGCCTGGGACACCCCAGCCCTTCGGCTTAGGGAGCGCCAGGCCTAGGGCGCCTAAGCCCTTAGGCTTAGGGTGCCCCAGGCCTGGGGAGACCCATCTCTTAGGCTTTGGGAGCCCCAGGCCTAGGGCACTCCAGCTTTTAGGCTTAGGGAACCCAAGGGCTGTGACGCCCCTGCTCTTAGGCTTTGTGAGCCCAAGGCTTTGAGCGCCCCAACCCTTAGGCTTTGGCAGCCCCAGGCCTGAGCGCTCCAGCCCTTAGGCTTAGGGAGCCCCAGGCCGGGGCGCACCAGCCCTTAGGCTTAGGGAGCCCAAGCCTGGGACGCCCCAGCCCTTCGGCTTAGGGCGCGCCAGGCCTTGGGCGCCCCATTCCTTAGGCTTTGGGAGCCCCAGGCCTGGGGTGCCCCAGCCCTTAGGCTTAGGGAGCCCAAGGCCTGGGGCGCCACAGCCCTTAGCCTTTGGGAGCCCCAGACCTGGGGTGCCACAGCCCTTAGGCTTAGGGAGCCCAATGGCTGCGACGCCCCCGCCCTTAGGATTTGGGAGCCCCAGGCCTAATGCGCCCCAGCCCTTAGGCTTAGGGAGCCCCAGGCAGGGGGACACAGCCCTTTGGCATAGGGGCCCCAGGGCTAGGGCGTCCAAGCCCTTAGATTTAGGGAGCCCCAGGCAAGGGGCGTCCCAGGCTTTTGGCTTAGGGAGCCCATGGCCTGGGACGCCCCAGGCCTTTGGCTAGGGCGCGCCAGGCCTAGGGCGCCCCAGCCCTTCTGCTTAGGGAGCCCCAGGCCTGGGGCGCCCCAGCTCTTAAGATTAGGGAGCCCAAGGCTTGCGACTCCCCAGCCGTTCGGCTTAGGGTGCCCCAGGCCTGAAGCCCCCCATTCCTTAGGCTTAGGGAGCCCCAGGCCTGGGGCGCCACTGCCTTTAGGCTTGGGAGCACGAGGCCTGTGGCCCACAGCCCTTCGGCTTTGGGAGCCCCAGGCCTGGGGCGCCCCAGCTCTTAGGCATTCGGAGCCCCAGGCATGGTACGCCCCAGCCCTTAGGCTTTGGAAGCTTCTGGCCTGGGGCGCCACAGCCCTTAGGTTTAGGGAGCCCCAGGCCTGGGACGCCCCCGCTCATCGGCTTAGGGAGCCCCAGGCCTGGGACGCCCCAGCACTTCGGCTTAGGGCGCGCCAGGCCTAGGCCGCCCTAGCCCTTAGGCTTTGGGATCCACAGGCATGGGGCGCGCAACCCTTAGGCTTAGGGTGACCCAGGTCTGGGGCGCCCCAGCCCTTAGGCTTTGGTAGCCCCAGGCTTGGGGTGCCCCTGCCCTTAGGCTTTGGGAGCCCAAGACCTGGGGCGCTCCATCCCTTAGGCTAAGGGAGCCCCTGGCCTGGGGCGCAACAGCCCTTAGGCTTAGGGAGCCCCAGGCCTGGGACGCCCCCGCCCGACGGCTTAGAGAGCCCCAGGCCTGGGACGCCCCCGCCCATCGGCTTTGGGCGCGCCAGGCCTTGGGCGCCCCTGCCCATCGGCTTAGGGCGCGCCAGACCTTGGGCGCCCCAGCCCTTAGGATTAGGGTGCCCCACGTCTGGGGCGCCCCAGCCCTTAAGCTTAGGGAGCCCATGGCCTAGGGCGCCAAAGCCCTTAGGCTTTGGGAGCCCAAGGCTTTGGGCGCCCTAACCATTAGGCTATGGGAGCCCCAGGCCTGGGGCACTCCAGCCCTTAGGCTTAGGGAGCTCCAGGCCTGGGACGCCCCAGCCCTTCGACTTAGGGCTCGCCAGGATTTGGGCGCCCCAGCCCTTAGGCTTTGGGAGCCCCAGGCCTGGGGCGCCCCAGCCCTTAGGCATAGGGTGCCCCAAGCCTGGGGCACTCCAGCCCTTAGGCTTAGGTAGCCCCGGGACTGGTGCGCCCCAGACCTTAGGCTTTGGGAGCCCCAGACCTGGGGCGCCCCAGCCCTTAGGCTTAGGGAGCCCAAGGTCTGCGACGCCCCTGCCCTTAGGCTTTGGGAGCCCCAGGCCTGATGTGCCCCAGCCCTTAGGCTTAGGAGCCCCAGGCCCTGGGCGCCCCAGCCCTTAGGATTTGGGAGCCACAGGCATGGTACGCCCCAGCCCTTAGGTTAGGGAGCCCCAGGCCTGGGGCTCCCCAGCCCTTAGTTTTTGGGAGCCACAGGCCTGGGGCGCCCCAGCCCTTAGGCTTTGGGAGCCCCAGGCATGGTACGCCCCAGCTTTTAGGCTTAGGGAGCCCCTGGCCTGGGGCGCCACAGCCCTTAGGCTTAGGGAGCCCCAGGCATGGGGCGCCCCAGCCCTTAGGCTTTGGGTGCCCCAGGCCTGGGGCGCTCCAGCCATTAGGCTTAGGGAGCCCCAGGCCTGTGGCGTCCCAGCCCTTAGGCTTAGGGAGCCCCAGGCATGGAGCGCCCCAGCCCTTAGGCTTAGGGAGCCCATGGCCTGGGATGCCCCAGCCCTTCGGCAAGGGCGCGCCAGGCCTAGGGCGCCCCAGCCCTTCGGCTTAGGGAGCCCTGGCCTGGGGCGCCCACGCCCTTTGGCTTAGGGAGCCCAAGGCTTGCGACTCCCTAGCCCTTCGCCTTAGGGAGCCTCAGGCCGGAAGCCCCCTAGCCCTAAGGCTTAGGGAGCCCCTGGCCTGGGGCGCCCCAGCCCTTAGGCTTTGGGAGCACAAGGCCTGGGGCGACCCAGCCCTTAGGCTTTGGGTGCCCCAGGCCTGGGGCGCCCCAGCCCTTAGGCTTAGGGAGTCCCTGGCCTGGGGCGCCCCAGCCCTTAGGCTTTGGGAGCCCAAGGCCTGGGGCGCCCCCGCCCTTAGGCTTTGGAAACCCCAGGCCTGGGGCGCCCCAGCCCTTAAGCTCTGGGAGCCCAAGGCTTGCGACTCCCCAGCCCTTCGGCTTAGGGAGCCCCAGTCCAGAAGCCCCCCAGCCCTTAGGGTTAGGGTGCCCCAGGCCTGGGCGCCACAGCCCTTAGGCTTAGGGAGCCCCAGGCATGGGGCGCCCCACCCCTTAGGCTTTGGGAGCTCCAGGCTTGGGGCGCACCATCCTTTAGGATTGGGAGCCCCAGGCCTGTGGCCCACCAAACCCTTAGGCTTAGGGAGCCCCAGGCCTGGGTCGCCCCAGCCTTTAGGCTTTTGGAGCTCCAGCCCTGGGCACTCCAGCCCTTGAGCTTTGGGAGCCCCAGGCCTGGGGCGCCCTAGCCCTTAGGCTTTGGGAACCCCAGGCATGGTACGCCCCAGCCCTTAGGTTTTGGGAGACCAAGGCCTTGGGCGCCCCAGCCCTTAGGCTTAGGGAGCCCCAGGCCTGGGGCGCAGCAGCCCTTAGGCTTAGGGAGCCCATAGCCTGGGACGCCCCAGCCCTTCGGCTTAGGGCGCGCCAGGCCTAGGGCGACCCAGCCCTTAGGCTTTGGAAGCCCCAGGCCTGGGGCGCCCCAGCCCTTAGGCTTAGGGTGCCCCAGACCGGGGCGCCCCAGCCCTTAAGTTTTGGGAGCCCAGGCCTGGGACGCCCCAGCCCATAGGCTTAGGGAGCCCAAGGGTTGCGAAGCCCCTGCCCTTAGGCTTCGGCGCCCCAGGCCAGATGCGCCCCAGCCCTTAGGCTTAGGGAGCCCCAGGCTCTGGGCGCCACAACCCTTAGGCTTAGGGAGCAACAGTCCAGGGGCGTCCCAGCCCTTACGCTTTGGGAGCCCCAGCCATTGTACGCCCCAGCCCTTAGGTATTGGGAGCCCAAGGCCTGGGGAGCCCCAGCCCTTATGCTTTGGGTGCCCCAGGCCTGGGTCGCTCCAGCCCTTAGGCTTAGGGAGCCCCAGTGCTGAGGCGCACCAGCACTTAGGCTAGGGTAGCCCATGTCCTGGGATGCCCCAGCCCTTAGACTTAGGGAGCGCCAGGCCTAGGGCGCCCCAGCCCTTAGGCTTTGGGAGCCTCAGGCCTGAGGCGCCCAGACCTTAGGCTTAGGGTGCCCCAGGCCTGGGGAGACCCAGCTCTTAGGCTTTGGGAGCCCCAGGCCTAGGGCACTCCAGCTTTCAGGCTTAGGCAGCCCAAGGCCTGTAAAGCCCCTGCCCTTAGACTTTGGGAGCCCAAGCTTTGGGCGCCCCAACCCTTAGGCTTTGGGAGCCGCAGGCCTTGGGCGCTCCAGCCCTTAGGCTTAGGGAGCCCCAAGCCTGGGGCGCACCAGCCCTTAGGCTTAGGGAGCCCATGGCCTGTGATTCCCCAGCCCTTCGGTTTAGGGCGCCCCAGGCGTTGGGCGCCCCAGCCCTTAGGCTTTGGGAGCCCCAGGCCTGGGGTGCCCCAGTCCTTAGGCTTAGGGTGCCCCAGACCGGGGCGCCCCAGCCCTTAGGCTTTGGGAGCCCCAGGCCTGGGGCGCCCCAGCCTTTAGGCTTAGGGAACCCAAGGGTTGCGACGCCCCTGCCCTTAGGCTTGGGAGCCCCAGGCCTGATGCACCCCAGCCCTTAGGCTTAGGGAGCCCCAGGATCTGGGCGCCACAGCCCTTAGGCTTAGGGAGCCCATGGCCTGGGGCGCCCCAGCCATAGGCTTAGGGAACCCATGGCTTGGGACGCCCCAGCCCTTCGGCTTAGGGAGCCCCAACCTGGGGCGTACCAGCCCTTAGGTTATGGGAGCCCCAGGCATGGTACGCTCCAGCACTTAGGCTTTGGGAGCCCCTGGCCCTGGGCGCCCCAGCCCTTCGGCTTAGGGAGCCCCTGGCATGGGGCCTCCCAGCTTTAGGCTTTGGGAGCCACAGGCCTGGGGCGCCCCAGCCCTTAGGCTTTGGGAGCCCAATGCCTGGTGCGCCCCAGCCCTTAGGCTTTGGGTGCCCCAGGCCTGGGGCGCTCCAGCCCTTAGGCTTAGGGAGCCCCAGTGCTGGGGCGCACCAGCCCTTAGGCTAGGGGAGCCCATGGCCTGGGACGCCCCAGCCCTTAGATTTAGGGAGCCCCAGGCCTCGGGGGACCCAACCCTTCGGGTTTGGGAGCCCCAGGCATGGTACACCCCAGCCCTTAGGCTTAGTGAGGCCCAGGCCTGGGGCGCACCAGCCCTTAGGCTTACGGAGCCCATGGCCTGGGACACCCAGCCCTTAGGCTTAGGGTGCCCCAGGCCTTGGGAGACCCAGCTCTTAGGCTTTGGGAGCCCCAAGCCTAGGGCACTCCAGCTTTTAGGCTTAGGGAACCCAAGGGTTGCGACTCCCCTGCCCTTAGACTTTGGGAGCCCAAGGCTTTGGGCGCCCCAACCCTTAGGCTTTGGGAGCCCCAGGCCTGGGGCGCTCCAGCCCTTAGGTTTAGGGAGCCCCCGGCCTGGGGCGCACCAGCCCTTAGGCTTAGGGAGCCCCAGGCCTGGGGCGCACCAGCCCTTCGGGTTTGGGAGCCCCAGACCTGGGGCGCCGAAGCCCTTAGGCTTAGGGAGCCCCAGGCCCTGGGCTCCACAGCCCTTAGGCTTTGGGAGCCCCAGGCCTGATGCGCCCCTGCCTTAGGCTTAGGGAGCCCCAGGCACTGGGCGCCACAGCCCTTACGCTTAGGGAGCCCAGGGCCTGGGACGCCCCAGCCCTTCGGCTTAGTGAGCCCCAGGCCTGGGGCGTCCCAGCCCTTAGGCTTAGGGAGCTCCAGGCCTGAGGCGCCCCAGCCCTTAGGCTTAGGGAACCCATGGCTTGGGATGCCCCAGCCCTTTGGCTTTGAGAGCCCCAGTCCTGGGGCGCCCCAGCCCTTAGGCTTTGGGAGACCAAGGCCTGGGGCGCCCCAGCCCTTAGGATTTTGGAGCCCTAGGCCTGGGGCGCTCCAGCCCTTAGGCTTAGGGAGCCCCAGGCCTGGGACGCACCAGCCCTTAGGCTTAGGGAGCCCATGGCCTGGGACGCCCCAGCCCTTCGGCTAAGGGCGCGCCAGTCCTAGCGCGCCCCAGCCCTTTGGCTTTGGGTGCCCCAGGCCTGGGACGCCCAGCCCATAGGCTTTGGTAGCCCCAGGCCTGGGGCGCCCCAGCCCTTAGACTTAGGGAGCCCCAGGCCTGCGGTGACCCAGCCCTTCGGCTCAGGTAACCCCAGCCCTGGGGCGTCCTAGCCCTTAGGCTTTGGTAGCCCCAGGCCTGGGGTGCCACTACCCTTAGGCTTATTGAGCCCATGGCCTGGGACGCCCCAGCCCTTCGGCTTAGGGTGCCGCATGCATGGTACGCCCCATCCCTTAGGCTTAGGGAACCCCTGGCCTGGGGCGCCCCAGCCCTTAGGCTTTTGTAGCCCCAGGCCTGGGGCACCCCAGCACTTAGGCTGGGAGCCCCTGGCATGGGGTGCCCCAGCCCTTCGGCTTTGGGAGCCCCTGGCATGGGGCGTCCCAGCCTGACGCTTTGGGAGCCCCAGGCATGGTACACACCAGCCCTTAGGCTTAGGGAGCCCCTGGCCTGGGGGGCCCCAGCCCTTAGGCTTTGGGAGCCCCAGGCCTGAGGCGCTCCAGCCCTTAGGCTTAGGGAACCCAAGGGCTGCGACGCCGCTGCCCTTAGGTTTTGGGAGCCCCAGGCCTGATGCCCCCCAGCCCTTAGTCTTAGGGTGCCCCAGGCCTAGGGCGCCACAGTCCTTAGGCTTAGGGAGCCCATGGCCTAGGACGCCCCAGCCCTTCGGCTTAGGGAGCGCCAGTTCTGGGGCGTCCCAACCCTTAGGCTTAGGGAGCCCGTGGCATGGGATGCCCCAGCCCTTCGGCTTAGGGAGCCCCAGGCCGGGGAGCCACAGCCCTTAGGATTAGGGAGCCCCAGGCCAGGGGGGACCCAGCCCTTCGGCTATGGGAGTCCCAGGCCTGGGGCGCCCCAGCCCTTAGGCTTAGGGAGACCCAGGCCTGGGAAGCTCCAGCCCTTAGGCTTAGGGATCCCCAGGCCTGAGGCGCCACAACCCTTAGGCTTTGGGAGCTTCAGTCCTGGGGCGCCCCATCCCTCAGGCTTAGAGAACCCCAGGCCTGAGGCGCCCCAGCTCTTAGGGTTACGGAGCCCAAGACCTGGGGCGCCCCAGCCCTTAGGCTTAGGGAGCCCATGGCCTGGGACGCCCCAGCCCATAGGCTTAGGGAGCCCCAGCCTGGGACGTCCCCGCCCTTCGGCTAAGGGCGCGCCAGGCCTAGGGCGCCCCAGCCCTTAGGCTTTGGGATCCCTAGACCTGGGGCGAGCCATCCCTTAGGCTTTGGGAGCCCAAGGGCTACGACGCCCCAGCCCTTCGGCTTTGGGAGCCCCAGGCCAGATGCGCCCCAGCCCTTAGGTTATGGGAGCCCCAGGCATGGTACGCCCCAGCACTTAGGCTTAGGGAGCCCCTGGCCTGGGGCGCTCCTGCCTTTAGGCTTTGGGAGCCCCAGGCCTGGGGCGCCCCAGCACTTAGGCTTTGGGAACCCCTGGCCCTGGGCGCCCCAGCCCTTCGGCTTAGGGAGCCCCTGGCATGGGGCCTCCCAGCTTTAGGCTTTGGGAGCCACAGGCCTGGGGCGCCCCAGCCCTTAGGCTTTGGGAGCCCAAGGCCTGGTGCGCCCCAGCCCTTAGGCTTTGGGTGCCCCAGGCCTGGGGCGCTCCAGCCCTTAGGCTTAGGGAGCCCCAGTGCTGGGGCGCACCAGCCCTTCGATTTAGGGAGCCCCAGGCCTCGGGGGACCCAACCCTTCGGGTTTGGGAGCCCCAGGCATGGTACACCCCAGCCCTTAGGCTTAGGGAGGCCCAGGCCTGGGGCGCACCAGCCCTTAGGCTTAGGGAGCCCATGGCCTGGGACACCCAGCCCTTAGGCTTAGGGTGCCCCAGGCTTTGGGAGACCCAGCTCTTAGGCTTTGGGAGCCCCAAGCCTAGGGCACTCCAGCTTTAAGGCTTAGGGAACCCAAGGGTTGTGACTCCCCTGCCCTTAGGCTTTGGGAGCCCAAGGCTTTGGGAGCCCCAACCCTTAGGCTTTGGGAGCCCCAGGCCTGGGGCGCTCCAGCCCTTAGGCTTAGGGAGCCCCCGGCCTGGGTCGCACCAGCCCTTAGGCTTAGGGAGCCCCAGGCCTGGGGCGCACCAGCCCTTCGGGTTTGGGAGCCCCAGACTTGGGGCGCCGAAGCCCTTAGGTTTAGGGAGCCCAAGGGCTGCGACGCCCCTGCCCTTAGGCTTTGGGAGCCCCAGGCCTGATGCGTCCCAGCCCTTAGGCTTAGGGAGCCCCAGGCCCTGGGCGCGACAGCCCTTAGGCTGTGGGAGCCCCAGGCCTGATGCGCCCCTGCCTTAGGCTTAGGGAGCCCCAGGCACTGGGCGCCACAGCCCTTACGCTTAGGGAGCCCAGGGCCTGGGACGCCCCAGCCCTTCGGCTTAGTGAGCCCCAGGACTGGGGCGTCCCAGCCCTTAGGCTTAGGGAGCCCCAGGCCTGAGGCGCCCCAGCCCTTAGGCTTAGGGAACCCATGGCTTGGGATGCCCCAGCCCTTTGGCTTTGAGAGCCCCAGTCCTGGGGTGCCCCAGCCCTTAGGCTTTGGGAGACCAAGGCCTGGGGCGCCCCAGCCCTTAGGATTTTGGAGCCCTAGGCCTGGGGCGCTCCAGCCCTTAGGCTTAGGGAGCCCCAGGCCTGGGACGCACCAGCCCTTAGGCTTAGGGAGCCCATGGCCTGGGACGCCCCAGCCCTTCGGCTAAGGGCGCGCCAGTCCTAGCGCGCCCCAGCCCTTTGGCTTTGGGTGCCCCAGGCCTGGGACGCCCAGCCCTTAGGCTTTGGTAGCCCCAGGCCTGGGGCGCCCCAGCCCTTCGGCTCAGGTAACCCCAGCCCTGGGGCGTCCTAGCCCTTAGGCTTTGGTAGCCCCAGGCCTGGGGTGCCACTACCCTTAGGCTTAGGGAGCCCATGGCCTGGGACGCCCCAGCCCTTCGGCTTAGAGAGCCGCATGCATGGTACGCCCCATCCCTTAGGCTTAGGGAACCCCTGGCCTGGGGCGCCCCAGCCCTTAGGCTTTTGTAGCCCCAGGCCTGGGGCACCCCAGCACTTAGGCCGGGAGCCCCTGGCATGGGGTGCCCCAGCCCTTTGGCTTTGGGAGCCCCTGGCATGGGGCGTCCCAGCCTTAGGCTTTGGGAGCCCCAGGCATGGTACACCCCAGCCCTTAGGCTTAGGGAGCCCCTGTCCTGGGGGGCCCCAGCCCTTAGGCTTTGGGAGCCCCAGGCCTGGGGCGCTCCAGCCCTTAGGCTTAGGGAACCCAAGGGCTGCGACGCCCCTGCCCTTAGGTTTTGGGAGCCCCAGGCTTGATGCGCCCCAGCCCTTAGTCTTAGGGTGCCCCAGGCCTAGGGCGCCACAGTCCTTAGGCTTAGGGAGCCCATGGCCTAGGACGCCCCAGCCCTTCGGCTTAGGGAGCGCCAGTTCTGGGGCGTCCCAACCCTTAGGCTTAGGGAGCCCGTGGCATGGGATGCCCCAGCCCTTCGGCTTAGGGAGCCCCAGGCCGGGGAGCCACAGCCCTTAGGATTAGGGAGCCCCAGGCCAGGGGGGACCCAGCCCTTCGGCTATGGGAGTCCCAGGCCTGGGGCGCCCCAGCCCTTAGGCTTAGGGAGACCCAGGCCTGGGAAGCTCCAGCCCTTAGGCTTAGGGATCCCCAGGCCTGAGGCGCCACAACCCTTAGGCTTTGGGAGCTTCAGTCCTGGGGCGCCCCATCCCTCAGGCTTAGAGAACCCCAGGCCTGAGGCGCCCCAGCTCTTAGGGTTACGGAGCCCAAGACCTGGGGCGCCCCAGCCCTTAGGCTTAGGGAGCCCATGGCCTGGGACGCCCCAGCCCATAGGCTTAGGGAGCCCCAGCCTGGGACGTCCCCGCCCTTCGGCTAAGGGCGCGCCAGGCCTAGGGCGCCCCAGCCCTTAGGCTTTGGGATCCCTAGACCTGGGGCGAGCCATCCCTTAGGCTTTGGGAGCCCAAGGGCTACGACGCCCCAGCCCTTCGGCTTTGGGAGCCCCAGGCCAGATGCGCCCCAGCCCTTAGGTTATGGGAGCCCCAGGCATGGTACGCCCCAGCACTTAGGCTTAGGGAGCCCCTGGCCTGGGGCGCTCCTGCCTTTAGGCTTTGGGAGCCCCAGGCCTGGGGCGCCCCAGCACTTAGGCTTTGGGAACCCCTGGCCCTGGGCGCCCCAGCCCTTCGGCTTAGGGAGCCCCTGGCATGGGGCCTCCCAGCTTTAGGCTTTGGGAGCCACAGGCCTGGGGCGCCCCAGCCCTTAGGCTTTGGGAGCCCAAGGCCTGGTGCGCCCCAGCCCTTAGGCTTTGGGTGCCCCAGGCCTGGGGCGCTCCAGCCCTTAGGCTTAGGGAGCCCCAGTGCTGGGGCGCACCAGCCCTTCGATTTAGGGAGCCCCAGGCCTCGGGGGACCCAACCCTTCGGGTTTGGGAGCCCCAGGCATGGTACACCCCAGCCCTTAGGCTTAGGGAGGCCCAGGCCTGGGGCGCACCAGCCCTTAGGCTTAGGGAGCCCATGGCCTGGGACACCCAGCCCTTAGGCTTAGGGTGCCCCAGGCTTTGGGAGACCCAGCTCTTAGGCTTTGGGAGCCCCAAGCCTAGGGCACTCCAGCTTTAAGGCTTAGGGAACCCAAGGGTTGTGACTCCCCTGCCCTTAGGCTTTGGGAGCCCAAGGCTTTGGGAGCCCCAACCCTTAGGCTTTGGGAGCCCCAGGCCTGGGGCGCTCCAGCCCTTAGGCTTAGGGAGCCCCCGGCCTGGGTCGCACCAGCCCTTAGGCTTAGGGAGCCCCAGGCCTGGGGCGCACCAGCCCTTCGGGTTTGGGAGCCCCAGACTTGGGGCGCCGAAGCCCTTAGGTTTAGGGAGCCCAAGGGCTGCGACGCCCCTGCCCTTAGGCTTTGGGAGCCCCAGGCCTGATGCGTCCCAGCCCTTAGGCTTAGGGAGCCCCAGGCCCTGGGCGCGACAGCCCTTAGGCTGTGGGAGCCCCAGGCCTGATGCGCCCCTGCCTTAGGCTTAGGGAGCCCCAGGCACTGGGCGCCACAGCCCTTACGCTTAGGGAGCCCAGGGCCTGGGACGCCCCAGCCCTTCGGCTTAGTGAGCCCCAGGACTGGGGCGTCCCAGCCCTTAGGCTTAGGGAGCCCCAGGCCTGAGGCGCCCCAGCCCTTAGGCTTAGGGAACCCATGGCTTGGGATGCCCCAGCCCTTTGGCTTTGAGAGCCCCAGTCCTGGGGTGCCCCAGCCCTTAGGCTTTGGGAGACCAAGGCCTGGGGCGCCCCAGCCCTTAGGATTTTGGAGCCCTAGGCCTGGGGCGCTCCAGCCCTTAGGCTTAGGGAGCCCCAGGCCTGGGACGCACCAGCCCTTAGGCTTAGGGAGCCCATGGCCTGGGACGCCCCAGCCCTTCGGCTAAGGGCGCGCCAGTCCTAGCGCGCCCCAGCCCTTTGGCTTTGGGTGCCCCAGGCCTGGGACGCCCAGCCCTTAGGCTTTGGTAGCCCCAGGCCTGGGGCGCCCCAGCCCTTCGGCTCAGGTAACCCCAGCCCTGGGGCGTCCTAGCCCTTAGGCTTTGGTAGCCCCAGGCCTGGGGTGCCACTACCCTTAGGCTTAGGGAGCCCATGGCCTGGGACGCCCCAGCCCTTCGGCTTAGAGAGCCGCATGCATGGTACGCCCCATCCCTTAGGCTTAGGGAACCCCTGGCCTGGGGCGCCCCAGCCCTTAGGCTTTTGTAGCCCCAGGCCTGGGGCACCCCAGCACTTAGGCCGGGAGCCCCTGGCATGGGGTGCCCCAGCCCTTTGGCTTTGGGAGCCCCTGGCATGGGGCGTCCCAGCCTTAGGCTTTGGGAGCCCCAGGCATGGTACACCCCAGCCCTTAGGCTTAGGGAGCCCCTGTCCTGGGGGGCCCCAGCCCTTAGGCTTTGGGAGCCCCAGGCCTGGGGCGCTCCAGCCCTTAGGCTTAGGGAACCCAAGGGCTGCGACGCCCCTGCCCTTAGGTTTTGGGAGCCCCAGGCTTGATGCGCCCCAGCCCTTAGTCTTAGGGTGCCCCAGGCCTAGGGCGCCACAGTCCTTAGGCTTAGGGAGCCCATGGCCTAGGACGCCCCAGCCCTTCGGCTTAGGGAGCGCCAGTTCTGGGGCGTCCCAACTCTTAGGCTTAGGGTGTACCAGGCCTGGGGCGCCCCAGCACTTCGGCTTAGGGAGCCCCAGTCCGGGGAGCCACAGCCCTTAGGCTTAGGGAGCCCCAGGCCAGGGGGGACCCAGCCCTTCGGCTTTGGGAGTCCCAGGCCTGGGAAGCTCCAGCCCTTAGGCTTAGGGATCCCCAGGCCTGAGGCGCCACAATCCTTAGGCTTTGGGAGCTTCAGCCCTGGGTCGCCCCATCCCTCAGGCTTAGAGAACCCCAGGCCTGAGGCGCCCCAGCTCTTAGGGTTACGGAGCCCAAGACCTGGGGCGCCCCAGCCCTTAGGCTTAGGGAGCCCATGGCCTGGGACGTCGCAGCCCATAGGCTTAGGGAGCCCCAGCCTGGGACGCCCCCGCCCTTCGGCTTAGGGCGCGCCAGGCCTAGGGCGCCCCAGCCCTTAGGCTTTGGGAGCCCTAGACCTGGGGCGACCCAGCCCTTAGGCTTTGGGAGCCCAAGGGCTACGACGCCCCAGCCCTTCGGCTTTGGGAGCCCCAGGCCAGATGCGCCCCAGCCCTTAGGCTTAGGGAGCCCCAGGCCTGGGGCGCCACAGCCCTTAGGCTTAGGGAGCCCCAGGCCTGGGACGACCCCACCCTTCGGCTTAGGGCGCGCCAGGCCTGGGGCGCCCTAACCCTTAGGCTTTGGGAGCCCTAGACCTGGGTCGCCCCAGCCCTTAGGCTTAGGGAGCCCATGGGCTGCGACGCCCCTGCCTTAGGCTTTGCGAGCCCCAGGCCTGATACGCCCCAGCCCTTAGGCTTAGGGAGCCCTAGGACTAGGGCGCCACAGTCCTTAGGCTTAGGGAGCCCATGGCCTGGGACGCCCCTGCCCTTCGGCTTAGGGAGCCCCAGTTCTGGGGCGTCCCAGCCCTTAGGCTTAGGGAGCAACAGGCCTGGGGCGCCCCAGCTCTTAGGCTTAGGGAGCCCCAGGCCTGGGGCGCACCAGCCCTTAGGTTTAGGGATCCCAGGCCTGGGGCGCCCCAACCCTTATGCTTAGGTACTCCCATGCCTGAGGAACCCCAGGCCTTAGGCTTTGGGAGCCCCAGGCCTGGGGCGCCCCAGCCTTTAGGCTTTGGGAGCCCCAGGCCTGGGGCGCCCCAGACCTTAATATTTGGGAGACCAAGGCCTGGGGCGCCCCAGCCTTTAGGATTTGGGAGCCCCAGGCCTAGGGCACCCCAGCCCTTAGCCTTTGGGAGCTCCAGTTCTGGGGCGACCCATACCTTAGTCTTTGGGAGCCCCAGGCCTGGGCCGCGAATGCCCTTAGGTTTTGGGAGCCACAGGGCTGGGGCGCGCCAGCCCTTAGGCTTTGGGAGCCCCAGGCCTGGGGCGCCCCAGCCCTTAGGCTTTGAGAGCCGAAGGCCTGGGGCGCCCCAGCCCTTAGGCTTTGGGAGCCCCAGGCCTGGGGAGCCCCAGCCCTTAGGCTTTGGGATCCCCAGGCCTGGGACGCCCCAGCCCTTTGGCTTAGGGCGCGACAGGCCTAGGGCGCCCCAGCCCTTAGGCTTTGGGAGCCCTAGACCTGGGGCGCCCCTGCCCTTAGGCTTTAGGCCTTATGCTTAGGCCTTATGCTTAGGTAGTCCCATGCCTGAGGAACCCCAGCCCTTGGGCTTAGGGTGCCCCAGGCCTGGGGCGCCACAGCCCTTAGGCTATGGGAGCCCCAGGCCTGGGGCGCTCCAGCCCTTAGGCTTAGGGAGCCCAAGGGCTGCGACGCCCCTGCCCTTAGCCTTTGGGAGCCCCGGGCCTGATGCGCCCCAGCCCTTAGGCTTAGGGAGACCCAGGCCTAGGGCGCCACATTCCTTAGGCTTAGGAGCCCATGGCCTGGACGCCCCAGCCCTTTTGCTTTGGGAGCCCCAGTTCTGGGGCGTCCCAACCCTTAGGCTTTGGTAGCCCCAGGCCTGGAGCGCCCCAGCCCTTAGGCTTAGGGAGCCCCAGGCCAGGGGTGACCCAGCCCTTCGGCTTAGGGCACTCCAGGCCTAGGGCGCCCCAGCCTTTATGCTCTGGGATCCCAAGGCCTGGGGCGCCCCCGTCCTTCGCATTAGGGAGCCCCAGGCCTGGGATACCCCGCCCTTAGGCTTAGGGAGCCCCAGAACTGAGGAGCCCCAGCCTTATTCTTTGGGAGCTCCAGGCCTGGGGGGCCCAGCCCTTAGGTTTTGGGAGCCCCAGGCCTATGGCGACCGAGCCCTTAGGCTAAGGAAGGCCTAGGCCTGGGAAGCTCCATCCCTTAGGCTTAGGGAGCCCCAGGCCTGGGGCGCCACAGCCCTTAGGCTTTGGGAGCTCCAGTCTTGGAGCGCACCATCCCTTAGGCTTAGAGAACCCCAGGCCTGGGGCGCCCCAGCTCTTAGGCTTAGGGAGCCCCAGACATGTGGCGCCCCAGCCTTAGGCTTTGGGAGCTCCAGGCCTGGGGCGCCCCAGCCCTTAGGCTTTGGGAGCCCCATCCCTGGGGCACTCCAGCCCTTTGGCTTACGGAGCCCCAGCCCTGGGGCACCCAGCACTTAGGCTTTGGGAACCCCAGTCTTGGGGTGCTCCAGGCCTTAGGCTTTGGGAGGCCCAGGTCTGCGGCGCCCCAGCCCTTAGGGGTTGGGAGCCCGAGGGCTGGGGCGCCCCCGCCCTTCGGATTAGGGAGCCCCAGGCCTGGGATGCCCCTGCTTGTAGGCTTAGGGAGCCCCTGGCCTGGGGCGCCCCAACCCTTAGGCTTAGGGAGCTCCTGGCCTGGGGCGCCACAGCCCTTAGGCTTAGGGAGCTCCAGGCCTGTGGCGCCCCAGCCCTTAGGTTTGGGTGCTCCAAGCCTGGGGCGCCACAGCCTTTAGGCTTAGGGAGCCCCAGGCCTTTGGCCCTCCAGCCCTTAGGCTTAGGGACCCGCAGGACTGGGTCGGCCCAGCTTTTAGGCTTTTGGAGCTTTCGCCCTGGGGCACTCCAGCCCTTAGGCTTTGGGAGCCCCAGGCCTGGGGCGCCCCAACCCTTAGGCTTGGGAGCCCCAGGCCTGGGGCACCCAGCACTTAGGTTTTGGGAGCCCCAGTCTTGGGGTGCCCCAGGTCTTAAGCTTTGGGAGGCCCAGGTCTGCGGCTCCCCAGCCCTTAGGGGTTGGGAGCCCCAGGCCTGGGGCGCCCCCGTCCTTCGCATTAGGGAGCCCCAGGCCTGGGATACCCCGCCCTTAGGCTTTGGGCGCCCCAGGCCTAGGGTGTCCCAGACCTTCGGCTAGGGAGCCCCAGGCCTAGTGGGCCCCAGCCCGTCGAATTAGGGATCCCCTGGCCTGGGGCGTAAATGCCCTTAGGCTTAGGGAGCCCCAGTCCTGGGACGCCCCCGCCCTTCGGCTTAGGGCACGCCAGGCATAGGGCGCCCCAGCCTTTATGCTTTGGGAGCCCAAGGCCTGGGGCGCCCAAGGCCTTAGGCTTTGGGAGCCCCTGGCCTGGGGCGCTCCAGCCCTTAGGCTTAGGGAGCCCATGGCCTGGGACGCCCCAGCCCTTTGGCTTAGGGCGCGGTAGGCTAGGCGGCCCCAGCCCTTAGGCTTTGGGAGCCCTAGACCTGGGGCGCGCCAGCCCTTAGGCTTAGGGTGCCCCAGGCCTGGTGGGCCCCAGCACGTCGCATTAGGGATCCCCTGGCCTGCGGCGTGCCAGCCCTTAGGCTTAGGGAGCCCCAGTCCTGGGACGCCCCCGCCCTTCGGCTTAGGGCACGCCAGGCCTAGGGCGCCCCAGCCTTTATGCTTTGGGAGCCCAAGGCCTGGGGCGCCCAAGGCCTTAGGCTTTGGGAGCCCCTGGCCTGGGGCGCTCCAGCCCTTAGGCTTAGGGAGCCCCAGGCCTGGGGCGCACCAGCCCTTAGGCTTAGGGAGCCCATGGCCTGGGACGCCCCAGCCCTTTGGCTTAGGGCGCGGTAGGCCTAGGCGGCCCCAGCCCTTAGGCTTTGGGAGCCCTAGACCTGGGGCGCGCCAGCCCTTAGGCTTAGGGTGCCCCAGGCCTGGGGCACCCCAGCCCTTAGGTTTGGGAGACTAAGGGCTGTGACGCCCCTGTCCTTAGGGTTTGGGAGCCCCTGGCCTGATGCGCCCCAGCCCTTAGGCTTAGGGAGCCCCAGGCCTGGGGCTCCACAGCCCTTAGGCTTAAGGAGACCATGGCGTGGGACGCCCCAGCCATATGGCTTAGGGCACGCTAGGCCTAGGGCGCCCCAGCCCTTAGGCTTTGGGAGCCCTAGACCTGGGGCGCCCCAGCCCTTAGGCTTAGGGAGCCCCAGGCCTGGGGCGCACCAGGCCTTAGGCTTAGGGAGCCCATGGCCTGGGACACCCCAGCACTTCGGCTTAGGGCGCGCCAGGCCTTGGGCGCCCCAGCCCTTAGGCTTTGGGAGCCCCAGACCCGGGGCGCTCCAGCCCTAAGGCTTAGGGAGCCCGAGGCCTGGGGCGCTCCAGCCCTTAGGCTTTGGGAGCCCCAGACCTGGGGCGCCACAGCCCTTAGGCTTAGGGAGCCCCAGGCCTGGGGCGCCCCACCCCTTAGGCTTTGGGAGCTCCAGGCCTGGGGCGCCACAGCCCTTAGGCTTAGGGAGCCCCAGGCCTGGGGCGCCCCACCCCTTAGGCTTTGGGAGCTCCAGGCCTGGGCCGCCACAGCCTTTAGGCTTGGGAGCCCGAGGCCTGTGGCTCCACAGCCCTTCGGCTTTGGGAGACCCAGGCCTGGTGCGCCCTAGCCCTAAGGCGTTGGGAGCCCCAGGCATGGTACGCCCCAGCCCTTAGGCTTTGGGAGCCCCAGGCCTGGGGCACCCCAGTCCTTCGGCTTTGGGAGCTTCTGGCCTGGGGCGCCACAGCCCTTAGGCTTAGGGAGCCCCAGGCCTGGGACGCCCCCGCCCATCGGCTTAGGGAGCCCCAGGCCTGGGACGCCCCAGCACTTCGGCTTAGGGCGCGCCAGGCCTAGGCCGCCCTAGCCCTTAGGCTTTGGGATCCACAGGCGTGGGGCGCGCAGCCCTTAGGCTTAGGGTGCCCCATACTGGGGCGCCCCAACCCTTAAGCTTAGGGAGCCCATGGCCAGGGACGTCCCAGCCCTTAGGCTTTGGTAGCCCCAGGCCTGGGGTGCCCCAGCCCTTAGGCTTTGGGAGCCCAAGGCCTGGGGCTCTCCAGCCCTTAGGTTTAGGCAGCCCCAGGCCTGGGGCGCCACAGCCCTTAGGCTTAGGGAGCCCCAGGCCTGGGACGCCCCCGCCCGTCAGCTTAGGGAGCCCCAGGCCTGGGACGCCCCCGCCTGTCGGCTTAGGGCGCGCCAGGCCTAGGGCGCCCCAGCCTTTAAGCTTTGGGAGCCCAAGGCCTGGGGCACCCAAGGCCTTAGGCTTTGGGAGCCCCTGGCCTGGGGCGCTCCAGCCCTTAGGCTTAGGTAGCCCCAGGCCTGGGGCGCACCAGCCCTTAGGCTTAGGGAGCCCATGCCCTGGGACGCCCCAGCCCTTTGGCTTAGGGCGCGGTAGGCCTAGGCGGCCCTAGCCCTTAGGCTTTGGGAGCCCTAGACCTGGGGCGCGCCAGCCCTTAGGCTTAGGGATCCCCAGGCCTGGGGCGCCCCAGCCCTTAGGTTGGGAGCCCAAGGGCTGCGACGCCCCTGTCCTTAGGCTTTGGGAGCACCAGGCCTGATGCGCCCCAGCCCTTAGGCTTAGGGAGCCCCAGGCCTGGGGCGCCACAGCCCTTAGGCTTAAGGAGACCATGGCCTGGGACGCCCCAGCCATATGGCTTAGGGCGCACTAGACCTGCGGCGCCCCAGCCCTTAGGCTTTGGAACTCCAGGCCTGGGACGCCCCAGCCTTTAGGCTTAGGGAGCCCCAGGCCTGTGGCCCCCCAGCCCTTCGGCAAGGGCGCGCCAGGCCTAGGGCGCCGCAGCCCTTAGGCTTTGGGAGCCCAAGGCCTGGGGCGCCCCAGCCCTTAGGCTTTGGGAGGCCTAGACCTGGGGCGCTCCAGCCCTTAGGCTTAGAGAGCCCCAGGCCACGGGCGCCCCAGCCCTTAGGCTTAGGGAGCACAAGGGCTGCGACGCCCCTGTCCTTAGCCTTGCGAGCCCAAGGCCTGATGCGCCCGAGCCCTTAGGCTTAGGGAGCCCCAGGCCAGGGGCGCCACAGCCCTTAGGCTTAGGGAGCCCAAGGCTTGCGACTCCCCAGCCATTCGGCTTAGGGAGCCCCAGGCCTGAAGACCCCCAGTCCTTAGGCTAAGGGAGCCCCAGGCCTGGGGCGCCACAGCCTTTAGGCTTGGGAGCCCGAGGCCTGTGGCCCCCCAGCCCTTCGGCTTTGGGAGCCCCAGGCCTGGGTGCCCCAGCTCTTAGGCGTTGGGAGCCCCAGGCATGGTACGCCCCAGCCCTTAGGCTTTGGGAGCCCCAGGCTTGGGGCACCACAGCACTTCGGCTTAGGGAGCTTCTGGCCTGGGGCGCCACAGCCCTTAGGCTTAGGGAGCCCCAGGCCTGGGGCGCACCAGCCCTTAGGCTTAGGGAGCCCCAGTCCTGGGACGCCCCCGCCCTTCGGCTTAGGGCACGCCAGGCCTAGGGCGCCCCAGCCTTTATGCTTTGGGAGCCCAAGGCGTGGGGCGCCCAAGGCCTTAGGCTTTGGGAGCCCCTGGACTGGGGCGCTCCAGCCCTTAGGCTTAGGGAGCCCCAGGCCTGGGGCGCACCAGCCCTTAGGCTTAGGGAGCGGTAGGCCTAGGCGGCCCCAGCCCTTAGACTTTGGGAGCCCTAGACCTGGGGCGCGCCAGCCCTTAGGCTTAGGGTGCCCTAGGCCTGGGGCGCCCCAGCCCTTAGGTTTGGGAGACCAAGGGCTGTGACGCCCCTGTCCTTAGGGTTTGGGAGCCCCTGGCCTGATGCGCCCCAGCCCTTAGCCTTAGGGAGCCCCAGGCCTGGGGCTCCACAGCCCTTAGGCTTAAGGAGACCATGGCGTGGGACGCCCCAGCCATATGGCTTAGGGCACGCTAGGCCTAGGGCGCCCCAGCCCTTAGGCTTTGGGAGCCCTAGACCTGGGGCGCCCTAGCCCTTAGGCTTAGGGTGCCCCTGACCTGGGGCGCCCCAGCTCTTAGGCGTTGGGAGCCCTAGACCTGGGGCGCTCCAGCCCTTAGGGTTAGAGAGCCCCAGGCCAAGGGCGCCCAAGCCCTTAGGCTTAGGGAGCACAAGGCCTGTGACGCCCCTGTCCTTAGCCTTGCGAGCCCAAGGCCTGATGCGCCCGAACCCTTAGGCTTAGGAAGCCCCAGGCCAGGGGCGCCACAGCCCTTAGGCTTAGGGAGACCATGGCCTGGGACGCCCCAGCTCTTCGGCTTAGGGAGCCCCAGGCCTGGGGCGCCACAGCCCTTAGGCTTTGGTATTCCCAGGCTGCGGCGCCCCAGCCCTTCGGCTTAGGGAGCCCCCGGGCTGGGGCGTCCAAGCCCTTAGGTTTAGGGAGCCCCAGGCATGGGGCGCCCCAGCCTTTTGGCTGAGGGAGCCCATGGCCTGGAACGCCCCAGCCCTTCGGCTAGGGCGCGCCAGACCTAGGGCGCCCCAGCACTTAGGCTTTGGGAGCCCAGGGTCTGGGGTTCCCCAGCCCTTAGGCTTTGGGAGCCCCAGGCCTGGGGCGCTCCAGCCCTAAGGCTTAGGGAGCCCCAGGCCTGGGGCGCACCAGCCCTTAGGCTTAGGGAGTCCCAGGCCTGGGGCGCACCAGGCCTTAGGCTTAGGGAGCCCATGGCCTGGGACACCCCAGCACTTCGGCTTAGGGCGCGCCAGGCCTTGGGCGCCCCAGCCCTTAGGCTTTGGGAGCCCCAGACCCGGGGCGTTCCAGCCCTAAGGCTTAGGGAGCCCGAGGCCTGGGGTGCTCCAGCCCTTAGGCTTTGGGAGCCCCAGACCTGGGGCGCCACAGCCCTTAGGCTTAGGGAGCCCCAGGCCTGGGGCGCCCCACCCCTTAGGCTTTGGGAGCTCCAGGCCTGGGGCGCCACAGCCCTTAGGCTTAGGGAGCCCCAGGCCTGGGGCGCCCCACCTCTTAGGCTTTGGGAGCTCCAGGCCTGGGCCGCCACAGCCTTTAGGCTTGGGAGCCCGAGGCCTGTGGCTCCACAGCCCTTCGGCTTTGGGAGACCCAGGCCTGGTGCGCCCTAGCCCTAAGGCGTTGGGAGCCCCAGGCATGGTACGCCCCAGCCCTTAGGCTTTGGGAGCCCCAGGCCTGGGGCACCCCAGCCCTTCGGCTTTGGGAGCTTCTGGCCTGGGGCGCCACAGCCCTTAGGCTTAGGGAGCCCCAGGCCTGGGACGCCCCCGCCCATCGGCTTAGGGAGCCCCAGGCCTGGGACGCCCCAGCACTTCGGCTTAGGGCGCGCCAGGCCTAGGCCGCCCTAGCCCTTAGGCTTTGGGATCCACAGGCGTGGGGCGCGCAGCCCTTAGGCTTAGGGTGCCCCAGCACTGGGGCACCCCAACCCTTAAGCTTAGGGAGCCCATGGCCAGGGACGCCCCAGCCCTTAGGCTTTGGTAGCCCCAGGCCTGGGGTGCCCCAGCCCTTAGGCTTTGGGAGCCCAAGGCCTGGGGCGCTCCAGCCCTTAGGTTTAGGCAGCCCCAGGCCTGGGGCGCCACAGCCCTTAGGCTTAGGGAGCCCCAGGCCTGGGACGCCCCCGCCCGTCAGCTTAGGGAGCCCCAGGCCTGGGACGCCCCCGTCTGTCGGCTTAGGGCACGCCAGGCCTAGGGCGCCCCAGCCTTTAAGCTTTGGGAGCCCAAGGCCTGGGGCACCCAAGGCCTTAGGCTTTGGGAGCCCCTGGCCTGGGGCGCTCCAGCCCTTAGGCTTAGGGAGCCCCAGGCCTGGGGCGCACCAGCCCTTAGGCTTAGGGAGCCCATGCCCTGGGACGCCCCAGCCCTTTGGCTTAGGGCGCGGTTGGCCTAGGCGGCCCTAGCCCTTAGGCTTTGGGAGCCCTAGACCTGGGGTGCGCCAGCCCTTAGGCTTAGGGATCCCCAGGCCTGGGGCGCCCCAGCCCTTAGGTTGGGAGCCCAAGGGCTGCGACGCCCCTCTCCTTAGGCTTTGGGAGCACCAGGCCTGATGCGCCCCAGCCCTTAGGCTTAGGGAGCCCCAGGCCTGGGGCGCCACAGCCCTTAGGCTTAAGGAGACCATGGCCTGGGACGCCCCAGCCATATGGCTTAGGGCGCACTAGACCTGGGGCGCCCTAGCCCTTAGGCTTTGGAACTCCAGGCCTGGGACGCCCCAGCCTTTAGGCTTAGGGAGCCCCAGGCCTGTGGCCCCCCAGCCCTTCGGCAAGGGCGCGCCAGGCCTAGGGCGCCGCAGCCCTTAGGCTTTGGGAGCCCAAGGCCTGGGGCGCCCCAGCCCTTAGGCTTTGGGAGGCCTAGACCTGGGGCGCTCCAGCCCTTAGGCTTAGAGAGCCCCAGGCCACGGGCGCCCCAGCCCTTAGGCTTAGGGAGCACAAGGGCTGCGACGCCCCTGTCCTTAGCCTTGCGAGCCCAAGGCCTGATGCGCCCGAGCCCTTAGGCTTAGGGAGCCCCAGGCCAGGGGCGCCACAGCCCTTAGGCTTAGGGAGCCCAAGGCTTGCGACTCCCCAGCCATTCGGCTTAGGGAGCCCCAGGCCTGAAGACCCCCAGTCCTTAGGCTAAGGGAGCCCCAGGCCTGGGGCGCCACAGCCTTTAGGCTTGGGAGCCCGAGGCCTGTGGCCCCCCAGCCCTTCGGCTTTGGGAGCCCCAGGCCTGGGTGCCCCAGCTCTTAGGCGTTGGGAGCCCCAGGCATGGTACGCCCCAGCCCTTAGGCTTTGGGAGCCCCAGGCTTGGGGCACCCCAGCACTTCGGCTTAGGGAGCTTCTGGCCTGGGGCGCCACAGCCCTTAGGCTTAGGGAGCCCCAGGCCTGGGACGCCCCCGCCGTCGGCTTAGGGAGACCCAGGTCTGGGATGCCCCACCCCTTCGGCATAGTGCGCGCCAGCCCTAGGCCGCCCTAACCCTTAGGCTTTGGGATCCACAGGCATGGGGCGCGCAGCCCTTAGGCTTAGGGTGCCCCAGGTCTGGGGCGCCCCAACCCTTAAGCTTAGGGAGCCCATGGCCAGGGACGCCCCAGCCCTTAGGCTTTGGTACCCCCAGGCCTGTGGCGCTCCAGCCCTTAGGCTTAGGGAGCCCCAGGCCTGGGGCGCCACAGCCCTTAGGCTTATGGAGCCCCAGGTCTGGGACGCCCCCGCCCGTCGGCTTAGGGCGCGCCAGGACAAGGGCGCCCAAGCCCTTAGGCTTTGGGAGCCCCAGGCCTGGGGCGCTCCAGCCCTTAGGCTTAGGGAGCCCCAGGCCTGGGACGCCCCCTCCCATCGGCTTACGGCGCGCCAGGCCTAGGGCGCCCAAGCCCTTAGGCTTTGGGAGCCCCAGGCCTGGGGCGCTCCAGCCCTTAGGCTTAGGGAGCCCCAGGCCTGAGGCGCACCAGCACTTAGGCTTAGGGAGCCCATGGCCTGGGACGCCCCAGCCCTTCGGCTTAGGGCGCGCCAGGCCTTGGGCGCCCCAGCCCTTAGGCTTTGGGAGCCCCAGGCCTGGGGCACCCCCGCCCGTCTGCTTAGGGTGCCCCACGTCTGGGGCACCCCAGACCTTAAGTTTAGGGAGCCCATGGCCTAGGGTGCCCAAGCCCTTAGGCTTTGGGAGCCCCAGGCCTGGGTTGCTCCCGCCCTTAGGCTTAGGGAGCCCCAGGCCTGGTGCGCACCAGCCCTTAGGCTTAGGGAACCCAAGCTTGGGACGCCCCAGCTCTTCGGCTTAGGGCGCGAGAGGCCTAGGGCGCCCAAGCCCTTAGTTTTTGGGAGCCCCAGGCCTGGGGCACTCCAGCCCTTAGGCTTAGGGAGCCCCAGGCCTGGGGCGCCACAGCCCTTATGCTTAGGGAGCCCAAGTGCTGCGACGCCCCTGCCCTTAGATTTGGGAGCCCCAGGCCTGATGGGCCCCAGCCCTTAGGCTTAGGGAGCCCCAGGCCAGGGGGGACACAGCCCTTCGGAATAGGGAGCCATAGGGCTGGGGCATCCCAGCTCTTAGATTTAGGGAGCACCAGGCAAGGGGCGCCCCAGCTTTTTGGCTTAGGGAGCCCATGGCCTGGGACGCCCCAGCCCTTTGGCTAGGGCGCGCCAGGCCTAGGGCGCCCCAGCCCTTCGGCTTAGGGAGCCCCAGTCCTGGGGAGCCCCAGCCCTTAGGCTTAGGGAGCCCAAGGCTTGCAACTCCCCAGCCCTTCGGCTTAGGGAGCCCCAGGCCTGAAGCCCCCCAGTCCTTAGGCTTAGGGAGCCCCAGGCCTGGGGCGCCACAGCCTTTAGGCTTGGGAGCCCGAGGCCTGTGGCCCTCCAACCCTTCGGCTTTGGAGCCCCAGGCCTGGGGTGCCCCAGCTCTTAGGCGTTGGGAGCCCCAGGCATGGTACGCACCAGCCCTTAGGCTTTGGGAGCCCCAGGCCTGGGGCGTCCCAGCCTTAGAATTGGGAGCCCCAGGCCTGGGGCACTCCAGCCCTTAGGCTTAGGGAGCCCCAGGCCTGGGACGACCAAGCCCTTAGGCTTAGGGAGCCCATGGCCTGATGCGCCCCAGCCCTTAGCCTTAGGGAGCCCCAGGCTCTGGGCGCCACAGCCCTTAGGCTTAGGGAGCCCATGGCCTGGGGCGCCTCAGCCACAGGCTTAGGGAACCCATGGTTTGGGACGCCCCAGCCCTTCGGCTTAGGGAGCCCCAGTCCTGGGGCGTCCCAGCCCTTAGGCTTTGGGAGACCCATGCATGGTACGCCCCAGGCCTTAGGCTTAGGGAGCCCAAGCCTGGGACGCCCCAGGCCTTCGGCTTAGGGCGCGCCAGGCCTAGGGCGCCCAAGCCCTTAGGCTTTAGGTGCCCCAAGCCTGGGGCGCCCCAGCCCTTAGGCTTTGGGAGCCCCAGGCCTGGGGCACTCCAGTCCTTAGGCTTAGGTAGCCCCAGGCCTGGGGCGCCACAGACCTTAGGCTTAGGGAGCCCAAGGGCTGCGACGCCCCTGCCCTTAGGATTTGGGAGCCCCAAGCCTGATGGGCCCCAGCCCTTAGGCTTAGGGAGCCCCAGGCCAAGGGGGACACAGCCCTTCGGAATAGGGAGCCCCAGGGCTGGGGCGTCCCAGCCCTTAGATTTAGGGATCCCCAGGCAAGGTGCGCCCAGCCTTTTGGCATAGGGAGCCCATGGCCTGGGACGCCCCAGGCTTTTGGCTAGGGCGCGCCAGGCCTAGGGCGCCCCAGCCCTTCGGCTTAGGGAGCCCCAGGCCTGGGGCGCCCACGCCCTTAGGCTTAGGGAGCCCAAGGCTTGCGACTCCCCAGCCCTTCGGCTTAGGGAGCCCCAGGCCTGGGGCGCCCCAGCTCTTAGGCGTTGGGAGCCCCAGGCATGGTACGCCCCAGCCCTTAGGCTTTGGGAGCCTCAGTCCTTGGGCACCCCAGCAATTCGGCTTAGGGAGCCCCTGGCATGGGGCGTCCCAGCCTTAGAATTGGGAGCCCCAGGCCTGGGGCACTCCAGCCCTTAGGCTTAGGGAGCCCCAGGCCAGGGGCGACCCAGCCCTTTGGCTTTGGGAGCCCCAGGCCTGGGGCGCCCGAGCCCTTAGGCTTACGGTGCCCCAGACCGGGGCGCCCCAGCCCTTAGGCTTTGTGAGCCCCAGGCCTGGGGCGCCCCAACCCTTAGTCTTAGGGAGCCCAAGGGTTGCGAAGCCCCTGTCCTTAGGCTTGGGAGCCCCAGGCCTGATGTGCCCCAGCCCTTAGTCTTAGGGAGCCCCAGGCTCTGGGCGCCACAGCCCTTAGGCTTAGGTAGCCCATGGCCTGGGGCGCCTCAGCCACAGGCTTAGGGAACCCATGGCTTGGGACACCCCAGCCCTTCGGCTTAGGGAGCCCCAGTGCTGGGGCGTCCCAGCCCTTAGGCTTTGGGAGCCCCAGGCATGGTACGCCCCAGCCCTTAGGCTTAGGGAGCCCCTGGCCTGGGGCGCCCCTGCCCTTAGGCTTTGGGAGCCCCAGGCCTGGGGAGCCCCAGCACTTAGGCTTTGGGAGCCCCTGGCCTGGGGCGCCCCAGCCCTTCGGCTTAGGGAGCCCCTGGCATGGGGCGTCCCAGCCTTAGGCTTTGGTTGCCACAGGCCTGGGGCGCCCCAGCCCTTAGGCTTTGGGAGCCCAAGGCTTGGGGCACCCCAGCCCTTAGGCTTTGTGTGCCCCAGGCCTGGGGCGCTCCAGCCCTTAGGCTTAGGGAGCCCCAGTGCTGGGGTGCAACAGTCCTTAGGCTAGGGGAGCCCATGGCCTGGGATGCCCCAGCCCTTAGACTTAGGGAGCCCCAGGCCTGGGGGGACCCAGCCCTTCGGGTTTGGGAGCCCCAAGTATGGTACACCCCAGCCCTTAGGCTTAGGGAGACCCAGGCCTGGGGCGCAGCAGCCCTTATGCTTAGGGTGCCCCAGGCCTGGGGAGACCCAGCTCTTAGGCTTTGGGAGCCCCAGGCCTAGGGCACTCCAGCTTTTAGGCTTAGGGAACCCAAGGGCTGTGACGCCCCTGCCCTTAGGCGTTGTGAGCCCAAGGCTTTGAGCGCCCCAACCCTTAGGCTTTGGGAGCCCCAGGCCTGGGGCGCTCCAGCCCTTAGGCTTAGGGAGCCCCAGGCCCTGGGCGCCACAACCCTTAGGCTTAGGGAGCCCCAGGCCTGGGGCGCCCAAGCCCTTAGGCTTTGGGAGCCCAATGCTTTGGGCGCCCTAACCCTTAGGCTTTGGGAGCCCCAGGCCTGGGGAGCTCCAGCCCTTAGGCTTAGGGAGCCCCAGGCCTGGGGCGCAACAGCCCTTAGGCTTAGGGAGCCCAAGGGCTGCGACGCCCCTGCCCTTCTGCTTAGGGATCCCCAGGCCTAGGGTGCCCCAGCCCTTAGGCTTAGGGAACCCATGGCTTGGGACGCCCCAGCCCTTCGGCTTAGGGAGCCCCAGTCCTCGGGCGCCCCAGCCCTTTGGATTTGGGAGCCCCAGGCCTGGGGTGCCCCAGCACTTAGGCTTTGGGAACCCCTGGCCCTGGGCGCCCAGCCCTTCGGCTTAGGGAGCCCCTGGCATGAGGCGTCCCAGCCTTAGGCTTTGGGAGCCACAGGCCTGGGGCGACCCAGCCCTTAGGCTTTGGGAGCCCAAGGCCTGGTGCGCCCCAGCCCTTAGGCTTTGGGTGCCCCAGGCCTGGGGCGCTCCAGCCCTTAGGCTTAGGGAGCCCCAGTGCTGGGGCGCACCAGCCCTTAGGCTAGGGGAGCCCATGGCCTGGGACGCCCCAGCCCTTAGATTTAGGGAGCCCCAGGCCTCGGGGGTCCCAACCCTTTGGGTTTGGGAGCCCCAGTCTTGGTACACCCCAGCCCTTAGGCTTAGGGAGCCCATGGCCTGGGACACCCAGCCTTAGGCTTAGGGTGCCCCAGGCCTGGGGAGACACAGCTCTTAGGCTTTGGGAGCCCCAAGCCTAGGGCACTCCAGCTTTTAGGCTTAGGGAACCCAAGGGTTGTGACTCCCCTGCCCTTAGGCTTTGGGAGCCCAAGGCATTGGGCGCCCCAACCCTTAGGCTTTGGGAGCCCCAGGCCTGGGGTGCTCCAGCCCTTAGGCTTAGGGAGCCCCAGGCCTGGGGCGCACCAGCCCTTTGGCTTAGGGAGCCCATGGCCTGGGACGCCCAAGCCCTTCGGCTTTGGGAGCCCCAGACCTGGGGCGCCACAGCCCTTAGGCTTGGGGAGCCCAAGGGCTGCGACGCCCCTGCCCTTAGGCTCTGGGAGCCCCAGGCCTGATGCGCCCCAGCCCTTAGGCTTAGGGAGCCCCAGGCCCTGGGCGCGACAGCCCTTAGGCTTTGGGAGCCCCAGGCCTGATGCGCCCCTGCCCTTAGGCTTAGGGAGCCCCAGGCCCTGGGCGCCACAACCCTTAGGCTTAGGGAGCCCCAGGCCTGGGGCGCCCCAGCCCTTAGGCTTAGGGAACCCATGGCTTGGAACGCCCCAGACCTTTGGCTTTGGGAGCCCCAGTCCTGGGGCGCCCCAGCCTTAGGCTTTGGGAGACCAAGGCCTGGGGCGCCCCAGCCCTTAGGATTTTGGAGCCCTAGGCCTGGGGCGCTCCAGCCCTTAGGTTTAGGGAGCCCCAGGCCTGGGACGCACCAGCCCTTAGGCTTAGGGAGCCCATGGCCTGGGACGCCCCAGCCCTTCGGCTAAGGGCGCGCCAGTCCTAGGGCGCCCCAGCCCTTTGGCTTTGGGTGCCCCAGGCCTGGGACGCCCAGCCCTTAGGCTTTGGTAGCCCCAGGCCTGGGGAGCCCCAGCCCTTAGACTTAGTGAGCCCCAGGCCTGGGGTGACCCAGCCCTTCGGCTCAGGTAACCCCAGCCCTGGGGCGTCCTAGCCCTTAGGCTTTGGTAGCCCCAGGCCTGGGGCGCCACTACCCTTAGGCTTAGGGAGCCCATGGCCTGGGACGCCCCAGCCCTTCGGCTTAGGGAGCCGCATGCATGGTACGCCCCAGCCCTTAGGCTTAGGGAGCCCTTGGCCTGGGGCGCCCCAGCCCTTAGGCTTTTGGAGCCCCAGGCCTGGGGCGCCCCAGCACTTAGGCTGGGAGCCCCTGGCATGGGGCGCCCCAGCCCTTCGGCTTAGGGAGCCCCTCATGGGGCGGCCCAGCTTAGGCTTGGGGAGGCCCAGGCCCCGGGCACCCCAGCCTTTAGGCTTTGGGAGCCCAAGACCTGGGGCGCCCCAGCCCTTAGGTTTTGGTTGCCCCAGGCCTGGGGCGCTCCAGCCATTAGGCTTAGGGAGCCCCAGGCCTGTGGCGTCCCAGCCCTTAGGCTTAGGGAGCCCCAGGCATGGGGCGCCCCAGCCCTTAGGCTTAGGGAGCCCATGGCCTGGGATGCCCCAGCCCTTCGGCAAGGGCGCGCCAGGCCTAGGGCGCCCCAGCCCTTAGGCTTTGGGAGCCCCAGGCCTGGGGCGCCCCAAACCTAAGGCTTAGATATCCCCATGCAGGGGCGCCCCAGCCCTTTGGCTTAGGGAGCCCAAGGCTTGCGACTCCCCAGCCCTTCGGCTTAGGGAGCCTCAGGCCGGAAGCCCCCCAGCCCTAAGGCTTAGGGAGCCCCTGGCCTGGGGCGCCCCAGCCCTTAGGCTTTGGGAGCACAAGGCCTGGGGCGCCCCAGCCCTTAGGCTTTGGGCGCCCCAGGCCTGGGGCGCCTAGCTCTTAGGCTTAGGGAGTCCCTGGCCTGGGGCGCCCCAGCCCTTAGGCTTTGGGAGACCAAGGCCTGGGGCGCCCCCGCCCTTAGGCTTTGGGAACCCCAGGCCTGGGGCGCCCCAGCCCTTAAGCTTAGGGAGCCCCAGGCATGGGGCGCCCCAGCCCTTAGTCTTAGGGAACCCATGGCCTGGGACGCCCCAGCCCTTCGGCTAGGGCGTGACAGGCTTAGGGCGCCCCAGCCCTTAGGCATTGGGAGCCCCAGACCTGGGGCGCTCCAGCCCTAAGGCTTAGGGAGCCCCAGGCCTGGGGCGCCCCAGCCCTTAGGCTCTGGGAGCCCAAGGCTTGCGACTCCCCAGCCCTTCGGCTTAGGGAGCCCCAGGCCTGAAGCCCCCCAGCCCTTAGGGTTAGGGAGCCCCAGGCCTGGGCGCCACAGCCCTTAGGCTTAGGGAGCCCCAGGCATGGGGCGCCCCACCCCTTAGGCTTTGGGAGCTCCAGGCTTGGGGCGCCACATCCTTTAGGATTGGGAGCCCCAGGCCTGTGGCCCCCCAGCCCTTAGGCTTAGGGAGCCCCAGGGCTGGGTCGCCCGAGGCTTTAGGCTTTTGGAGCTCCAGCCCTGGGCACACCAGCCCTTGAGCTTTGGGAGCCCCAGGCCTGGGGCGCCCTAACCCTTAGGCTTTGGGAACCCCAGGTATGGTACGCCCCAGCCCTTAGGTTTTGGGAGACCAAGGCCTTGGGCGCCCCAGGCTTAGGCTTTGGGAGCCCCAGGCCTGGGGCGCTCCAGTCCTTAGGCTTAGGGAGCCCCAGGCCTGGGGCGCAGCAGCCCTTAGGCTTCTGGAGCCCATGGCCTGGGACGCCCCAGCCCTTCGGCTTAGGGCGCGCCAGGCCTAGGGCGCCCCAGCCCTTTGGTTTTGGAAGCCCCAGGCCTGGGGCGCCCCAGCCCTTAGGCTTAGGGTGCCCCAGACCGGGGCGCCCCAGCCCTTAGGCTTTGGGAGCCCAGGCCTGGGGCGCCCCAGCCCTTAGGCTTAGGGAGCCCAAGGGTTGCGACGCCCCTGTCCTTAGGCTTTGGCGCCCCAGGCCAGATGCGCCCCAGCCCTTAGGCTTAGGGAGCCCCAAGCTCTGGGCGCCACAACCCTTAGGCTTAGGGAGCCCATAGCCTGGGGCGCCCCAGCCATATGCTTAGGGAACCCATGGCTTGGGACGCCACAGCCCTTCGGCTTAGGGAGCCACAGTCCAGGGGCGTCCCAGCCCTTAGGTTTTTGGGTGCCCCAGGCCTGGGGCGCTCCAGCCCTTAGGCTTAGGGAGCCCCAGTGCTGAGGCGCACCACCCCTTAGGCTAGGGAAGCCCATCTCGTGGGATGCCCCAGCCCTTAGACTTAGGGAGTGCCAGGCCTAGGGCGCCCCAGCCCTTAGGCTTTGGGAGCCTCAGGCCTGGGGCGCCTAGCCCTTTGTCCTAGGGTGCCCCAGGCCTGGGGAGACCCAGCTCTTAGGCTTTGGGAGCCCCAGGCCTAGGGCACTCCAGCTTTCAGGCTTAGGGAGCCCAAGGCCTATAAAGCCCCCGCCCTTAGGCTTTGGGAGCCCAAGGCTTTGGGCGCCCCAACCCTTAGGCTTTGGGAGCCGCAGGCCTGGGGCGCTCCAGCCCTTAGGCTTAGGGAGTCCCAAGCCTGGGGCGCACCAGCCCTTAGGCTTAGGGAGCCCATGGCGTGGGGCACCCCAGCCATAGGCTTAGGGAGCCGCAGGCCTGGGGCACCCAGCCATAGGCTTAGGGAACCCATGGCTTGGGACGCCCCAGCCCTTCGGCTTAGGGAGCCCCATTCCTGGGGCGTACCAGCCCTTAGGCTATGGGAGCCCCAGGCATGGTACGCCCCAGCACTTAGGCTTAGGGAGCCCCTGGCCTGGGACGCCCCTGCCCTTAGGCTTTGGGAGCCCCATTCCTGGGGCGTACCAGCCCTTAGGCTATGGGAGTCCCAGGCATGGTACGCCCCAGCACTTAGGCTTAGGGAGCCCCTGGCCTGGGACGCCCCTGCCCTTAGGCTTTGGGTGCCCCAGGCCTGGGGCGCCCCAGCACTTAGGCTTTGGGAGCCCCTGGCCCTGGGCGCCCCAGCCCTTCGGCTTAGGGAGCC
The DNA here is from genome assembly GCF_050624435.1 of Tenrec ecaudatus. Lineage (NCBI taxonomy): Eukaryota > Metazoa > Chordata > Mammalia > Afrosoricida > Tenrecidae > Tenrec > Tenrec ecaudatus. The sequence continues at coordinate 2,621,986 of NW_027457632.1, read as the reverse complement.
CCTGGCATGGGGCGTCCCAGCCTTAGGCTTTGGGAGCCACAGGCCTGGGGCGCCCCAGCCCTTAGGCTTTGGGAGCCCAAGGCCTGGTGCGCCCCAGCCCTTAGGCTTTGGGTGCCCCAGGCCTGGGGCGCTCCAGCCCTTAGGCTTAGTGAGCCCCAGTGCTGGGGCGCACCAGCCCTTAGGCTAGGGGAGCCCATGGCCTGGGACGCCCCAGCCCTTAGATTTAGGGAGCCCCAGGCCTCGGGGAACCCAACCCTTTGGGTTTGGGAGCCCCAATCTTGGTACACCCCAGCCCTTAGGCTTCGGGAGGCCCAGGCCTGGGGCGCACCAGCCCTTAGGCTTACGGAGCCCATGGCCTGGGACACCCAGCCTTAGGCTTAGGGTGCCCCAGGCCTGGGGAGACACAGCTCTTAGGCTTTGGGAGCCCCAAGCCTAGGGCACTCCAGCTTTTAGGCTTAGGGAACCCAAGGGTTGTGACTCCCCTGCCCTTAGGCTTTGGGAGCCCAAGGCTTTGGGCGCCCCAACCCTTAGGCTTTGGGAGCCCCAGGCCTGGGGCGCTCCAGCCCTTAGGCTTAGGGAGCCCCAGGCCTGGGGCGCACCAGCCCTTTGGCTTAGGGAGTGCATGGCCTGGGACGCCCCAGCCCTTAGGCTTAAGGAGCCCAAGGGCTGCGACGCCCCTGCCCTTAGGCTCTGGGAGCCCCAGGCCTGATGCGCCCCAGCCCTTAGGCTTAGGGAGCCCCAGGCCCTGGGCGCGACAGCCCATAGGCTTTGGGAGCCCCAGGCCTGATGCGCCCCTGCCCGTAGGCTTAGGGAGCCCCAGGCCCTGGGCGCCACAACCCTTAGGCTTAGTGAGCCCCAGGCCTGGGGCGTCCCAGCCCTTAGGCTTAGGGAGCCCCAGACCTGGGGCGCCCCAGCCCTTAGGCTTAGGGAACCCAGGCTTGGAACGCCCCAGCCCTTTGGCTTTGGGAGCCCCAGTCCTGGGGCGCCCCAGCCTTAGGCTTTGGGAGACCAAGGCCTGGGGTGCCCCAGCCATTAGGATTTTGGAGCCCTAGGCCTGGGGCGCTCCAGCCCTTAGGTTTAGGGAGCCCCAGGCCTGGGACGCACCAGCCCTTAGGCTTAGGGAGCCCATGGCCTGGGACGCCCCAGCCCTTCGGCTAAGGGCGCGCCAGTCCTAGGGCGCCCCAGCCCTTTGGCTTTGGGTGCCCCAGGCCTGGGACGCCCAGCCCTTAGGCTTTGGTAGCCCCAGGCCTGGGGAACCCCAGCCCTTAAACTTAGTGAGCCCCAGGCCTGGGGTGACCCAGCCCTTCGGCTCAGGTAACCCCAGCCCTGGGGCGTCCTAGCCCTTAGGCTTTGGTAGCCCCAGGCCTGGGGCGCCACTACCCTTAGGCTTAGGAAGCCCATGACCTGAGACGCCCCAGCCCTTCGGCTTAGGGAGCCGTATGCATGGTACGCCCCAGCCCTTAGGCTTAGGGAGCCCTTGGCCTGGGGCGCCCCAGCCCTTAGGCTTTTGGAGCCCCAGGCCTGGGGCGCCCCAGCACTTAGGCTGGGAGCCCCTGGCATGGGGCGCCCCAGCCCTTCGGCTTTGGGAGCCCCTGGCATGTGGCGTCCCAGCCTTAGGCTTTGGGATCCTCAGGCCTGGGGCGCCCCAGCCCTTAGGCTTTGGGAGCCCAAGGCCTGGGACGCTCCAGCCCTTAGGCTTAGGGAGCCCCAGTGCTGGGGCGCACCAGCTCTTAGGCTAGGGGAGCCCATGGCCTGTGACGACCCGCCCTTAGACTTAGGGAGCCCCAGGCCTGGGGGGACCTAGCCCTTTGGGTTTGGGAGCCCCGGCATGGTACACCCCAGCCCTTAGGCTTAGGGAGCCCCTGGCCTGGGGGGCCCCAGCCCTTGGGCTTTGGGAGCCCAAGGCCTGGGGTGCCCCAGCCCTTAGGATTTGGGAGTCCCAGGCCTGGGGCGCTCCAGCCCTTAGGCTTAGGGAACCCAAGGGCTGCGACGCCCCTGCCCTTAGGTTTTGGGAGCCCCAGGCCTGATGCGCCCCAGCCCTTAGTCTTAGGGTGCCCCAGGCCTAGGGCGCCACAGTCCTTAGGCTTAGGGAGCCCATGGCCTAGGACGCCCCAGCCCTTCGGCTTAGGGAGCGCCAGTTCTGGGGCGTCCCAACCCTTAGGCTTAGGGTGCAGCAGGCATGGGGCGCCCCAGCCCTTAGGCTTAGGGAGCCCATGGCATGGGACGCCCTAGCCCTTCGGCTTAGGGAGCCCCAGGCCGGGGAGCCACAGCCCTTAGGCTTTGGGGGCCCCAGGGCTGGGGCGCCCCAGCCCTTCGGCTTTGGGAGTCCCAGGCCTGGGGCGCCCCAGCCCTTAGGCTTTGGTAGCCCCAGGGCTGGGGCGCCCCAGCCCTTAGGCTTAGGGAGCCCCAGGCGAGGGGGGACCCAGCCCTTTGGCTTAGGGAGCCCCAGGCCAGATGCGCCCCAGCCCTTAGGCTTAGGGAGACCCAGGCCTGGGAAGCTCCAGCCCTTAGGCTTAGGGATCCCCAGGCCTGAGGCGCCACAACCCTTATGCTTTGGGAGCTTCAGTCCTGAGGCGCCCCATCCCTCAGGCTTAGAGAACCCCAGGCCTGAGGCGCCCCAGCTCTTAGGGTTACGGAGCCCAAGACCTGGGGCGCCCCAGCCCTTAGGCTTAGGGAGCCCATGGCCTGGGACGCCCCAGCCCATAGGCTTAGGGAGCCCCAGCCTGGGACGCCCCCGCCCTTCGGCTTAGGGCGCGCCAGGCCTAGGGCGCCCCAGCCCTTAGGCTTTGGGAGCCCAAGGCCTGAGGCGCCCCAGCCCTTCGGCTTAGGGAGCCCCTCATGGGGCGGCCCAGCTTAGGCTTTGGGAGGCCCAGGCCCCGGGCACACCAGCCCTTAGGCTTTGGGTGCCCCAGGCCTGGGGCGCTCCAGCCCTTAGGTTTAGGGAGCCCCAGGCCTGGGGCGCCCCAACCCTTAGGCTTTGGGAGCCCTAGACCTGGGTCGCCCCAGCCCTTAGGCTTAGGGAGCCCTTGGGCTGCGACGCCCCTGCCCTTAGGCTTTGGGAGCCCCAGGCCTGATGCGCCCCAGCCCTTAGGCTTAGGGAGCCCATGGCCTGTGATGCCCCAGCCCTTCGGCAAGGGCGCGCCAGGCCTAGGGCGACCCAGCCCTTAGGCTTTGGGAGCCCCAGGTCTGGGGCGCCCCAAACCTAAGGCTTAGATATCCCCATGCAGGGGCGCCCCAGCCCTTTGGCTTAGGGAGCCCAAGGCTTGCGACTCCCCAGCCCTTCGGCTTAGGGAGCCTCAGGCCGGAAGCCCCCCAGCCCTAAGGCTTAGGGAGCTCCTGGCCTGGGGCGCCCCAGCCCGTAGGCTTTGGGAGCACAAGGCCTGGGGCGCCCCAGCCTTTAGGCTTAGGGAGTCCCTGGCCCAGGGCGCCCCAGCCCTTAGGCTTTGGGAGCCCAAGGCCTGGGGCGCCCCCGCCCTTAGGCTTTGGGAACCCCAGGCCTGGGGCGCCCCAGCCCTTAAGCTTAGGGAGCCCCAGGCATGGGGCGCCCCAGCCCTTATTCTTAGGGAACCTATGGCCTGGGACAACCCAGCCCTTCGGCTAGGGCGCGCCAGGCTTAGGGCGCCCCAGTCCTTACGCTTTGGGAGCCCCAGACCTGGGGCGCTCCAGCCCTAAGGCTTAGGGAGCCCCAGGCCTGGGGCGCCCCAGCCCTTAGGCTCTGGGAGCCCAAGGCCTGAAGCCCCCCAGCCCTTAGGGTTAGGGAGCCCCAGGCCTGGGCGCCACAGCCCTTAGGCTTAGGGAGCCCCAGGCATGGGGCGCCCCACCCCTTAGGCTTTGGGAGCTCCAGGCTTGGGGCGCCACATCCTTTAGGATTGGGAGCACCAGGCCTGTGGCCCCCCAGCCCTTAGGCTTAGGGAGCCCCAGGCCTGGGTCGCCCCAGCCTTTAGGCTTTTGGAGCTCCAGCCCTTGGCACCCCAGCCCTTGAGCTTTGGGAGCCCCAGGCCTGGGGCGCCCTAGCCCTTAGGCTTTGGGAACCCCAAGTATGGTACGCCCCAGCCCTTAGGCTTTGGGAGACCAAGGCCTTGGGCGCCCCAGCCCTTAGGCTTTGGGAGCCCCAGGCCTGGGGCGCTCCAGCCCTTAGGCTTAGGGAGCCAAAGGCCTGGGGCGCAGCAACCCTTAGGCTTAAGGAGCCCATGGCCTGGGACGCCCCAGCCCTTCGGCTTAGGGCGCGCCAGGCCTAGGGCGCCCCAGCGCTTAGGCTTTGGAAACCCCAGGCCTGGGGCGCCCCAGCCCTTAGGCTTAGGGTGCCCCAGTTCATAGCGCCCCAGCCCTTAGCTTTGGGAGCCCAGGCCTGGGGCGCCCCAGCCCTTAGGCTTAGGCAGCCCAAGGGTTGCGACGCCCCTGCCCTTAGGCGTGGGCGCCCCAGGCCAAATGAGCCCCAGCCTTTAGGCTTAGGGAGCCCCAGGCTCTGGGCGCCACAACCCTTAGGCTTAGGGAGCCCATAGCCTGGGGGGCCCCAGCAATAGGCTTAGGGAACCCATGGCTTGGGACGCCACAGCCCTTCGGCTTAGGGAGCCACAGACCAGGGGCGTCCCAGCCTTTAGGCTTTGGGAGCCCCAGCCATGGTACGCCCCAGCCCTTAGGCTTTGGGAGCCCAAGGCCTGGGGAGCCCCAGCCCTTAGGCTTTGGGTGCCCCAGGCCTGGGGCGCTCCAGCCCTTAGGCTTAGGGAGCCCCAGTGCTGAGGCGCACCAGCCCTTAGGCTAGGGGAGCCCATCTCCTGGGATGCCCTAGCCCTTAGACTTAGGGAGCGCCAGGCCTAGGGCGCCCCAGCCCTTAGGCTTTGGGAGCCTCAGGCCTGGGGCGCCCAGCCCTTAGGCCTAGGGTGCCCCAGTCCTGGGGAGACCCAGCTCTTAGGCTTTGGGAGCCCCAGGTCTAGGGCACTCCAGCTTTCAGGCTTAGGGAGCCCAAGGCCTGTAAAGCCCCTGCCCTTAGGCTTTGGGAGCCCAAGGCTTTGGGTGCCCCAACCCATAGGCTTTGGGAGCCGCAGGCCTGGGGCGCTCCAGCCCTTAGGCTTAGGGAGCCCATGGCCTGGGATTACCCAGCCCTTCGGTTTAGAGCGCCCCAGGCGTTGGGCATCCCAGCCCTTAGGCTTTGGGAGCCCCAGGCCTGGGGTGCCCCAGCCCTTTGGCTTAGGGTGCCCCAGACCGGGGCGCCCCAGCCTTTAGGCTTTGGGAGCCCCAGGCCTGGGGCGCCCCAGCACTTAGGCTGGGAGCCCCTGGCATGGGGCGCCCCAGCCCTTCGGCTTTGGGAGCCCCTGGCATGTGGCGTCCCAGCCTTAGGCTTTGGGATCCTCAGGCCTGGGGCGCCCCAGCCCTTAGGCTTTGGGAGCCCAAGGCCTGGGACGCTCCAGCCCTTAGGCTTAGGGAGCCCCAGTGCTGGGGCGCACCAGCTCTTAGGCTAGGGGAGCCCATGGCCTGTGACGACCCGCCCTTAGACTTAGGGAGCCCCAGGCCTGGGGAGACCTAGCCCTTTGGGTTTGGGAGCCCCGGCATGGTACACCCCAGCCCTTAGGCTTAGGGAGCCCCTGGCCTGGGGGGCCCCAGCCCTTGGGCTTTGGGAGCCCAAGGCCTGGGGTGCCCCAGCCCTTAGGATTTGGGAGTCCCAGGCCTGGGGCGCTCCAGCCCTTAGGCTTAGGGAACCCAAGGGCTGCGACGCCCCTGCCCTTAGGTTTTGGGAGCCCCAGGCCTGATGCGCCCCAGCCCTTAGTCTTAGGGTGCCCCAGGCCTAGGGCGCCACAGTCCTTAGGCTTAGGGAGCCCATGGCCTAGGACGCCCCAGCCCTTCGGCTTAGGGAGCGCCAGTTCTGGGGCGTCCCAACCCTTAGGCTTAGGGTGCAGCAGGCATGGGGCGCCCCAGCCCTTAGGCTTAGGGAGCCCATGGCATGGGACGCCCTAGCCCTTCGGCTTAGGGAGCCCCAGGCCGGGGAGCCACAGCCCTTAGGCTTTGGGGGCCCCAGGGCTGGGGCGCCCCAGCCCTTCGGCTTTGGGAGTCCCAGGCCTGGGGCGCCCCAGCCCTTAGGCTTTGGTAGCCCCAGGGCTGGGGCGCCCCAGCCCTTAGGCTTAGGGAGCCCCAGGCGAGGGGGGACCCAGCCCTTTGGCTTAGGGAGCCCCAGGCCAGATGCGCCCCAGCCCTTAGGCTTAGGGAGACCCAGGCCTGGGAAGCTCCAGCCCTTAGGCTTAGGGATCCCCAGGCCTGAGGCGCCACAACCCTTATGCTTTGGGAGCTTCAGTCCTGAGGCGCCCCATCCCTCAGGCTTAGAGAACCCCAGGCCTGAGGCGCCCCAGCTCTTAGGGTTACGGAGCCCAAGACCTGGGGCGCCCCAGCCCTTAGGCTTAGGGAGCCCATGGCCTGGGACGCCCCAGCCCATAGGCTTAGGGAGCCCCAGCCTGGGACGCCCCCGCCCTTCGGCTTAGGGCGCGCCAGGCCTAGGGCGCCCCAGCCCTTAGGCTTTGGGAGCCCAAGGCCTGAGGCGCCCCAGCCCTTCGGCTTAGGGAGCCCCTCATGGGGCGGCCCAGCTTAGGCTTTGGGAGGCCCAGGCCCCGGGCACACCAGCCCTTAGGCTTTGGGTGCCCCAGGCCTGGGGCGCTCCAGCCCTTAGGTTTAGGGAGCCCCAGGCCTGGGGCGCCCCAACCCTTAGGCTTTGGGAGCCCTAGACCTGGGTCGCCCCAGCCCTTAGGCTTAGGGAGCCCTTGGGCTGCGACGCCCCTGCCCTTAGGCTTTGGGAGCCCCAGGCCTGATGCGCCCCAGCCCTTAGGCTTAGGGAGCCCATGGCCTGTGATGCCCCAGCCCTTCGGCAAGGGCGCGCCAGGCCTAGGGCGACCCAGCCCTTAGGCTTTGGGAGCCCCAGGTCTGGGGCGCCCCAAACCTAAGGCTTAGATATCCCCATGCAGGGGCGCCGCAGCCCTTTGGCTTAGGGAGCCCAAGGCTTGCGACTCCCCAGCCCTTCGGCTTAGGGAGCCTCAGGCCGGAAGCCCCCCAGCCCTAAGGCTTAGGGAGCTCCTGGCCTGGGGCGCCCCAGCCTTTGGCTTTGGGAGAACAAGGCCTGGGGCGCCCCAGCCTTTAGGCTTAGGGAGTCCCTGGCCTAGGGCGCCCCAGCCCTTAGGCTTTGGGAGCCCAAGGCCTGGGGCGCCCCCGCCCTTAGGCTTTGGGAACCCCAGGCCTGGGGCGCCCCAGCCCTTAAGCTTAGGGAGCCCCAGGCATGGGGCGCCCCAGCCCTTATTCTTAGGGAACCTATGGCCTGGGACAACCCAGCCCTTCGGCTAGGGCGCGCCAGGCTTAGGGCGCCCCAGTCCTTACGCTTTGGGAGCCCCAGACCTGGGGCGCTCCAGCCCTAAGGCTTAGGGAGCCCCAGGCCTGGGGCGCCCCAGCCCTTAGGCTCTGGGAGCCCAAGGCCTGAAGCCCCCCAGCCCTTAGGGTTAGGGAGCCCCAGGCCTGGGCGCCACAGCCCTTAGGCTTAGGGAGCCCCAGGCATGGGGCGCCCCACCCCTTAGGCTTTGGGAGCTCCAGGCTTGGGGCGCCACATCCTTTAGGATTGGGAGCACCAGGCCTGTGGCCCCCCAGCCCTTAGGCTTAGGGAGCCCCAGGCCTGGGTCGCCCCAGCCTTTAGGCTTTTGGAGCTCCAGCCCTTGGCACCCCAGCCCTTGAGCTTTGGGAGCCCCAGGCCTGGGGCGCCCTAGCCCTTAGGCTTTGGGAACCCCAAGTATGGTACGCCCCAGCCCTTAGGCTTTGGGAGACCAAGGCCTTGGGCGCCCCAGCCCTTAGGCTTTGGGAGCCCCAGGCCTGGGGCGCTCCAGCCCTTAGGCTTAGGGAGCCAAAGGCCTGGGGCGCAGCAACCCTTAGGCTTAAGGAGCCCATGGCCTGGGACGCCCCAGCCCTTCGGCTTAGGGCGCGCCAGGCCTAGGGCGCCCCAGCGCTTAGGCTTTGGAAGCCCCAGGCCTGGGGCGCCCCAGCCCTTAGGCTTAGGGTGCCCCAGTTCGTAGCGCCCCAGCCCTTAGCTTTGGGAGCCCAGGCCTGGGGCGCCCCAGCCCTTAGGCTTAGGCAGCCCAAGGGTTGCGACGCCCCTGCCCTTAGGCGTGGGCGCCCCAGGCCAAATGAGCCCCAGCCTTTAGGCTTAGGGAGCCCCAGGCTCTGGGCGCCACAACCCTTAGGCTTAGGGAGCCCATAGCCTGGGGGGCCCCAGCAATAGGCTTAGGGAACCCATGGCTTGGGACGCCACAGCCCTTCGGCTTAGGGAGCCACAGACCAGGGGCGTCCCAGCCCTTAGGCTTTGGGAGCCCCAGCCATGGTACGCCCCAGCCCTTAGGCTTTGGGAGCCCAAGGCCTGGGGAGCCCCAGCCCTTAGGCTTTGGGTGCCCCAGGCCTGGGACGCTCCAGCCCTTAGGCTTAGGGAGCCCCAGTGCTGAGGCGCACCAGCCCTTAGGCTAGGGGAGCCCATCTCCTGGGATGCCCTAGCCCTTAGACTTAGGGAGCGCCAGGCCTAGGGCGCCCCAGCCCTTAGGCTTTGGGAGCCTCAGGCCTGGGGCGCCCAGCCCTTAGGCCTAGGGTGCCCCAGTCCTGGGGAGACCCAGCTCTTAGGCTTTGGGAGCCCCAGGTCTAGGGCACTCCAGCTTTCAGGCTTAGGGAGCCCAAGGCCTGTAAAGCCCCTGCCCTTAGGCTTTGGGAGCCCAAGGCTTTGGGTGCCCCAACCCATAGGCTTTGGGAGCCGCAGGCCTGGGGCGCTCCAGCCCTTAGGCTTAGGGAGCCCCAAGCCTGGGGCGCACCAGCCCTTAGGCTTAGGGAGCCCATGGCCTGGGATTACCCAGCCCTTCGGTTTAGAGCGCCCCAGGCGTTGGGCATCCCAGCCCTTAGGCTTTGGGAGCCCCAGGCCTGGGGTGCCCCAGCCCTTTGGCTTAGGGTGCCCCAGACCGGGGCGCCCCAGCCCTTAGGCTTTGGGAGCCCCAGGCCTGGGGCGCCCAAGCCCTTAGGCTTAGGGAGCCCAAGGGTTGGGACGCTCCTGCCTTAGGCTTTGGGAGCCCAAGGCCTGGGACGCTCCAGCCCTTAGGCTTAGAGAGCCCCAGTGCTGGGGCGCACCAGCTCTTAGGCTAGGGGAGCCCATGGCCTGTGACGACCCTCCCTTAGACTTAGGGAGCCCCAGGCCTGGGGGGACCTAGCCCTTCGGGTTTGGGAGCCCCAGGCATGGTACACCCCAGCCCTTAGGCTTAGGGAGCCCCTGGCCTGGAGGGCCCTAGCCTTTGGGCTTTGGGAGCCCAAGGCCTGGGGTGCCCCAGCCCTTAGGCTTTGGGAGCCCCAGGCTTGGGTCGCTCCAGCCCTTAGGCTAAGGGAACCCAAGGGCTGCGACGCCCCAGCCCTTCGGCTTAGGGAGCCTCAGGCCGGGAAGCCACAGCCCTTAGGCTTTGGGGGCCCCTGGGCTGGGGCGCCCCAGCCCTTCGGCTTTGGGAGCCCCAGGCCTGATGCGCCCCAGCCCTTAGTCTTAGGGTGCCCCAGGCCTAGGGCGCCACTGTCCTTAGGCTTAGGGAGCCCTTGGCCTGGGGCGCCCCAGCCCTTAGGCTTTTGGAGCCCCAGGCCTGGGGCGCCCCAGCACTTAGGCTGGGAGCCCCTGGCATGGGGCGCCCCAGCCCTTCGGCTTAGGGAGCCCCTCATGGGGCGGCCCAGCTTAGGCTTGGGGAGGCCCAGGCCCCGGGCACCCCAGCCCTTAGGCTTTGGGAGCCCAAGGCCTGGGGCGCCCCAGCCCTTAGGCTTTGGTTGCCCCAGGCCTGGGGCGCTCCAGCCATTAGGCTTAGGGAGCCCCAGGCCTGTGGCGTCCCAGCCCTTAGGCTTAGGGAGCCCCAGGCATGGGGCGCCCCAGCCCTTAGGCTTAGGGAGCCCATGGCCTGGGATGCCCCAGCCCTTCGGCAATGGCGCGCCAGGCCTAGGGCGCCCCAGCCCTTAGGCTTTGGGAGCCCCAGGCCTGGGGCGCCCCAAACCTAAGGCTTAGATATCCCCATGCAGGGGCGCCCCAGCCCTTTGGCTTAGGGAGCCCAAGGCTTGCGACTCCCCAGCCCTTCGGCTTAGGGAGCCTCAGGCCGGAAGCCCCCCAGCCCTAAGGCTTAGGGAGCTCCTGGCCTGGGGCGCCCCAGCCTTTGGCTTTGGGAGAACAAGGCCTGGGGCGCCCCAGCCTTTAGGCTTAGGGAGTCCCTGGCCTAGGGCGCCCCAGCCCTTAGGCTTTGGGAGCCCAAGGCCTGGGGCGCCCCGCCCTTAGGCTTTGGGAACCCCAGGCCTGGGGCGCCCCAGCCCTTAAGCTTAGGGAGCCCCAGGCATGGGGCGCCCCAGCCCTTATTCTTAGGGAACCTATGGCCTGGGACAACCCAGCCCTTCGGCTAGGGCGCGCCAGGCTTAGGGCGCCCCAGTCCTTACGCTTTGGGAGCCCCAGACCTGGGGCGCTCCAGCCCTAAGGCTTAGGGAGCCCCAGGCCTGGGGCGCCCCAGCCCTTAGGCTCTGGGAGCCCAAGGCCTGAAGCCCCCCAGCCCTTAGGGTTAGGGAGCCCCAGGCCTGGGCGCCACAGCCCTTAGGCTTAGGGAGCCCCAGGCATGGGGCGCCCCACCCCTTAGGCTTTGGGAGCTCCAGGCTTGGGGCGCCACATCCTTTAGGATTGGGAGCACCAGGCCTGTGGCCCCCCAGCCCTTAGGCTTAGGGAGCCCCAGGCCTGGGTCGCCCCAGCCTTTAGGCTTTTGGAGCTCCAGCCCTTGGCACCCCAGCCCTTGAGCTTTGGGAGCCCCAGGCCTGGGGCGCCCTAGCCCTTAGGCTTTGGGAACCCCAAGTATGGTACGCCCCAGCCCTTAGGCTTTGGGAGACCAAGGCCTTGGGCGCCCCAGCCCTTAGGCTTTGGGAGCCCCAGGCCTGGGGCGCTCCAGCCCTTAGGCTTAGGGAGCCAAAGGCCTGGGGCGCAGCAACCCTTAGGCTTAAGGAGCCCATGGCCTGGGACGCCCCAGCCCTTCGGCTTAGGGCGCGCCAGGCCTAGGGCGCCCCAGCGCTTAGGCTTTGGAAGCCCCAGGCCTGGGGCGCCCCAGCCCTTAGGCTTAGGGTGCCCCAGTTCGTAGCGCCCCAGCCCTTAGCTTTGGGAGCCCAGGCCTGGGGCGCCCCAGCCCTTAGGCTTAGGCAGCCCAAGGGTTGCGACGCCCCTGCCCTTAGGCGTGGGCGCCCCAGGCCAAATGAGCCCCAGCCTTTAGGCTTAGGGAGCCCCAGGCTCTGGGCGCCACAACCCTTAGGCTTAGGGAGCCCATAGCCTGGGGGGCCCCAGCAATAGGCTTAGGGAACCCATGGCTTGGGACGCCACAGCCCTTCGGCTTAGGGAGCCACAGACCAGGGGCGTCCCAGCCCTTAGGCTTTGGGAGCCCCAGCCATGGTACGCCCCAGCCCTTAGGCTTTGGGAGCCCAAGGCCTGGGGAGCCCCAGCCCTTAGGCTTTGGGTGCCCCAGGCCTGGGACGCTCCAGCCCTTAGGCTTAGGGAGCCCCAGTGCTGAGGCGCACCAGCCCTTAGGCTAGGGGAGCCCATCTCCTGGGATGCCCTAGCCCTTAGACTTAGGGAGCGCCAGGCCTAGGGCGCCCCAGCCCTTAGGCTTTGGGAGCCTCAGGCCTGGGGCGCCCAGCCCTTAGGCCTAGGGTGCCCCAGTCCTGGGGAGACCCAGCTCTTAGGCTTTGGGAGCCCCAGGTCTAGGGCACTCCAGCTTTCAGGCTTAGGGAGCCCAAGGCCTGTAAAGCCCCTGCCCTTAGGCTTTGGGAGCCCAAGGCTTTGGGTGCCCCAACCCATAGGCTTTGGGAGCCGCAGGCCTGGGGCGCTCCAGCCCTTAGGCTTAGGGAGCCCCAAGCCTGGGGCGCACCAGCCCTTAGGCTTAGGGAGCCCATGGCCTGGGATTACCCAGCCCTTCGGTTTAGAGCGCCCCAGGCGTTGGGCATCCCAGCCCTTAGGCTTTGGGAGCCCCAGGCCTGGGGTGCCCCAGCCCTTTGGCTTAGGGTGCCCCAGACCGGGGCGCCCCAGCCCTTAGGCTTTGGGAGCCCCAGGCCTGGGGCGCCCAAGCCCTTAGGCTTAGGGAGCCCAAGGGTTGGGACGCTCCTGCCTTAGGCTTTGGGAGCCCAAGGCCTGGGACGCTCCAGCCCTTAGGCTTAGAGAGCCCCAGTGCTGGGGCGCACCAGCTCTTAGGCTAGGGGAGCCCATGGCCTGTGACGACCCTCCCTTAGACTTAGGGAGCCCCAGGCCTGGGGGGACCTAGCCCTTCGGGTTTGGGAGCCCCAGGCATGGTACACCCCAGCCCTTAGGCTTAGGGAGCCCCTGGCCTGGAGGGCCCTAGCCTTTGGGCTTTGGGAGCCCAAGGCCTGGGGTGCCCCAGCCCTTAGGCTTTGGGAGCCCCAGGCTTGGGTCGCTCCAGCCCTTAGGCTAAGGGAACCCAAGGGCTGCGACGCCCCAGCCCTTCGGCTTAGGGAGCCTCAGGCCGGGAAGCCACAGCCCTTAGGCTTTGGGGGCCCCTGGGCTGGGGCGCCCCAGCCCTTCGGCTTTGGGAGCCCCAGGCCTGATGCGCCCCAGCCCTTAGTCTTAGGGTGCCCCAGGCCTAGGGCGCCACTGTCCTTAGGCTTAGGGAGCCCTTGGCCTGGGGCGCCCCAGCCCTTAGGCTTTTGGAGCCCCAGGCCTGGGGCGCCCCAGCACTTAGGCTGGGAGCCCCTGGCATGGGGCGCCCCAGCCCTTCGGCTTAGGGAGCCCCTCATGGGGCGGCCCAGCTTAGGCTTGGGGAGGCCCAGGCCCCGGGCACCCCAGCCCTTAGGCTTTGGGAGCCCAAGGCCTGGGGCGCCCCAGCCCTTAGGCTTTGGTTGCCCCAGGCCTGGGGCGCTCCAGCCATTAGGCTTAGGGAGCCCCAGGCCTGTGGCGTCCCAGCCCTTAGGCTTAGGGAGCCCCAGGCATGGGGCGCCCCAGCCCTTAGGCTTAGGGAGCCCATGGCCTGGGATGCCCCAGCCCTTCGGCAATGGCGCGCCAGGCCTAGGGCGCCCCAGCCCTTAGGCTTTGGGAGCCCCAGGCCTGGGGCGCCCCAAACCTAAGGCTTAGATATCCCCATGCAGGGGCGCCCCAGCCCTTTGGCTTAGGGAGCCCAAGGCTTGCGACTCCCCAGCCCTTCGGCTTAGGGAGCCTCAGGCCGGAAGCCCCCCAGCCCTAAGGCTTAGGGAGCCCCTGGCCTGGGGCGCCCCAGCCCTTAGGCTTTGGGAGCACAAGGCCTGGGGCGCCCCAGCCCTTAAGCTTTGGGCGCCCCAGGCCTGGGGCGCCTAGCTCTTAGGCTTAGGGAGTCCCTGGCCTGGGGCGCCCCAGCCCTTAGGCTTTGGGAGACCAAGGCCTGGGGCGCCCCCGCCCTTAGGCTTTGGGAACCCCAGGCCTGGGGCGCCCCAGCCCTTAAGCTTAGGGAGCCCCAGGCATGGGGCGCCCCAGCCTTTAGTCTTTGGGAACCCATGGCCTGGGACGCCTCAGCCCTTCGGCTAGGGCGCGACAGGCTTAGGGCGCCCCAGCCCTTATGCATTGGGAGCCCCAGACCTGGGGCGCTCCAGCCCTAAGGCTTAGGGAGCCCCAGGCCTGGGGCGCCCCAGCCCTTAGGCTCTGGGAGCCCAAGGCTTGCGACTCCCCAGCCCTTCGGCTTAGGGAGCCCCAGGCCTGAAGCCCCCCAGCCCTTAGGGTTAGGGAGCCCCAGGCCTGGGCGCCACAGCCCTTAGGCTTAGGGAGCCCCAGGCATGGGGCGCCCCACCCCTTAGGCTTTGGGAGCTCCAGGCTTGGGGCGCCACATCCTTTAGGATTGGGAGCCCCAGGCCTGTGGCCCCCCAGCCCTTAGGCTTAGGGAGCCCCAGGGCTGGGTCGCCCCAGCATTTAGGCTTTTGGAGCTCCAGCCCTGGGCACACCAGCCCTTGAGCTTTGGGAGCCCCAGGCCTGGGGCGCCCTAACCCTTAGGCTTTGGGAACCCCAGGTATGGTACGCCCCAGCCCTTAGGTTTTGGGAGACCAAGGCCTTGGGCGCCCCAGGCTTAGGCTTTGGGAGCCCCAGGCCTGGGGCGCTCCAGTCCTTAGGCTTAGGGAGCCCCAGGCCTGGGGCGCAGCAGCCCTTAGGCTTCTGGAGCCCATGGCCTGGGACGCCCCAGCCCTTCGGCTTAGGGCGCGCCAGGCCTAGGGCGCCCCAGCCCTTAGGTTTTGGAAGCCCCAGGCCTGGGGCGCCCCAGTCCTTAGGCTTAGGGTGCCCCAGACCGGGGCGCCCCAGCCCTTAGGCTTTGGGAGCCCAGGCCTGGGGCGCCCCAGCCCTTAGGCTTAGGGAGCCCAAGGGTTGCGACGCCCCTGCCCTTAGGCTTGGGCGCCCCAGGCCAGATGCGCCCCAGCCCTTAGGCTTAGGGAGCCCCAAGCTCTGGGCGCCACAACCCTTAGGCTTAGGGAGCCCATAGCCTGGGGCGCCCCAGCCATATGCTTAGGGAACCCATGGCTTGGGACGCCACAGCCCTTCGGCTTAGGGAGCCACAGTCCAGGGGCGTCCCAGCCCTTAGGTTTTTGGGTGCCCCAGGCCTGGGGCGCTCCAGCCCTTAGGCTTAGGGAGCCCCAGTGCTGAGGCGCACCACCCCTTAGGCTAGGGGAGCCCATCTCGTGGGATGCCCCAGCCCTTAGACTTAGGGAGTGCCAGGCCTAGGGCGCCCCAGCCCTTAGGCTTTGGGAGCCTCAGGCCTGGGGCGCCCAGCCCTTAGTCCTAGGGTGCCCCAGGCCTGGGGAGACCCAGCTCTTAGGCTTTGGGAGCCCCAGGCCTAGGGCACTCCAGCTTTCAGGCTTAGGGAGCCCAAGGCCTATAAAGCCCCCGCCCTTAGGCTTTGGGAGCCCAAGGCTTTGGGCGCCCCAACCCTTAGGCTTTGGGAGCCGCAGGCCTGGGGCGCTCCAGCCCTTAGGCTTAGGGAGTCCCAAGCCTGGGGCGCACCAGCCCTTAGGCTTAGGGAGCCCATGGCGTGGGCACCCCAGCCATAGGCTTTGGGAGCCCCAGGCCTGATGCGCCCCTGCCCGTAGGCTTAGGGAGCCCCAGGCCCTGGGCGCCACAACCCTTAGGCTTAGGGAGCCCAGGGCCTGGGACGCCCCAGCCCTTAGGCTTAGTGAGCCCCAGGCCTGGGGCGTCCCAGCCCTTAGGCTTAGGGAGCCCCAGACCTGGGGCGCCCCAGCCCTTAGGCTTAGGGAACCCAGGCTTGGAACGCCCCAGCCCTTTGGCTTTGGGAGCCCCAGTCCTGGGGCGCCCCAGCCTTAGGCTTTGGGAGACCAAGGCCTGGGGCGCCCCAGCCATTAGGATTTTGGAGCCCTAGGCCTGGGGCGCTCCAGCCCTTAGGTTTAGGGAGCCCCAGGCCTGGGACGCACCAGCCCTTAGCCTTAGGGAGCCCATGGCCTGGGACGCCCCAGCCCTTCGGCTAAGGGCGCGCCAGTCCTAGGGCGCCCCAGCCCTTTGGCTTTGGGTGCCCCAGGCCTGGGACGCCCATCCCTTAGGCTTTGGTAGCCCCAGGCCTGGGGAGCCCCAGCCCTTAAACTTAGTGAGCCCCAGGGCTGGGGTGACCCAGCCCTTCGGCTCAGGTAACCCCAGCCCTGGGGCGTCCTAGCCCTTAGGCTTTGGTAGCCCCAGGCCTGGGGCGCCACTACCCTTAGGCTTAGGAAGCCCATGACCTGAGACGCCCCAGCCCTTCGGCTTAGGGAGCCGTATGCATGGTACGCCCCAGCCCTTAGGCTTAGGGAGCCCTTGGCCTGGGGCGCCCCAGCCCTTAGGCTTTTGGAGCCCCAGGCCTGGGGCGCCCCAGCACTTAGGCTGGGAGCCCCTGGCATGGGGCGCCCCAGCCCTTCGGCTTTGGGAGCCCCTGGCATGTGGCGTCCCAGCCTTAGGCTTTGGGATCCTCAGGCCTGGGGCGCCCCAGCCCTTAGGCTTTGGGAGCCCAAGGCCTGGGACGCTCCAGCTCTTAGGCTTAGGGAGTCCCAGGCCTGGGGCGCCCCAGCCCTTAGGCTTTGGGAGACCAAGGCCTGGGGCGCCCCCGCCCTTAGGCTTTGGGAACCCCAGGCCTGGGGCGCCCCAGCCCTTAAGCTTAGGGAGCCCCAGGCATGGGGCGCCCCAGCCCTTAGTCTTAGGGAACCCATGGCCTGGGACGCCCCAGCCCTTCGGCTAGGGCGCGACAGGCTTAGGGCGCCCCAGCCCTTATGCATTGGGAGCCCCAGACCTGGGGCGCTCCAGCCCTAAGGCTTAGGGAGCCCCAGGCCTGGGGCGCCCCAGCCCTTAGGCTCTGGGAGCCCAAGGCTTGCGACTCCCCAGCCCTTCGGCTTAGGGAGCCCCAGGCCTGAAGCCCCCCAGCCCTTAGGGTTAGGGAGCCCCAGGCCTGGGCGCCACAGCCCTTAGGCTTAGGGAGCCCCAGGCATGGGGCGCCCCACCCCTTAGGCTTTGGGAGCTCCAGGCTTGGGGCGCCACATCCTTTAGGATTGGGAGCCCCAGGCCTGTGGCCCCCCAGCCCTTAGGCTTAGGGAGCCCCAGGGCTGGGTCGCCCCAGGCTTTAGGCTTTTGGAGCTCCAGCCCTGGGCACACCAGCCCTTGAGCTTTGGGAGCCCCAGGCCTGGGGCGCCCTAACCCTTAGGCTTTGGGAACCCCAGGTATGGTACGCCCCAGCCCTTAGGTTTTGGGAGACCAAGGCCTTGGGCGCCCCAGGCTTAGGCTTTGGGAGCCCCAGGCCTGGGGCGCTCCAGTCCTTAGGCTTAGGGAGCCCCAGGCCTGGGGCGCAGCAGCCCTTAGGCTTCTGGAGCCCATGGCCTGGGACGCCCCAGCCCTTCGGCTTAGGGCGCGCCAGGCCTAGGGCGCCCCAGCCCTTAGGTTTTGTAAGCCCCAGGCCTGGGGCGCCCCAGCCCTTAGGCTTAGGGTGCCCCAGACCGGGGCGCCCCAGCCCTTAGGCTTTGGGAGCCCAGGCCTGGGGCGCCCCAGCCCTTAGGCTTAGGGAGCCCAAGGGTTGCGACGCCCCTGCCCTTAGGCTTGGGCGCCCCAGGCCAGATGCGCCCCAGCCCTTAGGCTTAGGGAGCCCCAAGCTCTGGGCGCCACAACCCTTAGGCTTAGGGAGCCCATAGCCTGGGGCGCCCCAGCCATATGCTTAGGGAACCCATGGCTTGGGACGCCACAGCCCTTCAGCTTAGGGAGCCACAGTCCAGGGGCGTCCCAGCCCTTAGGTTTTTGGGTGCCCCAGGCCTGGGGCGCTCCAGCCCTTAGGCTTAGGGAGCCCCAGTGCTGAGGCGCACCACCCCTTAGGCTAGGGGAGCCCATCTCGTGGGATGCCCCAGCCCTTAGACTTAGGGAGTGCCAGGCCTAGGGCGCCCCAGCCCTTAGGCTTTGGGAGCCTCAGGCCTGGGGCGCCCAGCCCTTAGTCCTAGGGTGCCCCAGGCCTGGGGAGACCCAGCTCTTAGGCTTTGGGAGCCCCAGGCCTAGGGCACTCCAGCTTTCAGGCTTAGGGAGCCCAAGGCCTATAAAGCCCCCGCCCTTAGGCTTTGGGAGCCCAAGGCTTTGGGCGCCCCAACCCTTAGGCTTTGGGAGCCGCAGGCCTGGGGCGCTCCAGCCCTTAGGCTTAGGGAGTCCCAAGCCTGGGGCGCACCAGCCCTTAGGCTTAGGGAGCCCATGGCGTGGGGCACCCCAGCCATAGGCTTTGGGAGCCCCAGGCCTGATGCGCCCCTGCCCGTAGGCTTAGGGAGCCCCAGGCCCTGGGCGCCACAACCCTTAGGCTTAGGGAGCCCAGGGCCTGGGACGCCCCAGCCCTTAGGCTTAGTGAGCCCCAGGCCTGGGGCGTCCCAGCCCTTAGGCTTAGGGAGCCCCAGACCTGGGGCGCCCCAGCCCTTAGGCTTAGGGAACCCAGGCTTGGAACGCCCCAGCCCTTTGGCTTTGGGAGCCCCAGTCCTGGGGCGCCCCAGCCTTAGGCTTTGGGAGACCAAGGCCTGGGGCGCCCCAGCCATTAGGATTTTGGAGCCCTAGGCCTGGGGCGCTCCAGCCCTTAGGTTTAGGGAGCCCCAGGCCTGGGACGCACCAGCCCTTAGGCTTAGGGAGCCCATGGCCTGGGACGCCCCAGCCCTTCGGCTAAGGGCGCGCCAGTCCTAGGGCGCCCCAGCCCTTTGGCTTTGGGTGCCCCAGGCCTGGGACGCCCAGCCCTTAGGCTTTGGTAGCCCCAGGCCTGGGGAGCCCCAGCCCTTAAACTTAGTGAGCCCCAGGCCTGGGGTGACCCAGCCCTTCGGCTCAGGTAACCCCAGCCCTGGGGCGTCCTTGCCCTTAGGCTTTGGTAGCCCCAGGCCTGGGGCGCCACTACCCTTAGGCTTAGGAAGCCCATGACCTGAGACGCCCCAGCCCTTCGGCTTAGGGAGCCGTATGCATGGTACGCCCCAGCCCTTAGGCTTAGGGAGCCCTTGGCCTGGGGCGCCCCAGCCCTTAGGCTTTTGGAGCCCCAGGCCTGGGGCGCCCCAGCACTTAGGCTGGGAGCCCCTGGCATGGGGCGCCGCAGCCCTTCGGCTTTGGGAGCCCCTGGCATGTGGCGTCCCAGCCTTAGGCTTTGGGATCCTCAGGCCTGGGGCGCCCCAGCCCTTAGGCTTTGGGAGCCCAAGGCCTGGGACGCTCCAGCCCTTAGGCTTAGGGAGCCCCAGTGCTGGGGCGCACCAGCTCTTAGGCTAGGGGAGCCCATGGCCTGTGACGACCCGCCCTTAGACTTAGGGAGCCCCAGGCCTGGGGGGACCTAGCCCTTTGGGTTTGGGAGCCCCGGCATGGTACACCCCAGCCCTTAGTCTTAGGGTGCCCCAGGCCTAGGGCGCCACAGTCCTTAGGCTTAGGGAGCCCATGGCCTAGGACGCCCCAGCCCTTCGGCTTAGGGAGCGCCAGTTCTGGGGCGTACCAACCCTTATGCTTAGGGTGCAGCAGGCATGGGGCGCCCCAGCCCTTAGGCTTAGGGAGCCCATGGCATGGGACGCCCTAGCCCTTCGGCTTAGGGAGCCCCAGGCCGGGGAGCCACAGCCCTTAGGCTTTGGGGGCCCCAGGGCTGGGGCGCCCCAGCCCTTCGGCTTTGGGAGTCCCAGGCCTGGGGCGCCCCAGCCCTTAGGCTTTGGTAGCCCCAGGGCTGGGGCGCCCCAGCCCTTAGGCTTAGGGAGCCCCAGGCGAGGGGGGACCCAGCCCTTTGGCTTAGGGAGCCCCAGGCCAGATGCGCCCCAGCCCTTAGGCTTAGGGAGACCCAGGCCTGGGAAGCTCCAGCCCTTAGGCTTAGGGATCCCCAGGCCTGAGGCGCCACAACCCTTATGCTTTGGGAGCTTCAGTCCTGAGGCGCCCCATCCCTCAGGCTTAGAGAACCCCAGGCCTGAGGCGCCCCAGCTCTTAGGGTTACGGAGCCCAAGACCTGGGGCGCCCCAGCCCTTAGGCTTAGGGAGCCCATGGCCTGGGACGCCCCAGCCCATAGGCTTAGGGAGCCCCAGCCTGGGACGCCCCCGCCCTTCGGCTTAGGGCGCGCCAGGCCTAGGGCGCCCCAGCCCTTAGGCTTTGGGAGCCCAAGGCCTGAGGCGCCCCAGCCCTTCGGCTTAGGGAGCCCCTCATGGGGCGGCCCAGCTTAGGCTTTGGGAGGCCCAGGCCCCGGGCACACCAGCCCTTAGGCTTTGGGTGCCCCAGGCCTGGGGCGCTCCAGCCCTTAGGTTTAGGGAGCCCCAGGCCTGGGGCGCCCCAACCCTTAGGCTTTGGGAGCCCTAGACCTGGGTCGCCCCAGCCCTTAGGCTTAGGGAGCCCTTGGGCTGCGACGCCCCTGCCCTTAGGCTTTGGGAGCCCCAGGCCTGATGCGCCCCAGCCCTTAGGCTTAGGGAGCCCATGGCCTGTGATGCCCCAGCCCTTCGGCAAGGGCGCGCCAGGCCTAGGGCGACCCAGCCCTTAGGCTTTGGGAGCCCCAGGTCTGGGGCGCCCCAAACCTAAGGCTTAGATATCCCCATGCAGGGGCGCCCCAGCCCTTTGGCTTAGGGAGCCCAAGGCTTGCGACTCCCCAGCCCTTCGGCTTAGGGAGCCTCAGGCCGGAAGCCCCCAGCCCTAAGGCTTAGGGAGCTCCTGGCCTGGGGCGCCCCAGCCCTTAGGCTTTGGGAGTACAAGGCCTGGGGCGCCCCAGCCTTTAGGCTTAGGGAGTCCCTGGCCTAGGGCGCCCCAGCCCTTAGGCTTTGGGAGCCCAAGGCCTGGGGCGCCCCCGCCCTTAGGCTTTGGGAACCCCAGGCCTGGGGCGCCCCAGCCCTTAAGCTTAGGGAGCCCCAGGCATGGGGCGCCCCAGCCCTTATTCTTAGGGAACCTATGGCCTGGGACAACCCAGCCCTTCGGCTAGGGCGCGCCAGGCTTAGGGCGCCCCAGTCCTTACGCTTTGGGAGCCCCAGACCTGGGGCGCTCCAGCCCTAAGGCTTAGGGAGCCCCAGGCCTGGGGCGCCCCAGCCCTTAGGCTCTGGGAGCCCAAGGCCTGAAGCCCCCCAGCCCTTAGGGTTAGGGAGCCCCAGGCCTGGGCGCCACAGCCCTTAGGCTTAGGGAGCCCCAGGCATGGGGCGCCCCACCCCTTAGGCTTTGGGAGCTCCAGGCTTGGGGCGCCACATCCTTTAGGATTGGGAGCACCAGGCCTGTGGCCCCCCAGCCCTTAGGCTTAGGGAGCCCCAGGCCTGGGTCGCCCCAGCCTTTAGGCTTTTGGAGCTCCAGCCCTGGGCACCCCAGCCCTTGAGCTTTGGGAGCCCCAGGCCTGGGGCGCCCTAGCCCTTAGGCTTTGGGAACCCCAAGTATGGTACGCCCCAGCCCTTAGGCTTTGGGAGACCAAGGCCTTGGGCGCCCCAGCCCTTAGGCTTTGGGAGCCCCAGGCCTGGGGCGCTCCAGCCCGTAGGCTTAGGGAGCCAAAGGCCTGGGGCGCAGCAACCCTTAGGCTTAAGGAGCCCATGGCCTGGGACGCCCCAGCCCTTCGGCTTAGGGCGCGCCAGGCCTAGGGCGCCCCAGCTCTTAGGCTTTGGAAGCCCCAGGCCTGGGGCGCCCCAGCCCTTAGGCTTAGGGTGCCCCAGACCGGGGCGCCCCAGCCCTTAGCTTTGGGAGCCCAGGCCTGGGGCGCCCCAGCCCTTAGGCTTAGGCAGCCCCAGGCTCTGGGCGCCACAACCCTTAGGCTTAGGGAGCCCATAGCCTGGGGGGCCCCAGCAATAGGCTTAGGGAACCCATGGCTTGGGACGCCACAGCCCTTCGGCTTAGGGAGCCACAGACCAGGGGCGTCCCAGCCCTTAGGCTTTGGGAGCCCCAGCCATGGTACGCCCCAGCCCTTAGGCTTTGGGAGCCCAAGGCCTGGGGAGCCCCAGCCCTTAGGCTTTGGGTGCCCCAGGCCTGGGGCGCTCCAGCCCTTAGGCTTAGGGAGCCCCAGTGCTGAGGCGCACCAGCCCTTAGGCTAGGGGAGCCCATCTCCTGGGATGCCCTAGCCCTTAGACTTAGGGAGCGCCAGGCCTAGGGCGCCCCAGCCCTTAGGCTTTGGGAGCCTCAGGCCTGGGGCGCCCAGCCCTTAGGCCTAGGGTGCCCCAGTCCTGGGGAGACCCAGCTCTTAGGCTTTGGGAGCCCCAGGTCTAGGGCACTCCAGCTTTCAGGCTTAGGGAGCCCAAGGCCTGTAAAGCCCCTGCCCTTAGGCTTTGGGAGCCCAAGGCTTTGGGTGCCCCAACCCATAGGCTTAGGGAGCCCCAAGCCTGGGGCGCACCAGCCCTTAGGCTTAGGGAGCCCATGGCCTGGGATTACCCAGCCCTTCGGTTTAGAGCGCCCCAGGCGTTGGGCATCCCAGCCCTTAGGCTTTGGGAGCCCCAGGCCTGGGGTGCCCCAGCCCTTAGGCTTAGGGTGCCCCAGACCGGGGCGCCCCAGCCCTTAGGCTTTGGGAGCCCCAGGCCTGGGGCGCCCAAGCCCTTAGGCTTAGGGAGCCCAAGGGTTGCGACGCTCCTGCCTTAGGCTTTGGGAGCCCAAGGCCTGGGACGCTCCAGCCCTTAGGCTTAGAGAGCCCCAGTGCTGGGGCGCACCAGCTCTTAGGCTAGGGGAGCCCATGGCCTGTGACGACCCTCCCTTAGACTTGGGGAGCCCCAGGCGTGGGGGGACCTAGCCCTTCGGGTTTGGGAGCCCCAGGCATGGTACACCCCAGCCCTTAGGCTTAGGGAGCCCCTGGCCTGGAGGGCCCTAGCCTTTGGGCTTTGGGAGCCCAAGGCCTGGGGTGCCCCAGCCCTTAGGCTTTGGGAGCCCCAGGCTTGGGTCGCTCCAGCCCTTAGGCTAAGGGAACCCAAGGGCTGCGAAGCCCCAGCCCTTCGGCTTAGGGAGCCTCAGGCCGGGAAGCCACAGCCCTTAGGCTTTGGGGGACCCAGGGCTGGGGCGCCCCAGCCCTTCGGCTTTGGGAGCCCCAGGCCTGATGCGCCCCAGCCCTTAGTCTTAGGGTGCCCCAGGCCTAGGGCGCCACTGTCCTTAGGCTTAGGGAGCCCTTGGCCTGGGGCGCCCCAGCCCTTAGGCTTTTGGAGCCCCAGGCCTGGGGCGCCCCAGCACTTAGGCTGGGAGCCCCTGGCATGGGGCGCCCCAGCCCTTCGGCTTAGGGAGCCCCTCATGGGGCGGCCCAGCTTAGGCTTGGGGAGGCCCAGGCCCCGGGCACCCCAGCCCTTAGGCTTTGGGAGCCCAAGGCCTGGGGCGCCCCAGCCCTTAGGCTTTGGTTGCCCCAGGCCTGGGGCGCTCCAGCCATTAGGCTTAGGGAGCCCCAGGCCTGTGGCGTCCCAGCCCTTAGGCTTAGGGAGCCCCAGGCATGGGGCGCCCCAGCCCTTAGGCTTAGGGAGCCCATGGCCTGGGATGCCCCAGCCCTTCGGCAATGGCGCGCCAGGCCTAGGGCGCCCCAGCCCTTAGGCTTTGGGAGCCCCAGGCCTGGGGCGCCCCAAACCTAAGGCTTAGATATCCCCATGCAGGGGCGCCCCAGCCCTTTGGCTTAGGGAGCCCAAGGCTTGCGACTCCCCAGCCCTTCGGCTTAGGGAGCCTCAGGCCGGAAGCCCCCCAGCCCTAAGGCTTAGGGAGCCCCTGGCCTGGGGCGCCCCAGCCCTTAGGCTTTGGGAGCACAAGGCCTGGGGCGCCCCAGCCCTTAGGCTTTGGGCGCCCCAGGCCTGGGGCGCCTAGCTCTTAGGCTTAGGGAGTCCCTGGCCTGGGGCGCCCCAGCCCTTAGGCTTTGGGAGACCAAGGCCTGGGGCGCCCCCGCCCTTAGGCTTTGGGAACCCCAGGCCTGGGGCGCCCCAGCCCTTAAGCTTAGGGAGCCCCAGGCATGGGGCGCCTCAGCCCTTAGTCTTAGGGAACCCATGGCCTGGGACGCCCCAGCCCTTCGGCTACGGCGCGACAGGCTTAGGGCGCCCCAGCCCTTATGCATTGGGAGCCCCAGACCTGGGGCGCTCCAGCCCTAAGGCTTAGGGAGCCCCAGGCCTGGGGCGCCCCAGCCCTTAGGCTCTGGGAGCCCAAGGCTTGCGACTCCCCAGCCCTTCGGCTTAGGGAGCCCCAGTCCTGAAGCCCCCCAGCCCTTAGGGTTAGGGAGCCCCAGGCCTGGGCGCCACAGCCCTTAGGCTTAGGGAGCCCCAGGCATGGGGCGCCCCACCCCTTAGGCTTTGGGAGCTCCAGGCTTGGGGCGCCACATCCTTTAGGATTGGGAGCCCCAGGCCTGTGGCCCCCCAGCCCTTAGGCTTAGGGAGCCCCAGGGCTGGGTCGCCCCAGCCTTTAGGCTTTTGGAGCTCCAGCCCTGGGCACACCAGCCCTTGAGCTTTGGGAGCCCCAGGCCTGGGGCGCCCTAACCCTTAGGCTTTGGGAACCCCAGGTATGGTACGCCCCAGCCCTTAGGTTTTGGGAGACCAAGGCCTTGGGCGCCCCAGGCTTAGGCTTTGGGAGCCCCAGGCCTGGGGCGCTCCAGTCCTTAGGCTTAGGGAGCCCCAGGCCTGGGGCGCAGCAGCCCTTAGGCTTCTGGAGCCCATGGCCTGGGACGCCCCAGCACTTCGGCTTAGGGCGCGCCAGGCCTAGGGCGCCCCAGCCCTTAGGTTTTGTAAGCCCCAGGCCTGGGGCGCCCCAGCCCTTAGGCTTAGGGTGCCCCAGACCGGGGCGCCCCAGCCCTTAGGCTTTGGGAGCCCAGGCCTGGGGCACACCAGCCCTTAGGCTTAGGGAGCCCAAGGGTTGCGACGCCCCTGCCCTTAGGCTTGGGCGCCCCAGGCCAGATGCGCCCCAGCCCTTAGGCTTAGGGAGCCCCAAGCTCTGGGCGCCACAACCCTTAGGCTTAGGGAGCCCATAGCCTGGGGACGCCCCAGCCATATGCTTAGGGAACCCATGGCTTGGGACGCCACAGCCCTTCGGCTTAGGGAGCCACAGTCCAGGGGCGTCCCAGCCCTTAGGTTTTTGGGTGCCCCAGGCCTGGGGCGCTCCAGCCCTTAGGCTTAGGGAGCCCCAGTGCTGAGGCGCACCACCCCTTAGGCTAGGGGAGCCCATCTCGTGGGATGCCCCAACCCTTAGACTTAGGGAGTGCCAGGCCTAGGGCGCCCCAGCCCTTAGGCTTTGGGAGCCTCAGGCCTGGGGCGCCCAGCCCTTAGTCCTAGGGTGCCCCAGGCCTGGGGAGACCCAGCTCTTAGGCTTTGGGAGCCCCAGGCCTAGGGCACTCCAGCTTTCAGGCTTAGGGAGCCCAAGGCCTATAAAGCCCCCGCCCTTAGGCTTTGGGAGCCCAAGGCTTTGGGCGCCCCAACCCTTAGGCTTTGGGAGCCGCAGGCCTGGGGCGCTCCAGCCCTTAGGCTTAGGGAGTCCCAAGCCTGGGGCGCACCAGCCCTTAGGCTTAGGGAGCCCATGGCGTGGGGCACCCCAGCCATAGGCTTAGGGAGCCGCAGGCCTGGGGCACCCCAGCCATAGGCTTAGGGAACCCATGGCTTGGGACGCCCCAGCCCTTCGGCTTAGGGAGCCCCATTCCTGGGGCGTACCAGCCCTTAGGCTATGGGAGCCCCAGGCATGGTACGCCCCAGCACTTAGGCTTAGGGAGCCCCTGGCCTGGGACGCCCCTGCCCTTAGGCTTTGGGAGCCCCATTCCTGGGGCGTACCAGCCCTTAGGCTATGGGAGCCCCAGGCATGGTACGCCCCAGCACTTAGGCTTAGGGAGCCCCTGGCCTGGGACGCCCCTGCCCTTAGGCTTTGGGAGCCCCAGGCCTGGGGCGCCCCAGCACTTAGGCTTTGGGAGCCCCTGGCCCTGGGCGCCCCAGCCCTTCGGCTTAGGGAGCCCCTGGCATGGGGCGTCCCAGCCTTAGGCTTTGGGAGCCACAGGCCTGGGGCGCCCCAGCCCTTAGGCTTTGGGAGCCCAAGGCCTGGTGCGCCCCAGCCCTTAGGCTTTGGGTGCCCCAGGCCTGGGGCGCTCCAGCCCTTAGGCATAGGGAGCCCCAGTGCTGGGGCGCACCAGCCCTTAGGCTAGGGGAGCCCATGGCCTGGGATGCCCCAGCCCTTAGATTTAGGGAGCCCCAGGCCTCGGGGGACCCAACCCTTTGGGTTTGGGAGCCCCAATCTTGGTACACCCCAGCCCTTAGGCTTAGGGAGGCCCAGGCCTGGGGCGCACCAGCCCTTAGGCTTACGGAGCCCATGGCCTGGGACACCCAGCCTTAGGCTTAGGGTGCCCCAGGCCTGGGGAGACACAGCTCTTAGGCTTTGGGAGCCCCAAGCCTAGGGCACTCCAGCTTTTAGGCTTACGGAACCCAAGGGTTGTGACTCCCCTGCCCTTAGGCTTTGTTAGCCCAAGGCTTTGGGCGCCCCAACCCTTAGGCTTTGGGAGCCCCAGGCCTGGGGCGCTCCAGCCCTTAGGCTTAGGGAGCCCCAGGCCTGGGGCGCACCAGCCCTTTGGCTTAGGGAGCCCATGGCCTGGGACGCCCCAGCCCTTCGGCTTTGGGAGCCCCAGACCTTGGACGCCACAGCCCTTAGGCTTAAGGAGCCCAAGGGCTGCGACGCCCCTGCCCTTAGGCTCTGGGAGCCCCAGGCCTGATGCGCCCCAGCCCTTAGGCTTAGGGGGCCCCAGGCCCTGGGCGCGACAGCCCATATGCTTTGGGAGCCCCAGGCCTGATGCGCCCCTGCCCGTAGGCTTAGGGAGCCCCAGGCCCTGGGCGCCACAACCCTTAGGCTTAGGGAGCCCAGGGCCTGGGACGCCCCAGCCCTTAGGCTTAGTGAGCCCCAGGCCTGGGGCGTCCCAGCCCTTAGGCTTAGGGAGCCCCAGGCCTGGGGCGCCCCAGCCCTTAGGCTTAGGGAACCCAGGCTTGGAACGCCCCAGCCCTTTGGCTTTGGGAGCCCCAGTCCTGGGGCGCCCCAGCCTTAGGCTTTGGGAGACCAAGGCCTGGGGCGCCCCAGCCATTAGGATTTTGGAGCCCTAGGCCTGGGGCGCTCCAGCCCTTCGGCTTTGGGAGCCCCTGGCATGGGGCGCCCCAGCCCTTCGGCTTTGGGAGCCCCTGGCATGTGGCGTCCCAGCCTTAGGCTTTGGGATCCTCAGGCCTGGGGCGCCCCAGCCCTTAGGCTTTGGGAGCCCAAGGCCTGGGACGCTCCAGCCCATAGGCTTAGGGAGCCCCAGTGCTGGGGCGCACCGCTCTTAGGCTAGGGGAGCCCATGGCCTGTGACGACCCGCCCTTAGACTTAGGGAACCCCAGGCCTGGGGGGACCTAGCCCTTTGGGTTTGGGAGCCCCGGCATGGTACACCCCAGCCCTTAGGCTTAGGGAGCCCCTGGCCTGGGAGGCCCCAGCCCTTGAGCTTTGGGAGCCCAAGGCCTGGGGTGCCCCAGCCCTTAGGATTTGGGAGTCCCAGGCCTGGGGCGCTCCAGCCCTTAGGCTTAGGGAACCCAAGGGCTGCGACGCCCCTGCCCTTAGGTTTTGGGAGCCCCAGGCCTGATGCGCCCCAGCCCTTAGTCTTAGGGTGCCCCAGGCCTAGGGCGCCACAGTCCTTAGGCTTAGGGAGCCCATGGCCTAGGACGCCCCAGCCCTTCGGCTTAGGGAGCGCCAGTTCTGGGGCGGCCCAACCCTTAGGCTTAGGGTGCAGCAGGCCTGGGGCGCCCCAGCCCTTAGGCTTAGGGAGCCCATGGCATGGGACGCCCCAGCCCTTCGGCTTAGGGAGCCCCAGGCCGGGGAGCCACAGCCCTTAGGCTTTGGGGGCCCCAGGGCTGGGGCGCCCCAGCCCTTCGGCTTTGGGAGTCCCAGGCCTGAGGCGCCCCAGCCCTTACGCTTTGGTAGCCCCAGTGCTGGGGCGCCCCAGCCCTTAGGCTTAGGGAGCCCCAGGCGAGGGGGGACCCAGCCCTTTGGCTTAGGGAGCCCCAGGCCAGATGCGCCCCAGCCCTTAGGCTTAGGGAGACCCAGGCCTGGGAAGCTCCAGCCCTTAGGCTTAGGGATCCCCAGGCCTGAGGCGCCACAACCCTTATGCTTTGGGAGCTTCAGTCCTGAGGCGCCCCATCCCTCAGGCTTAGAGAACCCCAGGCCTGAGGCGCCCCAGCTCTTAGGGTTACGGAGCCCAAGACCTGGGGCGCCCCAGCCCTTAGGCTTAGGGAGCCCATGGCCTGGGACGCCCCAGCCCATAGGCTTAGGGAGCCCCAGCCTGGGACGCCCCCGCCCTTCGGCTTAGGGCGCGCCAGGCCTAGGGCGCCCCAGCCCTTAGGCTTTGGGAGCCCAAGGCCTGAGGCGCCCCAGCCCTTCGGCTTAGGGAGCCCCTCATGGGGCGGCCCAGCTTAGGCTTTGGGAGGCCCAGGCCCCGGGCACACCAGCCCTTAGGCTTTGGGTGCCCCAGGCCTGGGGCGCTCCAGCCCTTAGGTTTAGGGAGCCCCAGGCCTGGGGCGCCCCAACCCTTAGGCTTTGGGAGCCCTAGACCTGGGTCGCCCCAGCCCTTAGGCTTAGGGAGCCCTTGGGCTGCGACGCCCCTGCCCTTAGGCTTTGGGAGCCCCAGGCCTGATGCGCCCCAGCCCTTAGGCTTAGGGAGCCCATGGCCTGTGATGCCCCAGCCCTTCGGCAAGGGCGCGCCAGGCCTAGGGCGACCCAGCCCTTAGGCTTTGGGAGCCCCAGGTCTGGGGCGCCCCAAACCTAAGGCTTAGATATCCCCATGCAGGGGCGCCCCAGCCCTTCGGCTTAGGGAGCCCAAGGCTTGCGACTCCCCAGCCCTTCGGCTTAGGGAGCCTCAGGCCGGAAGCCCCCCAGCCCTAAGGCTTAGGGAGCTCCTGGCCTGGGGCGCCCCAGCCCTTAGGCTTTGGGAGCACAAGGCCTGGGGCGCCCCAGCCTTTAGGCTTAGGGAGTCCCTGGCCTAGGGCGCCCCAGCCCTTAGGCTTTGGGAGCCCAAAGCCTGGGGCGCCCCCGCCCTTAGGCTTTGGGAACCCCAGGCCTGGGGCGCCCCAGCCCTTAAGCTTAGGGAGCCCCAGGCCTGGGGCGCTCCAGCCCTTAGGCTTAGGGAGCCAAAGGCCTGGGGCGCAGCAACCCTTAGGCTTAGGGAGCCCATGGCCTGGGACGCCCCAGCCCTTCGGCTTAGGGCGCGCCAGGCCTAGGGCGCCCCAGCGCTAAGGCTTTGGAAGCCCCAGGCCTGGGGCGCCCCAGCCCTTAGGCTTAGGGTGCCCCAGACCGGGGCGCCCCAGCCCTTAGCTTTGGGAGCCCAGGCCTGGGGCGCCCCAGCCCTTAGGCTTAGGCAGCCCAAGGGTTGCGACGCCCCTGCCCTTAGGCTTGGGCGCCCCAGGCCAAATGAGCCCCAGCCTTTGGGCTTAGGGAGCCCCAGGCTCTGGGCGCCACAACCCTTAGGCTTAGGGAGCCCATAGCCTGGGGGGCCCCAGCAATAGGCTTAGGGAACCCATGGCTTGGGACGCCACAGCCCTTCGGCTTAGGGAGCCACAGACCAGGGGCGTCCCAGCCCTTAGGCTTTGGGAGCCCCAGCCATGGTACGCCCCAGCCCTTAGGCTTTGGGAGCCCAAGGCCTGGGGAGCCCCAGCCCTTAGGCTTTGGGTGCCCCAGGCCTGGGGCGCTCCAGCCCTTAGGCTTAGGGAGCCCCAGTGCTGAGGCGCACCAGCCCTTAGGCTAGGGGAGCCCATCTCCTGGGATGCCCTAGCCCTTAGACTTAGGGAGCGCCAGGCCTAGGGCGCCCCAGCCCTTAGGCTTTGGGAGCCTCAGGCCTGGGGCGCCCAGCCCTTAGGCCTAGGGTGCCCCAGGCCTGCGGAGACCCAGCTCTTAGGCTTTGGGAGCCCCAGGTCTAGGGCACTCCAACTTTCAGGCTTAGGGAGCCCAAGGCCTGTAAAGCCCCTGCCCTTAGGCTTTGGGAGCCCAAGGCTTTGGGTGCCCCAACCCATAGGCTTTGGGAGCCGCAGGCCTGGGGCGCTCCAGCCCTTAGGATTAGGGAGCCCCAAGCCTGGGGCGCACCAGCCCTTAGGCTTAGGGAGCCCATGGCCTGGGATTACCCAGCCCTTCAGTTTAGAGCGCCCCAGGCGTTGGGCGTCCCAGCCCTTAGGCTTTGGGAGCCCCAGGCCTGGGGTGCCCCAGCCCTTAGGCTTAGGGTGTCCCAGACCGGGGCGCCCCAGCCCTTAGGCTTTGGGAGCCCCAGGCCTGGGGCGCCCAAGCCCTTAGGCTTAGGGAGCCCAAGGGTTGCGACGCCCCTGCCTTAGGCTTTGGGAGCCCAAGGCCTGGGACGCTCCAGCCCTTAGGCTTAGGGAGCCCCAGTGCTGGGGCGCACCAGCTCTTAGGCTAGGGGAGCCCATGGCCTGTGACGACCCGCCCTTAGACTTAGGGAGCCCCAGGCCTGGGGGGACCTAGCCCTTCGGGTTTGGGAGCCCCAGGCATGGTACACCCCAGCCCTTAGGCTTAGGGAGCCCCTGGCCTGGAGGGCCCTAGCCTTTGGGCTTTGGGAGCCCAAGGCCTGGGGTGCCCCAGCCCTTAGGATTTGGGAGCCCCAGGCTTGGGGCGCTCCAGCCCTTAGGCTAAGGGAACCCAAGGGCTGCGACGCCCCAGCCCTTCGGCTTAGGGAGCCTCAGGCCGGGAAGCCACAGCCCTTAGGCTTTGGGGGCCTCAGGGCTGGGGCGCCCCAGCCCTTCGGCTTTGGGAGCCCCAGGCCTGATGCGCCCCAGCCCTTAGTCTTAGGGTGCCCCAGGCCTAGGGCGCCACTGTCCTTAGGCTTAGGGAGCCCATGGCCTAGGACTCCCCAGCCCTTCGGCTTAGGGAGCGCCAGTTCTGGGGCGTCCCAACCCTTAGGCTTAGGGTGCACCAGGCCTGGGGCGCCCCAGCCCTTAGGCTTAGGGAGCCCATGGCATGGGACGCCCCAGCCCTTCGGCTTAGGGAGCCCCAGGCCGGGGAGCCACAGCCCTTAGGCTTTGGGGGCCCCAGTGCTGGGGCGCCCCAGCCCTTAGGCTTTGGGAGTCCCAGGCCTGGGGCGCCCCAGCCCTTAGGCTTTGGTAGCCCCAGGGCTGGGGCGCCCCAGCCCTTAGGCTTAGGGAGCCCCAGGCGAGGGGGGGACCCAGCCCTTTGGCTTAGGGAGCCCCAGGCCAGATGCGCCCCAGCCCTTAGGCTTAGGGAGAACCAGGCCTGGGAAGCTCCAGCCCTTAGGCTTAGGGATCCCCAGGCCTGAGGCGCCACAACCCTTAGGCTTTGGGAGCTTCAGTCCTGGGGCGCCCCATCCCTCAGGCTTAGAGAACCCCAGGCCTGAGGCGCCCCAGCTCTTAGGGTTACGTAGCCCAAGACCTGGGGCGCCCCAGCCCTTAGGTTTAGGGAGCCCATGGCCTGGGACGCCCCAGCCCATAGGCTTAGGGAGCCCCAGCCTGGGACGCCCCCGCACTTCGGCTTAGGGCGCGCCAGGCCTAGGGTGCCCCAGCCCTTAGGCTTTGGGAGCCCAGACCTGGGGCGACCCAGCCCTTAGGCTTAGGGAGCCCCAGGCCTGGGGCGCCACAGCCCTTAGGCTTAGGGAGCCCCAGGCCTGGGACGACCCCACCCTTCGGCTTAGGGCGCGCCAGGCCTGGGCGCCCCAACCCTTAGGCTTTGGGAGCCCTAGACCTGGGTCTCCCCAGCCCTTAGGCTTAGGGAGCCCCAGTTCTGGGGCGTCCCAGCCCTTAGGCTTAGGGAGCAACAGGCCTGGGGCGCCCCAGCTCTTAGGCTTAGGGAGCCCCAGGCCTGGGGCGCACCAGCCCTTAGGTTTAGGGATCCCAGGCCTGGGGTGCCCCAACCCTTAGGCTTAGGTACTCCCATGCCTGAGGTGCCCCATGCCTTAGGCTTTGGGTGCCCCAGGCCTGCGGCGCCCCAGCCCTTAGGCTTTGGGTGCCCCAGGCCTGGGCCACCCCAGCCCTTAATATTTGGGAGACCATGGCCTGGGGCGCCCCAGCCTTTAGGATTTGGGAGCCCCAGGCCTAGGGCACCCGAGCCCTTAGCCTTTGGGAGCTCCAGTCCTGGTGCGACCCATACCTTAGTCTTTGGGAGCCCCAGGCCTGGGGCGCGAATGCCCTTAGGTTTTGGGTGCCACAGGGCTGGGGCGCGCCAGCCCTTAGGCTTTGGGAGGCCCAGGCCTGGGGCGCCCCAGCCCTTAGGCTTTGGGAGTCCCAGGCCTGGGGCGCCCCAGCCCTTAGGCTTTGGTAGCCCCAGGGCTGGGGCGCCCCAGCCCTTAGGCTTAGGGATCCCCAGGCCTGAGGCGACACAACCCTTAGGCTTGGGGAGCTTCAGTCCGGGGCGCCCCATCCCTCAGGCTTAGAGAACCCCAGATCTGAGGCACCCCAGCTCTTAGGGTTACGGAGCCCAAGACCTGGGGCGCCCCAGCCCTTAGGCTTAGGGAGCCCATGGCCTGGGACGCCCCAGCCCATAGGCTTAGGGAGCCCCAGCCTGGGACGCCCCCGCCCTTCGGCTTAGGGCGCGCCAGGCCTAAGGCGCCCCAGCACTTAGGCTTTGGGAGCCCAGACCTAGGGCGACACAGCCTTAGGCTTAGGGAGCCCTAGACCTGGGTCGCCCCAGCCCTTAGGCTTAGGGAGCCCATGGGCTGCGACACCCCTGCCCTTAGGCTTTGGGAGCCCCAGGACTGATGCGCCCCAGCCCTTAGGCTTAGGGAGCCCCAGGCCTAGGGCGCCACAGTCCTTAGGCTTAGGGAGCCCATGGCCTGGGACGCCCCAGCCCTTCGGCTTAGGGAGCCCCAGTTCTGGGGCGTCCCAGCCCTTAGGCTTAGGGAGCAACAGGCCTGGGGCGCCCCAGCTCTTAGGCTTAGGGAGCCCCAGGCCTGGGGCGCACCAGCCCTTAGGTTTAGGGATCCCAGGCCTGGGGTGCCCCAACCCTTAGGCTTAGGTAGTCCCATGCCTGAGGTGCCCCAGGCCTTAGGCTTTGGGAGCCCCAGGCCTGCGGCGCCCCAGCCCTTAGGATTTGGGAGCCCCAGGCCTGGGCCGCCCCAGCCCTTAATATTTGGGAGACCAAGGCCTGGGGCGCCCCAGCCTTTAGGATTTGGGAGCCCCAGGCCTAGGGCACCCCAGCCCTTAGCCTTTGGGAGCTCCAGTCCTGGGGCGACCCATACCTTAGTCTTTGGGAGCCCCAGGCCTGGGGCACGAATGCCCTTAGGTTTTGGGTGCCACAGGGCTGGGGCGCGCCAGCCCTTAGGCTTTGGGAGCCCCAGGCCTGGGGCGCCCCAGCCCTTAGGCTTTGAGAGCCGAAGGCCTGGGGCGCACCAGCCCTTAGGCTTTGGGAGCCCCAGGCCTGGTGCGCCCCAGCCCTTAGGCTTTGGTAGCCCCAGGCCTGGGACGCCCCAGCCCTTTGGCTTAGGGCGCGACAGGCCTAGGGCGCCCCAGCCCTTAGGATTTGGGAGCCCTAGACCTGGGGCGCCCCTGCCCTTAGGCTTTGGGAGCCCCAGGCCTGGGGAGCCCCAGCCCTTAGGCTTTGGTAGTCCCAGGCCTGGGACGCCCCAGCCCTTTGGCTTAGGGCGCGACAGGCCTAGGGCGCCCCAGCCCTTTGGATTTGGGAGCCCAAGACCTGGGGCGCTCCAGCCCTTAAGCTTAGGGAGCCCCAGGCTTGGGGCGCCCCAGTCTTTATACTTTGGGAGCCCCAGACCTGGGTCGCCCCAGCCCTTAGGCTTAGGGAGGCCAAAGCCTGCGACGCCCCTGCCCTTAAGATTAGGGAGCCACAAACCTGGGGCACCACAGCCCTTAGGCTTACGGAGCCCCAGGCCTGGGGCGCCACAGTCCTGAGGCTTAGGGAGCTCCAAGCCTGGGGCGCCCCAGCCCTTAGGCTTAGGGATCCCATGGCCTGGTACGCCCCAGCCCTTCGGCTTTGGGAGCCCCAGGCTGGGGCGTCCCAGCCCTTAGGCTTAGGGAGCCCCAGGCCTGGGGCGCCCCAGCCCTTAGGCTTAGGGATCCCATGGCCTGGGGCATCCCAGCCCTTAGGCTTAGGGTGCCCCAGGCCTGGGTTGCCCCAGCCCTTAGGCTTTGGGAGCCCTGAACTGGGGCGCCCCAGCCCTTGGCCTTAGGGTGCCCCAGGCCTGGGACGCCCCAGCCCTTAGGCTGTGGGAGCCCCAGGCCTGGGGCGCTCCAGCCCTTAGGCTTAGGGAGCCCAAGGGCTGCGACGCTCCAGCCCTTAGGCTTAGGGAGACCCAGGCCTAGGGCGCCACAGTCCTTAGGCTTAGGGAGCCCATGGCCTGGGACGCCCCAGCCTTTTTGCTTTGGGAGCCCCAGTTCTGGGGCGTCCCCACCCTTAGGCTTTGGTAGCCCCAGGCCTGGGGCGCCCCAGCCCTTAGGCTTAGGGAGCCCCAGGCCAGGGGTGACCCAGGCCTTCGGCTTAGGGCACGCCAGGCCTAGGGCGCCCCAGCCTTTATGCTTTGGGAACCCAAGGCCTGGGGCGCCCCCGTCCTTCGCATTAGGGAGCCCCAGGCCTGGGATACCCCGCCCTTAGGCTTAGGGAGCCCCAGAACTGTGGAGCCCCAGCCTTAGGCTTTGGGAGCTCCAGGCCTGGGGGGCCCAGCCATTAGGCTTTGGGAGCCCCAGGCCTATGGCGACCAAGCCCTTAGGCTTAGGAAGGCCTAGGCCTGGGAAGCTCCATCCCTTAGGCTTAGGGAGCCCCAGACCTGGGGCGCCACAGCCCTTAGGCTTTGGCAGCTCCAGTCCTGGAGCGCCCCATCCCTTAGGCTTAGAGAACCCCAGGCCTGGGGCACTCCAGCCCTTTGGCTTATGTAGCCCCTGCCCTGGGGCACCCAGCACTTAGGTTTGGGAACCCCTGTCTTGGGGTGCTCCAGCCCTTAGGCTTTGGGAGGCCCAGATCTGCGGCGCCCCAGCCCTTAGGAGTTGGGAGCCCGAGGGCTGGGGCGCCCCCACCCTTCGGATTAGGGAGCCCCAGGCCTGGGATGCCCCTGCTTGTAGGCTTAGGGAGCCCCCGGCCTGGGCGCCCCAACCCTTAGGCTTAGGGAGCTCCTGGCCTGGGGCGCCACAGCCCTTAGGCTTAGGGAGCTCCAGGCCTGGGGCGCCCCAGTCCTTAGGCTTTGGGAGCTCCAAGCCTGGGGCGCCAAAGCCTTTAGGCTTAGGGAGCTCCAGGCCTTTAGCCCCCCAGCCCTTAGGCTTAGG
Source organism: Tenrec ecaudatus (assembly GCF_050624435.1). Taxonomy (NCBI): domain Eukaryota; kingdom Metazoa; phylum Chordata; class Mammalia; order Afrosoricida; family Tenrecidae; genus Tenrec; species Tenrec ecaudatus. The sequence continues at coordinate 2,587,375 of NW_027457632.1, read as the reverse complement.
GACCCTCAGGACTGGGTCGGCCCAGCCTTTAGGCTTTTGGAGCTTTCGCCCTGGGGCACTCCAGCCCTTAGGCTTTGGGAGCCCCAGGCCTGGGGCGCCCCAGCCCTTAGGCTTGGGAGCCCCAGGCCTGGGGCACCCAGCACTTAGGCTTTGGGAGCCCCAGTCTTGGGTGCCCCAGGTCTTAAGCTTTGGGAGGCCCAAGTCTGCGGCTCCCCAGCCCTTAGGCGTTGGGAGCCCCAGGCCTGGAGCGCCCCCGTCCTTCGTATTAGGGAGCCCTAGGCTTGGGATACCCCGTCCTTAGGCTTTGGGCGCCCCAGGCCAAGGGTGTCCCAGCCCTTCGGCTAGGGAGCCCCAGGCCTAGTGGGCCCCAGCCCATTGCATTAGGGATCCCCTGGCCTGGGGCGTGTCAGCCCTTAGGCTTAGGGAGCCCCAGTCCTGGGACGCCCCCGCCCTTCGGCTTAGGGCACGCCAGGTCTAGGGCGCCCCAGCCTTTATGCTTTGGGAGCCCAAGGCCTGGGGCGCCCAAGGCCTTAGGCTTTGGGAGCTCCTGGCCTGGGACGCTCCAGCCCTTTGGCTTAGGGAGCCCCAGGCCTGGGGCGCACCAGCCCTTAGGCTTAGGGAGCCCATGGCCTGGGACGCCCAAGCCCTTTGGCTTAGGGCGCGGTAGGCCTAGGCGGCCCCAGCCCTTAGGCTTTGGGAGCCCTAGACTTGGGGCGCGCCAGCTGTTAGGCTTAGGGTGCCCCAGGCCTGGGGCGCCCCAGCCTTTAGGTTTGGGAGCCCAAGGGCTGTGACGCCCCTGTCCTTAAGCTTTGGGAGCCCCTGGCCTGATGCGCCCCAGCCCTTAGGCTTAGGGAGCCCCAGGCCTGGGGCGCCACAGCCCTTAGGCTTAAGGAGACCATGGCTTGGGACGCCCCAGCCATATGGCTTAGGGCACGCTAGGCCTAGGGCGCCCCAGCCCTTAGGCTTTGGGAGCCCTAGACCTGGGGCGCCTCAGCCCTTAGGCTTAGGGTGCCCCAGGACTGGGGCGCCCCAGCCCTTAAGCTTTGGGAGCCCCAGGCCTGGGGCGCCCCAGCCCTTAGGCTTAGGGAACCCATGGCTTGGAACGCCCCAGCCCTTTGGCTTTGGGAGCCCCAGTCCTGGGGCGCCCCAGCCTTAGGCTTTGGGAGACCAAGGCCTGGGGCGCCCCAGCCCTTAGGATTTTGGAGCCCTAGGCCTGGGGCGCTCCAGCCCTTAGGTTTAGGGAGCCCCAGGCCTGGGACGCACCAGCCCTTAGGCTTAGGGAGCCCATGGCCTGGGACGCCCCAGCCCTTCGGCTAAGGGCGCGCCAGTCCTAGGGCGCCCCAGCCCTTTGGCTTTGGGTGCCCCAGGCCTAGGACGCCCAGCCCTTAGGCTTTGGTAGCCCCAAGCCTGGGGAGCCCCAGCCCTTAGACTTAGTGAGCCCCAGGCCAGGGGTGACCCAGCCCTTCGGCTCAGGTAACCCCAGCCCTGGGGCGTCCTAGCCCTTAGGCTTTGGTAGCCCCGGGCCTGGGGCGCCACTACCCTTAGGCTTAGGGAGCCCATGGCCTGGGACGCCCCAGCCCTTCGGCTTAGGGAGCAGCATGCATGGTACGCCCCAGCCCTTAGGCTTAGGGAGCCTTTGGCCTGGGGCGCCACAGCCCTTCGGCTTTGGGAGCCCCTGGCATGGGGCGTCCCAGCCTTAGGCTTTGGGATCCTCAGGCCTGGGGCGCCCCAGCCCTTAGGCTTTGGGAGCCCAAGGCCTGGAACGCTCCAGCCATTAGGCTTTGGTAGCCCTAGGCCTGGGATGACCCAGCCCTTAGGCTTAGGGAGCCCCAGGCCTGGGAGGACCCAGCCCTTAGGCTTAGGGAGCACCAGGCCTGGGGCGCTCCAGCCCTTAAGCTTTGGGAGACACAGGCCTGGGGGACCCAGCCCTTCGGTTTAGGGAAACCCAGGTAGGGGCGTCCCAGCCCTTAGGCTTAGGGTGCCCATGGCTTGGGATGCCCCAGCCCTTCGGTTTACGGCGCGCCAGGCCTAGGGCGCCACAGCCCTTAGGCTTTGGTAGCCCCAGGCCTGAAAAGCCCCAGCCATTAGGCTTAGGGAGCCCCAGGCCTGGGGCGCCACAGCCCTTAAGCTTTGGGCGCCCCAGGTCTAGGGGGTCACTGCGCTTCGGCTTTGGGAGCCCCAGGTCTGGGGTGCACCAGCACTTAGGTTTAGGGATCCCTGACCTGGGGTGCCCCAGCCCTTAGTATTTGGGAGCCCCAGGCCTGGGGCGCCACAGCCTTTAGGATTAGGGAGTCCCAGGCCTGGGGCGCCCCAGCTCTTAGGCTTTTGGAGCCCCAGGTCTAGGGCGCCCCAGCCCTTAATTTTTGGGAGCCTCAGGCCTGGGGAACAGCAGCCCTTCGGCTTAGTGCGCGCCAGGACAAGGACGCCCCAGCTCTTAGGCTTTGGGAGCTCTAGTCCTGGGGCTCCCCATCCTTTAGACTTTGGGGGCCCCAGGCCTGGGTTGTGAATGCCCTTAGGCTTTGGGAACTCTAGGCCTGTGGCGCACCAGTCCTTAGCATTTGGAGCCCCAGGCCTGGGGGGCCCCAGCCCTTAGGCTTTGGGGGCCCCAGGCCTGGGGCGCCCCAGCCCTTAGGCATTGGGAGCCCCAGGACTTAGGCGGCCCAGCCCTTAGACTTTGGGAGCCCCAGGACTAGGGTGCCCCAACCCTTAGGCTTTGGGAGCCCCAGGCCTGGGGCGATCCAGCCTTTAGGCTTAGGGAGGCCCAGGTCTGGGGCGCCTCAAACCTTAGGCATTGGGAGCCCCAGGCCTGGGACGCCCCAGCCCTTAGGCTTAGGGAGCTGAAGGGCTGCGAAGCCCCAGCCCTTAGGCTTTGGGAGCCCCAAGCCTGATGCTCCCCAGCCCTTAGGCTTTGGGAGCTCCAGGCCTGTGGCGCACCAGTACTTTGCATTTGGAGGCCCAGGCCTGGGGCGCCCCAGCCCTTAGGATTTAGGAGCCCCAGGCCTGGGGCTCCCCAGCCCTTAGGCATTGGGAGCCCCAGCCCTTAGGCTTTGGGAGCCCCAGGCATGGGGCACGCCAGCCCTTAGGCTTTGGGAGCCCCAGGACTTAGGCGGCCCAGCCCTTAGGCTTTGGGAGCCCCAGGCCTGGGGCGCCGCAGCCCTTATGTTTTGGGAGCCCCAGGCCTGGGAGGACCCAGCCCTTAGGCTTAGGGAGCCCCAGGCCTGGGGCACCCCAGCCCTTAGGCTTAGGGCGCGCCAGGCCTAGGGCGCCCCAGCCCTTAGGCTTTGGGAGCCCCAGACCTGGGGCGCCCCAGCCATTAGGCTTAGGGAGCCCCAGGCCTGGGGCGCCCCAGCCTTTGGCTTTGTGAGCGCCAGGCCTGAGGCGCTCCAGCCCTTAGGCTTAAGGAGTCCAAGGCCTGGGGCGCCCCTACTCTTAGGCTTTGGGAGCTCCATGCCTGGGGCGCACCAGCCCTTAGGCTTAGGGAGCCCATTGCCTGGGGCGCCCCAGCCCTTAGGCTTTGGGAGCCCCAGGCTTGGTGCGACCCAGCCATTAGGCTTTGGTAGCCCCAGGCCTGTGGCGCCCCAGCCATTAGGCTTTGGGAGCCCCAGGCCTGGGAGGACCCAGCCCTTAGGCTTAGGGAGCCCCAGGCCTGGGAGGACCCAGCCCTTAGGCTTAGGGAGCCCCAGGCCTGGGGCGCTCCAGCCCTTAAGCTTAGGGAGCCCCTGGCCTGGGGCGCACCAGACCTTAGGTTTAGGGATCCCTGGCCTGGGGCGCCCAGCCCTTAGGCTTTGGGAGCCCCAAGCCGGGGCGGCCCAGCCCTTAGAATTTGGGAGCCCCAGGCCTGGGACACCCCAGCCCTTAGGCTTAGGTAGTCCCAGGCCAAGGGCGCCCCAGCCCTTCGGTTTACGGCGCGCCAGGCCTAGGGCGCCACAGCCCCTAGGCTTTGGGGGCACAAGCCCTGGGGCCCCCCAGCCCTTAGGCTTTGGGAGCCCCAGGCCTGGGGCGCCCCAGCCCTTAGGTTTTGGCAGCCCCAGGCCTGGGGCGCTCCAGACTTTAGGCTTAAGGAGGTCCAGGCCTGGGGCGCCCCTACTCTTAGGCTTTGGGAGCCCCAGGCCTGGGGCGCCCCAGCCCTTAGGCTTTGGGAACCGAAGGCCTGGGGTACCCCAGCCCTTAGGCTTTGGGAGCCCCAGGCTTGAGGCGCTCCAGCCTTTTGGCTAAGGGAGGCCCAGTCCTGGGGCGCCCCAACCCTTAGGCTTAGGGAGCCCCAGGCTGGGGCGCCACAGCCCTTAGGCTTTGGGCGCACCAGGCCTAGGGGGCCCCAGCACTTCGGCTTAGGGAGCCCCAGGCCTGGGGCGTCCCAGCCCTTCGGCTTTGGGAGCCCCAGGCCTGATGCGTCCCAGTCCTTCGACTTAGGGAGCCCAAGGCCTGGGACGCCCCAGCCCTTAGGCTTAGGGAGCCCCAGGCCTGGGACGCCCCAGCAATTAGGCTTAGGGAGCCCATGGCCTGGGGCACCACAGCCCTTCGACTTTGGGAGACCCAGGCTTGGTGCGCCCCAGCTCTCAGGCTTTGGTAGCCCCAGGCCTGGGGCGCCCCAGCCCTTAGGCTTAGGGAGCCCCAGGCCTGAGGGGATACAGTCTTCGGCTTAGGGAGCCCAAGGCCTGGGGCGTCCCAGCACTTAGGCTTTGGGAGCCCCAGGCCTGGGTCACTCCAGCCCTTAGGCTTTGGGAGGCCCAGACCTGGGGCGCCCCAGCCCTTAGGCTTAGGGAGCCCATGGCCTGGGGCGCCCCAGCCATTAGGCTATGGTAGCCCCAGGCCTGTGGCGCCCCAGCCATTAGGCTTTGGTAGCCCCAGGCCTGGGAGGACCCAGCCCTTAGGCTTAGGGAGCCCCAGGCCTGGGAGGACCCAGCCCTTAGGCTTAGGGAGCCCAAGGTCTGGGGCGCTCCAGCCCTTAAGCTTTGGGAGACCCAGGCCTGGGGGACCCAGCCCTTCGGTTTAGGGAGCCCCAGGTAGGGGCGTCCCAGCCCTTAGGCTTAGGGTGCCCATGGCCTGGGATGCCCCAGCCCTTCGGTTTACGGCGCGCCAGGCCTAGGGCGCCACAGCCCTTAGGCTTTGGGGGCCCCAGGCCTGGGGCGCCCCAGCCCTTAGGCTTAGGGAGCCCCAGCCTGGGAGGACCCAGCCCTTAGGCTTAGGGAACCCCAGGTCTGGGGCGCCCCAGCCCTTAGGCTTTGGGAGGCCAAGGCCTGGTGCGCCCCAGCCCTTAGGCTTAGGGAGACTAATGCTTGCGACGCCCCAGCCCTTAGGCTTTGGGAGCCTCAGGCCTGAAAAGCCCCAGCTATTAGGCTTAGGGAGCCCCAGGCCTGGGGCGCCACAGCCCTTAAGCTTTGGGCGCCCCAGGTCTAGGGGGTCACTGCGCTTCGGCTTTGGGAGCCCCATGTCTGGGGTGCACCAGCACTTAGGTTTAGGGATCCCTGACCTGGGGTGCCCCAGCCCTTAGAATTTGGGAGCCCCAGGCCTGGGGCGCCACAGCCTTTAGGATTAGGGAGCCCATGGCCTGGGGCACCACAGCCATTCGACTTTGGGAGACCCAGGCTTGGTGCGCCCCAGCTCTCAGGCTTTGGTAGCCCCAGGCCTGGGGCGCCCCAGCCCTTAGGCTTAGGGAGCCCCAGGCCTGAGGGGATACAGTCTTCGGCTTAGGGAGCCCAAGGCCTGGGGCGTCCCAGCACTTAGGCTTTGGGAGCCCCAGGCCTGGGTCACTCCAGCCCTTAGGCTTTGGGAGGCCCAGACCTGGGGCGCCCCAGCCCTTAGGCTTAGGGAGCCCATGGCCTGGGGCGCCCCAGCCATTAGGCTTTGGTAGCCCCAGGCCTGTGGCGCCCCAGCCATTAGGCTTTGGTAGCCCCAGGCCTGGGAGGACCCAGCCCTTAGGCTTAGGGAGCCCCAGGCCTGGGAGGACCCAGCCCTTAGGCTTAGGGAGCCCAAGGTCTGGGGCGCTCCAGCCCTTAAGCTTTGGGAGACCCAGGCCTGGGGGACCCAGCCCTTCGGTTTAGGGAGCCCCAGGTAGGGGCGTCCCAGCCCTTAGGCTTAGGGTGCCCATGGCCTGGGATGCCCCAGCCCTTCGGATTACGGCGCGCCAGGCCTAGGGCGCCACAGCCCTTAGGCTTTGGGGGCCCCAGGCCTGGGGCGCCCCAGCCCTTAGGCTGAGGGAGCCCCAGGCCTGGGAGGACCCATCCCTTAGGCTTAGGGAACCCCAGGTCTGGGGCGCACCAGCCCTTAGGCTTTGGGAGGCCAAGGCCTGGTGCACCCCAGCCCTTAGGCTTAGGGAGACTAATGCTTGCGACGCCCCAGCCCTTAGGCTTTGGGAGCCCCAGGCCTGAAAAGCCCCAGCCATTAGGCTTAGGGAGCCCCAGGCCTGGGGCGCCACAGCCCTTAAGCTTTGGGCGCCCCAGGTCTAGGGGGTCACAGCGCTTCTGCTTTGGGAGCCCCAGGTCTGGGGTGCACCAGCCCTTAGATTTAGGGATCCCTGGCCTGGGGTGCCCCAGCCCTTAGAATTTGGGAGCCCCAGGCCTGGGGCGCCACAGCCCTTAAGTTTAGGGAGTCCCAGGCCTGGGGCGCCCCAGCTCTTAGGCTTTTGGAGCCCCAGGGTAGGGCGCCTCAGCCCTTAATCTTTGGGTGCCTCAGGCCTGGGGCGCAGCAGCCCTTCGGCTTAGTGCGCGCCAGGACTAGGACGCCCCAGCTCTTAGGCTTTGGGAGCTCCAGTCCTGGGGCTCCCCATCCCTTAGACTTTGGGGGCCCCAGGCCTGGGTTGTGAATGCCCTTAGGCTTTGGGAACTCCAGGCCTGTGGCGCACCAGTCCTTAGCATTTGGAGGCCCAGGCCTGGGGCGCCCCAGCCCTTAGGCTTTGGGGGCCCCAGGCCTGGGGCGCCCCAGCCCTTAGGCATTGGGAGCCCCAGGACTTAGGCAGCCCAGCCCTTAGGGTTTGGGAGCCCCAGGCCTGGGGCGGCCCGGCCCTTAGGCTTAGGGAGCTCAAGGGCTGCGAAGCCCCAGCCCTTAGGCTTTGGGAGCCCCAAGCCTGATGCGCCCCAGCCCTTAGGCTTTGGGAGCTCCAGGCCTGTGGCCCACCAGTCCTTTGCATTTGGAGGCCCAGGCCTGGGGCGCCCCAGCCCTTAGGCTTTAGGAGCCCCAGGCCTGGGGCTCCCCAGCCCTTAGGCATTGGGAGCCCCAAGCCTGAGGAACCCCAGCCCTTAGGCTTTGGGAGCCCCAGGCATGGGGCACGCCAGCCCTTCGACTTTGGGAGACCCAGGCTTGGTGCGCCCCAGCTCTCAGGCTTTGGTAGCCCCAGCCTGGGGCTCCCCAGCCCTTAGGTTTAGGGAGCCCCAGGCCTGAGGGGACACAGTCTTCGGCTTAGGGAGCCCAAGGCCTAGGGCGTCCCAGCCCTTAGACTTAGGGAGCCCCAGGCCTGGGGCGCCCAGCCCTTTGGCTTAGGGTGACCCAAGCCTGGGGGGACCCAGTCTTCGGCTTAGGGAGCCCCAAGCCTTGGGCGTCCCAACACTTAGGCTTTGGGAGACCCAGGCCTGGGTCACTCCAGCCCTTAGGCTTTGGGAGGCCCAGACCTGGGGCGCCCCAGCCCTTAGGCTTAGGGAGCCCATGGCCTGGGAGGACCCATCCCTTAGGCTTAGGGAGCCCCAGGCCTGGGAGGACCCAGCCCTTAGGCTTAGGGAGCCCCAGGCCTGGGGCGCTCCAGCCCTTAAGCTTTGGGAGACACAGGCCTGGGGGACCCAGCCCTTCGGTTTAGGGAAACCCAGGTAGGGGCGTCCCAGCCCTTAGGCTTAGGGTGCCCATGGCTTGGGATGCCCCAGCCCTTCGGTTTACGGCGCGCCAGGCCAAGGGCGCCACAGCCCTTAGGCTTTGGTAGCCCCAGGCCTGAAAAGCCCCAGCCATTAGGCTTAGGGAGCCCCAGGCCTGGGGCGCCACAGCCCTTAAGCTTTGGGCGCCCCAGGTCTAGGGGGTCACTGCGCTTCGGCTTAGTGAGCCCCAGGTCTGGGGTGCACCAGCACTTAGGTTTAGGGATCCCTGACCTGGGGTGCCCCAGCCCTTAGAATTTGGGAGCCCCAGGCCTGGGGCGCCACAGCCTTTAGGATTAGGGAGTCCCAGGTCTAGGGCGCCCCAGCCCTTAATCTTTGGGAGCCTCAGGCCTGGGGAACAGCAGCCCTTCGGCTTAGTGCGCGCCAGGACAAGGACGCCCCAGCTCTTAGGCTTTGGGAGCTCTAGTCCTGGGGCTCCCCATCCCTTAGACTTTGGGGGCCCCAGGCCTGGGTTGTGAATGCCCTTAGGCTTTGGGAACTCTAGGCCTGTGGCGCACCAGTCCTTAGCATTTGGAGCCCCAGGCCTGGGGGTCCCCAGCCCTTAGGCTTTGGGGGCCCCAGGCCTGGGGCGCCCCAGCCCTTAGGCATTGGGAGCCCCAGGACTTAGGCGGCCCAGCCCATAGACTTTGGGAGCCCCAGGACTAGGGTGCCCCAACTCTTAGGCTTTGGGAGCCCCAGGCCTGGGGCGATCCAGCCTTTAGGCTTAGGGAGGCCCAGGTCTGGGGCGCCTCAAACCTTAGGCATTGGGAGCCCCAGGCCTGGGACGCCCCAGCCCTTAGGCTTAGGGAGCTCAAGGGCTGCGAAGCCCCAGCCCTCAGGCTTTGGGAGCCCCAAGCCTGATGCGCCCCAGCCCTTAGGCTTTGGGAGCTCCAGGCCTGTGGCGCACCAGTCCTTTGCATTTGGAGGCCCAGGCCTGGGGCGCCCCAGCCCTTAGGCTTTAGGAGCCCCAGGCCTGGCGCTCCCCAGCCCTTAGGCATTGGGAGCCCCAGCCCTTAGGCTTTGGGAGCCCCAGGCATGGGGCAAGTCTGCCCTTAGGCTTTGGGAGCCCCAGGACTTAGGCGGCCCAGCCCTTAGGCTTTGGGAGCCCCAGGCCTGGGGCGCCGCAGCCCTTATGTTTTGGGAGCCCCAGGCCTGGGAGGACCCAGCCCTTAGGCTTAGGGAGCCCCAGGCCTGGGGCACCCCAGCCCTTAGGCTTAGGGCGCGCCAGGCCTAGGGCGCCCCAGCCCTTAGGCTTTGGGAGCCCCAGACCTGGGGCGCCCCAGCCATTAGGCTTAGGGAGCCCCAGGCCTGGGGCGCCCCTACACTTAGGCTTTGGGTGCTCCAGGCCTGGGGCGCACCAGTCCTTAGGCTTAGGGAGCCCATTGCCTGGGGCGCCCCAGCCCTTAGGCTTTGGGAGCCCCAGGCTTGGTGCGACCCAGCCATTAGGCTTCGGTAGCCCCAGGCCTGTGGCGCCCCAGCCATTAGGCTTTGGGAGCCCCAGGCCTGGGAGGACCCAGCCCTTAGGCTTAGGGAGCCCCAGGCCTGGGAGGACCCAGCCCTTAGGCTTATGGAGCCCCAGGCCGAGGCGCTCCAGCCCTTAAGCTTTGGGAGACCCAGGCCTGGGGAACCCAGCCCTTCGGGTTAGGGAGCCCCAGGCAGGGGCGTCCCAGCCCTTAGGCTTAGGGTGCCCATGGCCTGGGATGCCCCAGCCCTTCGGTTTACGGCGTGCCAGGCCTAGGGCGCCACAGCCCTTAGGCTTTGGGGGACCCAGGCCTGGGGCGCCCCAGCCCTTAGGCTTAGGGAGCCCCAGGCCTGGGGCGCCCCGGCTCTTACGCTTTGGGAGCCCCAGGCCTGGGGCGCTCCAGCCCTTAGGCTTAGGGAGGCCCAGGCCTGGGTCGCCCCTACCCTTAGGCTTAGGGAGCCCCAGGCCTGGGAGGACCCAGCCCTTAGGCTTAGGGAACCCCAGGTCTGGGGCGCCCCAGCCCTTAGGCTTTGGGAGGCCAAGGCCTGGTGTGCTCCAGCCCTTAGGTTTAGGGAGCCCAATGCTTGCGACGCCCCAGCCCTTAGGCTTTGGGAGCCCCAGGCCTGAAAAGCCCCAGCCATTAGGCTTAGGGAGCCCCAGGCCTGGGGCGGCACAGCCCTTAAGCTTTGGGCGCCCCAGGTCTAGGGGGTCACAGCGCTTCGGCTTAGGGAGCCCCAGGTCTGGGGTGCACCAGCCCTTAGATTTAGGGATCCCTGGTCTGTGGTGCCCCAGCCCTTAGAATTTGGGAGCCCCAGGCCTGGGGCGCCACAGCCCTTAGGTTTAGGGAGTCCCAGGCCTGGGGCGCCCCAGCTCTTAGTCTTATGGAGCCCCAAGGTCTAGGTCGCCCCAGCCCTTAAGCTTTGGGAGCCTCAGGCCTGGGCGCAGCAGCCCTTCGGCTTAGTGCGCGCCAGGACTAGGACGCCCCAGCCCTTAGGCTTTGGGAGCTCCATTCCTGGGGAGCCCCATCCCTTAGATTTTGGTGGCCCCAGGCCTGGGTTGCGAATGCCATTAGGCTTTGGGAACTCCAGGCCTGTGGCGCACCAGTCCTTAGCATTTGGAGGCCCAGGCCTGGGGCACCCCAGCCCTTAGGCATTGGGAGCCCCAGGACTTAGGCGGCCCAGCCCTTAGGTTTTGGGAGCCCCAGGCCTGGGGCGCCCCGGCCCTTAGGCTTTGGGAGCCCAAGGCCTGGGGCTCCCCAGCCCTTCGGCTTAGGGCGCGCCAGGCCTAGGGCGCCCCAGCCCTTAGGCTTTGGGAGCCCCAGGACTGGGGCGCCCCAGCCCTTAGGCTTTGGGAGCCCCAGGCCTGGGGCGATCCAGCCTTTAGGCTTAGGGAGGCCCAGGCCTGGGGCGCCTCAAACCTTAGGCATTGAGAGCCCCAGGCCTGGGACGCCCCAGCCCTTAGGCTTAGGGAGCTCAAGGGCTGCGAAGCCCCATCCCTTAGGCTTTGGGAGCCCCAAGCCTGATGCGCCCCAGCCCTTAGGCTTTGGGAGCTCCAGGCCTGTGGCGCACCACTCCTTTGCATTTGGAGGCCCAGGCCTGGGGCGCCCCAGCCCTTAGGATTTAGGAGCCCCAGGCCTGAGGCTTCCCAGCCCTTAGGCATTGGGAGCCTCAGGCCTGAGGAGCCCCAGCCCTTAGACTTTGGGAGCCCCAGGCATGGGGCACGCCAGCCCTTAGGCTTTGGGAGCCCCAGGACTTAGGCGGCCCAGCCCTTAGGCTTTGGGAGCCCCAGGCCTGGGGCGCCCCGGCCCTTAGGCTTTGGGAGCCCCAGGCCTGGGGCGCCCCAGCCCTTCGGCTTAGGGCGCGCCAGGCCTAGGGCGCCCCAGCCCTTATGCTTTGGGAGCCCCAGGACTGGGGCGCCCCAGACTTTAGGCTTTGGGAGCCCCAGGCCTGGGGCGATCCAGCCTTTAGGCTTAGGGAGGCCCAGGCCTGGGGCGCCTCAAACCTTAGGCATTGGGAGCCCCAGGACTGGGACGCCCCAGCCCTTAGGCTTAGGGAGCTCAAGGACTGCGAAGCCCCAGCCCTTAGGCTTTGGGAGCCCCAAGCCTGATGCGCCCCAGCCCTTAGGCTTTGGGAGCTCCAGGCCTGTGGTGCACCACTCCTTTGCATTTGGAGGCCCAGGCCTGGGTCCCCCCAGCCCTTAGGCTTTGGGAGCCCCAGGCCTGAGGAGCCCCAGCCCTTGGGGTTTGGGAGCCCGAGGCATGGGGCACACCAGCCCTTAGGCTTTGGGAGCCCCAGGACTTAGGCGGCCCAGCCCTTAGGCTTTGGGAGCCCCAGGCCTGGGGCGACGCAGCCCTTATGTTTTGGGAGCCACAGGGCTGGGGCGCCCCAGCCCTTAGGCTTTGGTAGTCCCAGGCCTGGGTCGACCCAGCCCTTAGGCTTAGGGAGCCCCAGGCCTGGCAGGACCCAGCCCTTAGGCTTAGGGAGCCCCTGCCTGGGGCGCCCCAGCCCTTAGGCTTAGGGCGCGACAGGCCTAGGGCGCCCCAGCCCTTAGGCTTTGGGAGCCCCAGACATGGGGCGCCCCGGCCCTTAGGCTTTGGGAGCCCCAGGCCTGGGGCGCCCCAGCCCTTCGGCTTAGGGCGTGCCAGGCCTAGGGCGCCCCAGCCCTTAGGCTTTGGGAGCCCCAGGACTGGGGCGCCCCTGCCCTTAGGCTTTGGGAGCCCCAGGCCTGGGGCGATCCAGCCTTTAGGCTTAGGGAGGCCCAGGCCTGGGGCGCCTGAAACCTTAGGCATTGGGAGCCCCAGGCCTGGGACGCCCCAGCCCTTAGGCTTAGGGAGCTCAAGGACTGCGAAGCCCCAGCCCTTAGGCTTTGGGAGTCCCAAGCCTGATGCGCCCCAGCCCTTAGGCTTTGGGAGCTCCAGGCCTGTGGCGCACCACTCCTTTGCATTTGGAGGCCCAGGCCTGGGTCCCCCCAGCCCTTAGGCTTTGGGAGCCCCAGGCCTGAGGAGCCCCAGCCCTTAGGCGTTGGGAGCCCCAGGCATGGGGCACGCCAGCCCTTAGGCTTTGGGAGCCCCAGGACTTAGGCGGCCCAGCCCTTAGGCTTTGGGATCCCCAGGCCTGGGGCGCCGCAGCCCTTATGTTTTGGGAGCCACAGGGCTGGGGCGCCCCAGCCCTTAGGCTTTGGTAGCCCCAGGCCTGGGTCGACCCAGCCCTTAGGCTTAGGGAGCCCCAGGCCTGGCAGGACCCAGCCCTTAGGCTTAGGGAGCCCCAGGCCAGGGGCGCCCCAGCCCTTAGGCTTAGGGCGCGCCAGGCCTTGGGCGCCCCAGCCCTTAGGCTTTGGGAGCCCCAGACATGGGGCGCCCCAGCCATTAAGCTTAGGGAGCCCCAGGCCTGGGACCCTCCAGCCCTTAGGCTAAAGGAGTCCAAGGCCTGGGGCGCCCCTACTCTTAGGCTTTGGGAGCTCCAGGCCTGGGGCGCCCCATCCCTTAGGCTTAGGGAGCCCATTGCCTGGGGCGCCCCAGCCCTTAGGCTTTGGGAGCCCCAGGCTTGGTGCGCCCCAGCTATTAGGCTTTGGTAGCCCCCGGCCTGGGCGCCCCAGCCCTTAGGCTTAGGGAACCCCAGGCCTAGGGCTCCCCAGCACTCAGGCTTTGGGAGCCCCAGGCCTGGGTCACTCCAGCCCTTAGGCTTTGGGAGGCCCAGGCCTGGGGCGCCCCAGCCCTTAGGCTTAGGGAGCCCGTGACCTGGGTCGCCCCAGCCCTTAGGCTTTGGGAGCCCCAGGCCTGGGGCGCCCCAGCCATTAGGCTTTGGTAGCCCCAGGCCTTGGAGGACCCAGCCCTTAGGCTTAGGGAGCCCCAGGCCTGGGAGGACCCAGCCCTTAGGCTTAGGGAGCCCCAGGCCTGGGGCGCTCCAGCCCTTAAGCTTTGGGAGACCCAGGCCTGGGGAACCCAGCCCTTCGGGTTAAGGAGCCCCAGGCAGGGGCGTCCCAGCCCTTAGGCTTAGGGTGCCCATGGCCTGGGATGCCCCAGCCCTTCGGTTTACGGCGCGCCAGGCCTAGGGCGCCACAGCCCTTAGGCTTTGGGGGCCCCTGGCCTGGGGCACCCCAGCCCTTAGGCTTAGGGAGCCCCAGGCCTGGGGCGCCCCGGCTATTACGCTTTGGGAGCCCCAGGCCTGGGGCGCTCCAGCCCTTAGGCTTCGGGAGGCCAAGGCCTGGGGCGCCCCAGCCCTTAGGCTTAGGGAGCCCAATGCTTGCGACGCCCCAGCTCTTAGGCTTTGGGAGCCCCAGGCCTGAAAAGCCCCAGCCATTAGGCTTAGGGAGCCCCAGGCCTGGGGCGCCACAGCCCTTAAGCTTTGGGCGCCCCAGGTCTAGGGGGTCACAGCGCTTCGGCTTAGGGAACCCCAGGTCTGGGGTGCACCAGCCCTTAGGTTTAGGGATCCCTGGCCTGTGGTGCCCCAGCCCTTAGAATTTGGGAGCCCCAGGCCTGGGGCGCCACAGCCCTTAGGTTTAGGGAGTCCCAGGCTTGGGCGCCTCAGCTCTTAGGCTTATGGAGTCCCAAGGTCTAGGGCGCCCCAGCCCTTAAGCTTTGGGAGCCTCAGGCCTGGGCGCAGCAGCCCTTCGGCTTAGTGCGCGCCAGGACTAGGACGCCCCAGCCCTTAGGCTTTGGGAGCTCCATTCCTGGGGCGCCCCATCCCTTAGATTTTGGGGGCCCCAGGCCTGGGTTGCGAATGCCATTAGGCTTTGGGAACTCCAGGCCTGTGGCGCACCAGTCCTTAGCATTAGAGAGGCCCAGGCCTGGGGCACCCCAGCCCTTAGGCATTGGGAGCCCCAGGACTTAGGCGGCCCAGCCCTTAGGCTTTGGGAGCCCCAGGCCTGGGGCACCCCGGCCCTTAGTCTTTGGGAGCCCAAGGCCTGGGGCGCCCCAGCCCTTCGGCTTAGGGTGCTCAAGGGCTGCGAAGCCCCAGCCCTTAGGCTTTGGGAGCCCCAAGCCTGATGCGCCCCAGCCCTTAGGCTTTGGGAGCTCCAGGCCTTTGGCGCACCACTCCTTTGCATTTGGAGGCCCAGGCCTGGGGCGCCCCAGCCCTTAGGCTTTAGGTGCCCCAGGCCTGGGGCTCCTCAGCCCTTAGGCATTGGGAGCCTCAGGCCTGAGGAGCCCCAGCCCTTAGATTTTGGGAGCCCCAGGCATGGGGCACGCCAGCCCTTAGGCTTTGGGAGCCCCAGGACTTAGGCGGCCCAGCCCTTAGGCTTTGGGAGCCCCAGGCCTGGGGCGCCCCGGCCCTTAGGCTTTGGGAGCCCCAGGCCTGGGGCGCCCCAGCCCTTCGGCTTAGGGCGCGCCAGGCCTGGGGCGCCCCAGCCCTTCGGCTTAGGGCGTGCCAGGCCTAGGGCGCCCCAGCCCTTAGGCTTTGGGAGCCAGAGGACTGGGGCGCCCCAGCCCTTAGGCTTTGGGAGCCCCAGGCCTGGGGCGATCCAGCCTTTAGGCTTAGGGAGGCCCAGGCCTGGGGCGCCTCAAACCTTAGGCATTGGGAGCCCCAGGCCTGGGACGCCCCAGCCCTTAGGCTTAGGGAGCTCAAGGACTGCGAAGCCCAAGCCCTTAGGCTTTGGGAGCCCCAAGCCTGATGCGTCCCAGCCCTTAGGCTTTGGGAGCTCCAGGCCTGTGGTGCACCACTCCTTTGCATTTGGAGGCCCAGGCCTGGGTCCCTCCAGCCCTTAGGCTTTAGGAGCCCCAGGCCTGGGGCTCCCCAGCCCTTAGGCATTGGGAGCCCCAGGCCTGAGGAGCCCCAGCCCTTAGGCTTTGGGAGCCCCAGGCATGGGGCACGCCAGCCCTTAGGCTTTTGGAGCCCCAGGACTTAGGCGGCCCAGCCCTTAGGCTTTGGGAGCCCCAGGCCTGGGTCGACCCAGCCCTTAGGCTTAGGAAGCCCCAGGCCTGGGAGGACCCAGCCCTTAGGCTTAAGGAGCCCCAGGCCTGGGGCGCCCCAGCCCTTAAGCTTAGGGCGCGCCAGGCCTAGGGAGCCCCAGCCCTTAGGCTTTGGGAGCCCCAGACCTGGGGCGCCCCAGCCATTAGGCTTAGGGAGCCCCAGGCCTGGGGCGCCCCAGCCCTTAGGCTTTGGGAGCGCCAGGCCTGAGGCGCTCCAGCCCTTAGGCTAAAGGAGTCCAAGGCCTGGGGCGCCCCTACTCTTAGGCTTTGGGAGCTCCAGGCCTGGGGCGCCCCATCCCTTAGGCTTAGGGAGCCCATTGCCTGGGGCGCCCCAGCCCTTAGGCTTTGGGAGCCCCAGGCTTGGTGCGCCCCAGCTATTAGGCTTTGGTAGCCCCAGGCCTGGGCGCCCCAGTCCTAAGGCGTAGGGAACCCCAGGCCTGGGAGGACCCAGCCCTTAGGCTTAGGGAACCCCAGGCCTAGGGCTCCCCAGCACTCAGGCTTTGGGAGCCCCAGGCCTGGGTCACTCCAGCCCTTAGGCTTTGGGAGGCCCAGGCCTGGGGCGCCCCAGCCCTTAGGCTTTGGGAGCCCCAGGCCTGGGGCGCCCCAGCCATTAGGATTTGGTAGCCCCAGGCCTGTGGCGCCCCAGCCATTAGGCTTTGGTAGCCCCAGGCCTTGGAGGACCCAGCCCTTAGGCTTAGGGAGCCCCAGGCCTGGGAGGACCCAGCCCTTAGGCTTAGGGAGCCCCAGGCCTGGGGCGCTCCAGCCCTTAAGCTTTGGGAGTCCCATGCCTGGGGAACCCAGCCCTTCGGTTTAGGGAGCCCCAGGCAGGGGCGTCCCAGCCCTTAGGCTTAGGGAGCCCCAGGCCTGTGGCGCCCCGGGTCTTACACTTTGGGAGCCCCAGGCCTGGAGCGCTCCAGCGCTTAGGCTTACGGAGGCCCAGGCCTGGGTCGCCCCTACCCTTAGGCTTAGGGAGCCCCAGGCCTGGGAGGACCCAGCCCTTAGGCTTAGGGAACCCCAGGTCTGGGGCGCCCCAGCCCTTAGGCTTTGGGAGGCCAAGGCCTGGTGTGCCCCAGCCCTTAGGCTTAGGGAGCCCAATGCTTGCGACGCCCCAGCCCTTAGGCTTTGGGAGCCCCAGGCCTGAAAAGCCCCAGCCATTAGGCTTAGGGAGCCCCAGGCCTGGGGCGCCACAGCCCTTAAGCTTTGGGCGCCCTAGGTCTAGGTGGTCACAGCGCTTCGGCTTAGGGAGCCCCAGGTCTGGGGTGCACCAGCCCTTAGGTTTAGGGATCCCTGGCCTGTGGTGCCCCAGCCCTTAGAATTTGGGAGCCCCAGGCCTGGGGCGCCACAGCCCTTAGGTTTAGGGAGTCCCAGGCCTGGGGCGCCCCAGCTCTTAGGCGTTTGGAGCCCAAGGTCTAGGGCGCCCCAGCCCTTAAACTTTGGGAGCCTCAGGCCTGGGCGCAGCAGCCCTTCGGCTTAGTGCGCGCCAGGACTAGGACGCCCCAGCCCTTAGGCTTTGGGAGCTCCATTCCTGGGGCGCCCCATCCCTTAGACTTTGGGGGCCCCAGGCCTGGGTTGCGAATGCCCTTAGGCTTTGGGAACTCCAGGCCTGTGGCGCACCAGTCCTTAGCATTTGGAGGCCCAGGCCTGGGGCGCCCCAGCCCTTAGGCTTTGGGGGCCCCAGGCCTGGGGCGCCCCAACCCTTAGGCATTGGGAGCCCCAGGACTTAGGCGGCCCAGCCCTTAGGCTTTGGGAGCCCCAGGCCTGGGGCGCCCCGGCCCTTCGGCTTAGGGCGCGCCAGGCCTAGGGCGCCCCAGCCCTTAGGCTTTGGGAGCCCCAGGACTCGGGCGCCCCAGCCCTTAGGCTTTGGGAGCCCCAGGCCTGGGGCGATCCAGCCTTTAGGCTTAGGGAGGCCCAGGCCTGGGGCGCCTCAAACCTTAGGCATTGGGAGCCCCAGGCCTGGGACGCCCCAGCCCTTAGGCTTAGGAAGCTCAAGGGCTGCGAAGCCCCAGCCCTTAGGCTTTGGGAGCCCCAAGCCTGATGCGCCCCAGCCCTTAGGCATTGGGAGCCCCAGGCCTGAGGAGCCCCAGCCCTTAGGCTTTGGGAGCCCCAGGCATGGGGCACGCCAGCCCTTAGGTTTTGGGAGCCCCAGGACTTAGGCGGCCCAGCCCTTAGGCTTTGGGAGCCCCAGGCCTGGGGCGCAGCAACCCTTATGTTTTGGGAGCCACAGGGCTGGGGCGCCCCAGCCCTTAGGCTTTGGTAGCCCCAGCCCTGGGTCGCCCCAGCCCTTAGGCTTAGGGAGCCCCAGGCCTGGGAGGACCCAGCCCTTAGGCTTAGGGAGCCGCAGGCCTGGGGCGCCCCAGCCCTTAGGCTTTCGTGGCCCCAGGCCTAGGGGGTCACTGTGCTTCGGCTTAGGGAGCCCCTGGCCTGGGGCGCACCAGACCTTAGGTTTAGGGATCCCTGGCCTGGGGCGCCCAGCCCTTAGGCTTTGGGAGACCCAAGCCGGGGCGCCCCAGCCCTTAGAATTTGGGAGCCCCAGGCCTGGGGCACCCCAGCCCTTAGGCTTAGGTAGTCCCAGGCCAAGGGCGCCCCAGCCCTTCGGTTTACGGCGCGCAAGGCCTAGGATGCCACAGCCCCTAGGCTTTGGGGGCTCCAGCCCTGGGGCGCCCCAGCCTTTAGGCTTTGGGAGCCCCAGGCTTGAGGCGCCCCAGCCCTTAGGCTTTGGGAGCCCCAGGCCTGTGGCGTCCCAGCCCTTAGGCTTTGGGAGCCCCAGGCCTGGGGCGCTCCAGACTTTAGGCTTAAGGAGGTCCAGACCTGGGGCGCCGCTACTCTTAGGCTTTGGATGCCCCAGACCTGGGGCGCCCCAGCCCTTAGGCTTTGGGAACCGAAGGCCTGGGGCACCCCAGCCCTTAGGCTTTGGGAGCCCCAGGCCTGAGGCGCTAAAGCCTTTTGGCTAAGGGAGGCCCAGGCCTGGGGCGCCCCAACCCTTAGGCTTAGGGAGCCCCAGGCTGGGGCGCCACAGCCCTTAGTCTTTGGGCGCAGCAGGCCTAGGGGGCCCCAGCATTTCGGCTTAGGGAGCCCCAGGCCTGGGGCGCCCCCGCCCTTCGGCTTTGGGAGCCCCAGGCCTGATGCGTCCCAGTCCTTCGGCTTAGGGAGCCCAAGGCCTGGGACGGCCCAGCCCTTAGGCTTAGGGAGCCCCAGGCCTGGGACGCCCCAGCAATTAGGCTTAGGGAGCCCATGGCCTGGGGCACCACAGCCCTTCGACTTTGGGAGACCCAGGCTTGGTGCGCCCCAGCTCTCAGGTTTTGGTAGCCCCATGCCTGGGTCGCCCCAGCCCTTAGGCTTAGGGAGCCCCAGGCCTGAGGGGACACAGTCTTCGGCTTAGGGAGCCCAAGGCCTGGGGAGTCCCAGCCCTTAGACTTAGGGAGCCCCAGGCCTGGGATGCCCCAGCCCTTCGGCTTAGGGTGCGCCAGGCCTAGGGCGCCCCAGCCCTTAGGCTTTGGGAGCCCCAGTCCTGGGGCGCCCCAGCCATTAGGCTTAGGGAGTCCCAGGCCTGGGGCGCCCCAGCCCTTAGGCTTTGGGAGCCCCAGGCCTGGGGTGCCCCAGACCTTAGGCTTAAGGAGGTCCAGGCCTGGGGCGCCCCTACTCTTAGGATTTGGTAGCCCCAGGCCTGGGGCGCCCCAGCCCTAAGGCGTAGGGAGCCCCAGGCCTGGGAGGACCAAGCCCTTACACTTAGGGAGCCCCAGTCCTGGGGCGCGCCATCCCTTAGGCTTTGGGAGCCCCAGGCCTGGGGGGACCCAGCCCTTCGGCTTAGGGAGCCCCAGGCCTGGGGCGTCCCAGCCCTTAGGCTTAGGGAGCCCCAGGCCTGGGGCGCCCCAGCCCTTAGGCTTAGGGTGCCCATGACCTGGGACGCCCCACCCCTTCGGTTTAGGGCGCGCCAGGCCTAAGCGCCACAGCCCTTAGGCTTTGGGGGCCCCAGGCCTGGGTCACTCCAGCCCTTAGGCTTAGGGAGCCCAAGGCTTGCGACACCCCAGCCCTTAGGATCTGGGAGCACCAGGCCTGAAAAGCCCCAGCCCTTAGGCTTAGGGAGCCCCAGGCTGCAGCGCCACAGCTCTTAGGTTTGGGCGCCCCAGGCCTAGGGGGTCACAGCGCTTCGGCTTAGGGAGCCCCAGGCCTGGGGCCCCCCAGCGCTTCGGCTTAGGGAGCCCCAGGCCTGGGGCCCCCCAGCCCTTCGGCTTTGGGAGCCCCAGGCCGGGGTGGCCCAGCCCTTAGAATTTGGGAGCCCTAGGCCTGGGGCGTCCCAGCCCTTAGAATTTGGGAACCCCAGGACTGGGGCGCACCAGCCCTTAGGTTTAGGGATCCCTGGCCTGGGGCGCCCCGGCCCTAAGGCTTTGGGAGCCCCAGGCCGTGGTGCCCCGGCCCTTAGAATTTAGGAGCCCCAGGCCTGGGGCTCCCCAGCCCTTAGGCTTAGGTAGTCCCAAGCCTGGGGCGCCCCAGCGCTTATGCTTTTGGAGCCCCAGGCCTAGGGCGCCCAAGCCCTTAAGCTTTGGGAGCCCCAGACCTGGAGCCCCCTGCCCTTCGGCTTAGTGCTCGCCAGGCCTAGGGCGCCCCAGCCTGGGGCGCGAATGCCCTTAGGCTTTGGAAGCTCCAGGCCTGTGGCTCACCAGTCCTTTGCATTTGGAGGCCCAGGCCTGGGGCGCCCCAGCCCTTAGTCTTTAGGAGCCCCAGGCATGGGAGCCCCCGGCCTGAGGAGCCCCAGCCCTTAGGCTTTGGGAGCCCCAGGCATGGGGCACGCCAGCCCTTAGGCTTTGGGAGACCCAGGACTTAGGCGGCCCAGCCCTTAGGCTTTGGGAGCCCCAAGCCTGGGGGGCCACAGCCCTAACGTTTTGGGAGCCACAGAGCTGGGGCGCCCCAGCCCTTAGGCTTTGGCAGCCCCAGGCTTGGTGCGCCCCAGCTATTAGGCTTTGGCAGCTCCAGGCCTGGGTCGCCCCAGCCCTTAGGTTTAGGGAGCCCCAGGCCTGGGAGGACCCAGCCCTTAGGCTTAGGGAGCCCCAGGCCTCTGGCGCCCCAGTCCTTAGGCTTTGGGAGCCCCAGCCGTAGGTCACTCCTGCCCTTAGGCTTAGGGAGCCCCAGGTCTGGGGCGCCCCAGCCCTTAGGCTTTGGGAGGCCCAGGTCTAAGGCACCCCAGCCCTTAGGCTTGGGTAGTCCCAGGCCAGGGGCGCCCCAGCCCTTCGGTTTACGGAGAGCCAGGCCTAGGGCGCCACAGCCCCTAGGCTTTGGGGGCCCCAGCCCTGGGGCGCCCCAGCCCTTAGGCTTTGGGAGCCCCAGGCCTGAGGGGACACAGTCTTCGACTTAGGGAGCCCAAGGCCTGGGGCGTCCCAGCCCTTAGGCTTAGGGTGCCCCAGGCCTGGGGGGATCCAGTCTTCGGCTTAGGGAGCCCCAAGCCTGGGGCGTCCCAGCACTTAGATTTTGGGAGCCCCAGGCCTGGGTCACTCCAGCCCTTAGGCTTTGGGAGGCCCAGACCTGGGGCGCCCCAGCCTTAGGCTTAGGGAGCCCATGGCCTGGGGGGACCCAGCCCTTAGGATTTGGGAACCCCAGGCCTGGGGCGCCCCAGCCATTAGGCTTTGATAGCCCCAGGCCTGTGGCGCCCCAGCCATTAGGCTGTGGTAGCCCCAGGCCTGGGAGGACCCAGCCCTTAGGCTTAGGGAGCCCCAGGCCTGGGAGGACCCAGCCCTTAGGCTTAGGGAGCCCCAGGCCTGGGGCGCTCCAGCCCTTAAGCTTTGGGAGACAGAGGCCTGGGGGACCCAGCCCTTCGGTTTAGGGAGCCCCAGGTATGGGCGTCCCAGCCCTTAGGCTTAGGGTGCCCATGGCCTGGGATGCCCCAGCCCTTCGGTATACGGCGCGCCAGGCCTAGGGCGCCACAGCCCTTAGGCTTTTGGGGCCCCAGGCCTGGGGCGCCCCAGCCCTTATTCTTTGGGAGGCCAAGGCCTGGTGCGCCCCAGCCCTTAGGCTTAGGGAGACTAATGCTTGCGACGCCCCAGCCCTTAGGCTTTGGGAGCCACAGGCATGAAAAGCCCCAGCCATTTGGCTTAGGGAGCCCCAGGCCTGGGGCGCCACAGCCCTTAAGCTTTGGGCGCCCCAGGTCTAGGGGGTCACTGCGCTTCGGCTTTGGGAGCCCCAGGTCTGGGGTGCACCAGCACTTAGGTTTAGGGATCCCTGGCCTGGGGTGCCCCAGCCCTTACAATTTGGGAGCCCCAGGCCTGGGGCGCCACAGCCCTTCGGATTAGGGAGTCCCAGGCCTGGGGCGCCCCAGCTCTTAGGCTTTTGGAGCTCCAGGTCTAGGGCGCCCCAGCCCTTAATCTTTGGGAGCCTCAGGCCTGGGGCAGAGCAGCCTTTCGGCTTAGTGCGCGCCAGGACTAGGACGCCCCAGCTCTTAGGCTTTGGGAGCTCTAGTCCTGGGGCTCCCCATCCCTTAGACTTTGGGGGCCCCAGGCCTGGGTTGTGAATGCCTTTAGACTTTGGGAACTCTAGGCCTGTGGCGCACCAGTCCTTAGCTTTTGGAGGCCCAGGCCTGGGGCGCCCCAGCCCTTAGGCTTTGGGGGCCCCAGGCCTGGGGCGCCCCAGCCCTTAGGCATTGGGAGCCCCAGGACTTAGGCGGCCCAGCCCTTAGACTTTGGGAGCCCCAGGACTAGGGTGCCCCAGCCCTTAGGCTTTGGGAGCCCCAGGCCTGGGGCGATCCAGCCTTTAGGATTAGGGAGGCCCAGGCCTGGGGCGCCTCAAACCTTAGGCATTGGGAGCCCCAGGCCTGGGACGCCCCAGCCCTTAGGCTTAGGGAGCTCAAGGGCTGCGAAGCCCCAGCCCTTAGGCTTTGGGAGCCCCAAGCCTGATGCGCCCCAGCCCTTAGGCTTTGGGAGCTCCAGGCCTGTGGCGCACCAGTCCTTTGCATTTGGAGGCCCAGGCCTGGGGCGCCCCAGCCCTTAGGCTTTAGGAGCCCCAGGCCTGGGGCTCCCCAGCCCTTAGGCTTAGGTAGCCCCAGGCCTGGGTAGCCCCAGCAATTAGGCTTAGGGAGTCCATGGCCTGGGGCGCCACAGCCCTTCGGCTTTGGGAGACCCAGGCTTGGTGTGCCCCAGCTCTCAGGCTTTGGTAGCCCCAGGCCTGGGGGGCCCCAGCCCTTAGGCTTAGAGATCCCCAGGCCTGGGGGGACCCAGTCTTCGGCTTAGGGAGCCCCAGGCCTGGGGCGCCCCAGCCCTTAGGCTTAGGTTGCCCCAGACCTGGGGGGACCCAGTCTTCGGCTTAGGGAGCCCCAAGCCTGGGGCGTCCCAGCCCTTAGGCTTAGGGAGCCCCAGGCCTGGGATGCCCCAGCGTTTAGGTTTAGGGCGCGCCAGGCCTAGGGCGCCCCAGCCCTTAGGCTTTGGGAGACCCAGGCCTGGGGCGCCCCAGCCCTTAGGCTTAGGGAGCCCATGGCCTGGGGCGCCCCAGCCCTTAGGCTTTGGGAGCCCCAGGCCTGAGGCGCCCCAGCCATTAGGCTTTGGTAGCCCCAGGACTAGGGCGCCCCAGCCGTTAGGCTTTGGTAGCCCCAGGCCTGGGAGGACCCAGCCCTTAGGCTTAGGGAGCCCCAGGCCTGGGAGGACCCAGTCCTTAGGCTTAGGGAGCCCTAGGCCTGGGGCGCTCCAGCGCTTAAGCTTTGGGAGACCCAGGCCTGGGGGACTCAGCACTTCGGCTTAGGGAGCCACAGGCAGGGGCGTCCCAGCCCTTAGGCTTAGGGTGCCCATAGCCTGGGAGGACCCAGTCCTTCGGTTTACGGCACGCCAGGCCTAGGGCGCCACAGCCCTTAGGCTTCGGGGGCCCCAGGTCTGGGGAGCCCCAGCCCTTAGGCTTAGGGAGCCCCAGGCCTGGCGCGCCCCAGCCCTTAGGCTTTGGGAGGCCCAGGCCTGGGTCACCCCTACCCTTAGGCTTAGGGAGCCCCAGGCCTGGGAGGACCCAGCCCTTAGGCTTAGGGAACCCCAGGTCTGGGGCGCCCCAGCCCTTAGACTTTGGGAGGCCAAGGCCTGGTGCACCCCAGCCCTTAGGCTTAGGGAGCCCAATGCTTGCGACGCCCCAGCCCTTAGGCTTTGGGAGCCCCAAGCCTGAAAAGCCCCAGCCCTTAGGCTTAGGGAGCCCCAGGCCTGGGGCGCCACAGCCCTTAAGCTTTGGGCGCCCCAGGTCTAGGGGGTCACAGCACTTCGGCGTCGGGAGCCCCAGGTCTGGGGTAAACCAGCCCTTAGGTTTAGGGATCCCTGGCCTGGGGTGCCCCAGCCCTTAGAATTTGGGAGCCCCAGGCCTGGGGCGCCACAGCCCTTAGGTTTAGGGAGTCCCAGGCCTAGGGCGCCCCAGCTCTTAGGCATTTGGAGCCCCAGGTCTAGGGTGCCCCAGCCCTTAAGCTTTGGGAGCCTCAGGCCTGGGGCGCAGCAGCCCTTCGACTTAGTGCGCGCCAGGACTAGGACGCCCGAGCCCTTAGGCTTTGGGAGCTCCAGTCCTGGGGCGCCCCATCGCTTAGACTTTGGGGGCCCCAGGCCTGGGTTGCGAATGCCCTTAGGCTTTGGGAACTCCAGGCCTGTGGCGCACCAGTCCTTTGCATTTGGAGGCCCAGGCCTGGGGCGCCCCAGCCCTTAGGTTTTGGGAGCCCCAGGCCTGGGGCGCCCCAGCCCTTAGGCATTGGGAGAAAAAGGACTTTGGCGGCCCAGCCCTTAGGCTTTGGGAGCCCCAGACCTGGGAGGACCCAGCCCTTAGCTTAGGGAGCCCCAGGCCTGGGGCGCCCCAGCCCTTAGGCTTTGGGAGCCCCAGGCCTAGGTCACTCCAGCCCTTAGGCTTAGGGAGCCCCAGGTCTGGGGCGCCCCAGCACTTAGGCTTAGGTAGTCCCAGGGCAGGGGCGCCCCAGCCCTTCGGTTTACGGCGAGGCAGGCCTAGGGCGCCACAGCCCCTAGGCTTTGGGTGCCCCAGCCTAGGGGCGCCCCAGCCCTTAGGCTTTGGGAGCCCCAGGCCTGAGGCGCTCCAGCCTTTAGGCTTAGGGAGCCCCAGGCCTACGGCGCCCCAGCCCTTAGGCTTTGGGAGCCGAATGCCTGGGGCACCCCAGCCCTTAGGCTTTGGGAGCCCCAGGCCTGAGACGCTCCAGCATTTTGGCTACGGGACGCACAGGCCTGGGGCGCCCCAACCCTTAGGCTCTGGGAGCCTCAGGCCAGGGGCGCCCTAGCCCTTAGGCTTAGGGAGCCCAAGGGCTGCGAAGCCCCAGCCCTTAGGCTTAGGGAGCCCCAGGCCTGGGGCGCCCCAGCCCTTAGGCTTTGAGAGCGGAAGGCCTGGGGCACCCCAGCCCTTAGGCATTGGGAGCCCCAGGCCTGAGGAGCCCCAGCCCTTAGGCTTTGGGAGCCCCAGGCATGGGGCACGCCAGCCCTTAGGCTTTGGGAGCCCCAGGACTTAGGCGGCCCAACCCTTAGGCTTTGGGAGCCCCAGGCCTGGGGGGCTGCAGCCCTAACCTTTTTGGAGCCACAGGGCTGGGGCGCCGCAGCCCTTAGGCTTTGGGAGCCCCAGGCTTGGTGCGCCCCAGCTATTAGGCTTTGGTAGCCCCAGGCCTGGGTCGCCCAGCACCTTATGCTTAGGGAGCCCAAGGCCTGGGAGGACCCAGCACTTAGGCTTAGGGAGCCCCAGGCCTGGGACACCCCAGCCCTTAGGCTTTGGGAGCACCAGGCCTAGATCATTCCAGCCCTTAGGCTTAGGGAGCCCCAGGTCTGGGGCGCCCCAGCCCTTAGGCTTTGGGAGGCCCAAGCCTGGGGTACCCCAGCCCTTAGGCTTAGGTAGTCCCAGGCCAGGGGCGCCCCAGCCCTTAGGCTTTGGGAGGCCCAAGCCTGGGGTACCCCAGCCCTTCGGTTTACGGCACACCAGACCTAGGGCGCCACAGCCCCTAGGCTTTTGGGGCCCCAGCCCTGGGGCGCCCCAGCCCTTAGGCTTTGGGAGCCCCAGGCCTGAGGCACTCCAGCCTTTATGCTTAGGGAGCCCCAGGCCTGGGGTGCCCCAGCAATTAGGCTTAGAGATCCCCAGGCCTGGCGGGACCCAGTCTTCGGCTTAGGGAGCCCCAGGCCTGGGGCGCCCCAGCCCTTAGGCTTAGGGTGCCCCAGGCCTGGGGGGACCCAGTCTTCGGCTTAGGGATCCCCAAGCCTGGGGCGTCCCAGCCCTTAGGCTCAGGGAGCCCCAGACCTGGGATGCCCCAGCCTTTCGGCTTAGGGCGCGCCAGGCCTAGGGCGCCCGAGCCCTTAGGCTTTGGGAGCCCCAGACATGGGGCGCCCCAGCCATTAGGCTTAGGGAGCCCCAGGCCTGGGGCGCCCCAGCCCTTAGGCATTGGGAGCCCCAGGCCTGGGGCGCTCCAGCCCTTAGGCTTAAGGAGTCCCTGGCCTGGCGCGCCCCTACTCTTAGGCTTTGGGAGCCCCAGGCCTGGGGCGCCCCAGCCCTTAGGCTTTGGGAGCCCCAGGCCTGGGGCGCTCCAGCCCTTAGGCATAAGGAGTCCCAAGCCTGGCGCGCCCCTACTCTTAGGCTTTGGGAGCCCCAGGCCTGGGGCGCCCCAGCCCTTAGGCTTAGGGAGCCCATTGCCTGGGGCGCCCCAGCCCTTAGGCTTTGGGATCCCCAAGCTTGGTGCGCCCCAGCTATTAGGCTTTGGTAGCCCCAGGCCTGGGGCGCCCCAGCCCTAAGGCGTAGGGAGCCCCAGGCCTGGGAGGACCCAGTTCTTAGGCTTATGGAGCCCCAGGCCTAGGGCTCCCCAGCACTTAGGCTTTGGGATCCCCACGCCTGGGTCACTCCAGCCCTTAGGATTTGGGAGACCCAGGCCTGGGGCACCCCAGCTTTTAGGCTTATGGAGCCCATGGCCTGGGGCGCCCCAGCCCTTAGGCTTTGGGAGCCCCAGGCCTGAGGCACCCCAGACATTAGGCTTTGGTAGCCCCAGGACTGGGGCACCCCAGCCATTAGGCTTTGGTAGCCCCAGGCCTGGGAGGATCCTGTCCTTAGGCTTAGGGAGCCCCAGGCCTGGGAGGACCCAGCCCTTAGGCTTAGGGAGCCCCAGGTCCCGGGCGCTCCAGCCCTTCGGTTTACGGCATGCCAGGTCTAGGGCGCCACAGCCCTTAGGCTTTGGGGGCCCCAGGCCTGGGGTTCCCCAGCCCTTAGGCTTTGGGAGCCCCAGGCCTGGGGCGCTCCAGCCCTTAGGCTTAGGGAGGCCCAGGCCTGGGTCGCCCCTACCTTTAGTCTTAGGGAGCCCCAGGCCTGGGAGGACCCAGCCCTTAGGCTTAGGGAACCCCAGGTCTGGGGCGCCCAAGCCCTTAGGCTTTGGGAGGCCAAGGCCTGGTGCGCCCCAGCCCTTAGGCTTAAGGAGTCCTATGCTTGCGACGCCCCAGCCCTTAGGCTTTGGGAGCCCCAGGACTGAAAAGCCCCAACCCTTAGGCTTATGGAGCCCCAGGCCTGGTGCGCCACAGCCCTTAAGCTTTGGGCGTCCCAGGTCTAGGGGGTCACAGCACTTCGGCTTAGGGAGCCCCAGGTCTGGGGTGCACCAGCCCTTAGGTTTAGGGATCCCTGGCCTGGGGTGCCCCAGTCCTTAGAATTTGGGAGCCCCAGGCCTGGGGCGCCCCAGCCCTTAGGTTTAGGGAGTCCCAGGCCTGGGGCGCCCCAGCTCTTAGGCTTTTGGAGCCCCAGGTCTAGGGCGCCCAAACCCTTAAGCTTTGGGAGCCTCAGGCCTGGGGCGCAGCAGCCCTTCGGCTTAGTGCGCGCCAGGACTAGGACGCCCCAGCCCTTAGGCTTTGGGAGCTCCAGTCCTGGGGCGCCCCATCGCTTAGACTTTGGGGGCCCCAGGCCTGGGTTGAGAATGCCCTTAGGCTTTGGGAACTCCAGGCCTGTGGCGCACCAGTCCTTTGCATTTGGTGGCCCAGGCCTGGGGAGCCCAAGCCCTTAGGCATTGGGAGCCCCAGGACATTGGCGGCACAGCCCTTAGGCTTAGGGAGCCCCAGGCCTGGGGCGCCGCAGCCCTTAGTTTTTGGGAGCCACAGGGCTGGGGCGCCCCAGCCCTTAGGCTTTGGAAGCCCCAGGCCTGGGGCGCCCCAGTCCTTCGGCCTAGGGCGCGCCAGGCCTAGGGCGCCCAGAGCCCTTAGGCTTTGGGAGCCCCAGGCCTGGGGCGCCCCACCCCTTAGGCTTAGGGAGCTCAAGGGCTGCGAAGCCCCAGCCCTTAGGCTTTGGGAGCCCATGGCCTGATGCGCCCCAGCCCTTAGGCTTAGGGAGCGCCAGGCCTGGGGCGCCCCAGCCTTTAGGCTTAGGGAGCCCATGGCCTGGGGCGCCCCAGCCCTTAGGCTTAGGGTGCCCCAGGCCTGGGGGGACCCAGTCTTCGGTTTAGGGAGCCCCAGGCCTGGGGGGTCCCAGCCTTTAGACTTAGGGAGCCCCAGGCCTGGGATGCCCCACCCTTCGCCTTAGGGCGCGCCAGGCCTAGGGCGCCCCAGTCCTTAAGCTTTGGGAGCCCCAGACCTGGGGCGCCCCAGCACATAGGCTTAGGGAGTCCCAGGCCTGGGGCGCAGCAGCCCTTCGGCTTAGTGCGCAACAGGACTAGGAAGCACCAGCCCTTAGGCTTTGGGAGCTCCAGTCCTACGGCGCCCCATCGCTTATAATTTGGGGGCCCCAGGCCTGGTTTGCAAATGCCCTTAGGCTTTGTGAACTGCAGGCCTGTGGCGCACCAGTCCTTTGCATTTGGTGGCCCAGGCCTGGGGAGCCCCAGCCCTTAGGCTTTGGGAGCCCCAGGCCTGGGGCGCCCCAGCCCTTAGGCATTGGGAGCCCCAGGACATTGGCGGCACAGCCCTTAGGCTTTGGGAGCCCCAGGCCTGGGGCGCCGCAGCCCTTAGGTTTTGGGAGCCACAGGGCTGGGGCGCCCCAGACCTTAGGCTTTGGGAGCCCCAGGCCTGGGGCGACCCAGTCCTTCGGCTTAGGGCGCGCCAGGCCTAGGGCGCCCCAGCCCTTAGGCTTAGGGAGCTCAAGGGCTGCGAAGCCCCAGCCCTTAGGCTTTGGGAGCCACAGGCCTGATGCGCCCCAGCCCTTAAGCTTAGGGAGCGCCAGGCCTGGGGCGCCCCAGCCCTTAGGCTTAGGGAGCCCATGGCCTGGGGCGCCCCAGCCCTTAGGCTTTGGGAGCACCAGGCTTGGTGCTCCCCAGCTATGAGGCATTGTTCGCCCCAGGCCTGGGGCGCCCCAGCCCTTACGCTTAGGGTGCCCCAGGCCTGGGGGGACCCAGTCTTCGGTTTAGGGAGCCCCAGGCCTGGGGCGTCCCAACCTTTAGGCTTAGGGAGCCCCAGGCCTGGGATGCCCCACCCTTCGCCTTAGGGCGCGCCAGGCCTAGGCGCCCCAGTCCTTAAGCTTTGGGAGCCCCAGACCTGGGGCGCCCCAGCCCATAGGCTTAGGGAGTCCCAGGCCTGGGGCGCCTCAGCTCTTAGGCTTTTGTAGCC
The DNA here is from genome assembly GCF_050624435.1 of Tenrec ecaudatus. Lineage (NCBI taxonomy): Eukaryota > Metazoa > Chordata > Mammalia > Afrosoricida > Tenrecidae > Tenrec > Tenrec ecaudatus. Next base: position 2,558,689 of record NW_027457632.1, on the reverse strand, counting down.
CCAGGTCTAGGGCGCCCCAGCCCTTAAGCTTTGGGAGCCTCAGGCCTGGGGCACAGCAGCCCGTCGGCTTAGTGCGCGCCAGGACTAGGAAGCCCCAGCCCTTAGGCTTTGGGAGCTCCAGTCCTGGGCGCCCCATCGCTTAGACTTTGGGGGCCCCAGGCCTGGGTTCCGAATGCCCTTAGGCTTTGGGAACACCAGGCCTGTGGCGAACCAGTTATTTGCATTTGGTGGCCCAGGCCTGGGGCGCCGCAGCCCTTAGGTTTTGGGAGCCACAGGGCTGGGGCGCCCCAGCCCTTAGGCTTTGGGAACCCCAGGCATGGGGTACCCCAGTCCTTCGGCTTAGGGTGCGCCAGGCCTAGGGCGCCCCAGCCCTTAGGCTTTGGGAGCCCCAGGCCTATGGCGCCCCAGTCCTTAAGCTTTGGGAGCCCCAGACCTGGGGCGCCCCAGCCCATAGGCTTAGGGAGCCCCAGGCCTGGGGCGCCCAGCCCTTAGGCTTAAGGAGGTCCAGGCCTGGGGTGCCCCTACTCTTAGGCTTAGGGAGCCCCAGGCCTGGGGCGCCACAGCCCTTAGGCTTAGGGAGCCCATGGCCTGGGGCGCCCCAGCCCTTAGGCTTAGGGAGCCCATGGCCTGGGGCGCCCCAGCCCTTAGGCTTTGGGAGCCCCAGGCTTGGTGCGCCCCAGCTATTAGGCTTTGTTAGCCCCAGGCCTGGGGCACCCCATCCCTTAGGCGTAGGGAGCCCCAGGCCTGGGAGGACCCAACACTTAAGCTTAGGGAGCCCCAGGCCTAGGGCACCCCAGCCTTTAGGCTTTGGAAGCCCCAGGCCTGGGTCACTCCAGCCCTTAGGCTTTGGTTGGCCCAGGCTGGGGCGCCCCAGCCCTTAGGCGTTGGGAGCCCCAGGCCTGGGGCGCTCCAGCCATTAGGCTTTGGTAGCCCCAGGCCTGGGGCGCCCCATCCATTAGGCTTTGGTAGCCCCAGGCCTGGGAGGACCCAGCCCTTAGGCTTTGGGAGCCCCAGGCCTGGGGCGCTCCAGCACTTAGGCTTAAGGAGGCCCATGCCTGGGGCCCCTACTCTTAGGCTTTGGGAGCCCCAGGCCTGGGGCGCCCCAGCCTTAGGCATAGGTAGCCCCAGGCCTGGGGCGCCCCAGCACTTAGGCTTAGGGTGCCCCAGGCCTGGGGGGACCCAGACTTCTGCTTAGGGAGCCCCAGGCCTGGGGCGTCCCAGCCCTTAGGCTTATGGAGCCCCAGGTCTGGGATGCCCCAGCCTTTCGGCTTAGGGCGCGCCAGGTCTAGGGCGCCCCAGCCCTTAGGATTTGGAGCCCAGACCTGGGGCGCCCTAGCGCTTAGGCTTAGGGAGCCCCAGGCCTGGGGCGCCCCACCCCTTAGGCTTAGGGAGCTCAAGGGCTGCGAAGCCCCAGCCCTTAGGCTTTGGGAGCCACAGGCCTGACGCGCCCCAGCCCTTAGGCTTAGGGAGCGCCAGGCCTGGGGCGCCCCAGCCCTTACGCTTAGGGAGCCCATGGCCTGGGGCGCCCCAGCCCTTAGGCTCTGGGAGCACCAGGCTTGGTGTGCCCTAGCTATGAGGCATTGATCGCCCCAGGCCTGGGGCGCCCCAGCCCTTACGCTTTGGGTGCCCCAGGCCTGGGGGGACACAGTCTTCGGTTTAGGGAGCCCCAGGCCTGGGGCGTCCCAGCCTTTAGGCTTAGGGAGCCCCAGGCCTGGGATGCCCCACCCTTCGGCTTAGGGCGCGCCAGGCCTATGGTGCCCCAGTCCTTAAGCTTTGGGAGCCCCAGACCTGGGGCGCCCCAGCCCATAGGCTTAGGGAGCCCCAGGCCTGGGGCGCCCGAGCCCTTAGGCTTAAGGAGGTCAAGGCCGAGGGCGCCCCAGCCTTTAGGCTTTGGAAGCCCCAGGCCTGGGTCACTCCAGCCCTTAGGCTTTGGGTGGCCCAGGCCTGGGGCGCCCCAGCCCTTAGGCGTTGGGAGCCCCAGGCCTGGGGTGCTCCAGCCATTAGGCTTTGGTAGCCCCAGGCCTGGGGCGCCCCATCCATTAGGCTTTGGTAGCCCCAGGCCTGGGAGGACCCAGCCCTTAGGCTTTGGGAGCCCCAGGCCTGGGGCGCTCCAGCACTTAGGCTTAAGGAGGCCCATGCCTGGGGCCCCTACTCTTAGGCTTTGGGAGCCCCAGGCCTGGGGCGCCACCGCCTTAGGCTTAGGGAGCCCATGGCCTGGGGCGCCCCAGCCCTTAGGCTTTGGGAGCCCCAGGCTTGGTGCGCCCCAGCTATTAGGCATTGGTAGCCCCTGGCCTGGGGCGCCCCAGCCCTTAGGTTTAGGGAGCTCCAGGCCTGGGAGGACCCAGCCCTTAGGCTTAGGGAGCCCAAGTCCTGGGGCGCCCCAGCCCTTCGGCTTAGGGTGCGCCAGGCCTAGGGCGCCCCAGCCCGTAGGCTTTGGGAGCCCCAGGCCTGGGGCGCCTCACCCCTTAGGCTTTGGGAGCCCCAGGCCTGGGGCGATTCAGCCTTTAGGCTTAGGGAGGCCCGGCCTGGGTCGCGCCAAACCTTAGGCTTTGGGAGCCCCAGGCCTGGGGCGCCTCAGCCCTTAGGCTTAGGGAGCTCAAGGGCTGCGAAGCCCGAGCCCTTAGGCTTAGGGAGCGCCAGGCCTGGGGTGCCCCAGCCCTTAGGCTTAGGGAGCCCATGGCCTGGGGCGCCCCAACCCTTAGGCTTTGGGAGTACCAGGCTTGGTGCGCCCCAGCTATGAGGCATTTGTCGCCCCAGGCCTGGGGCGCCCCAGCCCTTACGCTTAGAGTGCCCCCGGCCTGGGGGGACCCAGTCTTCGGTTTAGGGAGCCCCAGGCCTGGGGCGTCCCAGCCTTTAGGCTTAGGGAGCCCCTGGCCTGGGATGCCCCATCCTTCGGCTTAGGGCGCGCCAGGTGTAGGGCGCCCCAGCCCTTAGGCTTTGGGAGCCCCAGACGTGGTGCGCCCCAGCCCATAGGCTTAGGGAGCTCCAGGCCTGAGGCGCCCAAGCCCTTAGGCTTTGGGATCCCCCGGCCTGGGGCGCACCAGCCCTTAAGCTTAAGGAGGCCCAGGCCTGGGGCGCCCCTACTCTTAGGCTTTGGGAGCCCCAGGCCTGGGAGGACCCAGCCCTTAGACTTAGGGAGCCCCAGTTCTGGGGCGCGCCAGCCCTTAGGCTTTGGGAGCCCCAGGCCTTGGGGGACCCAGCCCTTCGGCTTAGGGAGCCCCAGGGCTGGTTCGTCCCAGCCCTTAGGCTTAGGGAGCCCCAGGCCTGGGGCGCCCCAGCCTTTAGGCTTAGGGAGCCCCAGGCCTGAGGCGCCCCAGCCCTTAGGCTTAGGGTGCCCATGACCTGGGACGCCCCACCCATTCGGTTTAGGGCGCGCCAGACCCACGCGCCACAGCCCTTAGGCTTTGGGGGCCCCAGGCCTGGGTCACACCAGCCCTTCGGCTTAGGGAGCCCCAGACCTGCGGCGCCACAGCCCTTAGGCTTTTGGCGCCCCAGCCCTAGGGGGTCACAGCGCTTTGGGTTAGGGAGCCCCAGGTCTGGGGCGCCCCAGCCCTTCGGCTTTGGGAGCCCCAGGCCGGGGTGCCCCAGTCCTTAGAATTTGGGAGTCCTAGGCCTGGGGCGCCCCAGCCCTGGGGCGCCCCACCCTTAGGCTTTGGGAGCCCAAGGCCTGGGGCGCCCCAGTTCTTAGGCTTAGGGAGTCCAAGGGCTGCGAAGCCACAGCCCTTAGGTTTGGGAGGCCCAGGCCTGGGGCGCCCCAGCCCTTAGGCTTTGGTAGCCCCAGGCCTGGGGGGCCCCAGCCCTTAGTCTTAGGGAGCCCATGGCCTGGGCCGCCCCAGCCCTTAGGCTTAGGAAGACCATGGTTTGGTGTGCCGCAGCCCTTAGGCTTTGGGAGCCCCAGGCCTGGGACGCCTCAGCCCTTAGGCTTTGGTAGCCCCAGGCCTGGGGCACCCCAGCCCTTAGGCGTAGGGAGCCCCAGGCCTGTGCCGCCCCAGCCCTTAGGCTTAGGAAGACCATGGTTTGGTGTGCCGCAGCCCTTAGGCTTTGGGAGCCCCAGGCCTGGGACGCCTCAGCCCTTAGCCTTAGGGAGCCCCAGGCCTAGGTCGCCCCAGCCTTTAGGCTTTGGAAGCCCCAGGCCTGGGTCACTCTAGCCCTTAGGCTTTGGGAGGCCCAGGCCTGGGCCCCCCAGACCTTATGCTTAGGGTGCCCCAGGCCTGGGGCGCCCCAGCCATTAGGCTTTGGTTGCCCCAGGCCTGGGGCGCCCCATCCATTAGGCTTTGGTAGCCCCAGGCCTGGGAGGACCCAGCCCTTTGGCTTTGGGAGCCCCAGGCCTGGGGCGCTCCAGCCCTTAGGCTTAAGGAGGCCCAGGCCTGGGGCCCCTACTCTTAGGCTTTGGGAGCCCCAGGCCTGGGGCGCCCCAGCCCTTAGGCTTAGGGATCCCATGGCCTGGGGCGCCCCAGCCCTTAGGCTTAGGGTGCCCCAGGCCGGGGGGACCCAGTCTTCGGCTTAGGGAGCCCCAGGCCTGGGGCATCCCAGCCCTTAGGCTTAGGGAGCCCCAGGCCTGGGATGCCCCAGCCTTTCGGCTTAAGGCGCGCCAGGCCTAGGGCGCCCCAGCCCTTAGGATTTGGGAGCCCCAGACCTGGGGTGCCCCAGACCTTAGGCTTAGGGAGCCCCAGGCCTGGGGCGATTCAGCCTTTAGGCTTAGGAGGCGCAGGCCTGGGGCGCGCCAAACCTTAGGATTTGGGAGCCCCAGGCTTGGGACGCCCCAGCCCTTAGGCTTAGGGAGCTCAAGGGCTGCGAAGCCCCAGCCCTAAGGCTTAGGGAGCCCCAGGCCTGATGCGCCCCAGCTCCACGGCTAGGGGCGCCCCAGCCCTTAGGCTTTGGGAGCACCAGGCTTGGTGCGCCACAGCTATGAGGCATTGGTCGCCCCAGGCCTGGGGCGCCCCAGCCCTTATGCTTAGGGTGCCCCCGGCCTGGGGGGACCCAGTCTTCAGTTTAGGGAGCCCCAACCTGGGATGCCCCACCCTTCGGCTTTGGGCGCTTCAGGCCTAGGGCGCCCCAGCCCTTAGGCTTAGGGAGCACCAGGCCTGGGGCGCCCCAGCCCTTAGGCTTTGGGAGCCCCAGGCCTGGGGGGACCCAGCCCTTCGGCTTAGGGAGCCCCAGGCCTGGGTCTTCCCAGCCCTTAGGTTTAGGGAGCCCCAGGCCTGGGACGCCCCAGCCCTTAGGCTTAGGGTGCCCATGACCTGGGACGCCCCACCCCTTCGGTTTAGGGCGCGCCAGACCTACGCGCCACAGCCTTTAGGCTTTTGGGGCCCCAGGCCTGGTCACTCGGGCCCATAGGCTTAGGGAGCCCAAGGCTTGCGACGCCCCAGCCCTTAGGATCTGGTAGCCCCAGGCCTGAAAAACCCCAGCCCTTAGGCTTAGGGAGCCCCAGACCTGCGGCGCCACAGACCTTAGGCTTTTGGCGCCCCAGCCCTAGGGGGTCACAGCGCTTTGGGTTAGGGAGCCCCAGGTCTGGGGCGCCCCAGCCCTTCGGCTTTGGGAGCCCCAGGCCGGGGTGCCCCAGGCCTTAGAATTTGGTAGCCCTAGGCCTGGGGGAACCCCAGCCCTTAGAATTTGGGAGCCCCAGGCCTGGGGCACACCAGCCCTTAGCTTTAGGAATCCCTAGCCTGGGGCGCCCCAGCACTTAGGCTTTGTGAGCCCCAGACCGGGGTGCCCCAGCCCTTAGAATTTGGTAGCCCCAGGCCTGGGGCGCCCCAGCCCTAAGGCTTAGGTAGTCCCAGGCCTGGGGCACCCCAGCGCTTAGGCTTTTGAAGCCCCAGGCCTAGGGCGCCCAAGCCCTTAAGCTTTGGGAGCCCCAGGCCTGGGGCGCCGCAGCCCTTAGGTTTTGGGAGCCACAGGGCTGGGGCGCCCCAGCCCTTAGGCTTTGGGAGCCCCAGGCTGGGGCGATCCAGCCTTTAGGCTTAGGGAGGCCCAGGCCTGGGGCGCGCCAAACCTTAGGCTTTGGGAGCCCCAGGCTTGGGACGCCCCAGCCCTTAGGCTTAGGGAGCTCAAGGGCTGCAAAGCCCCAGACCTTAGGCTTAGGGAGCCCATGGCCTGGGGCGCCCCAGCCCTTACGCTTAGGGTGCCCCAGGCCTGGGGGGACCCAGTCTTCGTTTTAGGGAGCCCCAGGCCTGGGGAATCCCAGCCCTTAGGCTTAGGGAGCCCCAGGCCTGGGATGCCCCACCCTTCGGCTTAGGGCGCGCCAGGCCTTGGGCGCCCCAGCCCTTAGGCTTTGGGAGCCCCAGACCTGGGGCGCCCCAGCCCATAGGCTTAGGGAGCCCCAGGCCTGGGACGCCCCAGCCCTTAGGCTTTGGGATCCCCCGGCCTAGGGCGCTCGAGCCCTTAGGCTTAAGGAGGCCCAGGCCTGGGGCGCCCCTAATCTTAGGCTTTGGGAGCCCCAGGCCTGGGGCACGCCAGCCCTTAGGCTTTGGGAGCCCCAGACATGGGGGGAGCCAGCCCTTCGGCTTAGGGAGCCCCAGGCCTGGGGCGACCCAGCCTTAGGCTTAGGGAGCCCCAGGCCTGGGGCGCCCCAGCCCTTAGGCTTAGGGTGCCCATGACCTGGGACGCCCCACCACTTCGGTTTAGGGCGCGCCAGGCCTACGCGCCACAGCCCTTAGGCTTTGGGGGCGCCAGGCCAGGGTCACTCCAGCCGTAGGCTTAGGGAGCCCAAGGCTTGCGACGCCCCAGCCCGTAGGATCTGGGAGCCCCAGACCTGCTGCGCCACAGCCCTTAGGATTTTGGCGCCCCAGGCCTAGGGGGTCACAGCGCTTTGGCTTAGGGAGCCCCAGGTCTGGGGCGCCCCAGCCCTTCAGCTTTGGGAGCCCCAGGCCGGGGTGCCCCAGCCCTTAGAATTTGGGAGCCCCAGGCCTGGGGCACTCCAGCCCTTCGGCTTAGGGAGGCCCAGGCCTGGGGCGCCCCACCCTTAGGCTTTGGGAGCCCCAGGCCTGGGGCGCCCCAGTTCTTAGGCTTAGGGAGTCCAAGGGCTGTGAAGCCCCAGCCCTTAGGCTTTGGGAGCCCCAGGCCTGGGGCGCCCCAGCCCTTAGGCTTTGGTAGCCCCAGGCCTGGGGCGCTCCAGCCCTTAGGCTTAAGGAAGCCCAGGCCTGGGGCCCCTACTCTTAGCCTTTGGGAGCCCCAGGCCTGGGGTGCCACAGCTATTAGGCATTGGTAGCCCCCGGCCTGGGGCGCCCCAGCCCTTAGGCTTAGGTTTCCCCAGCCCTGGTGGGACCCAGCCTTCGGCTTAGGGAGCCCCAGGGCTGGTTCGTCCCAGCCCTTAGGCTTAGGGAGCCCCAGGCCTGGGGCGCCCCAGCCCTTAGGCTTAGGGTGCCCATGACCTGGGACGCCCCACCCATTCGGTTTAGGGCGCGCCAGACCCACGCGCCACAGCCCTTAGGCTTTGGGGGCCCCAGGCCTGGGTCACACCAGCCCTTCGGCTTAGGGAGCCCCAGACCTGCGGCGCCACAGCCCTTAGGCTTTTGGCGCCCCAGCCCTAGGGGGTCACAGCGCTTTGGGTTAGGGAGCCCCAGGTCTGGGGCGCCCCAGCCCTTCGGCTTTGGGAGCCCCAGGCCGGGGTGCCCCAGTCCTTAGAATTTTGGAGTCCTAGGCCTGGGGCGCCCCAGCCCTGGGGCGCCCCACCCTTAGGCTTTGGGAGCCCAAGGCCTGGGGCGCCCCAGTTCTTAGGCTTAGGGAGTCCAAGGGCTGCGAAGCCACAGCCCTTAGGCTTTGGGAGGCCCAGGCCTGGGGCGCCCCAGCCCTTAGGCTTTGGTAGCCCCAGGCCTGGGGGGCCCCAGCCCTTAGTCTTAGGGAGCCCATGGCCAGGGCCGCCCCAGCCCTTAGGCTTAGGAAGACCATGGTTTGGTGTGCCGCAGTCCTTAGGCTTTGGGAGCCCCAGGCCTGGGACGCCTCAGCCCTTAGGCTTTGGTAGCCCCAGGCCTGGGGCACCCCAGCCCTTAGGCGTAGGGAGCCCCAGGCCTGTGCCGCCCCAGCCCTTAGGCTTAGGAAGACCATGGTTTGGTGTGCCGCAGCCCTTAGGCTTTGGGAGCCCCAGGCCTGGGACGCCTCAGCCCTTAGCCTTAGGGAGCCCCAGGCCTAGGTCGCCCCAGCCTTTAGGCTTTGGAAGCCCCAGGCCTGGGTCACTCTAGCCCTTAGGCTTTGGGAGGCCCAGGCCTGGGCCCCCCAGACCTTATGCTTAGGGTGCCCCAAGCCTGGGGCGCCCCAGCCATTAGGCTTTGGTTGCCCCAGGCCTGGGGCGCCCCATCCATTAGGCTTTGGTAGCCCCAGGCCTGGGAGGACCCAGCCCTTTGGCTTTGGGAGCCCCAGGCCTGGGGCGCTCCAGCCCTTAGGCTTAAGGAGGCCCATGCCTGGGGCCCCTACTCTTAGGCTTTGGGAGCCCCAGGCCTGGGGCGCCCCAGCCTTAGGCATAGGTAGCCCCAGGCCTGGGGCGCCCCAGCACTTAGGCTTAGGGTGCCCCAGGCCTGGGGGGACCCAGACTTCTGCTTAGGGAGCCCCAGGCCTGGGGCGTCCCAGCCCTTAGGCTTATGGAGCCCCAGGTCTGGGATGCCCCAGCCTTTCGGCTTAGGGCGCGCCAGGTCTAGGGCGCCCCAGCCCTTAGGATTTGGAGCCCAGACCTGGGGCGCCCTAGCGCTTAGGCTTAGGGAGCCCCAGGCCTGGGGCGCCCCACCCCTTAGGCTTAGGGAGCTCAAGGGCTGCGAAGCCCCAGCCCTTAGGCTTTGGGAGCCACAGGCCTGACGCGCCCCAGCCCTTAGGCTTAGGGAGCGCCAGGCCTGGGGCGCCCCAGCCCTTACGCTTAGGGAGCCCATGGCCTGGGGCGCCCCAGCCCTTAGGCTCTGGGAGCACCAGGCTTGGTGTGCCCTAGCTATGAGGCATTGATCGCCCCAGGCCTGGGGCGCCCCAGCCCTTACGCTTTGGGTGCCCCAGGCCTGGGGGGACACAGTCTTCGGTTTAGGGAGCCCCAGGCCTGGGGCGTCCCAGCCTTTAGGCTTAGGGAGCCCCAGGCCTGGGATGCCCCACCCTTCGGCTTAGGGCGCGCCAGGCCTATGGTGCCCCAGTCCTTAAGCTTTGGGAGCCCCAGACCTGGGGCGCCCCAGCCCATAGGCTTAGGGAGCCCCAGGCCTGGGGCGCCCGAGCCCTTAGGCTTAAGGAGGTCAAGGCCGAGGGCGCCCCAGCCTTTAGGCTTTGGAAGCCCCAGGCCTGGGTCACTCCAGCCCTTAGGCTTTGGGTGGCCCAGGCCTGGGGCGCCCCAGCCCTTAGGCGTTGGGAGCCCCAGGCCTGGGGTGCTCCAGCCATTAGGCTTTGGTAGCCCCAGGCCTGGGGCGCCCCATCCATTAGGCTTTGGTAGCCCCAGGCCTGGGAGGACCCAGCCCTTAGGCTTTGGGAGCCCCAGGCCTGGGGCGCTCCAGCACTTAGGCTTAAGGAGGCCCATGCCTGGGGCCCCTACTCTTAGGCTTTGGGAGCCCCAGGCCTGGGGCGCCACCGCCTTAGGCTTAGGGAGCCCATGGCCTGGGGCGCCCCAGCCCTTAGGCTTTGGGAGCCCCAGGCTTGGTGCGCCCCAGCTATTAGGCATTGGTAGCCCCTGGCCTGGGGCGCCCCAGCCCTTAGGTTTAGGGAGCTCCAGGCCTGGGAGGACCCAGCCCTTAGGCTTAGGGAGCCCAAGTCCTGGGGCGCCCCAGCCCTTCGGCTTAGGGTGCGCCAGGCCTAGGGCGCCCCAGCCCGTAGGCTTTGGGAGCCCCAGGCCTGGGGCGCCTCACCCCTTAGGCTTTGGGAGCCCCAGGCCTGGGGCGATTCAGCCTTTAGGCTTAGGGAGGCCCGGCCTGGGTCGCGCCAAACCTTAGGCTTTGGGAGCCCCAGGCCTGGGGCGCCTCAGCCCTTAGGCTTAGGGAGCTCAAGGGCTGCGAAGCCCGAGCCCTTAGGCTTAGGGAGCGCCAGGCCTGGGGTGCCCCAGCCCTTAGGCTTAGGGAGCCCATGGCCTGGGGCGCCCCAACCCTTAGGCTTTGGGAGTACCAGGCTTGGTGCGCCCCAGCTATGAGGCATTTGTCGCCCCAGGCCTGGGGCGCCCCAGCCCTTACGCTTAGAGTGCCCCCGGCCTGGGGGGACCCAGTCTTCGGTTTAGGGAGCCCCAGGCCTGGGGCGTCCCAGCCTTTAGGCTTAGGGAGCCCCTGGCCTGGGATGCCCCATCCTTCGGCTTAGGGCGCGCCAGGTGTAGGGCGCCCCAGCCCTTAGGCTTTGGGAGCCCCAGACGTGGTGCGCCCCAGCCCATAGGCTTAGGGAGCTCCAGGCCTGAGGCGCCCAAGCCCTTAGGCTTTGGGATCCCCCGGCCTGGGGCGCACCAGCCCTTAAGCTTAAGGAGGCCCAGGCCTGGGGCGCCCCTACTCTTAGGCTTTGGGAGCCCCAGGCCTGGGAGGACCCAGCCCTTAGACTTAGGGAGCCCCAGTTCTGGGGCGCGCCAGCCCTTAGGCTTTGGGAGCCCCAGGCCTTGGGGGACCCAGCCCTTCGGCTTAGGGAGCCCCAGGGCTGGTTCGTCCCAGCCCTTAGGCTTAGGGAGCCCCAGGCCTGGGGCGCCCCAGCCTTTAGGCTTAGGGAGCCCCAGGCCTGAGGCGCCCCAGCCCTTAGGCTTAGGGTGCCCATGACCTGGGACGCCCCACCCATTCGGTTTAGGGCGCGCCAGACCCACGCGCCACAGCCCTTAGGCTTTGGGGGCCCCAGGCCTGGGTCACACCAGCCCTTCGGCTTAGGGAGCCCCAGACCTGCGGCGCCACAGCCCTTAGGCTTTTGGCGCCCCAGCCCTAGGGGGTCACAGCGCTTTGGGTTAGGGAGCCCCAGGTCTGGGGCGCCCCAGCCCTTCGGCTTTGGGAGCCCCAGGCCGGGGTGCCCCAGTCCTTAGAATTTGGGAGTCCTAGGCCTGGGGCGCCCCAGCCCTGGGGCGCCCCACCCTTAGGCTTTGGGAGCCCAAGGCCTGGGGCGCCCCAGTTCTTAGGCTTAGGGAGTCCAAGGGCTGCGAAGCCACAGCCCTTAGGTTTGGGAGGCCCAGGCCTGGGGCGCCCCAGCCCTTAGGCTTTGGTAGCCCCAGGCCTGGGGGGCCCCAGCCCTTAGTCTTAGGGAGCCCATGGCCTGGGCCGCCCCAGCCCTTAGGCTTAGGAAGACCATGGTTTGGTGTGCCGCAGCCCTTAGGCTTTGGGAGCCCCAGGCCTGGGACGCCTCAGCCCTTAGGCTTTGGTAGCCCCAGGCCTGGGGCACCCCAGCCCTTAGGCGTAGGGAGCCCCAGGCCTGTGCCGCCCCAGCCCTTAGGCTTAGGAAGACCATGGTTTGGTGTGCCGCAGCCCTTAGGCTTTGGGAGCCCCAGGCCTGGGACGCCTCAGCCCTTAGCCTTAGGGAGCCCCAGGCCTAGGTCGCCCCAGCCTTTAGGCTTTGGAAGCCCCAGGCCTGGGTCACTCTAGCCCTTAGGCTTTGGGAGGCCCAGGCCTGGGCCCCCCAGACCTTATGCTTAGGGTGCCCCAGGCCTGGGGCGCCCCAGCCATTAGGCTTTGGTTGCCCCAGGCCTGGGGCGCCCCATCCATTAGGCTTTGGTAGCCCCAGGCCTGGGAGGACCCAGCCCTTTGGCTTTGGGAGCCCCAGGCCTGGGGCGCTCCAGCCCTTAGGCTTAAGGAGGCCCAGGCCTGGGGCCCCTACTCTTAGGCTTTGGGAGCCCCAGGCCTGGGGCGCCCCAGCCCTTAGGCTTAGGGATCCCATGGCCTGGGGCGCCCCAGCCCTTAGGCTTAGGGTGCCCCAGGCCGGGGGGACCCAGTCTTCGGCTTAGGGAGCCCCAGGCCTGGGGCATCCCAGCCCTTAGGCTTAGGGAGCCCCAGGCCTGGGATGCCCCAGCCTTTCGGCTTAAGGCGCGCCAGGCCTAGGGCGCCCCAGCCCTTAGGATTTGGGAGCCCCAGACCTGGGGTGCCCCAGACCTTAGGCTTAGGGAGCCCCAGGCCTGGGGCGATTCAGCCTTTAGGCTTAGGAGGCGCAGGCCTGGGGCGCGCCAAACCTTAGGATTTGGGAGCCCCAGGCTTGGGACGCCCCAGCCCTTAGGCTTAGGGAGCTCAAGGGCTGCGAAGCCCCAGCCCTAAGGCTTAGGGAGCCCCAGGCCTGATGCGCCCCAGCTCCACGGCTAGGGGCGCCCCAGCCCTTAGGCTTTGGGAGCACCAGGCTTGGTGCGCCACAGCTATGAGGCATTGGTCGCCCCAGGCCTGGGGCGCCCCAGCCCTTATGCTTAGGGTGCCCCCGGCCTGGGGGGACCCAGTCTTCAGTTTAGGGAGCCCCAACCTGGGATGCCCCACCCTTCGGCTTTGGGCGCTTCAGGCCTAGGGCGCCCCAGCCCTTAGGCTTAGGGAGCACCAGGCCTGGGGCGCCCCAGCCCTTAGGCTTTGGGAGCCCCAGGCCTGGGGGGACCCAGCCCTTCGGCTTAGGGAGCCCCAGGCCTGGGTCTTCCCAGCCCTTAGGTTTAGGGAGCCCCAGGCCTGGGACGCCCCAGCCCTTAGGCTTAGGGTGCCCATGACCTGGGACGCCCCACCCCTTCGGTTTAGGGCGCGCCAGACCTACGCGCCACAGCCTTTAGGCTTTTGGGGCCCCAGGCCTGGTCACTCGGGCCCATAGGCTTAGGGAGCCCAAGGCTTGCGACGCCCCAGCCCTTAGGATCTGGTAGCCCCAGGCCTGAAAAACCCCAGCCCTTAGGCTTAGGGAGCCCCAGACCTGCGGCGCCACAGACCTTAGGCTTTTGGCGCCCCAGCCCTAGGGGGTCACAGCGCTTTGGGTTAGGGAGCCCCAGGTCTGGGGCGCCCCAGCCCTTCGGCTTTGGGAGCCCCAGGCCGGGGTGCCCCAGGCCTTAGAATTTGGTAGCCCTAGGCCTGGGGGAACCCCAGCCCTTAGAATTTGGGAGCCCCAGGCCTGGGGCACACCAGCCCTTAGCTTTAGGAATCCCTAGCCTGGGGCGCCCCAGCACTTAGGCTTTGTGAGCCCCAGACCGGGGTGCCCCAGCCCTTAGAATTTGGTAGCCCCAGGCCTGGGGCGCCCCAGCCCTAAGGCTTAGGTAGTCCCAGGCCTGGGGCACCCCAGCGCTTAGGCTTTTGAAGCCCCAGGCCTAGGGCGCCCAAGCCCTTAAGCTTTGGGAGCCCCAGGCCTGGGGCGCCGCAGCCCTTAGGTTTTGGGAGCCACAGGGCTGGGGCGCCCCAGCCCTTAGGCTTTGGGAGCCCCAGGCTGGGGCGATCCAGCCTTTAGGCTTAGGGAGGCCCAGGCCTGGGGCGCGCCAAACCTTAGGCTTTGGGAGCCCCAGGCTTGGGACGCCCCAGCCCTTAGGCTTAGGGAGCTCAAGGGCTGCAAAGCCCCAGACCTTAGGCTTAGGGAGCCCATGGCCTGGGGCGCCCCAGCCCTTACGCTTAGGGTGCCCCAGGCCTGGGGGGACCCAGTCTTCGTTTTAGGGAGCCCCAGGCCTGGGGAATCCCAGCCCTTAGGCTTAGGGAGCCCCAGGCCTGGGATGCCCCACCCTTCGGCTTAGGGCGCGCCAGGCCTTGGGCGCCCCAGCCCTTAGGCTTTGGGAGCCCCAGACCTGGGGCGCCCCAGCCCATAGGCTTAGGGAGCCCCAGGCCTGGGACGCCCCAGCCCTTAGGCTTTGGGATCCCCCGGCCTAGGGCGCTCGAGCCCTTAGGCTTAAGGAGGCCCAGGCCTGGGGCGCCCCTAATCTTAGGCTTTGGGAGCCCCAGGCCTGGGGCACGCCAGCCCTTAGGCTTTGGGAGCCCCAGACATGGGGGGAGCCAGCCCTTCGGCTTAGGGAGCCCCAGGCCTGGGGCGACCCAGCCTTAGGCTTAGGGAGCCCCAGGCCTGGGGCGCCCCAGCCCTTAGGCTTAGGGTGCCCATGACCTGGGACGCCCCACCACTTCGGTTTAGGGCGCGCCAGGCCTACGCGCCACAGCCCTTAGGCTTTGGGGGCGCCAGGCCAGGGTCACTCCAGCCGTAGGCTTAGGGAGCCCAAGGCTTGCGACGCCCCAGCCCGTAGGATCTGGGAGCCCCAGACCTGCTGCGCCACAGCCCTTAGGATTTTGGCGCCCCAGGCCTAGGGGGTCACAGCGCTTTGGCTTAGGGAGCCCCAGGTCTGGGGCGCCCCAGCCCTTCAGCTTTGGGAGCCCCAGGCCGGGGTGCCCCAGCCCTTAGAATTTGGGAGCCCCAGGCCTGGGGCACTCCAGCCCTTCGGCTTAGGGAGGCCCAGGCCTGGGGCGCCCCACCCTTAGGCTTTGGGAGCCCCAGGCCTGGGGCGCCCCAGTTCTTAGGCTTAGGGAGTCCAAGGGCTGTGAAGCCCCAGCCCTTAGGCTTTGGGAGCCCCAGGCCTGGGGCGCCCCAGCCCTTAGGCTTTGGTAGCCCCAGGCCTGGGGCGCTCCAGCCCTTAGGCTTAAGGAAGCCCAGGCCTGGGGCCCCTACTCTTAGCCTTTGGGAGCCCCAGGCCTGGGGTGCCACAGCTATTAGGCATTGGTAGCCCCCGGCCTGGGGCGCCCCAGCCCTTAGGCTTAGGTTTCCCCAGCCCTGGTGGGACCCAGCCTTCGGCTTAGGGAGCCCCAGGGCTGGTTCGTCCCAGCCCTTAGGCTTAGGGAGCCCCAGGCCTGGGGCGCCCCAGCCCTTAGGCTTAGGGTGCCCATGACCTGGGACGCCCCACCCATTCGGTTTAGGGCGCGCCAGACCCACGCGCCACAGCCCTTAGGCTTTGGGGGCCCCAGGCCTGGGTCACACCAGCCCTTCGGCTTAGGGAGCCCCAGACCTGCGGCGCCACAGCCCTTAGGCTTTTGGCGCCCCAGCCCTAGGGGGTCACAGCGCTTTGGGTTAGGGAGCCCCAGGTCTGGGGCGCCCCAGCCCTTCGGCTTTGGGAGCCCCAGGCCGGGGTGCCCCAGTCCTTAGAATTTTGGAGTCCTAGGCCTGGGGCGCCCCAGCCCTGGGGCGCCCCACCCTTAGGCTTTGGGAGCCCAAGGCCTGGGGCGCCCCAGTTCTTAGGCTTAGGGAGTCCAAGGGCTGCGAAGCCACAGCCCTTAGGCTTTGGGAGGCCCAGGCCTGGGGCGCCCCAGCCCTTAGGCTTTGGTAGCCCCAGGCCTGGGGGGCCCCAGCCCTTAGTCTTAGGGAGCCCATGGCCAGGGCCGCCCCAGCCCTTAGGCTTAGGAAGACCATGGTTTGGTGTGCCGCAGTCCTTAGGCTTTGGGAGCCCCAGGCCTGGGACGCCTCAGCCCTTAGGCTTTGGTAGCCCCAGGCCTGGGGCACCCCAGCCCTTAGGCGTAGGGAGCCCCAGGCCTGTGCCGCCCCAGCCCTTAGGCTTAGGAAGACCATGGTTTGGTGTGCCGCAGCCCTTAGGCTTTGGGAGCCCCAGGCCTGGGACGCCTCAGCCCTTAGCCTTAGGGAGCCCCAGGCCTAGGTCGCCCCAGCCTTTAGGCTTTGGAAGCCCCAGGCCTGGGTCACTCTAGCCCTTAGGCTTTGGGAGGCCCAGGCCTGGGCCCCCCAGACCTTATGCTTAGGGTGCCCCAAGCCTGGGGCGCCCCAGCCATTAGGCTTTGGTTGCCCCAGGCCTGGGGCGCCCCATCCATTAGGCTTTGGTAGCCCCAGGCCTGGGAGGACCCAGCCCTTTGGCTTTGGGAGCCCCAGGCCTGGGGCGCTCCAGCCCTTAGGCTTAAGGAGGCCCAGGCCTGGGGCCCCTACTCTTAGGCTTTGGGAGCCCCAGGCCTGGGGCGCCCCAGCCCTTAGGCTTAGGGATCCCATGGCCTGGGGCGCCCCAGCCCTTAGGCTTAGGGTGCCCCAGGCCGGGGGGACCCAGTCTTCGGCTTAGGGAGCCCCAGGCCTGGGGCGTCCCAGCCCTTAGGCTTAGGGAGCCCCAGGCCTGGGATGCCCCAGCCTTTCGGCTTAAGGCGCGCCAGGCCTAGGGCACCCCAGCCCTTAGGATTTGGGAGCCCCAGACCTGGGGTGCCCCAGACCTTAGGCTTAGGGAGCCCCAGGCCTGGGGCGATTCAGCCTTTAGGCTTAGGAGGCGCAGGCCTGGGGCGCGCCAAACCTTAGGTTTTGGGAGCCCCAGGCTTGGGACGCCCCAGCCCTTACGCTTAGGGAGCTCAAGGGCTGCGAAGCCCCAGCCCTAAGGCTTAGGGAGCCCCAGGCCTGATGCGCCCCAGCTCCACGGCTAGGGGCGCCCCAGCCCTTAGGCTTTGGGAGCACCAGGCTTGGTGCGCCACAGCTATGAGGCATTGGTCGCCCCAGGCCTGGGGCGCCCCAGCCCTTATGCTTAGGGTGCCCCCGGCCTGGGGGGACCCAGTCTTCAGTTTAGGGAGCCCCAGGCCTGGGATGCCCCACCCTTCGGCTTTGGGCGCTTCAGGCCTAGGGCGCCCCAGCCCTTAGGCTTAGGGAGCACCAGGCCTGGGGCGCCCCAGCCCTTAGGCTTTGGGAGCCCCAGGCCTGGGGGGACCCAGCCCTTCGGCTTAGGGAGCCCCAGGCCTGGGTCTTCCCAGCCCTTAGGTTTAGGGAGCCCCAGGCCTGGGACGCCCCAGCCCTTAGGCTTAGGGTGCCCATGACCTGGGACGCCCCACCCCTTCGGTTTAGGGCGCGCCAGACCTACGCGCCACAGCCTTTAGGCTTTTGGGGCCCCAGGCCTGGTCACTCGGGCCCATAGGCTTAGGGAGCCCAAGGCTTGCGACGCCCCAGCCCTTAGGATCTGGTAGCCCCAGGCCTGAAAAACCCCAGCCCTTAGGCTTAGGGAGCCCCAGACCTGCGGCGCCACAGACCTTAGGCTTTTGGCGCCCCAGCCCTAGGGGGTCACAGCGCTTTGGGTTAGGGAGCCCCAGGTCTGGGGCGCCCCAGCCCTTCGGCTTTGGGAGCCCCAGGCCGGGGTGCCCCAGGCCTTAGAATTTGGTAGCCCTAGGCCTGGGGGAACCCCAGCCCTTAGAATTTGGGAGCCCCAGGCCTGGGGCACACCAGCCCTTAGCTTTAGGAATCCCTAGCCTGGGGCGCCCCAGCACTTAGGCTTTGTGAGCCCCAGACCGGGGTGCCCCAGCCCTTAGAATTTGGTAGCCCCAGGCCTGGGGCGCCCCAGCCCTAAGGCTTAGGTAGTCCCAGGCCTGGGGCACCCCAGCGCTTAGGCTTTTGAAGCCCCAGGCCTAGGGCGCCCAAGCCCTTAAGCTTTGGGAGCCCCAGGCCTGGGGCGCCGCAGCCCTTAGGTTTTGGGAGCCACAGGGCTGGGGCGCCCCAGCCCTTAGGCTTTGGGAGCCCCAGGCTGGGGCGATCCAGCCTTTAGGCTTAGGGAGGCCCAGGCCTGGGGCGCGCCAAACCTTAGGCTTTGGGAGCCCCAGGCTTGGGACGCCCCAGCCCTTAGGCTTAGGGAGCTCAAGGGCTGCGAAGCCCCAGACCTTAGGCTTAGGGAGCCCATGGCCTGGGGCGCCCCAGCCCTTACGCTTAGGGTGCCCCAGGCCTGGGGGGACCCAGTCTTCGTTTTAGGGAGCCCCAGGCCTGGGGAATCCCAGCCCTTAGGCTTAGGGAGCCCCAGGCCTGGGATGCCCCACCCTTCGGCTTAGGGCGCGCCAGGCCTTGGGCGCCCCAGCCCTTAGGCTTTGGGAGCCCCAGACCTGGGGCGCCCCAGCCCATAGGCTTAGGGAGCCCCAGGCCTGGGACGCCCCAGCCCTTAGGCTTTGGGATCCCCCGGCCTAGGGCGCTCGAGCCCTTAGGCTTAAGGAGGCCCAGGCCTGGGGCGCCCCTAATCTTAGGCTTTGGGAGCCCCAGGCCTGGGGCACGCCAGCCCTTAGGCTTTGGGAGCCCCAGACATGGGGGGAGCCAGCCCTTCGGCTTAGGGAGCCCCAGGCCTGGGGCGACCCAGCCTTAGGCTTAGGGAGCCCCAGGCCTGGGGCGCCCCAGCCCTTAGGCTTAGGGTGCCCATGACCTGGGACGCCCCACCACTTCGGTTTAGGGCGCGCCAGTCCTACGCGCCACAGCCCTTAGGCTTTGGGGGCGCCAGGCCAGGGTCACTCCAGCCGTAGGCTTAGGGAGCCCAAGGCTTGCGACGCCCCAGCCCGTAGGATCTGGGAGCCCCAGACCTGCTGCGCCACAGCCCTTAGGATTTTGGCGCCCCAGGCCTAGGGGGTCACAGCGCTTTGGCTTAGGGAGCCCCAGGTCTGGGGCGCCCCAGCCCTTCAGCTTTGGGAGCCCCAGGCCGGGGTGCCCCAGCCCTTAGAATTTGGGAGCCCCAGGCCTGGGGCGCTCCAGCCCTTCGGCTTAGGGAGGCCCAGGCCTGGGGCGCCCCACCCTTAGGCTTTGGGAGCCCCAGGCCTGGCGCGCCCCAGTTCTTAGGCTTAGGGAGTCCAAGGGCTGTGAAGCCCCAGCCCTTAGGCTTTGGGAGCCCCAGGCCTGGGGCGCCCCAGCCCTTAGGCTTTGGTAGCCCCAGGCCTGGGGCGCTCCAGCCCTTAGGCTTAAGGAAGCCCAGGCCTGGGGCCCCTACTCTTAGCCTTTGGGAGCCCCAGGCCTGGGGTGCCACAGCTATTAGGCATTGGTAGCCCCCGGCCTGGGGCGCCCCAGCCCTTAGGCTTAGGTTTCCCCAGCCCTGGTGGGACCCAGTCTTCGGCTTAGGGAGCCCCAGGCCTGGGATGCCCCAGCCCTTCGGCTTAGGGCGTGCCAGGCATAGGGCGCCCCAGCCCTTAGGCTTTGGGAGCCCCAGACCTGGGGCCCCCCAGCCCTTAGGCTTAGGTAGCCCCAGGCCTGGGGCGATCCAGCCTTCAGGCTTAGGGAGGCCCAGCCTGGGGCGCGCCAAACCTTAGGCTTTGGGAGCCCCAGGCCTGGGACGCCCCAGCCCTTAGGCTTAGGGAGCTCAAGGGCTGCGAAGCCCCAGCCCTTAGGCTTTGGGAGCACCAGGCTTGGTGCGCCCCAACTATTAGGCATTGGTCGCTCCAGGCCTGGGGCGCCCCAGCCCTTACGCTTAGGGTGTCCATGACCTGGGACGCCCCACCCCTTCGGTTTAGGGCGCGCCAGGCCTACGCGCCACAGCCCTTAGGCTTTGGGGGCCCCAGGCCTGGGTCACTCCAGCCCTTAGGCTTAGGGAGTCCAAGGCTTGCGACGCCCCAGCCCTTAGGATCTGGGAGCCCCAGACCTGAAAAGCCCCAGCCCTTAAGCTTAGGGAGCCCCAGACCTGCGGCGCCACAGCCCTTAGGCTTTGGGAGCCCCCGGCCGGGGTGCCCCAGCCCTTAGAATTTGGGTGCCCTAGGCCTGGGGCGCCCCAGCCCTTAGAATTTGGGAGCCCCAGGCCTGGGGCACACCAGCCCTTAGGATTAGGGATCCCTGGCCTGGGGCGCCCCAGCACTTAGGCTTTGGGAGCCCCAGGCCAGGGTGCCCCAGCCCTTAGAATTTGGGAGCCCCAGGCCTGGGGCGATCCAGCCTTTAGGCTTAGGGAGGCCCAGGCCTGGGGCGTGCCAAACCTTAGGCTTTGGGAGCCCCAGGCCTGGGACGCCCCAGTCCTAAGGCTTAGGGAGCTCAAGGGCTGCAAAGCCCCAGCCCTTAGGCTTTGGGAGCACCAGGCTTGGTGCGCCCCAACTATTAGGCATTGGTCGCTCCAGGCCTGGGGCGCCCCAGCCCTTACGCTTAGGGTGCCCCAGGCCTGGGGGTGACCCAGTCTTCGGTTTAGGGAGCCCCAGGCCTGGGGCGTCCCAGCCCTTAGGCTTAGGGAACCCCAGGCCTGGGATGCCCCACCCTTCGGCTTAGGGTGCGCCAGGCCTAGTGCGCCCCAGCCCTTAGGCTTTGGGAGCCCCAGACCTGGGGCGCCACAGCCCATAGGCTTAGGGAGCCCCAGGCCTGGGGCGCCCCAGCCCTTAGGCTTTGGGATCCCCCTGCCTTGGGCGCTCCAGCCCTTAGGCTTTAGGAGGCCCAGGCATGGGGTGCCCCTACTCTTAGGCTTTGGGAGCCCCAGGCCTGGGGCGCCTCAGCCTTTAGGCTTAGGGAGCCCATGGCCTGGGGCGCCCCAGGCCTTAGGCTTAGGGATCCCATGGCCTGGGGCGCCCCAGCCCTTACGCTTTGGGAGCCCCAGGCTTGGTGCACCCCAGCTATTAGGCTTTGGTAGCCCCAGGCCTGGTGCGCCCCAGCCCTTAGGCGTAGGGAGCCCCAGGCCTGGTGCGCCCCCAGCCCTTAGGCTTAGGGAGCCCCAGGCCTGGGGCGCTCCAGTCCTTAGGCTTAGGGAGGCCCAGGCCTGGGGCGCCCCACCCTTAGGCATTGGAAGCGCCAGGCCTGGGGCGCCCCAGTTCTTAGGCTTAGGGAATCCAAGGGCTGCGAAGCCCCAGCCCTTAGGCTTTGGGAGCCCCAGGCCTGGTGCGCTCCAGCCCTTAGGCTTAAGGAGGCCCAGGCCTGGGGCCCCTACTCTTAGGCTTTGGGAGCCCCAGGCCTGGGGCGCCCCAGCTATTAGGCATTGGTAGCCCCAGGCCTGGGGCGCCCCAGCCCTTAAGCTTAGGGTGCCCCAGGCCTGGGGGGACCAAGTCTTCGGCTTAGGGAACCCCAGGCCTGAGGCGTCACAGCCTTAGGCTTAGGGAGCCCCAGGTCTGGGATGACCCAGCCCTTCGGCATAGGGCGGGCCAGGCCTAGGGCGCCCCAGCCCTTAGGCTTTGGGAGCCTCAGACCTGGGGAGCCCCAGCTCTTAGGCTTAGGGAGCCCCTGGCCTAGGGCGCCCCAGCCCTTAGGTTTCGGAGCCCCAGGCCAGGGGCGCTCCAGCCCTTAGGCTTAAGGAGGCCCAGGCTTGGGGCTCCCATACACTTTGGCTTTGGGAGCCCCAGGCCTGGGGCGCCCCAGCCCTTAGGCTTAGGGAGCCTATGGCCTGGGGGGCCCCTGCCCTTAGGCTTAGGGAGCCCATGGCCTGGGGCGCCCCAGCCCTTAGACTTTGGGAGCCCCAGGCTTGGTGTGCCACAGCTATTAGGCATTGGTAGCCCCAGGCATGGGGCGCCCCAGCCCTTAGGCGTAGGGATTCCCAGGCCTGGGAGGATCCAACACTTAGGCTTATGGAGCCCCAGGTCTAGGGCGCCTGAGCCCTTAGGCTTTGGGAGCCCTATCCCTTAGGCTTAGGGAGCCCATGGTCTGGGGCGACCCAGCCCATAGGCTTTGGTAGCCCCAGCCCTTGGAGGACACAGCCCTTAGGCTTAGGGAGCCCCAGCCCTGGGAGGACCCAGCCCTTAGGCTTGGGGAGCTGTAGGCCTGGGGCGCCCCAGCCCTTAGGCTTTGGGAGCCCCAGGCCTGGGGGACCCAGCCCTTAGGCTTAGGGGGCCCATGGCCTGGGACGCCCCACCCCTTCGGTATAGGGTGCTCCAGGCCTAGGGCGCCACAATCCTTAGGCTATGGGTCCCCAGGCCTGGGGCGCCCCAGCCCTTGGGCTTAGGGAGCCCCAGGCCTGGGGCGCCCCAGCCCTTAGGTTTTAGGATCCCCAGACCTGGGGCGCTCCATCCCTTAGGCTTAAGGAAGCCCAGGCCTTGGGCGCCCCCACCCTTAGGCTTTGGGAGCCCCAGGCCTGGGGCACGCCAGCCCTTAGGCTTTGGGAGCCCCAGACATGGGGGGAGCCAGCCCTTCGGCTTAGGGAGCCCCAGGCCTGGGGCGACCCAGCCCTTAGGCTTAGGGAGCCCCAGGCCTGGGGCGCCCCAGCCCTTAGGCTTAGGGTGCCCATGACCTGGGACACCCCACCACTTCGGTTTAGGGCGCGCCAGGCCTACGCGCCACAGCCCATAGGCTTTGGGGGCCCCAGGCCTGGGTCACTCCAGCCCTTAGGCTTAGGGAGGCCAAGGCTTGCGACCCCCCAGCCCGTAGGATCTGGGAGCCCCAGACCTGCTGCGCCACAGCCCTTAGGCTTTTGGCGCCCCAGGCCTAGGGGGTCACAGCGCTTTGGCTTAGGGAGCCCCAGGTCTGGGGCGCCCCAGCCCTTCAGCTTTGGGAGCCCCAGGCCTGGGGTGCCCCAGCCCTTAGAATTTGGGAGCCCCAGGCCTGGGGCGCCCCACCCTTAGGCTTTGGGAGCCCCAGGCCTGGGGCGCCCCAGTTCTTAGGCTTAGGGAGTCCAAGGGCTGTGAAGCCCCAGCCCTTAGGCTTTGGGAGCCCCAGGCCTGGGGCGCCCCAGCCCTTAGGCTTTGGTAGCCCCAGGCCTGAAAAACCCCAGCCCTTAGGCTTAGGGAGCCCCAGACCTGCGGCACCACAGACCTTAGGCTTTTGGCGCCCCAGCCCTAGGGGGTCACAGCGCTTTGGGTTAGGGAGCCCCAGGTCTGGGGCGCCCCAGCCCTTCGGCTTTGGGAGCCCCAGGCCGGGGTGCCCCAGGCCTTAGAATTTGGTAGCCCTAGGCCTGGGGGAACCCCAGCCCTTAGAATTTGGGAGCCCCAGGCCTGGGGCACACCAGCCCTTAGCTTTAGGAATCCCTAGCCTGGAGCGCCCCAGCACTTAGGCTTTGTGAGCCCCAGACCGGGGTGCCCCAGCCCTTAGAATTTGGTAGCCCCAGGCCTGGGGCGCCCCAGCCCTAAGGCTTAGGTAGTCCCAGGCCTGGGGCACCCCAGCGCTTAGGCTTTTGAAGCCCCAGGCCTAGGGCGCCCAAGCCCTTAAGCTTTGGGAGCCCCAGGCCTGGGGCGCCGCAGCCCTTAGGTTTTGGGAGCCACAGGGCTGGGGCGCCCCAGCCCTTAGGCTTTGGGAGCCCCAGGCTGGGGCGATCCAGCCTTTAGGCTTAGGGAGGCCCAGGCCTGGGGCGCGCCAAACCTTAGGCTTTGGGAGCCCCAGGCTTGGGACGCCCCAGCCCTTAGGCTTAGGGAGCTCAAGGGCTGCGAAGCCCCAGACCTTAGGCTTAGGGAGCCCATGGCCTGGGGCGCCCCAGCTCTTACGCTTAGGGTGCCCCAGGCCTGGGGGGACCCAGTCTTCGTTTTAGGGAGCCCCAGGCCTGGGGAATCCCAGCCCTTAGGCTTAGGGAGCCCCAGGCCTGGGATGCCCCACCCTTCGGCTTAGGGCGCGCCAGGCCTTGGGCGCCCCAGCCCTTAGGCTTTGGGAGCCCCAGACCTGGGGCGCCCCAGCCCATAGGCTTAGGGAGCCCCAGGCCTGGGACGCCCCAGCCCTTAGGCTTTGGGATCCCCCGGCCTAGGGCGCTCGAGCCCTTAGGCTTAAGGAGGCCCAGGCCTGGGGCGCCCCTAATCTTAGGCTTTGGGAGCCCCAGGCCTGGGGCACGCCAGCCCTTAGGCTTTGGGAGCCCCAGACATGGGGGGAGCCAGCCCTTCGGCTTAGGGAGCCCCAGGCCTGGGGCGACCCAGCCTTAGGCTTAGGGAGCCCCAGGCCTGGGGCGCCCCAGCCCTTAGGCTTAGGGTGCCCATGACCTGGGACGCCCCACCACTTCGGTTTAGGGCGCTCCAGGCCTACGCGCCACAGCCCTTAGGCTTTGGGGGCGCCAGGCCTGGGTCACTCCAGCCGTAGGCTTAGGGAGCCCAAGGCTTGCGACGCCCCAGCCCGTAGGATCTGGGAGCCCCAGACCTGCTGCGCCACAGCCCTTAGGCTTTTGGCGCCCCAGGCCTAGGGGGTCACAGCGCTTTGGCTTAGGGAGCCCCAGGTCTGGGGCGCCCCAGCCCTTCAGCTTTGGGAGCCCCAGGCCTGGGTGCCCCAGCCTTTAGAATTTGGGAGCCCCAGGCCTGGGGCGCTCCAGCCCTTCGGCTTAGGGAGGCCCAGGCCTGGGGCGCCCCACCCTTAGGCTTTGGGAGCCCCAGGCCTGGGGCGCCCCAGTTCTTAGGCTTAGGGAGTCCAAGGGCTGTGAAGCCCCAGCCCTTAGGCTTTGGGAGCCCCAGGCCTGGGGCGTCCCAGCCCTTAGGCTTTGGTAGCCCCAGGCCTGGGGCGCTCCAGCCCTTAGGCTTAAGGAAGCCCAGGCCTGGGGCCCCTACTCTTAGCCTTTGGGAGCCCCAGGCCTGGGGTGCCACAGCTATTAGGCATTGGTAGCCCCCGGCCTGGGGCGCCCCAGCCCTTAGGCTTAGGTTTCCCCAGCCCTGGTGGGACCCAGTCTTTGGCTTAGGGAGCCCCAGGCCTGGGATGCCCCAGCCCTTCGGCTTAGGGCGCGCCAGGCATAGGGCGCCCCAGCCCTTAGGCTTTGGGAGCCCCAGACTTGGGGCCCCCCAGCCCTTAGGCTTAGGTAGCCCCAGGCCTGGGGCGATCCAGCCTTCAGGCTTAGGGAGGCCCAGCCTGGGGCGCGCCAAACCTTAGGCTTTGGGAGCCCCCGGCCTGGGGCGCCCCAGCCCTTAGGCTTAGGTTTCCCCAGCCCTCGTGGGACCCAGTCTTCGGCTTAGGGAGCCCCAGGCCTGGGATGCCCCAGCCCTTCGGCTTAGGGCGCGCCAGGCATAGGGCGCCCCAGCCCTTAGGCTTTGGGAGCCCCAGACCTGGGGCCCCCCAGCCCTTAGGCTTAGGTAGCCCCAGGCCTGGGGCGATCCAGCCTTCAGGCTTAGGGAGGCCCAGCCTGGGGCGCGCCAAACCTTAGGCTTTGGGAGCCCCAGGCCTGGGACGCCCCAGCCCTTAGGCTTAGGGAGCTCAAGGGCTGCGAAGCCCCAGCCCTTAGGCTTTGGGAGCACCAGGCTTGGTGCGCCCCAACTATTAGGCATTGGTCGCTCCAGGCCTGGGGCGCCCCAGCCCTTACGCTTAGGGTGTCCATGACCTGGGACGCCCCACCCCTTCGGTTTAGGGCGCGCCAGGCCTACGCGCCACAGCCCTTAGGCTTTGGGGGCCCCAGGCCTGGGTCACTCCAGCCCTTAGGCTTAGGGAGTCCAAGGCTTGCGACGCCCCAGCCCTTAGGATCTGGGAGCCCCAGACCTGCGGCGCCACAGCCCTTAGGCTTTGGGAGCCCCCGGCCGGGGTGCCCCAGCCCTTAGAATTTGGGTGCCCTAGGCCTGGGGCGCCCCAGCCCTTAGAATTTGGGAGCCCCAGGCCTGGGGCACACCAGCCCTTAGGATTAGGGATCCCTGGCCTGGGGCGCCCCAGCACTTAGGCTTTGGGAGCCCCAGGCCAGGGTGCCCCAGCCCTTAGAATTTGGGAGCCCCAGGCCTGGGGCGATCCAGCCTTTAGGCTTAGGGAGGCCCAGGCTTGGGGCGCGCCAAACCTTAGGCTTTGGGAGCCCCAGGCCTGGGACGCCCCAGTCCTTAGGCTTAGGGAGCTCAAGGGCTGCAAAGCCCCAGCCCTTAGGCTTTGGGAGCACCAGGCTTGGTGCGCCCCAACTATTAGGCATTGGTCGCTCCAGGCCTGGGGCGCCCCAGCCCTTACGCTTAGGGTGCCCCAGGCCTGGGGGGAACCAGTCTTCGGTTTAGGGAGCCCCAGGCCTGGGGCGTCCCAGCCCTTAGGCTTAGGGAGCCCCAGGCCTTGGATGCCCCACCCTTCGGCTTAGGGTGCGCCAGGCCTAGTGCGCCCCAGCCCTTAGGCTTTGGGAGCCCCAGACCTGGGGCGCCACAGCACATAGGCTTAGGGAGCCCCAGGCCTGGGGCGCCCCAGCCCTTAGGCTTTGGGATCACCCGGCCTGGGGCGCTCCAGCCCTTAGGCTTAAGGAGGCCCAGGCATGGGGTGCCCCTACTCTTAGGCTTTGGGAGCCCCAGGCCTGGGGCGCCTCAGCCTTTAGGCTTAGGGAGCCCATGGCCTGGGGCGCCCAAGGCCTTAGGCTTAGGGAGCCCATGGCCTGGGGCGCCCCAGCCCTTACGCTTTGGGAGCCCCAGGCTTGGTGCGCCCCAGCTATTAGGCTTTGGTAGCCCCAGGCCTGGTGCGCCCCAGCCCTTAGGCGTAGGGAGCCCCAGGCCTGGTGCGCCCCAGCCCTTAGGCTTAGGGAGCCCCAGGCCTGGGGCGCTCCAGCCCATAGGCTTAGGGAGGCCCAGGCCTGGGGCGCCCCACCCTTAGGCTTTGGAAGCGCCAGGCCTGGGGCGCCCCAGTTCTTAGGCTTAGGGAATCCAAGGGCTGCGAAGCCCCAGCCCTTAGGCTTTGGGAGCCCCAGGCCTGGTGCGCTCCAGCCCTTAGGCTTAAGGAGGCCCAGGCCTGGGGCCCCTACTCTTAGGCTTTGGGAGCCCCAGGCCTGGGGCGCCCCAGCTATTAGGCATTGGTAGCCCCAGGCCTGGGGCGCCCCAGCCTTTAAGCTTAGGGTGCCCCAGGCCTGGGGGGACCAAGTCTTCGGCTTAGGGAACCCCAGGCCTGAGGCGTCACAGCCTTAGGCTTAGGGAGCCCCAGGTCTTGGATGACCCAGCCCTTCGGCATAGGGCGCGCCAGGCCTAGGGCGCCCCAGCCCTTAGGCTTTGGGAGCCTCAGACCTGGGGAGCCCCAGCTCTTAGGCTTAGGGAGCCCCTGGCCTGGGGCGCCCCAGCCCTTAGGTTTCGGAGCCCCAGGCCTGGGGCGCTCCAGCCCTTAGGCTTAAGGAGGCCCAGGCTTGGGGCTCCCCTACACTTAGGCTTTGGGAGCCCCAGGCCTGGGGCGCCCCAGCCCTTAGGCTTAGGGAGCCTATGGCCTGGGGCGCCCCTGCCCTTAGGCTTAGGGAGCCCATGGCCTGGGGCGCCCCAGCCCTTACTCTTTGGGAGCCCCAGGCTTGGTGTGCCACAGCTATTAGGCATTGGTAGCCCCAGGCCTGGGGCGCCCCAGCCCTTAGGCGTAGGGATTCCCAGGCCTGGGAGGACCCAACACTTAGGCTTATGGAGCCCCAGGCCTAGGGCGCCCGAGCCCTTAGGCTTTGGGAGCCCTAGCCCTTAGGCTTAGGGAGCCCATGGTCTGGGGCGACCCAGCCCATAGGCTTTGGTAGCCCGAGCCCTTGGAGGACCCAGCCCTTAGGCTTAGGGAGCCCCAGCCCTGGGAGGACCCAGCCCTTAGTCTTGGGGAGCCGTAGGCCTGGGGCGCCCCAGCCCTTAGGCTTTGGGAGCCCCAGGCCTGGGGGACCCAGCCCTTAGGCTTAGGGGGCCCATGGCCTGGGACGCCCCACCCCTTCGGTATAGGGTGCTCCAGGCCTAGGGCGCCACAATCCTTAGGCTATGGGTCCCCAGGCCTGGGGCGCCCCAGCCCTTGGGCTTAGGGAGCCCCAGGCCTGGGGCGCCCCAGCCCTTAGGTTTTAGGATCCCCAGACCTGGGGCGCTCCATCCCTTAGGCTTAAGGAGGCCCAGGCCTTGGGCGCCCCCACCCTTAGGCTTTGGGAGCCCCAAGCCTGGGGCACGCCAGCCCTTAGGCTTTGGGAGCCCCAGACATGGGGGGAGCCAGCCCTTCGGCTTAGGGAGCCCCAGGCCTGGGGCGACCCAGCCCTTAGGCTTAGGGAGGCCCAGGCCTGGGGCGCCCCACCCTTAGGCTTTGGAAGCGCCAGGCCTGGGGCGCCCCAGTTCTTAGGCTTAGGGAATCCAAGGGCTGCGAAGCCCCAGCCCTTAGGCTTTGGGAGCCCCAGGCCTGGTGCGCTCCAGCCCTTAGGCTTAAGGAGGCCCAGGCCTGGGGCCCCTACTCTTAGGCTTTGGGAGCCCCAGGCCTGGGGCGCCCCAGCTATTTGGCATTGGTAGCCCCAGGCCTGGGGCGCCCCAGCCCTTAAGCTTAGGGTGCCCCAGGCCTGGGGGGACCAAGTCTTCGGCTTAGGGAACCCCAGGCCTGAGGCGTCACAGCCTTAGGCTTAGGGAGCCCCAGGTCTGGGATGACCCAGCCCTTAGGCTTTGGGAGCCCCAGACATGGGGGGAGCCAGCCCTTCGGCTTAGGGAGCCCCAGGCCTGGGGCGACCCAGCCCTTAGGCTTAGGGAGCCCCAGGCCTGGGGCGCCCCAGCCCTTAGGGTTAGGGTGCCCATGACCTGGGACGCCCCACCACTTCGGTTTAGGGCGCGCCAGGCCTACGCGCCACAGCCCATAGGCTTTGGGGCCATCAGGCCTGGGTCACTCCAGCCCTTAGGCTTAGGGAGGCCAAGGCTTGCGACGCCCCAGCCCGTAGGATCTGGGAGCCCCAGACCTGCTGCGCCACAGCCCTTAGGCTTTTGGCGCCCCAGGCCTAGGGGGTCACAGCGCTTTGGCTTAGGGAGCCCCAGGTCTGGGACGCCCCAGCCCTTCAGCTTTGGGAGCCCCAGGCCGGGGTGCCCCAGCCCTTAGAATTTGGGAGCCCCAGGCCTGGGGCGCTCAAGCCCTTCGGCTTAGGGAGGCCCAGGCCTGGGGCACCCCACCCTTAGGCTTTGGGAGCCCCAGGCCTGGGGCACCCCAGTTCTTAGGCTTAGGGAGTCCAAGGGCTGTGAAGCCCCAGCCCTTAGGCTTTGGGAGCCCCAGGCCTGGGGCGCCCCAGCCCTTAGGCTTTGGTAGCCCCCGCCTGGGGCGCTCCAGCCCTTAGGCTTAAGGAGGCCCAGGCCTGGGGCCCCTACTCTTTGCCTTTGGGAGCCCCAGGCCTGGGGCGCCACAGCTATTAGGCATTGGTAGCCCCCGGCCTGGGGCGCCCCAGCCCTTAGGCTTAGGTTTCCCCAGCCCTGGTGGGACCCAGAGTTCGGCTTAGGGAGCCCCAGGCCTGGGATGCCCCAGCCCTTCGGCTTAGGGCGCGCCAGGCATAGGGCGCCCCAGCCCTTAGGCTTTGGGAGCCCCAAACCTGGGGCCCCCCAGCCCTTAGGCTTAGGTAACCCCTGGCCTGGGGCGCCCCAGCCCTTAGGCTTAGGGAGCTCCAGGCCTGGGAGGACCCAGCCCTTAGGCTTAGGGAGCCCCAGTCCTGGGGCTCCCCAGCCCTTAGGCTTTGGGATCCCCAGGCCTGGGGGGACCCAGCCCTTCGGCTTAGGGAGCCCCAGGCCTTGGGGGTCCCAGCCCTTAGGCTAAGGGAGCCCCAGGCCTGGGCGCCCCATCCCTTAGGCTTAGGGTGTCCATGACCTGGGACGCCCCACCCCTTCGGTTTAGGGCGCGCCAGGCTTACACGCCACAGCCCTTAGCCTTTGGGGGCCCCAGGCCTGGGTCACTCCAGCCCTTAGGCTTAGGGAGGCCAAGGCTGCGACGCCCCAGCCCTTAGGATCTGGGAGCCCCAGGCCTGAAAAGCCCCAGCCCTTAGGCTTAGGGAGCCCCAGACCTGCGGCGCCACAGACCTTAGGCTTTGGGAGTCCCAGGCCGGGGTGCCCCAGCCCTTAGAATTTGGGGGCCCTAGGCCTGGGGCGCCCCAGCCCTTAGAATTTGGGATCCCCAGGCCTGGGGCACACCAGCCCTTAGGTTTAGGGATCCCTGGCCTGGGGCGCCCCAGCACATAGGCTTTGGGAGCCCCAGGCCTGGGTGCCCCAGCCCTTAGGCTTAGGTAGTCCCAGGCCTGGGGCTCCGCAGCCCTTAGGTTTTGGGAGCCACAGTGCTGGGGCGCCCCAGCCCTTAGGCTTTGGGAGCCCCAGGCCTGCGAAGCCCCAGCCCTTAGGCTTTGGGAGCACCAGGCTTGGTGCGCCCTAACTATTAGGCATTGGTCGCTCCAGGCCTGGGGCGCCCCAGCTCTTACGCTTAGGGTGTCCATGACCTGGGACGCCCCACCCCTTCGGTTTAGGGCGCGCCAGGCCTACGCCCCACAGCCCTTCGGCTTTGGGGGACCCAGGCCTGGGTCACTCCAGCCCTTAGGCTTAGGGAGCCCAGGGCTTGCGACGCCCCAGCCCTTAGGATCTGGGAGCCCCAGGCCTGAAAAGCCCCAGCCCTTAGGCTTAGGGAGCCCCAGACCTGCGGCGCCACAGCCCTTAGGCTTTGGGAGCCCCCGGCCGGGGTGCCCCAGCCCTTAGAATTTGGGTGCCCTAGGCCTGGGGCGCCCCAGCCCTTAGAATTTGGGAGCCCCAGGCCTGGGGCACACCAGCCCTTAGGATTAGGGATCCCTGGCCTGGGGCGCCCCAGCACTTAGGCTTTGGGAGCCCCAGGCCGGGGTGCCCCAGCCCTTAGAATTTGGGAGCCCCAGGCCTGGGGCGCCCCAGCCCTTAGGCTTAGGTAGTCCCAGGCCTGGGGCGCCCCAGCGATTAGGCTTTTGGAGCCCCAGGCCTAGGGCGCCCAAGCTCTTAAGCTTTGGGAGCCCCAGGCCTGGGGCGCCGCAGCCCTTAGGTTTTGGGAGCCACAGTGCTGAGGCGCCCCAGCCCTTAGGCTTTGGGAGCCCCAGGCCTGGGGCGATCCAGCCTTTAGGCTTAGGGAGGCCAAGGCCTGGGGCGCGCCAAACCTTAGGCTTTGGGAGCCCCAGGCCTGGGACGCCCCAGCCCTTAGGCTTAGGGAGCTCAAGGGCTGCGAAGGCCAGCCCTTAGGCTTTGGGAGCACCAGGCTTGGTGCGCCCCAACTATTAGGCATTGGTCGCTCCAGGCCTGGGGCGCCCCAGCCCTTACGGTTAGGGTGCCCCAGGCCTGGGGGGGACCCAGTCTTCGGTTTAGGGAGCCCCAGGCCTGGGGCGTCCCAGCCCTTAGGCTTAGGGAGCCCCAGGCCTGGGATGCCCCACCCTTCGGCTTAGGGCGCGCCAGGCCTAGTGCGCCCCAGCCCTTAGGCTTTGGGAGCCCCAGACCTGGGGCGCCACAGCCCATAGGCTTAGGGAGCCCCAGGCCTGGGGCGCCCCAGCCCTTAGGCTTTGGGATCCCCCGGCCTGGGGCGCTCCAGCCCTTAGGCTTAAGGAGGCCCAGGCCTGGGGTGCCCCTACTCTTAGGCTTTGGGAGCCCCAGGCCTGGGGCGCCTCAGCCTTTAGGCTTAGGGAGCCCATGGCCTGGCGCGCCCCAGCCCTTAGGCTTAGGGAGCCCATGGCCTGGGGCGCCCCAGCCCTTACGCTTTGGGAGCCCCAGGCTTGGTGCGCCCCAGCTATTAGGCTTTGGTAGTCCCAGGCCTGGGGCGCCCCAGCCCTTAGGCGTAGGGAGCCCCAGGCCTGGTGCGCCCCAGCCCTTAGGCTTAGGGAGCCCCAGGCCTGGGGCGCCCCACCCTTAGGATTTGGGAGCGCAGGGCCTGGGGCGCCCCAGTTCTTAGGCTTAGGGAATCCAAGGGCGGCGAAGCCCCAGCCCTTAGGATTTGGGAGCCCCAGGCCTGGGGCGCCTCAGCCCTTAGGCTTTGGTAGCCCCATGCCTGGTACGGTCCAGCCCTTAGGCTTAAGGAGGCCCAGGCCTGGGGCCCCTACTCTTAGGCTTTGGGAGCCCCAGGCCTGGGGCGCCCCAGCTATTAGGCATTGGTAGCCCCAGGCCTGTGGCGCCCCAGCCCTTAAGCTTAGGGTGCCCCAGGCCTGGGGGGACCAAGTCTTCGGCTTAGGGAACCCCAGGCCTGAGGCGTCACAGTCTTAGGCTTAGGGAGCCCCAGGTCTGGGATGCCCCAGCCCTTCGGCTTAGGGCGCACCAGGCCTAGGGCGCCCCAACCCTTAGGCTTAGGGAGCCCCAGGCCTGGGGCGCTCCAGCCCTTAGGCTTAGGGAGGCCCAGGCCTGGGGCGCCCCACCCTTAGGCTTTGGGAGCCCCAGGCCTGGGTCGCCCCAGTTCTAAGGCTTAGGGAATCCAAGGGCTGGGAAGCCCCAGCCCTTAGGCTTTGGGCGCACCAGGCCTAGGGGGTCACAGCGCGTCGTGTTAGGGAGCCACAGGTCCCGGGCGCACCAGCCCTTAGGTTTAGGGATCCCTGGCCTGGTGCGCCCCAGCCCTTAGGCTTTGGGAGCCCCAAGCCGGGGCGTCCCAGCCCTTAGATTTTGGGAGCCCCAGGCCTGGGGCGCCCAAGCCCTTAGGCTTAGGTAGTCCCAGGCCTGGGGCGCCCCAGCCCTTAGGCTTTTGGAGCCCCAGGCCAAGGGCACCAAAGCCCTTAAGCTTTGGGAGCCACAGGCCTGGGGTGCCCCAGCCCTTCGGCTTAGTTCGCGCCAGGCCTAGGGCGCCCCAGCACTTAGGCTTTGGGAGCTCCAGTCCTGGGGCGCCCCATCCCTTATGCTTTGGGAGCCCCTCGCCTGGGGCGCGAATGCCCTTAGGCTTTGGGAGCTCCAGGCCTGTGGCGCACCAGTCCTTAACATTTGGAGGCCCAGGCCTGAGGCGTCCCAGCCCATAGGCTTTGGGAGCCCCAGGCCTGGGGCGCCCCAGCTCTTAGGCATTGTGAGCCCCAGGCCTGAGGCGCCCCAGCGCTTGGGCTTTGGGAGCCCCAGGCCTGGGCCACGCCAGCCCTTAGGATTTGGGAGCCCCAGGACTTAGGCTGCCCAGCCCTTAAGCTTTGGGAGCCACAGGCCTGGGGCGCCCCAGCCCTTAGGCTTTGGGAGCGGAAGGCCTGGGGCGCCCCAGCCCTTAGGCTTTGGGTGCCCCAGGCCTGGGGAGCCCCAGCCCTTAGGCTTTGGGAGCGGAAGGCCTGGGGCGACCCAGCCCTTAGGCTTACGGAGCCCCAGGCCTGGGACGCCCCTGCTCTTCGGCTTAGGGCGTGCCAGGCCTAGGGCGCCCCAGCCCTTAGGCTTAGGGAGCCCAAGGACTGCGATGCCCCAGCCCTTTGGCTTAGGTAGCCCTAGCCCTGGGGCACCCAGCACTTAGGCTATGGGAGCCCCAGTCTTAGGGTGCCCCAGGCCTTAGGCTTTGGGAGGCCCAGGTCTGCGGCGCCCCAGCCCTTAGGCTTTGGGAGCCCCAGGCCTGGGGCGCCTCAGCCTTTAGGCTTAGGGAGCCCATGGCCTGGGGCGCCCCAGCCCTTAGGCTTAGGGAGCTCCAGGCCTGGGAGGACCCAGCCCTTAGGCTTAGGGAGCCCCAGTCCTGGGGCTCCCCAGCCCTTAGGCTTTGGGATCCCCAGGCCTGGGGGGACCCAGCCCTTCGGCTTAGGGAGCCCCAGGCCTTGGGGGTCCCAGCCCTTAGGCTAAGGGAGCCCCAGGCCTGGGCGCCCCATCCCTTAGGCTTAGGGTGTCCATGACCTGGGACGCCCCACCCCTTCGGTTTAGGGCGCGCCAGGCTTACACGCCACAGCCCTTAGCCTTTGGGGGCCCCAGGCCTGGGTCACTCCAGCCCTTAGGCTTAGGGAGGCCAAGGCTGCGACGCCCCAGCCCTTAGGATCTGGGAGCCCCAGGCCTGAAAAGCCCCAGCCCTTAGGCTTAGGGAGCCCCAGACCTGCGGCGCCACAGACCTTAGGCTTTGGGAGTCCCAGGCCGGGGTGCCCCAGCCCTTAGAATTTGGGGGCCCTAGGCCTGGGGCGCCCCAGCCCTTAGAATTTGGGATCCCCAGGCCTGGGGCACACCAGCCCTTAGGTTTAGGGATCCCTGGCCTGGGGCGCCCCAGCACATAGGCTTTGGGAGCCCCAGGCCTGGGTGCCCCAGCCCTTAGGCTTAGGTAGTCCCAGGCCTGGGGCTCCGCAGCCCTTAGGTTTTGGGAGCCACAGTGCTGGGGCGCCCCAGCCCTTAGGCTTTGGGAGCCCCAGGCCTGCGAAGCCCCAGCCCTTAGGCTTTGGGAGCACCAGGCTTGGTGCGCCCTAACTATTAGGCATTGGTCGCTCCAGGCCTGGGGCGCCCCAGCTCTTACGCTTAGGGTGTCCATGACCTGGGACGCCCCACCCCTTCGGTTTAGGGCGCGCCAGGCCTACGCCCCACAGCCCTTCGGCTTTGGGGGACCCAGGCCTGGGTCACTCCAGCCCTTAGGCTTAGGGAGCCCAGGGCTTGCGACGCCCCAGCCCTTAGGATCTGGGAGCCCCAGGCCTGAAAAGCCCCAGCCCTTAGGCTTAGGGAGCCCCAGACCTGCGGCGCCACAGCCCTTAGGCTTTGGGAGCCCCCGGCCGGGGTGCCCCAGCCCTTAGAATTTGGGTGCCCTAGGCCTGGGGCGCCCCAGCCCTTAGAATTTGGGAGCCCCAGGCCTGGGGCACACCAGCCCTTAGGATTAGGGATCCCTGGCCTGGGGCGCCCCAGCACTTAGGCTTTGGGAGCCCCAGGCCGGGGTGCCCCAGCCCTTAGAATTTGGGAGCCCCAGGCCTGGGGCGCCCCAGCCCTTAGGCTTAGGTAGTCCCAGGCCTGGGGCGCCCCAGCGATTAGGCTTTTGGAGCCCCAGGCCTAGGGCGCCCAAGCTCTTAAGCTTTGGGAGCCCCAGGCCTGGGGCGCCGCAGCCCTTAGGTTTTGGGAGCCACAGTGCTGAGGCGCCCCAGCCCTTAGGCTTTGGGAGCCCCAGGCCTGGGGCGATCCAGCCTTTAGGCTTAGGGAGGCCAAGGCCTGGGGCGCGCCAAACCTTAGGCTTTGGGAGCCCCAGGCCTGGGACGCCCCAGCCCTTAGGCTTAGGGAGCTCAAGGGCTGCGAAGGCCAGCCCTTAGGCTTTGGGAGCACCAGGCTTGGTGCGCCCCAACTATTAGGCATTGGTCGCTCCAGGCCTGGGGCGCCCCAGCCCTTACGGTTAGGGTGCCCCAGGCCTGGGGGGGACCCAGTCTTCGGTTTAGGGAGCCCCAGGCCTGGGGCGTCCCAGCCCTTAGGCTTAGGGAGCCCCAGGCCTGGGATGCCCCACCCTTCGGCTTAGGGCGCGCCAGGCCTAGTGCGCCCCAGCCCTTAGGCTTTGGGAGCCCCAGACCTGGGGCGCCACAGCCCATAGGCTTAGGGAGCCCCAGGCCTGGGGCGCCCCAGCCCTTAGGCTTTGGGATCCCCCGGCCTGGGGCGCTCCAGCCCTTAGGCTTAAGGAGGCCCAGGCCTGGGGTGCCCCTACTCTTAGGCTTTGGGAGCCCCAGGCCTGGGGCGCCTCAGCCTTTAGGCTTAGGGAGCCCATGGCCTGGCGCGCCCCAGCCCTTAGGCTTAGGGAGCCCATGGCCTGGGGCGCCCCAGCCCTTACGCTTTGGGAGCCCCAGGCTTGGTGCGCCCCAGCTATTAGGCTTTGGTAGTCCCAGGCCTGGGGCGCCCCAGCCCTTAGGCGTAGGGAGCCCCAGGCCTGGTGCGCCCCAGCCCTTAGGCTTAGGGAGCCCCAGGCCTGGGGCGCCCCACCCTTAGGATTTGGGAGCGCAGGGCCTGGGGCGCCCCAGTTCTTAGGCTTAGGGAATCCAAGGGCGGCGAAGCCCCAGCCCTTAGGATTTGGGAGCCCCAGGCCTGGGGCGCCTCAGCCCTTAGGCTTTGGTAGCCCCATGCCTGGTACGGTCCAGCCCTTAGGCTTAAGGAGGCCCAGGCCTGGGGCCCCTACTCTTAGGCTTTGGGAGCCCCAGGCCTGGGGCGCCCCAGCTATTAGGCATTGGTAGCCCCAGGCCTGTGGCGCCCCAGCCCTTAAGCTTAGGGTGCCCCAGGCCTGGGGGGACCAAGTCTTCGGCTTAGGGAACCCCAGGCCTGAGGCGTCACAGTCTTAGGCTTAGGGAGCCCCAGGTCTGGGATGCCCCAGCCCTTCGGCTTAGGGCGCACCAGGCCTAGGGCGCCCCAACCCTTAGGCTTAGGGAGCCCCAGGCCTGGGGCGCTCCAGCCCTTAGGCTTAGGGAGGCCCAGGCCTGGGGCGCCCCACCCTTAGGCTTTGGGAGCCCCAGGCCTGGGTCGCCCCAGTTCTAAGGCTTAGGGAATCCAAGGGCTGGGAAGCCCCAGCCCTTAGGCTTTGGGCGCACCAGGCCTAGGGGGTCACAGCGCGTCGTGTTAGGGAGCCACAGGTCCCGGGCGCACCAGCCCTTAGGTTTAGGGATCCCTGGCCTGGTGCGCCCCAGCCCTTAGGCTTTGGGAGCCCCAAGCCGGGGCGTCCCAGCCCTTAGATTTTGGGAGCCCCAGGCCTGGGGCGCCCAAGCCCTTAGGCTTAGGTAGTCCCAGGCCTGGGGCGCCCCAGCCCTTAGGCTTTTGGAGCCCCAGGCCAAGGGCACCAAAGCCCTTAAGCTTTGGGAGCCACAGGCCTGGGGTGCCCCAGCCCTTCGGCTTAGTTCGCGCCAGGCCTAGGGCGCCCCAGCACTTAGGCTTTGGGAGCTCCAGTCCTGGGGCGCCCCATCCCTTATGCTTTGGGAGCCCCTCGCCTGGGGCGCGAATGCCCTTAGGCTTTGGGAGCTCCAGGCCTGTGGCGCACCAGTCCTTAACATTTGGAGGCCCAGGCCTGAGGCGTCCCAGCCCATAGGCTTTGGGAGCCCCAGGCCTGGGGCGCCCCAGCTCTTAGGCATTGTGAGCCCCAGGCCTGAGGCGCCCCAGCGCTTGGGCTTTGGGAGCCCCAGGCCTGGGCCACGCCAGCCCTTAGGATTTGGGAGCCCCAGGACTTAGGCTGCCCAGCCCTTAAGCTTTGGGAGCCACAGGCCTGGGGCGCCCCAGCCCTTAGGCTTTGGGAGCGGAAGGCCTGGGGCGCCCCAGCCCTTAGGCTTTGGGTGCCCCAGGCCTGGGGAGCCCCAGCCCTTAGGCTTTGGGAGCGGAAGGCCTGGGGCGACCCAGCCCTTAGGCTTACGGAGCCCCAGGCCTGGGACGCCCCTGCTCTTCGGCTTAGGGCGTGCCAGGCCTAGGGCGCCCCAGCCCTTAGGCTTAGGGAGCCCAAGGACTGCGATGCCCCAGCCCTTTGGCTTAGGTAGCCCTAGCCCTGGGGCACCCAGCACTTAGGCTATGGGAGCCCCAGTCTTAGGGTGCCCCAGGCCTTAGGCTTTGGGAGGCCCAGGTCTGCGGCGCCCCAGCCCTTAGGCTTTGGGAGCCCCAGGCCTGGGGCGCCTCAGCCTTTAGGCTTAGGGAGCCCATGGCCTGGGGCGCCCCAGCCCTTAGGCTTAGGGAGCCCATGGCCTGGGGCGCCCCAGCCCTTACGCTTTGGGAGCCCCAGGCTTGGTGCGCCCCAGCTATTAGGCTTTGGTAGCCCCAGGCCTGGGGCGCCCCAGCCCTTAGGCGTAGGGAGCCCCAGGCCTGGTGCGCCCCAGCCCTTAGGCTTAGGGAGCCCCAGGCCTGGGGCGCTCCAGCCCTTAGGCTTAGGGAGGCCCAGGCCTGGGGCGCCCCACCCTTAGGCTTTGGGAGCGCCAGGCCTGGGGCGCCCCAGTTCTTAGGCTTAGGGAATCCAAGGGCTGCGAAGCCCCAGCCCTTAGGCTTTGGGAGCCCCAGGCCTGGGGCGCCCCAGCCCTTAGGCTTTGGTAGCCCCAGGCCTGGTGCGCTCCAGCCCTTAGGCTTAAGGAGGGCCAGGCCTGGGGCCCCTACTCTTAGGCTTTGGGAGCCCCAGGCCTGGGGCGCCCTAGCTATTAGGCATTGGTAGCCCCAGGCCTTGGGCGCCCCAGCCCTTAATCTTAGGGTGCCCCAGGCCTGGGGGGACCAAGTCTTCGGCTTAGGGAACCCCAGGCCTGAGGCGTCACAGCCTTAGGCTTAGGGAGCTCCAGGTCTGGGATGCCCCAGCCCTTCGGCTTAGGGCGCACCAGGCCTAGGGCGCCCCAACCCTTAGGCTTAGGGAGCCCCAGGCCTGGGGCGCTCCAGCCCTTAGGCTTAGGGAGGCCCAGGCCTGGGGCGCCCCACCCTTAGGCTTTGGGAGCCCCAGGCTTGGGTCGCCCCAGTTCTTAGGCTTAGGGAATCCAAGGGTTGGGAAGCCCCAGCCCTTGGGCTTTGGGAGCCCCAGGCCTAGGGCGCCCCAGCACTTAGGCTTTGGTAGCCCCAGGCCTGGGGAGCTCCAGCCCTTAGGCTTAAGGAGGCCCAGGCCTGTGGCCCCTACCCTTAGGTTTGGGAGCACCAGGCCTTGGGGGCCCCAGGTATTAGGCATTGGTAGCCCCAGGCCTTGGGCGCCCCAGCCCTTAGGCTTAGGGTGCCCCAGGCCTGGGGGGACCCAGTCTTCGGCTTAGGGAACCCCAGGCCTGGGCGTCCCAGCCTTAGGCTTAGGGAGCCCCAGGCCTGGGATGCCCCAGCCCTTCGGCTTAGGGCGCGCCAAGCCTAGGGCGCCCCAGCCCTAAGGCTTTGGGAGCCCCAGACCTGGGGAGCCCCAGCTCTTAGGCTTAGGGAGCCCCTGGCCTGGGGCACCCCAGCCCTTAGGTTTGGTAGCCCCAGGCCTGGGGCGCTCCAGCCCTTAGGCTTAAGGAGGCCCAGGCTTGGGGCTCCCCTACTCTTAGTCTTTGGGAGCCCCAGGCCTGGGGCGCCCCAGCCTTTAGGCTTAGGGAGCCTATGGCCTGGGGCGCCCCTGCCCTTAGGCTTAGGGAGCCCATGGCCTGGGGCGCCCCATTCCTTAGACTTTGGGAGCCCCAGGCTTGGTGTGCCCCAGCTATTAGGCTTTGGTAGCCCCAGGCCTGGGGCGCCGCAGCCCTTAGGCGTAGGGATCCCCAGGCCTGGGAGGATCCAGCACTTAGGCTTATGGAGCCCCAGGCCTAGGGCGCCCCAGCCCTTAGGCTTTGGGAGCCCTAGCCCTTAGGCTTCGGGAGCCCATGGTCTGGGGCGCCCCAGCCCTTAGGCTTTGGTAGCCCCAGGCCTGGGGCGCCCCATCCATTAGGCTTTGGTTGCCCCAGCCCTGGGAGGACCCAGCCCTTAGGCTTAGGGAGCCCCAGCCCTGGGAGGACCCAGCCCTTAGGCTTAGGGAGCCGCATACCTGGGGCGCCCCAGCCCTTAGTCTTTGGGAGCCCCAGGCCTGGGGGACCCAACCCTTAGGCTTAGGGGGCCCATGGCCTGGGACGCCCCACCCCTTCGTTTTAGGGCGCTCCAGGCCTAGGGCGCCACAATCCTTAGGCTTTGGGTCCCCAGGCCTGGGGCAGCCCAGCCCTTAGGTTTTGGGAGCCCCAGACCTGGGGCGCTCCAGCCCTTAGGCTTAGGGAGGCCCAGGCTTGGGCGCCCCTACCCTTAGGCTTTGGGAGCCCCACGCCTGGGGCGCCCCAGCCCTTAGGCTTAGGGGGCCCCAGGCCTGGGGCGCCCCACCCCTTAGGGTTTGGGATTCCAGGCCTCAGGCTCTCATGCCCATAGGCTTAAGGAGGCCCAGGCCTGGGGCGCCCCTACTCTTAGGCTTTGGGAGCCCCAGGCCACGGGCGCCCCAGCCCTTAGGATTAGGGAGCCTATGGCCTGGGGCGCCCCAGCCCTTAGGCTTTGGGAGCCCCAGGCTTGGTGCGCCCCAGCTATTATGCTTTGGTAGCCCCAAGCCTGGGGCGCCCCAGCCCTTAGGCTTAGGGAGCCCCAGGCCTGGGAGGACCCAGCCCTTAGGCTTTGGGAGCCCCAGGCCTGGGTCACTCCAGCCCTTAGGCTTAGGGAGCCCCAGGTCTGGGGCGCCCCAGCCCTTAGGCTTAGGGAGCCCAAAAGCTGCGAAGCCCCAGCCCTTAGGCTTTGGGAGCCCCAGGCTTGATGCGCCCCAGCCCTTAGGCTTAGGGAGCTCCAGTCCTTAGGCTTTGGGAGCCACCGGCCTGGGGTGCCCCAGCCCTTATGCTTAGGGAGCCCAAGGGCTGCGAAGCCCCAGCCCTTAGGCTTTGGGTGCCCCAGGCCTAGGGTCCCCAGCCCTTCGGCTTAGGGAGCCCCAGGCCTGGGGTGCCCATGCCCTTAGGTTTAGGGAGCCCATGCCCTGGGGCGCCCCAACCCTTAGGCTTTGGGAGCCCCAGGCTTGGTACGCCCCAGCTATTAGGCTTTGATAGCCCCAGGCCTGGGTCGCCCCAGCACTTTGGCTTAGGGAGCCCCAGGCCTGGGAGGACGCAGCCCTTAGGCTTAGGGAGCCCCAGGCCTGGGGCGCCCCAGCCCTTAGGCTTTGGAGCCCCAGGTGTGGGGGAATCTAGTCCTTCGGCTTAGGGACCCCCAGGCCTGGGGCTTCCCAGCCCTTAGGCTTTGGGAGCTCCAGGCTGGGTGCGCCCCAGCTATTAGGCTTTGGTAGCCCCAGGCCTGGGGCGCCCCAGCCCTTAGGCTTAGGGAACCCCATGTCTGGGAGGACGCAGCCCTTAGGCTTAGGGAGCCCAGGCCTGGGGCGCCCCAGCCCTTAGGCTTTGGGAGGCCCAGGCCAGGGGCTCCCCAGCCCTTAGGCTTAGGGAGCCCAAGGCTTGTATGCCCCAGCCCTTAGGCTTTGGGAGCCCCAGGCCTGAAAAGCCCCAGCCCTTAGGCTTAGGAAGCCCCAGGCCTGGGGCTCCACAACCCTTAGGCTTTGGGCGCACCAGGCCTAGGGGGTCACAGCGCGTCGTGTTAGGGAGCCACAGGTCTCGGGCGCACCAGCCCTTAGGTTTAGGGATCCCTGGCCTGGTGTGTCCCAGCCCTTAGGCTTTGGGAGCCCCAAGCCGGGGCGTACCAGCCCTTAGAATTTGGGAGCCCCAGGCCTGGGGCGCCCAAGCCCTTAGGCTTAGGTAGTCCCAGGCCTGGGGCGCCCCAGCCCTTAGGCTTTTGGAGCCCCAGGCCAAGGGCACCCAAGCCCTTAAGCCTTGGGAGCCACAGGCCTGGGGCGCCCCAGCCCTTCGGCTTAGTTCGCGCCAGGCCTAGGGCGCCCCAGCACTTAGGCTTTGGGAGCTCCAGTCCTGGGGCGCCCCATCCCTTATGCTTTGGGAGCCCCTCGCCTGGGGCGCGAATGCCCTTAGGCTTTGGGAGCTCCAGGCCTGTGGCGCACCAGTCCTTAACATTTGGAGGCCCAGGCCTGAGGCGTCCCAGCCCATAGGCTTTGGGAGCCCCAGGCCTGGGGCGCCCCAGCTCTTAGGCATTGTGAGCCCCAGGCCTGAGGCGCCCCAGCGCTTGGGCTTTGGGAGCTCCAGGCCTGGGCCACGCCAGCCCTTAGGATTTGGGAGCCCCAGGACTTAGGCTGCCCAGCCCTTAAGCTTTGGGAGCCACAGGCCTGGGGCGCCCCAGCCCTTAGGCTTTGGGAGCGGAAGGCCTGGGGCGCCCCAGCCCTTAGGCTTTGGGTGCCCCAGGCCTGGGGAGCCCCAGCCCTTAGGCTTTGGGAGCGGAAGGCCTGGGGCGACCCAGCCCTTAGGCTTACGGAGCCCCAGGCCTGGGACGCCCTGTTCTTCGGCTTAGGGCGTGCCAGGCCTAGGGCGCCCCAGCCCTTAGGCTTAGGGAGCCCAAGGACTGCGATGCCCCAGCCCTTTGGCTTAGGTAGCCCTAGCCCTGGGGCACCCAGCACTTAGGCTATGGGAGCCCCAGTCTTAGGGTGCCCCAGGTCTTAGGCTTTGGGAGGCCCAGGTCTGCGGCGCCCCAGCGCTTAGGCTTTGGGAGCTCCAGTCCTGGGGCGCCCCATCTCTTAGGCTTAGAGAACCCCAAGCCTGGGGCGCCCCAGCTCTTAGGCTTAGGGAGCCCCAGACCTGTGGCGCCCCAGCCTTAGGCTTTGGGAGCTCCAGGCCAGGGGCGCCCCAGCCCTTAGGCTTTGGGAGCCCCAGGACTGGGGCGCTCCGGCCCTTAGGGTTTGGGTGCCCCAGGCCTGGTGCGCCCCAGCCCTTAGGCTTTGGGAGCCCCAGGCCTGGGGTGACCCAGCCCTTAGGCTTACGGAGCCCCAGGCCTGGGGCGCTCCGGCCCTTTGGCTTCGGTATCCCCAGCCCTGGGGCACCCAGCACTTAGGCTTTGGGAGCCCCAGTCTTGGGGTACCCCAGGCCTTAGGCTTTGGGAGGCCCAGGTCTGCGGCCCCCCAGCCCTTAGGCGTTGGGACCCCAGCCCTGGGGCACCCAGCACTTAGGCTTTGGGAGCCCCAGTCTAGGGGTGCCCCAGCCTTTAGTCTTTTGGAGCTCAAGCCCTGGGGCACCCCAGCCCTTAGGCTTTGTGAGCCCCAGGCATGATACGCCCTAACCCTTAGTCTTAGGGAGCCCTTGCCCTGGGCGCCCCACCCCTCAGGCTTTGGGAGCCCCAGGCCTGGGGCACCCCAGCCCTTAGGCTTTGGGAGCCCCTGGCCTGTGGCCCCCCAGCTCTTTCTCTTAGGGAGCCCCTGGCCAGTGGCGTCCCAGCCTTAGGCTTTGGGAGCCCCAGGCTGGGGCGCCCCAGCCCTTTGGCTTTGGAAGCCCCAGGCCTGGGGCGCCCCAGCCTTTTGGCTTTGGGAGACCAAGGCCTGGGGCACCCCAGCCCTTAGGATTTGGGAGCCCCAGGCCAGGGGCGCTCCAGCCCTTAGGCTTAGGGAGCCCCTGGCCTGGGGCGCCCCAGCCCTTAGGCTTTGGGAGCTCCAGGCCTGGGGCGCCCCAGCCTTTAGGCTTAGGGCGCCCCAGGCCTGTGGCCCCCCAGCCCTTAGGCTTTGGGAGACCCATGACAGGGTTGTCCCAGCCTTTAGGCTTTAGGAGCTCCAGCCCTGGGGCACCCCAGCCCTTAGGCTTTGGGAGCCCCAGGCATGGTATGCCCCTGCCCTTAGGCTTTGGGTGCCCCAGGCCTGGTGCTCCCAGCCCCTAGGCTTTGGTAGCCCCAGGCCGGGGGCGCCTCAGCCCTTAGGCTTAGGGAGCCCCAGGCCTGGGGGGAACCAGCCCTTCGGCTTAGGGAGCCCCAGGCCTGGGGCGTCCCAGCCCTTAGGCTTTGGGAGCACCAGGCCTGGGGCGCCCCAGCCCTTAAGATTAGGGAGCCCATGGCCTGGGACGCCCCAGCACTTCGGCTTAGGGTGCGCGAGGCCTAGGGCGCCCCAGCCCTTAGGCTTTGGGAGCCCCAGGCTTGGTGCGCCCCAGCTATTAGGCTTTGGTAGCCCCAAGCCTGGGGCGCCCCAGCCCTTAGGCTTAGGGAGCCCCAGGCCTGGGAGGACCCAGCCCTTAGGCTTTGGGAGCCCCAGGCCTGGGTCACACCAGCCCTTAGGCTTAGGGAGCCCCAGGTCTGGGGCGCCCCAGCCCTTAGGCTTAGGGAGCCCAAAAGCTGCGAAGCCCCAGCCCTTAGGCTTTGGGAGGCCCAGGCTTGATGCGCCCCAGCCCTTAGGCTTAGGGAGCTCCAGTCCTTAGGCTTTGGGAGCCCCCGGCCTGGGGCGCCCCAGCCCTTAGGCTTAGGGAGCCCAAGGGCTGCGAAGCCCCAGCCCTTAGGCTTTGGGTGCTCCAGGCCTTGGGTCCCCAGCCCTTCGGCTTAGGGAGCCCCAGGCCTGGGTCACCCCAGCACTTTGGCTTAGGGAGCCCCAGGTCTGGGAGGACGCAGCCCTTAGGTTTAGGGAGCCCAGGCCTGGGGCGCCCCAGCCCTTAGGCTTTGGGAGGCCCAGGCCAGGGGCTCCCCAGCCCTTAGGCTTAGGGAGCCGAAGACTTGCGACGCCCCAGCCCTTAGGCTTTGGGAGCCCCAGGCCTGAAAAGCCCCAGCCCTTAGGCTTAGGAAGCCCCAGGCCTGGGGCTCCACAGCCCTTAGGCTTTGGGCGCACCAGGCCTAGGGGGTCACAGCGCGTCGTGTTAGGGAGCCACAGGTCTCGGGCGCACCAGCCCTTAGGTTTAGGGATCCCTGGCCTGGTGCGCCCCAGCCCTTAGGCTTTGGGAGCCCAAAGCCGGGGCGTCCCAGCACTTAGAATTTGGGAGCCCCAGGCCTCGGGCGCCGAAGCCCTTAGGCTTAGGTAGTCCCAGGCCTGGGGCGCCCCAGCCCTTAGGCTTTTGGAGCCCCAGGCCAAGGGCACCCAAGCCATTAAGCTTTGGGAGTCACAGGCCTGGGGCGCCCCAGCCCTTCGGCTTAGTTCGCGCCAGGCCTAGGGCGCCCCAGCACTTAGGCTTTGGGAGCTCCAGTCCTGGGGCGCCCCATCCCTTATGCTTTGGGAGCCCCTCGCCTGGGGCGCGAATGCCCTTAGGCTTTGGGAGCTCCAGGCCTGTGGCACACCAGTC
Organism: Tenrec ecaudatus; assembly: GCF_050624435.1. Classification (NCBI taxonomy): domain Eukaryota; kingdom Metazoa; phylum Chordata; class Mammalia; order Afrosoricida; family Tenrecidae; genus Tenrec; species Tenrec ecaudatus. The sequence goes on along the minus strand of NW_027457632.1, from coordinate 2,515,230 downwards.
CTTAACATTTGGAGGCCCAGGCCTGAGGCGCCCCAGCTCATAGGCTTTGGGAGCCCCAGGCCTGAGGCGCCCCAGCGCTTAGGCTTTGGGAGCCCCAGGCCTGGGCCACGCCAGCCCTTAGGATTTGGGAGCCCCAGGACTTAGGCTGCCCAGCCCTTAGGCTTTGGGAGCCACAGGCCTGGGGCGCCGCAGCACTTATGTTTTGGGAGCCACAGGGCAGGGGCGCCCCAACCCTTAGGCTTTGGGAGCCCCAGGCCTGGGGTGCCCCACCATTCGGCTTAGGTCGCACCAGGCCTATGGCGCCGCAGCCCTTAGGCTTTGGGAGCGGAAGGCCTGGGGCGCCCCAACCCTTAGGCTTTGGGTGCCCCAGGCCTGGGGAGCCCCAGCCCTTAGGCTTTGGGAGCGGAAGGCCTAGGGCGACCCAGCCCTTAGGCTTACGGAGCCCCAGGCCTGGGACGCCCCTGCTCTTCGGCTTAGGGCGTGCCAGGCCTAGGGCGCCCCAGCCCTTAGGCTTAGGGAGCCCAAGGACTGCGATGCCCCAGCCCTTTGGCTTAGGTAGCCCCAGACCTGGGGCACCCAGCACTTAGGCTATGGGAGCCCCAGTCTTAGGGTGCCCCAGGCCTTAGGCTTTGGGAGGCCCAGGTCTGCGGCGCCCCAGCCCTTAGGCTTTGGGAGCTCCAGTCCTGGGGCGCCCCATCCCTTAGGCTTAGAGAACCCCAGGCCTGGGGCGCCCCAGCTCTTAGGCTTAGGGAGCCCCAGACCTGTGGGGCCCCAGCCTTAGGTTTTGGGAGCTCCAGGCCTGGGGCGCCCCAGCCCTTAGGCTTTGGGAGCCCCAGGACTGGGGCGCTCCGGCCCTTAGGCTTTGGGTGCCCCAGGCCTGGGGAGCCCCAGCCCTTAGGCTTTGGGAGCCCCAGGCCTGGGGCGACCCAGCCCTTAGGCTTACGGAGCCCCAGGCTTGGGGCGCTCCGGCCCTTTGGCTTAGGTATCCCCAGCCCTGGGGCACCCAGCACTTAGGCTTTGGGAGCCCCAGTCTTGGGGTGCCCCAGGCCTTAGGCTTTGGGAGGCCCAGGTCTGCGGCCCCCCAGCCCTTAGGCGTTGGGACCCCAGCCCTGGGGCACCCAGCACTTAGGCTTTGGGAGCCCCAGTCTTGGGGTGCCCCAGCCTTTAGGCTTTTGGAGCTCAAGCCCTGGGGCACCCCAGCCCTTAGGCTTTGGGAGCCCCAGGCCGGGGCGCCCCAGCCCTTTGGCTTTGGAAGCCCCAGGCCTGGGGCGCCCCAGCCTTTTGGCTTTGGGAGACCAAGGCCTGGGGCGTCCCAGCCCTTAGGATTTGGGAGCCCCAGGCCAGGGGCGCTCCAGCCCTTAGGCTTAGGGAGCCCATGGCCTGGGACGCCCCAGCCCTTAGGCTTTGGGAGCTCCAGGCCTGGGGCGCCCCAACCTTTAGGCTTAGGGAGCCCCAGGCCTGTGGCCCCCCAGCCCTTAGGCTTTGGGAGACCCATGACAGGGTCCCCCAGCCTTTAGGCTTTAGGAGCTCCAGCCCTGGGGCACCCCAGCCCTTAGGCTTTGGGAGCCCCAGGCATGGTATGCCCCTGCCCTTAGGCTTTGGGTGCCCCAGGCCTGGGGCTCCCAGCCCCTAGGCTTTGGTAGCCCCAGGCCGGGGGCGCTTCAGCCCTTAGGCTTAGGGAGCCCCAGGCCTGGGGGGAACCAGCCCTTCGGCTTAGGGAGCCCCAGGCCTGGGGCGTCCCAGCCCTTAGGCTTTGGGAGCACCAGGCCTGGGGCGCCCCAGCCCTTAAGATTAGGGAGCCCATGGCCTGGGACGCCCCAGCACTTCGGCTTAGGGCACGCGAGGCCTAGGGCGCCCTAGCCCTTAGGCTTTGGGATCCCCAGGTCTGGGCGGCCCCAGCCCTTAGACTTAGGGAGCCCAAGGTCTGGGGCGCCCCAGCCCTTAGGCTTTTGAAGCCCCAGGCCTATGGCGTCCAAGCCCTTAGGCTAAGGGAGACCCAGGCCTGGGAAGCTCCAGCCCTTAGGTTTAGTGGCCCCAGGCCTGGGGCGCCAAAGCCCTTAGGCTTTGGGAGCTCCAGTCCTGGGGCGCCCCATCCCTTAGGCTTAGAGAACCCCAGGCCTGGGGCGCCCTAGCTCTTAGGCTTAGGGAGCCCCAGACCTGTGGGGCCCCATCCTTAGGCTTTGGGAGCTCCAGGCCTGGGGCGCCCAAGTCCTTAGGCTTTGGGAGCCCCAGGCCTGGGGCGCCCCAGCCCTTAGGCTTAGGGTGCCCATGACCTGGGACGCCCCACCACTTCGGTTTAGGGCGCGCCAGGCCTACGCGCCACAGCCCTTAGGCTTTGGGGGCCCCAGGACTGGGTCACTCCAGCCCTTAGGCTTACGGAGCCCAAGGCTTGCGACGCCCCAGCCCTTAGGATCTGTGAGCCCCAGACCTGAAAAGCCCCAGCCCTTAGGCTTAGGGAGCCCCAGACCTGCGGCGCCCCAGCCCTTAGGCTTTTGGCGCCCCAGGCCTAGGGGGTCACAGCGCTTTGGCTTAGGGAGCCCCAGGTCTGGGGCGCCCCAGCCCTTCAGCTTTGGGAGCACCAGGCCGGGGCGCCCCAGCCCTTAGGCTTTGGTAGCCCCAGGCCTGGGGCGCTCCAGCCCTTAGGCTTAAGGAGGCCCAGGCCTGGGGCCCCTACTCTTAGCCTTTGGGAGCCCCAGGCCTGGGGCGCCACAGCTATTAGGCATTGGTAGCCCCAGGCCTGGTGCGCCCCAGCCCTTAGGCTTAGGTTGCCCCAGCCCTGGTGGGACCCAGTCTTCGGCTTAGGGAGCCCCAGGCCTGTGATGCCCCAGCCCTTCGGCTTAGGGCGCGCCAGGCCTAGGGCGCCCCAGCCCTTAGGCTTTGGGAGCCCCAGACCTGGGGCCCCCCAGCACTTAGGTTTAGGGAGCCCCTGGCCTGGGGCGCCCCAGTCCTTAGGCTTAGGGAGCTCCAGGCCTGGGAGGACCCAGCCCTTAGGCTTAGGGAACCCCAGTCCTGGGGCGCACCAGCCCCTAGGCTTTGGGAGCCCCACGCCTGGGGGGACGCAGCCCTTCGGCTTAGGGAGCCCCAGGCCTTGGGCGTCCCAGCCCTTAGGCTTAGGGAGCCCCAGGCCTGGGGCGCCCCATCCCTTAGGCTTAGGGTGTCCATGACCTGGGACGCCCCACCCCTTCGGTTTAGGGCGCGCCAGGCCTACGCGCCACAGCCCTTAGGTTTTGGGGGCCCCAGGCCTGGGTCACTCCAGCCCTTAGGCTTAGGGAGCCCAAGGCTTGCGACGCCCCAGCCCTTAGGATCTGTGAGCCCCAGGCCTGAAAAGCCCCAGCCCTTAGGCTTAGGGAGCCCCAGACCTGCGGCCCCACAGCCCTTAGGCTTTGGGAGCCCCCGGCCGGGGTGCCCAAGCCCTTAGAATTTGGGTGCCCTAGGCCTGGGGCGCCCCAGCCCTTAGAATTTGGGAGCCCCAGGCCTGGGGCACACCAGCCCTCAGGATTAGGGATCCCTGGCCTGGGGCGCCCCAGCACTTAGGCTTTGGGAACCCCAGGTTGGGGTGCCCCAGCCCTTAGGCTTACGGAGCCCCAGGCCTGGGGCGCTCCGGCCCTTTGGCTTAGGTATCCCCAGCACTGGGGCACCCAGCACTTAGGCTTTGGGAGCCCCAGTCTTGGGGTGCCCCAGGCCTTAGGCTTTGGGAGGCCCAGGTCTGCGGCCCCCCAGCCCTTAGGCGTTGGGACCCCAGCCCTGGGGCACCCAGCACTTAGGCTTTGGGAGCCCCAGTCTTGGGGTGCCCCAGCCTTTAGGCTTTTGGAGCTCAAGCCCTGGGGCACCCCAGCCCTTAGGCTTTGTGAGCCCCAGGCCTGGGGCGACCCAGCCCTTAGGCTTTGGGAGCCCCAGGCATGGTACGCCCCAAACCTTAGTCTTAGGGAGCCCTTGCCCTGGGCGCCCCACCCCTTAGGCTTTGGGAGCCCCAGGCCTGGGGCACCCCAGCCCTTAGGCTTTGGGAGCCCCTGGTCTGTGGCCCCCCAGCTCTTACTCTTAGGGAGCCCCTGGCCAGTGGCGTCCCACCCTTAGGCTTTGGGAGCCCCAGGCCGGGGCTCCCCAGTCCTTTGGCTTTGGAAGCCCCAGGCCTGGGGCGCCCCAGCCTTTTGGCTTTGGGAGACCAAGGCCTGGGGCGCCCCGCCCTTAGGATTTGGGAGCCCCAGGCCAGGGGCGCTCCAGCCCTTAGGCTTAGGGAGCCCCTGGCCTGGGGCACACCAGCCCTTAGGCTTAGGGAGCCCATGGCCTGGGACGCCCCAGCCCTTAGGCATTGGGAGCTCCAGGCCTGGGGCGCCCCAGCCTTTAGGCTTAGGGAGCCCCAGGCCTGTGGCCCCCCAGCCCTTAGGCTTTGGGAGACCCATGACAGGGTCGCCCCAGCCTTTAGGCTTTAGGAGCTCCAGCCCTGGGGCACCCCAGCCCTTAGGCTTTGGGAGCCCCAGGCATGGTATGCCCCTGCCCTTAGGCTTTGGGTGCCCCACGCCTGGGGCTCCCAGCCCCTAGGCTTTGGTAGCCCCAGGCCGGGGGAGCCTCAGCCCTTAGGATTAGGGAGCCCCAGGCCTGGGGAGAACCAGCCCTTCGGCTTAGGGAGCCCCAGGCCTGGGGCGTCCCAGCCCTTAGGCTTTGGGAGCACCAGGCCTGGGGCGCGCCAGCCCTTAAGATTAGGGAGCCCATGGCCTGGGACGCACCAGTCCTTAGGCTTAGGGAGCTCCAGGCCTGGGAGGACCCAGCCCTTAGGCTTAGGGAACCCCAGTCCTGGGGCGCACCAGCCCCTAGGCTTTGGGAGCCCCACGCCTGGGGGGACCCAGTCCTTCGGCTTAGGGAGCCCCAGGCCTTGGGCGTCCCAGCCCTTAGGCTTAGGGAGCCCCAGGCCTGGGGCGCCCCATCCCTTAGGCTTAGGGTGTCCATGACCTGGGACGCCCCACCCCTTCGGTTTAGGGCGCGCCAGGCCTACGCGCCACAGCCCTTAGGCTTTGGGGGCCCCAGGCCTGGGTCACTCCAGCCCTTAGGCTTAGGGAGCCCAAGGCTTGCGACGCCCCAGCCCTTAGGATCTGGGAGCCCCAGGCCTGAAAAGCCCCAGCCCTTAGGCTTAGGGAGCCCCAGACCTGCGGCGCCACAGCCCTTAGGCTTTGGGAGCCCCCGGCCAGGGTGCCCCACCCTTAGAATTTGGGTGCCCTAGGCCTGGGGCGCCCCAGCCCTTAGAATTTGGGAGCCCCAGGCCTGGGGCACACCAGCCCTCAGGATTAGGGATCCCTGGTCTGGGGCGCCCCAGCACTTAGGCTTTGGGAGCCCCAGGCCGGAGTGCCCCAGCCCTTAGGCTTACGGAGCCCCAGGCCTGGGGTGCTCCGGCACTTTGGCTTAGGTATCCCCAGCCCTGGGGCACCCAGCACTTAGGCTTTGGGAGCCCCAGTCTTGGGGTGCCCCAGGCCTTAGGCTTTGGGAGGCCCAGGTCTGCGGCCCCCCAGCCCTTAGGCGTTGGGACCCCAGCCCTGGGGCACCCAGCACTTAGGATTTGGGAGCCCCAGTCTTGGGGTGCCCCAGCCTTTAGGCTTTTGGAGCTCAAGCCCTGGGGCACCCCAGCCCTTAGGCTTTGTGAGCCCCAGGCCTGGGGCGACCCAGCCCTTAGGCTTTGGGAGCCCCAGGCATTGTACGCCCCAACCCTTAGTCTTAGGGAGCCCTTGCCCTGGGCGCCCCACCCCTTAGGCTTTGGGATCCCCTGGCCTGTGGCCCCCCAGCTCTTTCTCTTAGGGAGCCCCTGGCCAGTGGCGTCCCAGCCTTAGGCTTTGGGAGCCCCAGGCCGGGGCGCCCCAGTCCTTTGGCTTTGGAAGCCCCAGGCCTGGGGCGCCCCAGCCTTTTGGCTTTGGGAGACCAAGGCCTGGGGCGCCCCGCCCTTAGGATTTGGGAGCCCCAGGCCAGGGGCGCTCCAGCCCTTAGGCTTAGGGAGCCCCTGGCCTGGGGCACACCAGCCCTTAGGCTTAGGGAGCCCCAGGCATGGTATGCCCCTGCCCTTAGGCTTTGGGTGCCCCAGGCCTGGGGCTCCCAGCCCCTAGGCTTTGGTAGCCCCAGGCCGGGGGCGCCTCAGCCCTTAGGCTTAGGGAGCCCCAGGCCTGGGGGGAACCAGCCCTTCGGCTTAGGGAGCCCCAGGCCTGGGGCGTCCCAGCCCTTAGGCTTTGGGAGCACCAGGCCTGGGGCGCCCCAGCCCTTAAGATTAGGGAGCCCATGGCCTGGGACGCCCCAGCACTTCGGCTTAGGGCACGCGAGGCCTAGGGCGCCCTAGCCCTTAGGCTTTGGGATCCCCAGGTCTGTGCGGCCCCAGCCCTTAGACTTAGGGTGCCCAAGGTCTGGGGCGCCCCAGCCCTTAGGCTTTTGGAGCCCCAGGCCTATGGCGTCCAAGCCCTTAGGCTAAGGGAGACCCAGGCCTGGGAAGCTCCAGCCCTTAGGTTTAGTGGCCCCAGGCCTGGGGCGCCAAAGCCCTTAGGCTTTGGGAGCTCCAGTCCTGGGGCGCCCCATCCCTTAGGCTTAGAGAACCCCAGGCCTGGGGCGCCCTAGCTCTTAGGCTTAGGGAGCCCCAGACCTGTGGCGCCCCATCCTTTGGCTTTGGGAGCTCCAGGCCTGGGGCCCCCAAGTCCTTAAGCTTTGGGAGCCCCAGGCCTGGGGCGCTCCGGCCCTTTGGATAAGGAAGCCCCAGCCCTGGGACACCCAGCCCTTAGACTTAGGGAGCCCCAGGCCTGGGGCGCCCCAGCCCTTAGGCTTAGGGTGCCCATGACCTGGGACGCCCCACCACTTCGGTTTAGGGCGCGCCAGGCCTACGCGCCACAGCCCTTAGGCTTTGGGGGCCCCAGGACTGGGTCACTCCAGCCCTTAGGCTTACGGAGCCCAAGGCTTGCGACGCCCCAGCCCTTAGGATCTGTGAGCCCCAGACCTGAAAAGCCCCAGCCCTTAGGCTTAGGGAGCCCCAGACCTGCGGCGCCCCAGCCCTTAGGCTTTTGGCGCCCCAGGCCTAGGGGGTCACAGCGCTTTGGCTTAGGGAGCCCCAGGTCTGGGGCGCCCCAGCCCTTCAGCTTTGGGAGCACCAGGCCGGGGCGCCCCAGCCCTTAGGCTTTGGTAGCCCCAGGCCTGGGGCGCTCCAGCCCTTAGGCTTAAGGAGGCCCAGGCCTGGGGCCCCTACTCTTAGCCTTTGGGAGCCCCAGGCCTGGGGCGCCACAGCTATTAGGCATTGGTAGCCCCAGGCCTGGTGCGCCCCAGCCCTTAGGCTTAGGTTGCCCCAGCCCTGGTGGGACCCAGTCTTCGGCTTAGGGAGCCCCAGGCCTGTGATGCCCCAGCCCTTCGGCTTAGGGCGTGCCAGGCCTAGGGCGCCCCAGCCCTTAGGCTTTGGGAGCCCCAGACCTGGGGCCCCCCAGCCCTTAGGTTTAGGGAGCCCCTGGCCTGGGGCGCCCCAGTCCTTAGGCTTAGGGAGCTCCAGGCCTGGGAGGACCCAGCCCTTAGGCTTAGGGAACCCCAGTCCTGGGGCGCACCAGCCCCTAGGCTTTGGGAGCCCCAGGCCTGGGGGGACGCAGCCCTTCGGCTTAGGGAGCCCCAGGCTTTGGGCGTCCCAGCCCTTAGGCTTAGGGAGCCCCAGGCCTGGGGCGCCCCATCCCTTAGGCTTAGGGTGTCCATGACCTGGGACGCCCCACCCCTTCGGTTTAGGGCGCGCCAGGCCTACGCGCCACAGCCCTTAGGTTTTGGGGGCCCCAGGCCTGGGTCACTCCAGCCCTTAGGCTTAGGGAGCCCAAGGCTTGCGACGCCCCAGCCCTTAGGATCTGTGAGCCCCAGGCCTGAAAAGCCCCAGCCCTTAGGCTTAGGGAGCCCCAGACCTGCGGCCCCACAGCCCTTAGGCTTTGGGAGCCCCCGGCCGGGGTGCCCAAGCCCTTAGAATTTGGGTGCCCTAGGCCTGGGGCGCCCCAGCCCTTAGAATTTGGGAGCCCCAGGCCTGGGGCACACCAGCCCTCAGGATTAGGGATCCCTGGCCTGGGGCGCCCCAGCACTTAGGCTTTGGGAGCCCCAGGTTGGGGTGCCCCAGCCCTTAGGCTTACGGAGCCCCAGGCCTGGGGCGCTCCGGCCCTTTGGCTTAGGTATCCCCAGCACTGGGGCACCCAGCACTTAGGCTTTGGGAGCCCCAGTCTTGGGGTGCCCCAGGCCTTAGGCTTTGGGAGGCCCAGGTCTGCGGCCCCCCAGCCCTTAGGCGTTGGGACCCCAGCCCTGGGGCACCCAGCACTTAGGCTTTGGGAGCCCCAGTCTTGGGGTGCCCCAGCCTTTAGGCTTTTGGAGCTCAAGCCCTGGGGCACCCCAGCCCTTAGGCTTTGTGAGCCCCAGGCCTGGGGCGACCCAGCCCTTAGGCTTTGGGAGCCCCAGGCATGGTACGCCCCAACCCTTAGTCTTAGGGAGCCCTTGCCCTGGGCGCCCCACCCCTTAGGCTTTGGGAGCCCCAGGCCTGGGGCACCCCAGCCCTTAGGCTTTGGGAGCCCCTGGTCTGTGGCCCCCCAGCTCTTACTCTTAGGGAGCCCCTGGCCAGTGGCGTCCCACCCTTAGGCTTTGGGAGCCCCAGGCCGGGGCGCCCCAGTCCTTTGGCTTTGGAAGCCCCAGGCCTGGGGCGCCCCAGCCTTTTGGCTTTGGGAGACCAAGGCCTGGGGCGCCCCGCCCTTAGGATTTGGGAGCCCCAGGCCAGGGGCGCTCCAGCCCTTAGGCTTAGGGAGCCCCTGGCCTGGGGCACACCAGCCCTTAGGCTTAGGGAGCCCATGGCCTGGGACGCCCCAGCCCTTAGGCATTGGGAGCTCCAGGCCTGGGGCGCCCCAGCCTTTAGGCTTAGGGAGCCCCAGGCCTGTGGCCCCCCAGCCCTTAGGCTTTAGGAGACCCATGACAGGGTCGCCCCAGCCTTTAGGCTTTAGGAGCTCCAGCCCTGGGGCACCCCAGCCCTTAGGCTTTGGGAGCCCCAGGCATGGTATGCCCCTGCCCTTAGGCTTTGGGTGCCCCACGCCTGGGGCTCCCAGCCCCTAGGCTTTGGTAGCCCCAGGCCGGGGGAGCCTCAGCCCTTAGGATTAGGGAGCCCCAGGCCTGGGGGGAACCAGCCCTTCGGCTTAGGGAGCCCCAGGCCTGGGGCGTCCCAGCCCTTAGGCTTTGGGAGCACCAGGCCTGGGGCGCGCCAGCCCTTAAGATTAGGGAGCCCATGGCCTGGGACGCACCAGTCCTTAGGCTTAGGGAGCTCCAGGCCTGGGAGGACCCAGCCCTTAGGCTTAGGGAACCCCAGTCCTGGGGCGCACCAGCCCCTAGGCTTTGGGAGCCCCAGACCTGGGGGGACCCAGTCCTTCGGCTTAGGGAGCCCCAGGCCTTGGGCGTCCCAGCCCTTAGGCTTAGGGAGCCCCAGGCCTGGGGCGCCCCATCCCTTAGGCTTAGGGTGTCCATGACCTGGGACGCCCCACCCCTTCGGTTTAGGGCGCGCCAGGCCTACGCGCCACAGCCCTTAGGCTTTGGGGGCCCCAGGCCTGGGTCACTCCAGCCCTTAGGCTTAGGGAGCCCAAGGCTTGCGACGCCCCAGCCCTTAGGATCTGGGAGCCCCAGGCCTGAAAAGCCCCAGCCCTTAGGCTTAGGGAGCCCCAGACCTGCGGCGCCACAGCCCTTAGGCTTTGGGAGCCCCCGGCCAGGGTGCCCCACCCTTAGAATTTGGGTGCCCTAGGCCTGGGGCGCCCCAGCCCTTAGAATTTGGGAGCCCCAGGCCTGGGGCACACCAGCCCTTAGGATTAGGGATCCCTGGCCTGGGGCGCCCCAGCACTTAGGCTTTGGGAGCCCCAGGCCGGAGTGCCCCAGCCCTTAGGCTTACAGAGCCCCAGGCCTGGGGTGCTTCGGCACTTTGGCTTAGGTATCCCCAGCCCTGGGGCACCCAGCACTTAGGCTTTGGGAGCCCCAGTCTTGGGGTGCCCCAGGCCTTAGGCTTTGGGAGGCCCAGGTCTGCGGCCCCCCAGCCCTTAGGCGTTGGGACCCCAGCCCTGGGGCACCCAGCACTTAGGATTTGGGAGCCCCAGTCTTGGGGTGCCCCAGCCTTTAGGCTTTTGGAGCTCAAGCCCTGGGGCACCCCAGCCCTTAGGCTTTGTGAGCCCCAGGCCTGGGGCGACCCAGCCCTTAGGCTTTGGGAGCCCCAGGCATTGTACGCCCCAACCCTTAGTCTTAGGGAGCCCTTGCCCTGGGCGCCCCACCCCTTAGGCTTTGGGAGCCCCAGGCCTGGGGCACCCCAGCCCTTAGGCTTTGGGATCCCCTGGCCTGTGGCCCCCCAGCTCTTTCTCTTAGGGAGCCCCTGGCCAGTGGCGTCCCAGCCTTAGGCTTTGGGAGCCCCAGGCCGGGGCGCCCTAGTCCTTTGGCTTTGGAAGCCCCAGGCCTGGGGCGCCCCAGCCTTTTGGCTTTGGGAGACCAAGGCCTGGGGCGCCCCGCCCTTAGGATTTGGGAGCCCCAGGCCAGGGGCGCTCCAGCCCTTAGGCTTAGGGAGCCCCTGGCCTGGGGCACACCAGCCCTTAGGCTTAGGGAGCCCCAGGCATGGTATGCCCCTGCCCTTAGGCTTTGGGTGCCCCAGGCCTGGGGCTCCCAGCCCCTAGGCTTTGGAAGCCCCAGGCCGGGGGCGCCTCAGCCCTTAGGCTTAGGGAGCCCCAGGCCTGGGGGGAACCAGCCCTTCGGCTTAGGGAGCCCCAGGCCTGGGGCGTCCCAGCCCTTAGGCTTTGGGAGCACCAGGCCTGGGGCGCCCCAGCCCTTAAGATTAGGGAGCCCATGGCCTGGGACGCCCCAGCACTTCGGCTTAGGGCACGCGAGGCCTAGGGCGCCCTAGCCCTTAGGCTTTGGGATCCCCAGGTCTGTGCGGCCCCAGCCCTTAGACTTAGGGTGCCCAAGGTCTGGGGCGCCCCAGCCCTTAGGCTTTTGGAGCCCCAGGCCTATGGCGTCCAAGCCCTTAGGCTAAGGGATACCCAGGCCTGGGAAGCTCCAGCCCTTAGGTTTAGTGGCCCCAGGCCTGGGGCGCCAAAGCCCTTAGGCTTTGGGAGCTCCAGTCCTGGGGCGCCCCATCCCTTAGGCTTAGAGAACCCCAGGCCTGGGGCGCCCTAGCTCTTAGGCTTAGGGAGCCCCAGACCTGTGGCGCCCCATCCTTTGGCTTTGGGAGCTCCAGGCCTGGGGCCCCCAAGTCCTTAAGCTTTGGGAGCCCCAGGCCTGGGGCGCTCCGGCCCTTTGGATAAGGAAGCGCCAGCCCTGGGACACCCAGCCCTTAGACTTAGGGAGCCCCAGGCCTGGGGCGCCCCAGCCCTTAGGCTTAGGGTGCCCATGACCTGGGACGCCCCACCACTTCGGTTTAGGGCGCGCCAGGCCTACGCGCCACAGCCCTTAGGCTTTGGGGGCCCCAGGACTGGGTCACTCTAGCCCTTAGGCTTAGGGAGCCCAAGGCTTGCGACGCCCCAGCCCTTAGGATCTGGGAGCCCCAGACCTGAAAATCCCCAGCCCTTAGGCTTAGGGAGCCCCAGACCTGCGGGGCCACAGCCCTTAGGCTTTTGGCGCCCCAGGCCTATGGGGTCACAGCGCTTTGGCTTAGGGAGCCCCACGTCTGGGGCGCCCCAGCCCTTCAGCTTTGGGAGCACCAGGCCGGGGCGCCCCAGCCCTTAGGCTTTGGTAGCCCCAGGCCTGGGGCGCTCCAGCCCTTAGGCTTAAGGAGGCCCAGGCCTGGGGCCCCTACTCTTAGCCTTTGGGAGCCCCAGGCCTGGGGCGCCACAGCTATTAGGCATTGGTAGCCCCAGGCCTGGTGCGCCCCAGCCCTTAGGCTTAGGTTGCCCCAGCCCTGGTGGGACCCAGTCTTCGGCTTAGGGAGCCCCAGGCCTGTGATGCCCCAGCCCTTTGGCTTAGGGCGCGCCAGGCCTAGGGCGCCCCAGCCCTTAGACTTTGGGAGCCCCAGACCTGGGGCCCCCCAGCCCTTAGGCTTAGGGAGCCCCTGGCCTGGGGCGCCCCAGTCCTTAGGCTTAGGGAGCTCCAGGCCTGGGAGGACCCAGCCCTTAGGCTTAGGGAACCCAAGTCCTGGGGCGCACCAGCCTCTAGGCTTTGGAAGCCCCAGGCCTGGGGGGACCCAGCCCTTCGGCTTAGGGAGCACCAGGCCTGGGGCGCCCCATCCCTTAGGCTTAGGGTGTCCATGACCTGGGACGCCCCACCCCTTCGGTTTACGGCGCGCCAGGCCTACGCGCCACAGCCCTTAGGCTTTGGGGGCCCCAGGCCTGGGTCACTCCAGCCCTTAGGCTTAGGGAGCCCAAGGCTTGCGACGCCCCAGCCCTTAGGATCTGGGAGCCCCAGGCCTGAAAAGCCCCAGCCCTTAGGCTTAGGGAGCCCCAGACCTGCGGCGCCACAGCCCTTAGGCTTTGGGAGCCCCCGGCCGGGGTGCCCCAGCCCTTAGAATTTGGGTGCCCTAGGCCTGGGGCGCCCCAGCCCTTAGAATTTGGGAGCCCCAGGCCTGGGGCACACCAGCCCTTAGGATTAGGGATCCCTGGCCTGGGGCGCCCCAGCACTTAGGCTTTGGGAGCCCCAGGCCGGGGTGCCCCAGCCCTTAGGCTTACGGAGCCCCAGGCCTGGGGCGCTCCGGCCCTTTGGCTTAGGTATCCCCAGCCCTGGGGCACCCAGCACTTAGGCTTTGGGAGCCCCAGTCTTGGGGTGCCCCAGGCCTTAGGCTTTGGGAGGCCCAGGTCTGCGGCCCCCCAGCCCTTAGGCGTTGGGACCCCAGCCCTGGGGCACCCAGCACTTAGGCTTTGGGAGCCCCAGTCTTGGGGTGCCCCAGCCTTTAGGCTTTTGGAGCTCAAGCCCTGGGGCACCCCAGCCCTTAGGCTTTGTGAGCCCCAGGCCTGGGGCGACCCAGCCCTTAGGCTTTGGGAGCCCCAGGCCTGGGGCACCCCAGCCCTTAGGCTTTGGGAGCCCCTGGCCTGTGGCCCCCCAGCTCTTTCTCTTAGGGAGCCCCTGGCCAGTGGCGTCCCAGCCTTAGGCTTTGGGAGCCCCAGGCCGGGGCGCCCCAGTCCTTTGGCTTTGGAAGCCCCAGGCCTGGGGCGCCCCAGCCTTTTGGCTTTGGGAGACCAAGGCCTGGGGCGCCCCGCCCTTAGGATTTGGGAGCCCCAGGCCAGGGGCGCTCCAGCCCTTAGGCTTAGGGAGCCCCTGGCCTGGGGCACACCAGCCCTTAGGCTTAGGGAGTCCATGGCCTGGGACGCCCCAGCCCTTAGGCATTGGGAGCTCCAGGCCTGGGGCGCCCCAGCCTTTAGGCTTAGGGAGCCCCAGGCCTGTGGCCCCCCAGCCCTTAGGCTTTGGGAGACCCATGACAGGGTCGCCCCAGCCTTTAGGCTTTAGGAGCTCCAGCCCTGGGGCACCCCAGCCCTTAGGCTTTGGGAGCCCCAGGCATGATATGCCCCTGCCCTTAGGCTTTGGGTGCCCCAGGCCTGGGGCTCCCAGCCCCTAGGCTTTGGTAGCCCCAGGCCGGGGGCGCCTCAGCCCTTAGGCTTAGGGAGCCCCAGGCCTGGGGGGAACCAGCCATTCGGCTTAGGGAGCCCCAGGCCTGGGGCGTCCCAGCCCTTAGGCTTTGGGAGCACCAGGCCTGGGGCGCCCCAGCCCTTAAGATTAGGGAGCCCATGGCCTGGGACGCCCCAGCACTTCGGCTTAGGGCGCGCGAGGCCTAGGGCGCCCTAGCCCTTAGGCTTTGGGATCCCCAGGTCTGGGCCGCCCCAGCCCTTAGACTTAGGGTGCCCAAGGTCTGGGGCGCCCCAGCCCTTAGGCTTTTGGAGCCCCAGGCCTATGGCGTCCAAGCCCTTAGGCTAAGGGATACCCAGGCCTGGGAAGCTCCAGCCCTTAGGTTTAGTGGCCCCAGGCCTGGGGCGCCAAAGCCCTTAGGCTTTGGGAGCTCCAGTCCTGGGGCGCCCCATCCCTTAGGCTTAGAGAACCCCAGGCCTGGGGCGCCCTAGCTCTTAGGCTTAGGGAGCCCCAGACCTGTGGCGCCCCATCCTTTGGCTTTGGGAGCTCCAGGCCTGGGGCGCCCAAGTCCTTAGGCTTTGGGAGCCCCAGGCCTGGGGCGCTCCGGCCCTTTGGATTAGGAAGCCCCAGCCCTGGGGCACCCAGCCCTTAGACTTAGGGAGCCCCAGGCCTGGGGCGCCCCAGCCCTTAGGCTTAGGGTGCCCATGACCTGGGACGCCCCACCACTTCGGTTTAGGGCGCGCCAGGCCTACGCGCCACAGCCCTTAGGCTTTGGGGGCCCCAGGCCTGGGTCACTCTAGCCCTTAGGCTTAGGGAGCCCAAGGCTTGCGACGCCCCAGCCCTTAGGATCTGGGAGCCCCAGGCCTGAAAAGCCCCAGCCCTTAGGATTAGGGATCCCTGGCCTGGGGCGCCCCAGCAATTAGGCTTTGGGAGCCCCATGCCGGGGTGCCCCAGCCCTTAGAATTTTGGCGCCCCAGGCCTGGGGCGCCCCAGCCCTTAGGCTTTGGTAGTCCCATGCCTGGGTCGCCCCAGCGATTAGGCTTTTGGAGCCCCAGGCCTAGGGCGCCCAAGCCCTTAAGCTTTGGGAGCCCCAGGCCTGGGGCGCCGCAGTCCTTAGGTTTTGGGAGCCACAGTGCTGGGGCGCCCCAGCCCTTAGGCTTTGGGAGCCCCAGGCCTGGGGCGATCCAGCCTTTAGGCTTAGGGAGGCCCAGGCCTGGGGCGCGCCAAACCTTAGGCTTTGGGAGCCCCAGGCCTGGGACGCCCCAGCCCTTAGGCTTAGGGAGATCAAGGGATGCAAAGCCCCAGCCCTTAGGCTTTGGGAGCACCAGGCTTGGTGCGCCCCAACTATTAGGCATTGGTCGCTCCAGGCCTGGGGCGCCCCAGCCCTTACGCTTAGGGTGCCCCAGGCCTGGGGGGACCCAGTCTTCGGTTTAGGGAGCCCCAGGCCTGGGGCGTCCCAGCCCTTAGGCTTAGGGAGCCCCAGGCCTGGGATGCCCCACCCTTCGGCTTAGGGCGTGCCAGGCCTAGTGCGCCCCAGCCCTTAGGCTTTGGGAGCCCCAGACCTGGGGCACAACAGCCCATAGGCTTAGGGAGCCCCAGGCCTGGGGCGCCCCAGCCCTTAGGCTTTGGGATCCCCCGGCCTGGGGCGCTCCAGCCCTTAGGCTTAAGGAGGCCCAGGCCTGGGGTGCCCCTACTCTTAGGCTTTGGGAGCCCCACGCCTGGGGCGCCTCAGCCTTTAGGCTTAGGGAGCCCATGGCCTGGGGCGCCCCAGCTATTAGGCTTTGGTAGCCCCAGGCCTGGGGCGCCCCAGCCCTTAGGATTAGGGAGCCCCAGGCCTGGTGTGCCCCAGCCCTTAGGCTTAGGGAGCCCCAGGCCTGGGGCGCTCCAGGCCTTAGGCTTAGGGAGGCCCAGGCATGGGGCGCCCCACCCTTAGGCTTTGGGAGGGCCAGGCCTGGGGCGCCCCAGTTCTTAGGCTTAGGGAATCCAAGGGCTGCGAAGCCCCAGCCCTTAGGCTTTGGGAGCTCCAGGCCTGGGGCGCCCAAGTCCTTAGGCTTTGGGAGCCACAGGCCTGGGGCGCTCCGGCCCTTTGGATTAGGAAGCCCCAGCCCTGGGGCACCCAGCCCTTAGACTTAGGGAGCCCCAGGCCCTGGGCGCCCCATCCTTAGGCTTAGGGTGCCCATGACCTGGGACGCCCCACCACTTCGGTTTAGGGCGCGCCAGGCCTACGCGCCACAGCCCTTAGGCTTTGGGGTCCCCAGGACTGGGTCACTCTAGCCCTTAGGCTTAGGGAGCCCAAGGCTTGCGACGCCCCAGCCCTTAGGATCTGGGAGCCCCAGACCTGAAAAGCCCCAGCCCTTAGGCTTAGGGAGACCCAGACCTGCGGCGCCACAGCCCTTAGGCTTTTGGCGCCCCAGGCCTAGGGGGTCACAGCGCTTTGGCTTAGGGAGCCCCAGGTCTGGGGCGCCCCAGCCCTTCAGCTTTTGGAGCACCAGGCCGGGGCACCCCAGCCCTTAGGCTTTGGTAGCCCCAGGCCTGGGGCGCTCCAGCCCTTAGGCTTAAGGAGGCCCAGGCCTGGGGCCCCTACTCTTAGCCTTTGGGAGCCCCAGGCCTGGGGCGCCACAGCTATTAGGCATTGGTAGCCCCAGGCCTGGTGCGCCCCAGCCCTTAGGCTTAGGTTGCCCCAGCCCTGGTGGGACCCAGTCTTCGGCTTAGGGAGCCCCAGGCCTGTGATGCCCCAGCCCTTAGGCTTAGGGCGCGCCAGGCCTAGGGCGCCCCAGCCCTTAGGCTTTGGGAGCCCCAGACCTGGGGCCCCCCAGCCCTTAGGCTTAGGGAGCCCCTGGCCTGGGGCGCCCCAGTCCTTAGGCTTAGGGAGCTCCAGGCCTGGGAGGACCCAGCCCTTAGGCTTAGGGAACCCCAGTCCTGGGGCGCACCAGCCCCTAGGCTTTGGGAGCCCTAGGCCTGGGGGGACCCAGCCCTTCGGCTTAGGGAGCCCCAGGCCTTGGGCGTCCCAGCCCTTAGGCTTAGGGAGCCCCAGGCCTGGGGCGCCCCATCCCTTAGGCTTAGGGTGTCCATGACCTGGGACGCCCCACCCCTTCGGTTTAGGGCACGCCAGGCTTACGCGCAACAGCCCGTAGGCTTTGGGGGCCCCAGGCCTGGGTCACTCCAGCCTTTAGGCTTTTGGAGCTCAAGCCCTGGGGCACCCCAGCCCTTAGGCTTTGTGAGCCCCAGGCCTGGGGCGACCCAGCCCTTAGGCTTTGGGAGCCCCAGGCATTGTACGCCCCAACCCTTAGTCTTAGGGAGCCCTTGCCCTGGGCGCCCCACCCCTTAGGCTTTTGGAGCTCAAGCCCTGGGGCACCCCAGCCCTTAGGCTTTGTGAGCCCCAGGCCAGTGGCGTCCCAGCCTTAGGCTTTGGGAGCCCCAGGCCTGGGGCGCCCCAGCCTTTTGGCTTTGGGAGACCAAGGCCTGGGGCGCCCCGCCCTTAGGATTTGGGAGCCCCAGGCCAGGGGCGCTCCAGCCCTTAGGCTTAGGGAGCCCCTGGCCTGGGGCACACCAGCCCTTAGGCTTAGGGAGCCCATGGCCTGGGACGCCCCAGCCCTTAGGCATTGGGAGCTCCAGGCCTGGGGCGCCCCAGCCTTTAGGCTTAGGGAGCCCCAGGCCTGTGGCCCCCCAGCCCTTAGGCTTTGGGAGACCCATGACAGGGTCGCCCCAGCCTTTAGGCTTTAGGAGCTCCAGCCCTGGGGCACCCCAGCCCCTAGGCTTTGGTAGCCCCAGGCCGGGGGCGCCTCAGCCCTTAGGCTTAGGGAGCCCCAGGCCTGGGGGGAACCAGCCCTTCGGCTTAGGGAGCCCCAGGCCTGGGGCGTCCCAGCCCTTAGGCTTTGGGAGCACCAGGCCTGGGGCGCCCCAGCCCTTAAGATTAGGGAGCCCATGGCCTGGGACGCCCCAGCACTTCGGCTTAGGGCGCGCGAGGCCTAGGGCGCCCTAGCCCTTAGGCTTTGGGATCCCTGGCCTGGGGCGCCCCAGCACTTAGGCTTTGGGAGCCCCAGGCCGGGGTGCCCCAGCCCTTAGAATTTGGGAGCCCCAGGCCTGGGGCGCCCCAGCCCTTAGGCTTTGGTAGTCCCAGGCCTGGGGCGCCCCAGTGATTAGGCTTTTGGAGCCCCAGGCCTAGGGCGCCCAAGCCCTTAAGCTTTGGGAGCCCCAGGCCTGGGGCGCCGCAGTCCTTAGGTTTTGGGAGCCACAGTGCTGGGGCGCCCCAGCCCTTAGGCTTTGGGAGCCCCAGGCCTGGGGCGATCCAGCCTTTAGGCTTAGGGAGGCCCAGGCCTGGGGCGCGCCAAACCTTAGGCTTTGGGAGCCCCAGGCCTGGGACGCCCCAGCCCTTAGGCTTAGGGAGCTCAAGGGCTGCAAAGCCCCAGCCCTTAGGCTTTGGGAGCACCAGGCTTGGTGCGCCCCAACTATTAGGCATTGGTCGCTCCAGGCCTGGGGCGCCCCCGCCCTTACGCTTAGGGTGCCCCAGGCCTGGGGGGACCCAGTCTTCGGTTTAGGGAGCCCCAGGCCTGGGGCGTCCCAGCCCTTAGGCTTATGGAGCCCCAGGCCTGGGATGCCCCACCCTTCGGCTTAGGGCTCGCCAGGCCTAGTGCGCCCCAGCCCTTAGGCTTTGGGAGCCCCAGACCTGGGGCACAACAGCCCATAGGCTTAGGGAGCCCCAGGCCTGGGGCGCCCCAGCCCTTAGGCTTTGGGATCCCCCGGCCTGGGGCGCTCCAGCCCTTAGGCTTAAGGAGGCCCAGGCCTGGGGTGCCCCTACTCTTAGGCTTTGGGAGCCCCAGGCCTGGGGCGCCTCAGCCTTTAGGCTTAGGGAGCCCATGGCCTGGGGCGCCCCAGCCCTTACGCTTTGGGAGCCCCAGGCTTGGTGCGCCCCAGCTATTAGGCTTTGGTAGCCCCAGGCCTGGGGCGCCCCAGCCCTTAGGCGTAGGGAGCCCCAGGCCTGGTGCGCCCCAGCCCTTAGGCTTAGGGAGCCCCAGGCCTGGGGCGCTCCAGGCCTTAGGCTTAGGGAGGCCCAGGCATGGGGCGCCCCACCCTTAGGCTTTGGGAGGGCCAGGACTGGGGCGCCCCAGTTCTTAGGCTTAGGGAATCCAAGGGCTGCGAAGCCCCAGCCCTTAGGCTTTGGGAGCCCCAGGCCTGGGGCGCCCCAGCCCTTAGGCTTAAGGAGGCCCAGGCCTGGGGTGCCCCTACTCTTAGGCTTAGGGTGCCCCAGGCCTGGGGGGACCCAGTCTTCGGCTTAGGGAACCCCAGGCCTTGGCGTCCCAGCCCTAGGCTTAGGGAGCCCCAGGCCTGGGATGCCCCAGCCCTTAGGCTTAGGGAGCCCCTGGCCTGGGGCACCCCAGCCCTTAGGTTTGGGAGCCCCTGGCCTGGGACACTCCAGCCCTTAGGCTTAAGGAGGCCCAGGCTTGGGGCTCCACTACTCTTAGTCTTTGGGAGCCCCAGGCCTGGGGCGCCCCAGCCCTTAGGCTTAGGGAGCCTACGGCCTGGGGCGCCCCTGCCCTTAGGCTTAGGGAGCCCATGGCCTGGGGCGCCCCATTCCTTAGACTTTGGGAGCCCCAGGGTTGGTGTGCCCCAGCTATTAGGCTTTGGTAGCCCAAGGCCTCGGGCTCCCCAGCCCTTAGGCGTAGGGATCCCCAGGCCTGGGAGGATCCAACACTTAGGCTTATGGAGCCCCAGGCCTAGGGCGCCCCAGCCCTTAGGCTTTGGGAGCCCTAGCCCTTAGGCTTAGGGAGCCAATGGTCTGGGGCGACCCAGCCCTTAGGCTTTGGTAGCCCCAGCCCTGGGAGGACCCAGCCCTTAGGCTTAGGGAGCCCCAGCCCTGGGAGGACCCAGCCCTTAGGCTTGGGGAGCCTTAGGCCTGGGGCGCCCCAGCCCTTAGGCTTTGGGAGCCCCAGGCCTGGGGGACCCAGCCCTTAGGCTTAGGGGGCCCATGGCCTGGGACGCCCCACCCCTTCGGTATAGGGCGCTCCAAGCCTAGGGCGCCACAATTCTTAGGCTATGGGTCCCCAGGCCTGGGGCGCCCCAGCCCTTGGGCTTAGGGAGCCCCAGGCCTGGGGCGCCCCAGCCCTTAGGTTTTAGGATCCCCAGACCTGGGGCGCTCCAGCCCTTAGGCTTAAGGAGGCCCAGGCTTGGGGCTCCCCTACTCTTAGTCTTTGGGAGCCCCAGGCCTGGGTCGCCCCAACCCTTAGGCTTAGGGAGCCTACGGCCTGGGGCGCCCCTGCCCTTAGGCTTAGGGAGCCCATGGCCTGGGGCGCCCCATTCCTTAGACTTTGGGAGCCCCAGGGTTGGTGTGCCCCAGCTATTAGGCTTTGGTAGCCCCAGGCCTCGGGCGCCCCAGCCCTTAGGCGTAGGGATCCCCAGGCCTGGGAGGATCCAACACTTAGGCTTATGGAGCCCCAGGCCTAGGGCGCCCCAGCCCTTAGGCTTTGGGAGCCCTAGCCCTTAGGCTTAGGGAGCCCATGGTCTGGGGCGACCCAGCCCTTAGGCTTTGGTAGCCCCAGCCCTGGGAGGACCCAGCCCTTAGGCTTAGGGAGCCCCAGCCCTGGGAGGACCCAGCCCTTAGGCTTGGGGAGCCGTAGGCCTGGGGCACCCCAGCCCTTAGGCTTTGGGAGCCCCAGGCCTGGGGGACCCAGCCCTTAGGCTTAGGGGGCCCATGGCATGGGACGCCCCACCCCTTCGGTATAGGGCGCTCCAGGCCTAGGGCGCCACAATCCTTAGGCTATGGGTCCCCAGGCCTGGGGCGCCGCAGCCCTTGGGCTTAGGGAGCCCCAGGCCTGGGGCGCCCCAGCCCTTAGGCTTAGGGAGCCCCAGGCCTGGGACGCCCCAGCCCTTAGGTTTAAGGATCCCCAGACCTGGGTCGCTCCATCCCTTAGGCTTAGGGAGGCCCAGGCTTGGGCGCCCCTACCCTTAGGCTTTGGGAGCCCCAGGCCTGGGGCGTCCCAGCCCTTAGGCTTAGGGGTCCCCAGGCCTGGGGCGCCCTACCCCTTAGGGTTTGGGATTCACAGGCCTGGGGCTCTCATGCCCTTAGGCTTAAGGAGGCCCAGGCCTGGGGCGCCCCTACTCTTAGGCTTTGGGAGCCCCAGGCCTCGGGCGCCCCAGCCCTTAGGATTAGGGAGCACCAGGTTTGGTGCGCCCCAGTATTAGGCTTTGGTAGCCCCAAGCCTGGGGCGCCCCAGCCCTTATTCGTAGGGAGCCCCAGGCCTGGGAGGACCCCTCCCATAGGCTTTGGGAGCCCCAGGCCTGGGTCACTCCAGCCCTTAGGCTTAGGGAGCCCCAGGTCTGGGGCGCCCCAGCCCTTTGGCTTAGGGAGCCCAAATTCTGCGAAGCCCCAGCCCTTAGGCTTTGGGAGCCCCAGGCCTGATGCGCCCCAGCCCTTAGGCTTAGGGAGCTCCAGGCCTTAGGCTTTGGGAGGCCCCGGCCTGGGGCGCCCCAGCCCTTAGGCTTTGGAGCCCCAGGCGTGGGGGGATCTAGTCCTTCGGCTTAGGGAGCCCCAGGCCTGGGGCTTCCCAGCCCTTAGGCTTTGGGAGCTCCAGGCTGGGTGTGCACCAGCTATTAGGCTTTGGTAGCCCCAGGCCTGGGGCGCCCCAGCCCTTAGGCTTAGGGAGCCCCAAGCCTGGGAGGACGCAGCCCTTAGGCTTAGGGAGCCCAAGGCTTGCGATGCCCCAGCCCTTAGGCTTAGGGAGCCCATGGCCTGGGGCGCCCCAGCCCTTAGGCTTTGGGAGCACCAGGCTTGGTTCGCCCCAACTATTAGGCATTGGTCGCTCCATGCCTGGGGCGCCCCAGCCCTTACGCTTAGGGTGCCCCAGGCCTGGGGGGACCCAGTCTTCGGTTTAGGGAGCCCCAGGCCTGGGGCGTCCCAGCCCTTAGGCTTAGGGAGCCCCAGGCCTGGGATGCCACACTCTTCGGCTTAGGGCGCGCCAGGCCTACGGCGCCCCAGCCCTTAGGCTTTGGGAGCCCCAGACCTGGGGTGCCCCAGCCCATAGGCTTAGGGAGCCCCAGGCCTGGAGCGCCCCAGCCCTTAGGCTTTGGGATCCCCCGGCCTGGGGCGCTCCAGCCCTTAGGCTTAAGGAGGCCCAGGCCTGGGGCTCCCCTACTCTTAGGCTTTGGGAGCCCCAGGCCTGGGGCGCCTCAGCCTTTAGGCTTAGGGAGCCCATGGCCTGGGGCGCCCCAGCCCTTACGCTTTGGGAGCCCCAGGCTTGATGCGCCCCAGCTATTAGGCTTTGGTAGCCCCAGGCCTGGGGCGCCCCAGCCCTTAGGCGTAGGGAGCCCCAGGCCTGGTGTGCCCCAGCCCTTAGGCTTAGGGAGCCCCAGGCCTGGGGCGCTCCAGGCCTTAGGCTTAGGGAGGCCCAGGCATGGGGCGCCCCACCCTTAGGCTTTGGGAGGGCCAGGCCTGGGGCGCCCCAGTTCTTAGGCTTAGGGAATCCAAGGGCTGCGAAGCCCCAGCCCTTAGGCTTTGGGAGCTCCAGGCCTGGGGCGCCCAAGTCCTTAGGCTTTGGGAGCCACAGGCCTGGGGCGCTCCGGCCCTTTGGATTAGGAAGCCCCAGCCCTGGGGCACCCAGCCCTTAGACTTAGGGAGCCTCAGGCCTGGGGCGCCCCATCCTTAGGCTTAGGGTGCCCATGACCTGGGACGCCCCACCACTTCGGTTTAGGGCGCGCCAGGCCTACGCGCCACAGCCCTTAGGCTTTGGGGTCCCCAGGACTGGGTCACTCCAGCCCTTAGGCTTAGGGAGCCCAAGGCTTGCGACGCCCCAGCCCTTAGGATCTGGGAGCCCCAGACCTGAAAAGCCCCAGCCCTTAGGCTTAGGGAGCCCCAGACCTGCGGCGCCACAGCCCTTAGGCTTTTGGCGCCCCAGGCCTAGGGGGTCACAGCGCTTTGGCTTAGGGAGCCCCAGGTCTGGGGCGCCCCAGCCCTTCAGCTTTGGGAGCACCAGGCCGGGGCGCCCCAGCCCTTAGGCTTTGGTAGCCCCAGGCCTGGGGCGCTCCAGCCCTTAGGCTTAAGGAGGCCCAGGCCTGGGGCCCCTACTCTTAGCCTTTGGGAGCCCCAGGCCTGGGGCGCCACAGCTATTAGGCATTGGTAGCCCCAGGCCTGGTGCGCCCCAGCCCTTAGGCTTAGGTTGCCCCAGCCCTGGTGGGACCCAGTCTTCGGCTTAGGGAGCCCCAGGCCTGTGATGCCCCAGCCCTTCGGCTTAGGGCGCGCCAGGCCTAGGGCGCCCCAGCCTTTAGGCTTTGGGAGCCCCAGACCTGGGGCCCCCCAGCCCTTAGGCTTAGGGAGCCCCTGGCCTGGGGCGCCCCAGTCCTTAGGCTTAGGGAGCTCCAGGCCTGGGAGGACCCAGCCCTTAGGCTTAGGGAACCCCAGTCCTGGGGCGCACCAGCCCCTAGGCTTTGGGAGCCCCAGGCCTGGGGGGACCCAGCCCTTCGGCTTAGGGAGCCCCAGGCCTTGGGCGTCCCAGCCCTTAGGCTTAGGGAGCCCCTGGCCTGGGGCGCCCCATCCCTTAGGCTTAGGGTGTCCATGACCTGGGACGCCCCACCCCTTCGGTTTAGGGCGCGCCAGGCCTACGCGCCACAGCCCTTAGGCTTTGGGGGCCCCAGGCCTGGGTCACTCCAGCCCTTAGGCTTAGGGAACCCAAGGCTTGTGACGCCCCAGCCCTTAGGATCTGGGATCCCCAGGCCTGAAAAGCCCCAGCCCTTAAGCTTAGGGAGCCCCAGACCTGCGGCGCCACAGCCCATAGGCTTTGGGAGCCCCCGGCCGGGGTGCCCCAGCCCTTAGAATTTGGGTGCCCTAGGCCTGGGGCGCCCCAGCCCTTAGAATTTGGGAGCCCCAGGCCTGGGGCACACCAGCCCTTAGGATTAGGGATCCCTGGCCTGGGGCGCCCCAGCACTTAGGTTTTGGGAGCCCCAGGCCGGAGTGCCCCAGCCCTTAGGCTTACGGAGCCCCAGGCCTGGGGCGCTCCGGCCCTTTGGCTTAGGTATCCCCAGCCCTGGGGCACCCAGCACTTAGGCTTTGGGAGCCCCAGTCTTGGGGTGCCCCAGGCCTTAGGCTTTGGGAGGCCCAGGTCTGCGGCCCCCCAGCCCTTAGGCGTTGGGACCCCAGCCCTGGGGCACCCAGCACTTAGGCTTTGGGAGCCCCAGTCTTGGGGTGCCCCAGGCTTTAGGCTTTTGGAGCTCAAGCCCTGGGGCACCCCAGCCCTTAGGCTTTGTGAGCCCCAGGCCTGGGGCGACCCAGCCCTTAGGCTTTGGGAGCCCCAGGCATGGTACGCCCCAACCCTTAGTCTTAGGGAACCCTTGCCCTGGGCGCCCCACCCCTTAGGCTTTGGGAGCCCCAGGCCTGGGGCACCCCAGCCCTTAGGCTTTGGGAGCCCCTGGCCTGTGGCCCCCCAGCTCTTTCTCTTAGGGAGCCCCTGGCCAGTGGCGTCCCAGCCTTAGGCTTTGGGAGCCCCAGGCCGGGGCGCCCCAGTCCTTTGGCTTTGGAAGCCCCAGGCCTGGGGCGCCCCAGCCTTTTGGCTTTGGGAGACCAAGGCCTGGGGCGCCCCGCCCTTAGGATTTGGGAGCCCCAGGCCACGGGCGCTCCAGCCCTTAGGCTTAGGGAGCCCCTGGCCTGGGGCACACCAGCCCTTAGGCTTAGGGAGCCCATGGCCTGGGACGCCCCAGCCCTTAGGCATTGGGAGCTCCAGGCCTGGGGCGCCCCAGCCTTTAGGCTTAGGGAGCCCCAGGCCTGTGGCCCCACA
The DNA here is from genome assembly GCF_050624435.1 of Tenrec ecaudatus. Lineage (NCBI taxonomy): Eukaryota > Metazoa > Chordata > Mammalia > Afrosoricida > Tenrecidae > Tenrec > Tenrec ecaudatus. Next base: position 2,490,940 of record NW_027457632.1, on the reverse strand, counting down.
GCCCTTTGGCTTTGGGAGACCCATGACAGGGTCGCCCCAGTCTTTAGGCTTTAGGAGCTCCAGCCCTGGGGCACCCCAGCCCTTAGGCTTTGGGAGCCCCAGGCATGGTATGCCCCTGCCCTTAGGCTTAGGGAGCCCCAGGCCTGGGGGGAACCAGCCCTTCGGCTTAGGGAGCCCCAGGCCTGGGGCGTCCCAGCCCTTAGGCTTTGGGAGCACCAGGCCTGGGGCGCCCCAGCCCTTAAGATTAGGGAGCCCATGGCCTGGGACGCCCCAGCACTTCGGCTTAGGGCGCGCGAGGCCTAGGGCGCCCTAGCCCTTAGGCTTTGGGATCCCCAGGTCTGGGCGGCCCCAGGCCTTAGACTTAGGGTGCCCAAGGTCTGGGGCGCCCCAGCCCTTAGGCTTTTGGAGCCCCAGGCCTATGGCGTCCAAGCCCTTAGGCTAAGGGAGACCCAGGCCTGGGAAGCTCCAGCCCTTAGGTTTAGTGGCCCCAGGCCTGGGGCGCCAAAGCCCTTAGGCTTTGGGAGCTCCAGTCCTGGGGCGCCCCATCCCTTAGGCTTAGGGAGCCCCAGACCTGTGGCGCCCCATACTTTGGCTTTGGGAGCTCCAGGCCTGGGGCGCCCAAGTCCTTAGGCTTTGGGAGCCCCAGGCCTGGGGCGCTCCGGCCCTTTGGATTAGGAAGCCCCAGCCCTGGGACACCCAGCCCTTAGACTTAGGGAGCCCCAGGCCTGGGGCGCCCCAGCCCTTAGGCTTAGGGTGCCCATGACCTGGGACGCCCCACCACTTCGGTTTAGGGCGCGCCAGGCCTACGCGACACAGCCCTTCGGCTTTGGGGTCCCCAGGACTGGGTCACTCCAGCCCTTAGGCTTAGGGAGCCCAAGGCTTGCGACGCCCCAGCCCTTAGGATCTGGGAGCCCCAGACCTGAAAAGCCCCAGCCCTTAGGCTTAGGGAGCCCCAGACCTGCGGCGCCCCAGCCCTTAGGCTTTTGGCGCCCCAGGCCTAGGGGGTCACAGCGCTTTGGCTTAGGGAGCCCCAGGCCGGGGCGCCCCAGCCCTTATGCTTTGGTAGCCCCAGGCCTGGGGCGCTCCAGCCCTTAGGCTTAAGGAGGCCCAGGCCTGGGGCCCCTACTCTTAGCCTTTGGGAGCCCCAGGCCAGGGGCGCCACAGCTATTAGGCATTGGTAGCCCCAGGCCTGGTGCGCCCCAGCCCTTAGGCTTAGGTTGCCCCAGCCCTGGTGGGACCCAGTCTTCGGCTTAGGGAGCCCCAGGCCTGTGATGCCCCAGCCCTTCGGCTTAGGGCGCGCCAGGCCTAGGGCGCCCCAGCCCTTAGGCTTTGGGAGCCCCAGACCTGGGGCCCCCCAGCCCTTAGGCTTAGGGAGCCCCTGGCCTGGGGCGCCCCAGTCCTTAGGCTTAGGGAGCTCCAGGCCTGGGAGGACCCAGCCCTTAGGCTTAGGGAACCCCAGTCCTGGGGCGCACCAGCCCCTAGGCTTTGGGAGCCCCAGGCCTGGGGGGACCCAGCCCTTCGGCTTAGGGAGCCCCAGGCCTTGGGGGTCCCAGCCCTTAGGCTTAGGGAGCCCAAGGCTTGCGACGCCCCAGCCCTTAGGATCTGGGAGCCCCAGGCCTGAAAAGCCCCAGCCCTTAGGCTTAGGGAGCCCCAGACCTGCGGCGCCACAGCCCTTAGGCTTTGGGAGCCCCCGGCCGGGGTGCCCCAGCCCTTAGAATTTGGGTGCCCTAGGCCTGGGGCGCCCCAGCCCTTAGAATTTGGGAGCCCCAGGCCTGGGGCACACCAGCCCTTAGGATTAGGGATCCCTGGCCTGGGGCGCCCCAGCACTTAGGCTTTGGGAGCCCCAGGCCGGGGTGCCCCAGCCCTTAGGCTTACGGAGCCCCAGGCCTGGTGTGCTCCGGCCCTTTGGCTTAGGTATCCCCAGCCCTGGGGCACCAAGCACTTAGGCTTTGGGAGCCCCAATCTTGGGGTGGCCCAGCCCTTAGGCTTTTGGAGCTCAAGCCCTGGGGCACCCCAGCCCTTAGACTTTGTGAGCCCCAGGCCTGGGGCGACCCAGCCCTTAGGCTTTGGGAGCCCCAGGCATTGTACGCCCCAACCCTTAGTCTTAGGGAGCCCTTGCCCTGGGCGCCCCACCCCTTAGGATTTGGGAGCCCCAGGCCTGGGGCACCCCAGCCCTTAGGCTTTGGGAGCCCCTGGCCTGTGGCCCCCCAGCTCTTTCTCTTAGGGAGCCCCTGGCCAGTGGCGTCCCAGCCTTAGGCTTTGGGAGCCCCAGGCCGGGGCGCCCCAGTCCTTTGGCTTTGGAAGCCCCAGGCCTGGGGCGCCCCAGCCTTTTGGCTTTGGGAGACCAAGGCCTGGGGCGCCCCGCCCTTAGGATTTGGGAGCCCCAGGCCACGGGCGCTCCAGCCCTTAGGCTTAGGGAGCCCCTGGCCTGGGGCACACCAGCCCTTAGGCTTAGGGAGCCCATGGCCTGGGACGCCCCAGCCCTTAGGCATTGGGAGCTCCAGGCCTGGGGCGCCCCAGCCTTTAGGCTTAGGGAGCCCCAGGCCTGTGGCCCCCCAGCCCTTAGGCTTTGGGAGACCCATGACAGGGTCGCCCCAGCCTTTAGGCTTTAGGAGCTCCAGCCCTGGGGTACCCCAGCCCTTAGGCTTTGGGAGCCCCAGGCATGGTATGCCCCTGCCCTTAGGCTTTGGGTGCCCCAGGCCTGGGGCTCCCAGCCCCTAGGCTTTGGTAGCCCCAGGCCGGGGGCGCCTCAGCCCTTAGGCTTAGGGAGCCCCAGGCCTGGTGGGAACCAGCCCTTCGGCTTAGGGAGCCCCAGGCCTGGGGCGTCCCAGCCCTTAGGCTTTGGGAGCACCAGGCCTGGGGCGCCCCAGCCCTTAAGATTAGGGAGCCCATGGCCTGGGAGGCCCCAGCACTTCGGCTTAGGGCGCGCGAGGCCTAGGGTGCCCTAGCCCTTAGGCTTTGGGATCCCTGGCCTGGGGCGCCCCAGCACTTAGGCTTTGGGAGCCCCAGGCCGGGGTGCCCCAGCCCTTAGAATTTGGGAGCCCCAGGCCTGGGGCGCCCCAGCCCTTAGGCTTTGGTAGTCCCAGGCCTGGGGCGCCCCAGTGATTAGGCTTTTGGAGCCCCAGACCTAGGGCGCCCAAGCCCTTAAGCTTTGGGAGCCCCAGGCCTGGGGCGCCGCAGTCCTTAGGTTTTGGGAGCCACAGTGCTGGGGCGCCCCAGCCCTTAGGCTTTGGGAGCCCCAGGCCTGGGGCGATCCAGCCTTTAGGCTTAGGGAGGCCCAGGCCTGGGGCGCGCCAAACCTTAGGCTTTGGGAGCCCCAGGCCTGGGACGCCCCAGCCCTTAGGCTTAGGGAGCTCAAGGGCTGCAAAGCCCCAGCCCTTAGGCTTTGGGAGCACCAGGCTTGGTGCGCCCCAACTATTAGGCATTGGTCGCTCCAGGCCTGGGGCGCCCCAGCCCTTACGCTTAGGGTGCCCCAGGCCTGGGGGGACCCAATCTTCGGTTTAGGGAGCCCCAGGCCTGGGGTGTCCCAGCCCTTAGGCTTATGGAGTCCCAGGCCTGGGATGCCCCACCCTTCGGCTTAGGGCTCGCCAGGCCTAGTGCGCCCCAGCCCTTAGGCTTTGGGAGCCCCAGACCTGGGGCACAACAGCCCATAGGCTTAGGGAGCCCCAGGCCTGGGGCGCCCCAGCCCTTAGGCTTTGGGATCCCCCGGCCTGGGGCGCTCCAGCCCTTAGGCTTAAGGAGGCCCAGGCCTGGGGTGCTCCTACTCTTAGGCTTTGGGAGCCCCAGGCCTGGGGCGCCTCAGCCTTTAGGCTTAGGGAGCCCATGGCCTGGGGCGCCCCAGCCCTTACGCTTTGGGAGCCCCAGGCTTGGTGCGCCCCAGCTATTAGGCTTTGGTAGCCCCAGGCCTGGGGCGCCCCAGCCCTTAGGCGTAGGGAGCCCCAGGCCTGGTGCGCCCCAGCCCTTAGGCTTAGGGAGCCCCAGGCCTGGGGCGCTCCAGGCCTTAGGCTTAGGGAGGCCCAGGCATGGGGCGCCCCACCCTTAGGCTTTGGGAGGGCCAGGCCTGGGGCGCCCCAGTTCTTAGGCTTAGGGAATACAAGGGCTGCGAAGCCCAGCCCGTAGGCTTTGGGGGCCCCAGGCCTGGGTCACTCCAGCCCTTAGGCTTAGGGAGCCCAAGGCTTGCGACGCCCCAGCCCTTAGGATCTGGGAGCCCCAGGCCTGAAAAGCCCCAGCCCTTAGGCTTAGGGAGCCCCAGACCTGCGGCGCCACAGCCCTTAGGCTTTGGGAGCCCCCGGCCGGGGTGCCCCAGCCCTTAGAATTTGGGTGCCCTAGGCCTGGGGCGCCCCAGCCCTTAGAATTTGGGAGCCCCAGGCCTGGGGCACACCAGCCCTTAGGATTAGGGATCCCTGGCCTGGGGCGCCCCAGCACTTAGGCTTTGGGAGCCCCAGGCCGGGGTGCCCCAGCCCTTAGGCTTACGGAGCCCCAGGCCTGGGGCGCTCCGGCCCTTTGGCTTAGGTATCCCCAGCCCTGGGGCACCCAGCACTTAGGCTTTGGGAGCCCCAGTCTTGGGGTGCCCCAGGCCTTAGGCTTTGGGAGGCCCAGGTCTGCGGCCCCCCAGCCCTTAGGCGTTGGGACCCCAGCCCTGGGGCACCCAGCACTTAGGCTTTGGGAGCCCCAGTCTTGGGGTGCCCCAGCCTTTAGGCTTTTGGAGCTCCAGCCCTGGGGCACCCCAGCCCTTAGGCTTTGTGAGCCCCAGGCCTGGGGCGACCCAGCCCTTAGGCTTTGGGAGCCCCTGGCATTGTACGCCCCAACCCTTAGTCTTAGGGAGCCCTTGCCCTGGGCGCCCCACCCCTTAGGCTTTGGGAGCCCCAGACCTGGGGCACCCCAGCCCTTAGGCTTTGGGAGCCCCTGGCCTGTGGCCCCCCAGCTCTTTCTCTTAGGGAGCCCCTGGCCAGTGGCGTCCCATCCTTAGGCTTTGGGAGCCCCAGGCCGGGGCGCCCCAGTCCTTTGGCTTTGGAAGCCCCAGGCCTGGGGCGCCCCAGCCTTTTGGCTTTGGGAGACCAAGGCCTGGGGCGCCCCGCCCTTAGGATTTGGGAGCCCCAGGCCAGGGGCGCTCCAGCCCTTAGGCTTAGGGAGCCCCTGGCCTGGGGCACACCAGCCCTTAGGCTTAGGGAGCCCATGGCCTGAGACGCCCCAGCCCTTAGGCATTGGGAGCTCCAGGCCTGGGGCGCCCCAGCCTTTAGGCTTAGGGAGCCCCAGGCCTGTGGCCCCCCAGCCCTTAGGCTTTGGGAGACCCATGACAGGGTCGCCCCAGCCTTTAGGCTTTAGGAGCTCCAGCCCTGGGGCACCCCAGCCCTTAGGCTTTGGGAGCCCCAGTCATGGTATGCCCCTGCCCTTAGGCTTTGGGTGCCCCAGGCCTGGGGCTCCCAGCCCCTAGGCTTTGGTAGCCCCAGGCCGGGGGCGCCTCAGCCCTTAGGCTTAGGGAGCCCCAGGCCTGGTGGGAACCAGCCCTTCGGCTTAGGGAGCCCCAGGCCTGGGGCGTCCCAGCCCTTAGGCTTTGGGAGCACCAGGCCTGGGGCGCCCCAGCCCTTAAGATTAGGGAGCCCATGGCCTGGGACGCCCCAGCACTTCGGCTTAGGGCGCGCGAGGCCTAGGGCGCCCTAGCCCTTAGGCTTTGGGATCCCTGGCCTGGGGCGCCCCAGCACTTAGGCTTTGGGAGCCCCAGGCCGGGGTGCCCCAGCCCTTAGAATTTGGGAGCCCCAGGCCTGGGGCGCCCCAGCCCTTAGGCTTTGGTAGTCCCAGGCCTGGGGCGCTCCAGTGATTAGGCTTTTGGAGCCCCAGGCCTAGGGCGCCCAAGCCCTTAAGCTTTGGGAGCCCCAGGCCTGGGGCGCCGCAGTCCTTAGGTTTTGGGAGCCACAGTGCTGGGGCGCCCCAGCCCTTAGGCTTTGGGAGCCCCTGGCCTGGGGCGATCCAGCCTTTAGGCTTAGGGAGGCCCAGGCCTGGGGCGCGCCAAACCTTAGGTTTTGGGAGCCCCAGGCCTGGGACGCCCCAGCCCTTAGGCTTAGGGAGCTCAAGGGCTGCAAAGCCCCAGCCCTTAGGCTTTGGGAGCACCAGGCTTGGTGCGCCCCAACTATTAGGCATTGGTCGCTCCAGGCCTGGGGCGCCCCAGCCCTTACGCTTAGGGTGCCCCAGGCCTGGGGGGGACCCAGTCTTCGGTTTAGGGATCCCCAGGCCTGGGGTGTCCCAGCCCTTAGGCTTATGGAGCCCCAGGCCTGGGATGCCCCACCCTTCGGCTTAGGGCGCGCCAGGCCTAGTGCGCCCCAGCCCTTAGGCTTTGGGAGCCCCAGACCTGGGGCACAACAGCCCATAGGCTTAGGGAGCCCCAGGCCTGGGGCGCCCCAGCCCTTAGGCTTTGGGATCCCCCGGCCTGGGGCGCTCCAGCCCTTAGGCTTAAGGAGGCCCAGGCCTGGGGTGCCCCTACTCTTAGGCTTTGGGAGCCCCAGTTCTGGGGCGCCTCAGCCTTTAGGCTTAGGGAGCCCATGGCCTGGGGAGCCCCAGCCCTTACGCTTTGGGAGCCCCAGGCTTGGTGCGCCCCAGCTATTAGGCTTTGGTAGCCACAGGCCTGGGGCGCCCCAGCCCTTAGGCGTAGGGAGCCCCAGGCCTGGTGCGCCCCAGCCCTTAGGCTTAGGGAGCCCCAGGCCTGGGGCGCTCCAGGCCTTAGGCTTAGGGAGGCCCAGGCATGGGGCGCCCCACCCTTAGGCTTTGGGAGGGCCAGGCCTGGGGCGCCCCAGTTCTTAGGCTTAGGGAATACAAATGCTGCGAAGCCCCAGCCCTTAGGCTTTGGGAGCCCCAGGCCTGGGGCGCCCCAGCCCTTAGGCTTAAGGAGGCCCAGGCCTGGGGTACCCCTACTCTTAGGCTTAGGGTGCCCCAGGCCTGGGGGGACCCAGTCTTCGGCTTAGGGAACCCCAGGCCTTGGCGTCCCAGCCCTAGGCTTAGGGAGCCCCAGGCCTGGGATGCCCCAGCCCTTCGGCTTAGGGCGCGCCAGGCTTAGGGCGCCCCAGCCCTTAGGCTTTGGGAGCCCCAGACCTGGGGAGCCCCAGCTCTTAGGCTTAGGGAGCCCCTGGCCTGGGGCACCCCAGCCCTTAGGTTTGGGAGCCCCAGGCCTGGGACACTCCAGCCCTTACGCTTAAGGAGGCCCAGGCTTGGGGCTCCCCTACTCTTAGTCTTTGGGAGCCCCAGGCCTGGGGCGCCCCAGCCCTTAGGCTTAGGGAGCCTACGGCCTGGGGCGCCCCTGCCCTTAGGCTTAGGGAGCCCATGGCCTGGGGCGCCCCATTCCTTAGACTTTGGGAGCCCCAGGGTTGGTGTGCCCCAGCTATTAGGCTTTGGTAGCCCCAGGCCTCGGGCTCCCCAGCCCTTAGGCGTAGGGATCCCCAGGCCTGGGAGGATCCAACACTTAGGCTTATGGAGCCCCAGGCCTAGGGCGCCCCAGCCCTTAGGCTTTGGGAGACCTAGCCCTTAGGCTTAGGGAGCCCATGGTTTGGGGCCACCCAGCCCTTAGGCTTTGGTAGCCCCAGCCCTGGGAGGACCCAGCCCTTAGGCTTAGGGAGCCCCAGCCCTGGGAGGACCCAGCCCTTAGGCTTGGGGAGCCTTAGGCCTGGGGCGCCCCAGCCCTTAGGCTTTGGGAGCCCCAACCCTGGGGGACCCAGCCCTTAGGCTTAGGGGGCCCATGGCCTGGGACGCTCCACCCCTTCGGTATAGGGCGCTCCAGGCCTAGGGCGCCACAATCCTTAGGCTATGGGTCCCCAGGCCTGGGGCCCCCCAGCCCTTGGGCTTAGGGAGCCCATGGCCTGGGGCGCCCCAGCCCTTACGTTTTAGGATCCCCAGACCTGGGGCGCTCCAGCCCTTAGGCTTAAGGAGGCCCAGGCTTGGGGCTCCCCTACTCTTAGTCTTTGGGAGCCCCAGGCCTGGGGCGCCCCAGCCCTTAGGCTTAGGGAGCCTACGGCCTGGGGCGCCCCTGCCCTTAGGCTTAGGGAGCCCATGGCCTGGGGCGCCCCATTCCTTAGACTTTGGGAGCCCCAGGGTTGGTGTGCCCCAGCTATTAGGCTTTGGTAGCCCCAGGCCTCGGGCGCCCCAGCCCTTAGGCGTAGGGATCCCCAGGCCTGGGAGGATCCAACACTTAGGCTTATGGAGCCCCCGGCCTAGGGCGCCCCAGCCCTTAGGCTTTGGGAGCCCTAGCCCTTAGGCTTAGGGAGCCAATGGTCTGGGGCGACCCAGCCCTTAGGCTTTGGTAGCCCCAGCCCTGGGAGGACCCAGCCCTTAGGCTTAGGGAGCCCCAGCCCTGGGAGGACCCAGCCCTTAGGCTTGGGGAGCCGTAGGCCTGGGGCGTCCCAGCCCTTAGGCTTTGGGAGCCCCAGGCCTGGGAACCCAGCCCTTAGGCTTAGGGGGCCCATGGCCTGGGACGCCCCACCCCTTCGGTATAGGGCGCTCCAGGCCTAGGGCGCCACAATCCTTAGGCTATGGGTCCCCAGGCCTGGGGCGCCCCAGCCCTTGGGCTTAGGGAGCCCCAGGCCTGGGGCGCCCCAGCCCTTAGGTTTTAGGATCCCCAGACCTGGGGCGCTCCATCCCTTAGGCTTAGGGAGGCCCAGGCTTGGGCGCCCCTACCCTTAGGCTTTGGGAGCCCCAGGCCTGGGGCGCCCCAGCCCTTAGGCTTAGGGGGCCCCAGGCCTGGGGCGCCCTACCCCTTAGGGTTTGGGATTCACAGGCCTGGGGCTCTCATGCCCTTAGGCTTAAGGAGGCCCAGGCCTGGGGCGCCCCTACTCTTAGGCTTTGGGAGCCCCAGGCCTCGGGCGCCCCAGCCCTTAGGATTAGGGAGCCTATGGCCTGGGGCGCCCCAGCCCTTAGGCTTTGGGAGCCCCAGGCTTGGTGCGCCCCAGTATTAGGCTTTGGTAGCCCCAAGCCTGGGGCGCCCCAGCCCTTATTCGTAGGGAGCCCCAGGCCTGGGAGGACCCAGCCCATAGGCTTTGGGAGCCCCAGGCCTGGGTCACTCCAGCCCTTAGGCTTAGGGAGCCCCAGGTCTGGGGCGCCCCAGCCCTTAGGCTTAGGGAGCCCAAATGCTGCGAAGCCCCAGCCCTTAGCCTTTGGGAGCCCCAGGCCTGATGCGCCCCAGCCCTTAGGCTTAGGGAGCTCCAGGCCTTAGGCTTTGGGAGCCCCCGGCCTGAGGCGCCCCAGCCCTTAGGCTTTGGAGCCCCAGGCGTGGGGGGATCTAGTCCTTCGGCTTAGGGAGCCCCAGGCCTGGGGCTTCCCAGCCCTTAGGCTTTGGGAGCTCCAGGCTGGGTGTGCCCCACCTATTAGGCTTTGGTAGCCCCAGGCCTGGGGCGCCCCAGCCCTTAGGCTTAGGGAGCCCCAAGCCTGGGAGGACGCAGCCCTTAGGCTTAGGGAGCCCAAGGCTTGCGACGCCCCAGCCCTTAGGCTTAGGGAGCCCATGGCCTGGGGCGCCCCAGCCCTTAGGCTTTGGGAGCACCAGGCTTGGTGCGCCCCAACTATTAGGCATTGGTCGCTCCATGCCTGGGGCGCCCCAGCCCTTACGCTTAGGGTGCCCCAGGCCTGGGGGGACCCAGTCTTCGGTTTAGGGAGCCCCAGGCCTGGGGCGTCCCAGCCCTTAGGCTTAGGGAGCCCCAGGCCTGGGATGCCACACTCTTCGGCTTAGGGCGCGCCAGGCCTACGGCGCCCCAGCCCTTAGGCTTTGGGAGCCCCAGACCTGGGGTGCCCCAGCCCATAGGCTTAGGGAGCCCCAGGCCTGGAGCGCCCCAGCCCTTAGGCTTTGGGACCCCCCGGCCTGGGGCGCTCCAGCCCTTAGGCTTAAGGAGGCCCAGGCCTGGGGCTCCCATACTCTTAGGCTTTGGGAGCCCCAGGCCTGGGGCGCCCCAGCCCTTAGGCTTAGGGAGCCCATGGCCTGGGACGCCCCAGCCCTTAGGCTTAGGGAGCCCATGGCCTGGGGCGCCCCAGCCCTTACGTTTTAGGATCCCCAGACCTGGGGCGCTCCAGCCCTTAGGCTTAAGGAGGCCCAGGCTTGGGGCTCCCCTACTCTTAGTCTTTGGGAGCCCCAGGCCTGGGGCGCCCCAGCCCTTAGGCTTAGGGAGCCTACGGCCTGGGGCGCCCCTGCCCTTAGGCTTAGGGAGCCCATGGCCTGGGGCGCCCCATTCCTTAGACTTTGGGAGCCCCAGGGTTGGTGTGCCCCAGCTATTAGGCTTTGGTAGCCCCAGGCCTCGGGCGCCCCAGCCCTTAGGCGTAGGGATCCCCAGGCCTGGGAGGATCCAACACTTAGGCTTATGGAGCCCCAGGCCTAGGGCGCCCCAGCCCTTAGGCTTTGGGAGCCCTAGCCCTTAGGCTTAGGGAGCCAATGGTCTGGGGCGACCCAGCCCTTAGGCTTTGGTAGCCCCAGCCCTGGGAGGACCCAGCCCTTAGGCTTAGGGAGCCCCAGCCCTGGGAGGACCCAGCCCTTAGGCTTGGGGAGCCGTAGGCCTGGCGCGCCCCAGCCCTTAGGCTTTGGGAGCCCCAGGCCTGGGGAACCCAGCCCTTAGGCTTAGGGGGCCCATGGCCTGGGACGCCCCACCCCTTCGGTATAGGGCGCTCCAGGCCTAGGGCGCCACAATCCTTAGGCTATGGGTCCCCAGGCCTGGGGCGCCCCTGCCCTTGGGCTTAGGGAGCCCCAGGCCTGGGGCGCCCCAGCCCGTAGGTTTTAGGATCCCCAGACCTGGGGCGCTCCATCCCTTAGGCTTAGGGAGGCCCAGGCTTGGGCGCCCCTACCCTTAGGCTTTGGGAGCCCCAGGCCTGGGGCGCCCCAGCCCTTAGGCTTAGGGGGCCCCAGGCCTGGGGCGCCCTACCCCTTAGGGTTTGGGATTCACAGGCCTGGGGCTCTCATGCCCTTAGGCTTAAGGAGGCCCAGGCCTGGGGCGCCCCTACTCTTAGGCTTTGGGAGCCCCAGGCCTCGGGCGCCCCAGCCCTTAGGATTAGGGAGCCTATGGCCTGGGGCGCCCCAGCCCTTAGGCTTTGGGAGCCCCAGGCTTGGTGCGCCCCAGTATTAGGCTTTGGTAGCCCCAAGCCTGGGGCGCCCCAGCCCTTATTCGTAGGGAGCCCCAGGCCTGGGAGGACCCAGCCCATAGGCTTTGGGAGCCCCAGGCCTGGGTCACTCCAGCCCTTAGGCTTAGGGAGCCCCAGGTCTGGGGCGCCCCAGCCCTTAGGCTTAGGGAGCCCAAATGCTGCGAAGCCCCAGCCCTTAGCCTTTGGGAGCCCCAGGCCTGATGCGCCCCAGCCCTTAGGCTTAGGGAGCTCCAGGCCTTAGGCTTTGGGAGCCCCCGGCCTGGGGCGCCCCAGCCCTTAGGCTTTGGAGCCCCAGGCGTGGGGGGATCTAGTCCTTCGGCTTAGGGAGCCCCAGGCCTGGGGCTTCCCAGCCCTTAGGCTTTGGGAGCTCCAGGCTGGGTGTGCCCCAGCTATTAGGCTTTGGTAGCCCCAGGCCTGGGGCGCCCCAGCCCTTAGGCTTAGGGAGCCCCAAGCCTGGGAGGACGCAGCCCTTAGGCTTAGGGAGCCCAAGGCTTGCGACGCCCCAGCCCTTAGGCTTAGGGAGCCCATGGCCTGGGGCGCCCCAGCCCTTAGGCTTTGGGAGCACCAGGCTTGGTGCGCCCCAACTATTAGGCATTGGTCGCTCCATGCCTGGGGCGCCCCAGCCCTTACGCTTAGGGTGCCCCAGGCCTGGGGGGACCCAGTCTTCGGTTTAGGGAGCCCCAGGCCTGGGGCGTCCCAGCCCTTAGGCTTAGGGAGCCCCAGGCCTGGGATGCCACACTCTTCGGCTTAGGGCGCACCAGGCCTACGGCGCCCCAGCCCTTAGGCTTTGGGAGCCCCAGACCTGGGGTGCCCCAGCCCATAGGCTTAGGGAGCCCCAGGCCTGGAGCGCCCCAGCCCTTAGGCTTTGGGATCCCCCGGCCTGGGGCGCTCCAGCCCTTAGGCTTAAGGAGGCCCAGGCCTGGGGCTCCCCTACTCTTAGGCTTTGGGAGCCCCAGGCCTGGGGCGCCCCAGCCCTTAGGCTTAGGGAGCCCATGGCCTGGGACGCCCCAGCCCTTAGGCTTAGGGAGCCCATGGCCTGGGGCGCCCCAGCCCTTAGGCTTTGGGAGCCCCAGGCTTGGTGCGCCCCAGCTATTAGGCTTTGGTAGCCCTAGGCCTGGGGCGCCCCAGCCCTTAGGCGTAGGAAGCCCCAGGCCTGGTGCGCCCCAACCCTTAGGCTTAGGGAGGCCCAGGCCTGGGGCGCCCCACCCTTAGGCTTTGGGAGCCCCAGGCCTGGGTCGCCCGAGTTCTTAGGCTTAGGGAATCCAAGGGCTGCGAAGCCCCAGCCCTTAGGCTTTGGGAGCCCCAGGCCTGGGGCTCCCCAGCCCTTAGGCTTTGGTAGCCCCAGGCCTGGGGAGCTCCAGCCCTTAGGCTTAAGGAGGCCCAGGCCTGGGGCCCCTACTCTTAGGCTTTGGTAGCCCCAGGCCTTGGTGGCCCCAGCTATTAGGCATTGGTAGCCCCAGGCCTGGGGCGCCCCACCCCTTAGGCTTAGGGTGCCCCAGGCCTGGGTGGACCCAGTCTTCGGCTTAGGGAACCCCAGGCCTGGGCGTCCCAGCCCTAGGCTTAGGGAGCCCCAGGCCTGGGATGCCCCAGCCCTTCGGCTTAGGGCGCGCCAGGCCTAGGGCGCCCCAGCCCTTAGGCTTAAGGAGGCCCAGGCTTGGGGCTCCCCTACTCTTAGTCTTTGGGAGCCCCAGGCCTGGGGCGCCCCAGCCCTTAGGCTTAGGGCGCCTACGGCCTGGGGCGCCCCTGCCCTTAGGCTTAGGGAGCCCATGGCCTGGGGCGCCCCATTCCTTAGACTTTGGGAGCCCCAGGGTTGGTGTGCCCCAGCTATTAGGCTTTGGTAGCCCCAGGCCTGGGGCGCCCCAGCCCTTAGGCGTAGGGATCCTCAGGCCTGGGAGGATCCAGCACTTAGGCGTATGGAGCCCCAGGCCTAGGGCGCCCCAGCCCTTAGGCTTTGGGAGCCCTAGCCCTTAGGCTTCGGGAGCCCATGGTCTGGGGCGCCCCAGCCCTTAGGCTTTGGTAGCCCCAGGCCTGGGGCGCCCCATCCATTAGGCTTTGGTTGCCCCAGCCCTGGGAGGACCTAGCCCTTAGGCTTAGGGAGCCCCAGCCCTGGGAAGACCCAGCCCTTAGGCTTAGGGAGCCGCAGGCCTGGCGCGCCCCAGCCCTTAGGCTTTGGGAGCCCCAGGCCTGGGGGACCCAGCCATTAGGCTTAGGGGGCCCATGGACTGGGACGCCCCACCCCTTCGGTATAGGGCGCTCCAGGCCTAGGGCGGCACAATCCTTAGGCTTTGGGTTCCCAAGCCTGGGGCGCCCCAGCCCTTGGGCTTAGGGAGCCCCAGGCCTGGGACACCCCAGCCCTTAGGTTTTGGGAGCCCCAGACCTGGGGCGCTCCAGCCCTTAGGCTTAGGGAGGCCCAGGCTTGGGCGCCCCTACACTTAGGCTTTGGGAGCCCCAGGCCTGGGGCGCCCCCGCCCTTAGGCTTAGGGGGCCCCAGGCCTGGGGCGCCCCACCCCTTAGGGTTTGGGATTCCCAGGCCTCGGGCTCTCATGCCCTTAGGCTTAAGGAGGCCCAGGCCTGGGGCGCCCCTACTCTTAGGCTTTGGGAGCCCCAGGCTTGGTGCGCCCCAGCTATTCGGCGTTGGTAGCCCCAAGCCTGGGGCGCCCCAACCCTTAGGCTTATGGAGCCCCAGTCCTGGGAGGACCCAGCCCTTAGGTTTTGGGAGCCCCAGGCCTGGGTCACTCCAGCCCTTAGGCTTAGGGAGCCCCAGGTCTTGGGCGCCCCAGCCCTTAGGCTTAGGGAGCCCAAAAGCTGTGAAGCCCCAGCCCTTAGGCTTTGGGAGCCCCAGGCTTGATGCGCCCCAGCCCTTAGGCTTAGGGAGCTCCAGTCCTTAGGCTTTGGGAGCCCCCGGCCTGGGGCGCCCCAGCCCTGAGGCTTAGGGAGCCCAAGGGCTGCGAAGCCCCAGCCCTTAGGCTTTGGGAGCCCCAGGCCTAGGGTCCCCAACCCTTCGGCTTAGGGAGCCCCAGGCCTGGGGTGCCCATGCCCTTAGGTTTAGGGAGCCCATGCCCTGGGGCGCCCCAACCCTTAGGCTTTGGGAGCCCCAGGCTTGGTACGCCCCAGCTATTAGGCTTTGATAGCCCCAGGCCTGGGTCGCCCCAGCACTTTGGCTTAGGGAGCCCCAGGCCTGATAGGACGCAGCCCTTAGGCTTAGAGAGCCCCAGGCCTGGGGCGCCCCAGCCCTTAGGCTTTGGAGCCCCAGGCGTGGGGGGATCTAGTCCTTCGGCTTAGGGACCCCCAGGCCTGGGGCTTCCCAGCCCTTAGGCTTTGGGAGCTCCAGGCTGGGTGCACCCCAGCAATTAGGCTTTGTTAGCCCCAGGCCTGGGGCGCCCCAGCCCTTAGGCTTAGGGAGACCCAGGTCTGGGAGGACGCAGCCCTTAGGCTTAGGGAGCCCAGGCCTGGGGCTCCACAGCCCTTAGGCTTTGGGCGCACCAGGCCTAGGGGGTCACAGCGCGTCGTGTTAGGGAGCCACAGGTCTCGGGCGCACCAGCCCTTAGGTTTAAGGATCCCTGGCCTGGTGCGCCCCAGCCCTTTGGCTTTGGGAGCCCCAAGCCGGGGCGTCCCAGCCCTTAGGCTTTTGGAGCCCCAGGCCAAGGGCACCCAAGCCCTTAAGCTTTGGGAGCCACAGGCCTGGGGCGCCCCAGCCCTTCGGCTTAATTCGCGCCAGGCCTAGGGCGCCCCAGCACTTAGGCATTGGGAGCTCCAGTCCTGGGGCGCCCCATCCCTTATGCTTTGGGAGCCCCTCGCCTGGGGCGCGAATGCCCTTAGGCTTTGGGAGCTCCAGGCCTGTGGCGCACCAGTCCTTAACATTAGGAGGCCCAGGCCTGAGGCGCCCCAGCCCATAGGCTTTGGGAGCCCCAGGCCTGGGGCGCCCCAGCTCTTAGGCATTGTGAGCCCCAGGCCTGAGGCGCCCCAGCGCTTAGGCTTTGGGAGCCCCAGGCCTGGGCCACGCCAGCCCTTAGGATTTGGGAGCCCCAGGACTTAGGCTGCCCAGCCCTTAGGCTTTGGGAGCCACAGGCCTGGGGCGCCGCAGCACTTATGTTTTGGGAGCCACAGGGCAGGGGCGCCCCAACCCTTAGGCTTTGGGAGCCCCAGGCCTGGAGCGTCCCAGCCATTCGGCTTAGGGCGCGCCAGGCCTATGGCGCCCCAGCCCTTAGGCTTTGGGAGCACCAGGCTTGGTGCGCCCCAACTATTAGGCATTGGTCGCTCCATGCCTGGGGCTCCCCAGCCCTTACGCTTAGGGTGCCCCAGGCCTGGGGGACCCAGTCTTCGGTTTAGGGAGCCCCAGGCCTGGGGCGTCCCAGCCCTTAGGCTTAGGGAGCCCCAGGCCTGGGATGCCACACCCTTCGGCTTAGGGCACGCCAGGCCTACGGCGCCCCAGCCCTAAGGCTTTGGGAGCCCCAGACATGGGGCGCCCCAGCCCATAGGCTTTGGGATCCCCCGGCCTGGGGCGCTCCAGCCCTTAGGCTTAAGGAGGCCCAGGCCTGGGGCTCCCCTACTCTTAGGCTTTGGGAGCCCCAGGCCTGGGGTGCCCCAGCCCTTAGGCTTAGGGAGCCCATGGCCTGGGGCGCCCCAGCCCTTAGGCTTTGGGAGCCCCAGGCTTGGTGCGCCCCAGCTATTAGGCTTTGGTAGCCCCAGGCCTGGGGCGCCCCAGCCCGTAGGCGTAGGAAGCCCCAGGCCTGGTGCGCCCCAACCCTTAGGCTTAGGGAGGCCCAGGCCTGGGGAGCTCCAGCCCTTAGGCTTAAGGAGGCCCAGGCCTGGGGCCCCTACTCTTAGGCTTTGGGAGCCCCAGGCCTTGGGGGCCCCAGCTATTAGGCATTGGTAGCCCCAGGCCTGGGGCGCCCCAGCCCTTAGGCTTAGGGTGCCCCAGGCCTGGGGGGACCCAGTCTTCGGCTTAGGGAACCCCAGGCCTTGGCGACCCAGCCCTAGGCTTAGGGAGCCCCAGGCCTGGGATGCCCCAGCCCTTCGGCTTAGGGCGCGCCAGGCCTAGGGCGCCCCAGCCCTTAGGCTTTGGGAGCCCCAGACCTTGGGAGCCCCAGCTCTTAGGCTTAGGGAGCCCCTGGCCTGGGGCACCCCAGCCCTTAGGTTTGGGAGCCCCAGGCCTGGGGCGCCCCAGCCCTTAGGCTTAAGGAGGCCCAGGCTTGGGGCTCCCCTACTCTTAGACTTTGGGAGCCCCAGGCCTGGGGCGCCCCAGCCCTTAGGCTTAGGGAGCCTACGGCCTGGGGCGCCCCTGCCCTTAGGCTTAGGGAGCGCATGGCCTGGGGCGCCCCATTCCTTAGCCTTTGGGAGCCCCAGGGTTGGTGTGCCCCAGCTATTAGGCTTTGGTAGCCCCAGGCCTCGGGCGCCCCAGCCCTTAGGCGTAGGGATCCCCAGGCCTGGGAGGATCCAACACTTAGGCTTATGGAGCCCCAGGCCTAGGGCGCCCCAGCCCTTAGGCTTTGGGAGCCCTAGCCCTTAGGCTTAGGGAGCCCATGGTCTGGGGAGACCCAGCCCTTAGGCTTTGGTAGCCCCAGCCCTGGGAGGACCCAGCCCTTAGGCTTAGGGAGCCCCAGCCCTGGGAGGACCCAGCCCTTAGGCTTGGGGAGCCGTAGGCCTGGGGCGCCCCAGCCCTTAGGCTTTGGGAGCCCAAGGCCTGGGGGACCTAGCCCTTAGGCTTAGGGGGCCCATGGCCTGGGACGCCCCACCCCTTCGGTATACGGCGCTCCAGGCCTAGGGCGCCACAATCCTTAGGCTATGGGTCCCCAGGCCTGGGTCGCCCCAGCCCTTAGGCTTAGGGAGCCCCAAGCCTGGGAGGACGCAGCCCTTAGGCTTAGGGAGCCCAAGGCTTGCGACGCCCCAGCCCTTAGGCTTAGGGAGCCCATGGCCTGGGGCGCCCCAGCCCTTAGGCTTTGGGAGCACCAGGCTTGGTGCGCCCCAACTATTAGGCATTGGTCGCTCCATGCCTGGGGCGCCCCAGCCCTTACGCTTAGGGTGCCCCAGGCCTGGGGGGACCCAGTCTTCGGTTTAGGGAGCCCCAGGCCTGGGGCGTCCCAGCCCTTAGGCTTAGGGAGCCCCAGGCCTGGGATGCCACACTCTTCGGCTTAGGGCGCGCCAGGCCTACGGCGCCCCAGCCCTTAGGCTTTGGGAGCCCCAGACCTGGGGTGCCCCAGCCCATAGGCTTAGGGAGCCCCAGGCCTGGAGCGCCCCAGCCCTTAGGCTTTGGGATCCCCCGGCCTGGGGCGCTCCAGCCCTTAGGCTTAAGGAGGCCCAGGCCTGGGGCTCCCCTACTCTTAGGCTTTGGGAGCCCCAGGCCTGGGGCGCCCCAGCCCTTAGGCTTAGGGAGCCCATGGCCTGGGACGCCCCAGCCCTTAGGCTTAGGGAGCCCATGGCCTGGGGCGCCCCAGCCCTTAGGCTTTGGGAGCCCCAGGCTTGGTGCGCCCCAGCTATTAGGCTTTGGTAGCCCTAGGCCTGGGGCGCCCCAGCCCTTAGGCGTAGGAAGCCCCAGGCCTGGTGCGCCCCAACCCTTAGGCTTAGGGAGGCCCAGGCCTGGGGCGCCCCACCCTTAGGCTTTGGGAGCCCCAGGCCTGGGTCGCCCGAGTTCTTAGGCTTAGGGAATCCAAGGGCTGCGAAGCCCCAGCCCTTAGGCTTTGGGAGCCCCAGGCCTGGGGCTCCCCAGCCCTTAGGCTTTGGTAGCCCCAGGCCTGGGGAGCTCCAGCCCTTAGGCTTAAGGAGGCCCAGGCCTGGGGCCCCTACTCTTAGGCTTTGGTAGCCCCAGGCCTTGGTGGCCCCAGCTATTAGGCATTGGTAGCCCCAGGCCTGGGGCGCCCCACCCCTTAGGCTTAGGGTGCCCCAGGCCTGGGTGGACCCAGTCTTCGGCTTAGGGAACCCCAGGCCTGGGCGTCCCAGCCCTAGGCTTAGGGAGCCCCAGGCCTGGGATGCCCCAGCCCTTCGGCTTAGGGCGCGCCAGGCCTAGGGCGCCCCAGCCCTTAGGCTTAAGGAGGCCCAGGCTTGGGGCTCCCCTACTCTTAGTCTTTGGGAGCCCCAGGCCTGGGGCGCCCCAGCCCTTAGGCTTAGGGCGCCTACGGCCTGGGGCGCCCCTGCCCTTAGGCTTAGGGAGCCCATGGCCTGGGGCGCCCCATTCCTTAGACTTTGGGAGCCCCAGGGTTGGTGTGCCCCAGCTATTAGGCTTTGGTAGCCCCAGGCCTGGGGCGCCCCAGCCCTTAGGCGTAGGGATCCTCAGGCCTGGGAGGATCCAGCACTTAGGCGTATGGAGCCCCAGGCCTAGGGCGCCCCAGCCCTTAGGCTTTGGGAGCCCTAGCCCTTAGGCTTCGGGAGCCCATGGTCTGGGGCGCCCCAGCCCTTAGGCTTTGGTAGCCCCAGGCCTGGGGCGCCCCATCCATTAGGCTTTGGTTGCCCCAGCCCTGGGAGGACCTAGCCCTTAGGCTTAGGGAGCCCCAGCCCTGGGAAGACCCAGCCCTTAGGCTTAGGGAGCCGCAGGCCTGGCGCGCCCCAGCCCTTAGGCTTTGGGAGCCCCAGGCCTGGGGGACCCAGCCATTAGGCTTAGGGGGCCCATGGACTGGGACGCCCCACCCCTTCGGTATAGGGCGCTCCAGGCCTAGGGCGGCACAATCCTTAGGCTTTGGGTTCCCAAGCCTGGGGCGCCCCAGCCCTTGGGCTTAGGGAGCCCCAGGCCTGGGACACCCCAGCCCTTAGGTTTTGGGAGCCCCAGACCTGGGGCGCTCCAGCCCTTAGGCTTAGGGAGGCCCAGGCTTGGGCGCCCCTACACTTAGGCTTTGGGAGCCCCAGGCCTGGGGCGCCCCCGCCCTTAGGCTTAGGGGGCCCCAGGCCTGGGGCGCCCCACCCCTTAGGGTTTGGGATTCCCAGGCCTCGGGCTCTCATGCCCTTAGGCTTAAGGAGGCCCAGGCCTGGGGCGCCCCTACTCTTAGGCTTTGGGAGCCCCAGGCTTGGTGCGCCCCAGCTATTCGGCGTTGGTAGCCCCAAGCCTGGGGCGCCCCAACCCTTAGGCTTATGGAGCCCCAGTCCTGGGAGGACCCAGCCCTTAGGTTTTGGGAGCCCCAGGCCTGGGTCACTCCAGCCCTTAGGCTTAGGGAGCCCCAGGTCTTGGGCGCCCCAGCCCTTAGGCTTAGGGAGCCCAAAAGCTGTGAAGCCCCAGCCCTTAGGCTTTGGGAGCCCCAGGCTTGATGCGCCCCAGCCCTTAGGCTTAGGGAGCTCCAGTCCTTAGGCTTTGGGAGCCCCCGGCCTGGGGCGCCCCAGCCCTGAGGCTTAGGGAGCCCAAGGGCTGCGAAGCCCCAGCCCTTAGGCTTTGGGAGCCCCAGGCCTAGGGTCCCCAACCCTTCGGCTTAGGGAGCCCCAGGCCTGGGGTGCCCATGCCCTTAGGTTTAGGGAGCCCATGCCCTGGGGCGCCCCAACCCTTAGGCTTTGGGAGCCCCAGGCTTGGTACGCCCCAGCTATTAGGCTTTGATAGCCCCAGGCCTGGGTCGCCCCAGCACTTTGGCTTAGGGAGCCCCAGGCCTGATAGGACGCAGCCCTTAGGCTTAGAGAGCCCCAGGCCTGGGGCGCCCCAGCCCTTAGGCTTTGGAGCCCCAGGCGTGGGGGGATCTAGTCCTTCGGCTTAGGGACCCCCAGGCCTGGGGCTTCCCAGCCCTTAGGCTTTGGGAGCTCCAGGCTGGGTGCACCCCAGCAATTAGGCTTTGTTAGCCCCAGGCCTGGGGCGCCCCAGCCCTTAGGCTTAGGGAGACCCAGGTCTGGGAGGACGCAGCCCTTAGGCTTAGGGAGCCCAGGCCTGGGGCTCCACAGCCCTTAGGCTTTGGGCGCACCAGGCCTAGGGGGTCACAGCGCGTCGTGTTAGGGAGCCACAGGTCTCGGGCGCACCAGCCCTTAGGTTTAAGGATCCCTGGCCTGGTGCGCCCCAGCCCTTTGGCTTTGGGAGCCCCAAGCCGGGGCGTCCCAGCCCTTAGGCTTTTGGAGCCCCAGGCCAAGGGCACCCAAGCCCTTAAGCTTTGGGAGCCACAGGCCTGGGGCGCCCCAGCCCTTCGGCTTAATTCGCGCCAGGCCTAGGGCGCCCCAGCACTTAGGCATTGGGAGCTCCAGTCCTGGGGCGCCCCATCCCTTATGCTTTGGGAGCCCCTCGCCTGGGGCGCGAATGCCCTTAGGCTTTGGGAGCTCCAGGCCTGTGGCGCACCAGTCCTTAACATTAGGAGGCCCAGGCCTGAGGCGCCCCAGCCCATAGGCTTTGGGAGCCCCAGGCCTGGGGCGCCCCAGCTCTTAGGCATTGTGAGCCCCAGGCCTGAGGCGCCCCAGCGCTTAGGCTTTGGGAGCCCCAGGCCTGGGCCACGCCAGCCCTTAGGATTTGGGAGCCCCAGGACTTAGGCTGCCCAGCCCTTAGGCTTTGGGAGCCACAGGCCTGGGGCGCCGCAGCACTTATGTTTTGGGAGCCACAGGGCAGGGGCGCCCCAACCCTTAGGCTTTGGGAGCCCCAGGCCTGGAGCGTCCCAGCCATTCGGCTTAGGGCGCGCCAGGCCTATGGCGCCCCAGCCCTTAGGCTTTGGGAGCACCAGGCTTGGTGCGCCCCAACTATTAGGCATTGGTCGCTCCATGCCTGGGGCTCCCCAGCCCTTACGCTTAGGGTGCCCCAGGCCTGGGGGACCCAGTCTTCGGTTTAGGGAGCCCCAGGCCTGGGGCGTCCCAGCCCTTAGGCTTAGGGAGCCCCAGGCCTGGGATGCCACACCCTTCGGCTTAGGGCACGCCAGGCCTACGGCGCCCCAGCCCTAAGGCTTTGGGAGCCCCAGACATGGGGCGCCCCAGCCCATAGGCTTTGGGATCCCCCGGCCTGGGGCGCTCCAGCCCTTAGGCTTAAGGAGGCCCAGGCCTGGGGCTCCCCTACTCTTAGGCTTTGGGAGCCCCAGGCCTGGGGTGCCCCAGCCCTTAGGCTTAGGGAGCCCATGGCCTGGGGCGCCCCAGCCCTTAGGCTTTGGGAGCCCCAGGCTTGGTGCGCCCCAGCTATTAGGCTTTGGTAGCCCCAGGCCTGGGGCGCCCCAGCCCGTAGGCGTAGGAAGCCCCAGGCCTGGTGCGCCCCAACCCTTAGGCTTAGGGAGGCCCAGGCCTGGGGAGCTCCAGCCCTTAGGCTTAAGGAGGCCCAGGCCTGGGGCCCCTACTCTTAGGCTTTGGGAGCCCCAGGCCTTGGGGGCCCCAGCTATTAGGCATTGGTAGCCCCAGGCCTGGGGCGCCCCAGCCCTTAGGCTTAGGGTGCCCCAGGCCTGGGGGGACCCAGTCTTCGGCTTAGGGAACCCCAGGCCTTGGCGACCCAGCCCTAGGCTTAGGGAGCCCCAGGCCTGGGATGCCCCAGCCCTTCGGCTTAGGGCGCGCCAGGCCTAGGGCGCCCCAGCCCTTAGGCTTTGGGAGCCCCAGACCTTGGGAGCCCCAGCTCTTAGGCTTAGGGAGCCCCTGGCCTGGGGCACCCCAGCCCTTAGGTTTGGGAGCCCCAGGCCTGGGGCGCCCCAGCCCTTAGGCTTAAGGAGGCCCAGGCTTGGGGCTCCCCTACTCTTAGACTTTGGGAGCCCCAGGCCTGGGGCGCCCCAGCCCTTAGGCTTAGGGAGCCTACGGCCTGGGGCGCCCCTGCCCTTAGGCTTAGGGAGCGCATGGCCTGGGGCGCCCCATTCCTTAGCCTTTGGGAGCCCCAGGGTTGGTGTGCCCCAGCTATTAGGCTTTGGTAGCCCCAGGCCTCGGGCGCCCCAGCCCTTAGGCGTAGGGATCCCCAGGCCTGGGAGGATCCAACACTTAGGCTTATGGAGCCCCAGGCCTAGGGCGCCCCAGCCCTTAGGCTTTGGGAGCCCTAGCCCTTAGGCTTAGGGAGCCCATGGTCTGGGGAGACCCAGCCCTTAGGCTTTGGTAGCCCCAGCCCTGGGAGGACCCAGCCCTTAGGCTTAGGGAGCCCCAGCCCTGGGAGGACCCAGCCCTTAGGCTTGGGGAGCCGTAGGCCTGGGGCGCCCCAGCCCTTAGGCTTTGGGAGCCCAAGGCCTGGGGGACCTAGCCCTTAGGCTTAGGGGGCCCATGGCCTGGGACGCCCCACCCCTTCGGTATACGGCGCTCCAGGCCTAGGGCGCCACAATCCTTAGGCTATGGGTCCCCAGGCCTGGGGCGCCCCAGCCCTTAGGCTTAGGGAGCCCCAAGCCTGGGAGGACGCAGCCCTTAGGCTTAGGGAGCCCAAGGCTTGCGACGCCCCAGCCCTTAGGCTTAGGGAGCCCATGGCCTGGGGCGCCCCAGCCCTTAGGCTTTGGGAGCACCAGGCTTGGTGCGCCCCAACTATTAGGCATTGGTCGCTCCATGCCTGGGGCGCCCCAGCCCTTACGCTTAGGGTGCCCCAGGCCTGGGGGGACCCAGTCTTCGGTTTAGGGAGCCCCAGGCCTGGGGCGTCCCAGCCCTTAGGCTTAGGGAGCCCCAGGCCTGGGATGCCACACTCTTCGGCTTAGGGCGCGCCAGGCCTACGGCGCCCCAGCCCTTAGGCTTTGGGAGCCCCAGACCTGGGGTGCCCCAGCCCATAGGCTTAGGGAGCCCCAGGCCTGGAGCGCCCCAGCCCTTAGGCTTTGGGATCCCCCGGCCTGGGGCGCTCCAGCCCTTAGGCTTAAGGAGGCCCAGGCCTGGGGCTCCCCTACTCTTAGGCTTTGGGAGCCCCAGGCCTGGGGCGCCCCAGCCCTTAGGCTTAGGGAGCCCATGGCCTGGGACGCCCCAGCCCTTAGGCTTAGGGAGCCCATGGCCTGGGGCGCCCCAGCCCTTAGGCTTTGGGAGCCCCAGGCTTGGTGCGCCCCAGCTATTAGGCTTTGGTAGCCCTAGGCCTGGGGCGCCCCAGCCCTTAGGCGTAGGAAGCCCCAGGCCTGGTGCGCCCCAACCCTTAGGCTTAGGGAGGCCCAGGCCTGGGGCGCCCCACCCTTAGGCTTTGGGAGCCCCAGGCCTGGGTCGCCCGAGTTCTTAGGCTTAGGGAATCCAAGGGCTGCGAAGCCCCAGCCCTTAGGCTTTGGGAGCCCCAGGCCTGGGGCGCCCCAGCCCTTAGGCTTTGGTAGCCCCAGGCCTGGGGAGCTCCAGCCCTTAGGCTTAAGGAGGCCCAGGCCTGGGGCCCCTACTCTTAGGCTTTGGTAGCCCCAGGCCTTGGTGGCCCCAGCTATTAGGCATTGGTAGCCCCAGGCCTGGGGCGCCCCACCCCTTAGGCTTAGGGTGCCCCAGGCCTGGGTGGACCCAGTCTTCGGCTTAGGGAACCCCAGGCCTGGGCGTCCCAGCCCTAGGCTTAGGGAGCCCCAGGCCTGGGATGCCCCAGCCCTTCGGCTTAGGGCGCGCCAGGCCTAGAGCGCCCCAGCCCTTAGGCTTAAGGAGGCCCAGGCTTGGGGCTCCCCTACTCTTAGTCTTTGGGAGCCCCAGGCCTGGGGCGCCCCAGCCCTTAGGCTTAGGGCGCCTACGGCCTGGGGCGCCCCTGCCCTTAGGCTTAGGGAGCCCATGGCCTGGGGCGCCCCATTCCTTAGACTTTGGGAGCCCCAGGGTTGGTGTGCCCCAGCTATTAGGCTTTGGTAGCCCCAGGCCTGGGGCGCCCCAGCCCTTAGGCGTAGGGATCCTCAGGCCTGGGAGGATCCAGCACTTAGGCGTATGGAGCCCCAGGCCTAGGGCGCCCCAGCCCTTAGGCTTTGGGAGCCCTAGCCCTTAGGCTTCGGGAGCCCATGGTCTGGGGCGCCCCAGCCCTTAGGCTTTGGTAGCCCCAGGCCTGGGGCGCCCCATCCATTAGGCTTTGGTTGCCCCAGCCCTGGGAGGACCTAGCCCTTAGGCTTAGGGAGCCCCAGCCCTGGGAAGACCCAGCCCTTAGGCTTAGGGAGCCGCAGGCCTGGCGCGCCCCAGCCCTTAGGCTTTGGGAGCCCCAGGCCTGGGGGACCCAGCCATTAGGCTTAGGGGGCCCATGGACTGGGACGCCCCACCCCTTCGGTATAGGGCGCTCCAGGCCTAGGGCGGCACAATCCTTAGGCTTTGGGTTCCCAAGCCTGGGGCGCCCCAGCCCTTGGGCTTAGGGAGCCCCAGGCCTGGGACACCCCAGCCCTTAGGTTTTGGGAGCCCCAGACCTGGGGCGCTCCAGCCCTTAGGCTTAGGGAGGCCCAGGCTTGGGCGCCCCTACACTTAGGTTTTGGGAGCCCCAGGCCTGGGGCGCCCCCGCCCTTAGGCTTAGGGGGCCCCAGGCCTGCGGCGCCCCACCCCTTAGGGTTTGGGATTCCCAGGCCTCGGGCTCTCATGCCCTTAGGCTTAAGGAGGCCCAGGCCTGGGGCGCCCCTACTCTTAGGCTTTGGGAGCCCCAGGCTTGGTGCGCCCCAGCTATTCGGCTTTGGTAGCCCCAAGCCTGGGGCGCCCCAACCCTTAGGCTTATGGAGCCCCAGTCCTGGGAGGACCCAGCCCTTAGGTTTTGGGAGCCCCAGGCCTGGGTCACTCCAGCCCTTAGGCTTAGGGAGCCCCAGGTCTGGGGCGCCCCAGCCCTTAGGCTTAGGGAGCCCAAAAGCTGTGAAGCCCCAGCCCTTAGGCTTTGGGAGCCCCAGGCTTGATGCGCCCCAGCCCTTAGGCTTAGGGCGCCTACGGCCTGGGGCGCCCCTGCCCTTAGGCTTAGGGAGCCCATGGCCTGGGGCGCCCCATTCCTTAGACTTTGGGAGCCCCAGGGTTGGTGTGCCCCAGCTATTAGGCTTTGGTAGCCCCAGGCCTGGGGCGCCCCAGCCCTTAGGCGTAGGGATCCTCAGGCCTGGGAGGATCCAGCACTTAGGCGTATGGAGCCCCAGGCCTAGGGCGCCCCAGCCCTTAGGCTTTGGGAGCCCTAGCCCTTAGGCTTCGGGAGCCCATGGTCTGGGGCGCCCCAGCCCTTAGGCTTTGGTAGCCCCAGGCCTGGGGCGCCCCATCCATTAGGCTTTGGTTGCCCCAGCCCTGGGAGGACCTAGCCCTTAGGCTTAGGGAGCCCCAGCCCTGGGAAGACCCAGCCCTTAGGCTTAGGGAGCCGCAGGCCTGGCGCGCCCCAGCCCTTAGGCTTTGGGAGCCCCAGGCCTGGGGGACCCAGCCATTAGGCTTAGGGGGCCCATGGACTGGGACGCCCCACCCCTTCGGTATAGGGCGCTCCAGGCCTAGGGCGGCACAATCCTTAGGCTTTGGGTTCCCAAGCCTGGGGCGCCCCAGCCCTTGGGCTTAGGGAGCCCCAGGCCTGGGACACCCCAGCCCTTAGGTTTTGGGAGCCCCAGACCTGGGGCGCTCCAGCCCTTAGGCTTAGGGAGGCCCAGGCTTGGGCGCCCCTACACTTAGGCTTTGGGAGCCCCAGGCCTGGGGCGCCCCCGCCCTTAGGCTTAGGGGGCCCCAGGCCTGCGGCGCCCCACCCCTTAGGGTTTGGGATTCCCAGGCCTCGGGCTCTCATGCCCTTAGGCTTAAGGAGGCCCAGGCCTGGGGCGCCCCTACTCTTAGGCTTTGGGAGCCCCAGGCTTGGTGCGCCCCAGCTATTCGGCTTTGGTAGCCCCAAGCCTGGGGCGCCCCAACCCTTAGGCTTATGGAGCCCCAGTCCTGGGAGGACCCAGCCCTTAGGTTTTGGGAGCCCCAGGCCTGGGTCACTCCAGCCCTTAGGCTTAGGGAGCCCCAGGTCTGGGGCGCCCCAGCCCTTAGGCTTAGGGAGCCCAAAAGCTGTGAAGCCCCAGCCCTTAGGCTTTGGGAGCCCCAGGCTTGATGCGCCCCAGCCCTTAGGCTTAGGGAGCTCCAGTCCTTAGGCTTTGGGAGCCCCCGGCCTGGGGCGCCCCAGCCCTTAGGCTTAGGGAGCCCAAGGGCTGCGAAGCCCCAGCCCTTAGGCTTTGGGAGCCCCAGGCCTAGGGTCCCCAACCCTTCGGCTTAGGGAGACCCAGGCCTGGGGTGCCCATGCCCTTAGGTTTAGGGAGCCCATGCCCTGGGGCGCCCCAACCCTTAGGCTTTGGGAGCCCCAGGCTTGGTACGCCCCAGCTATTAGGCTTTGATAGCCCCAGGCCTGGGTCGCCCCAGCACTTTGGCTTAGGGAGCCCCAGGCCTGATAGGACGCAGCCCTTAGGCTTAGAGAGCCCCAGGCCTGGGGCGCCCCAGCCCTTAGGCTTTGGAGCCCCAGGCGTGGGGGGATCTAGTCCTTCGGCTTAGGGACCCCCAGGCCTGGGGCTTCCCAGCCCTTAGGCTTTGGGAGCTCCAGGCTGGGTGCACCCCAGCAATTAGGCTTTGGTAGCCCCAGGCCTGGGGCGCCCCAGCCCTTAGGCTTAGGGAGACCCAGGTCTGGGAGGACGCATCCCTTAGGCTTAGGGAGCCCAGGCCTGGGGCTCCACAGCCCTTAGGCTTTGGGCGCACCAGGCCTAGGGGGTCACAGCGCGTCGTGTTAGGGAGCCACAGGTCTCGGGCGCACCAGCCCTTAGGTTTAAGGATCCCTGGCCTGGTGCGCCCCAGCCCTTTGGCTTTGGGAGCCCCAAGCCGGGGCGTCCCAGCCCTTAGGCTTTTGGAGCCCCAGGCCAAGGGCACCCAAGCCCTTAAGCTTTGGGAGCCACAGGCCTGGGGCGCCCCAGCCCTTCGGCTTAGTTCGCGCCAGGCCTAGGGCGCCCCAGCACTTAGGCATTGGGAGCTCCAGTCCTGGGGCGCCCCATCCCTTATGCTGGGAGCCCCTCGCCTGGGGCGCGAATGCCCTTAGGCTTTGGGAGCTCCAGGCCTGTGGCGCACCAGTCCTTAACATTAGGAGGCCCAGGCCTGAGGCGCCCCAGCCCATAGGCTTTGGGAGCCCCAGGCCTGGGGCGCCCCAGCTCTTAGGCATTGTGAGCCCCAGGCCTGAGGCGCCCCAGCGCTTAGGCTTTGGGAGCCCCAGGCCTGGGCCACGCCAGCCCTTAGGATTTGGGAGCCCCAGGACTTAGGCTGCCCAGCCCTTAGGCTTTGGGAGCCACAGGCCTGGGGCGCCGCAGCACTTATGTTTTGGGAGCCACAGGGCAGGGGCGCCCCAACCCTTAGGCTTTGGGAGCCCCAGGCCTGGAGCGTCCCAGCCATTCGGCTTAGGGCGCGCCAGGCCTATGGCGCCCCAGCCCTTAGGCTTTGGGAGCACCAGGCTTGGTGCGCCCCAACTATTAGGCATTGGTCGCTCCATGCCTGGGGCTCCCCAGCCCTTACGCTTAGGGTGCCCCAGGCCTGGGGGGACCCAGTCTTCGGTTTAGGGAGCCCCAGGCCTGGGGCGTCCCAGCCCTTAGGCTTAGGGAGCCCCAGGCCTGGGATGCCACACCCTTTGGCTTAGGGCGCGCCAGGCCTACGGCGCCCCAGCCCTAAAGCTTTGGGAGCCCCAGACATGGGGCGCCCCAGCCCATAGGCTTAGGGAGCCCCAGGCCTGGAGCGCCCCAGCCCTTAGGCTTTGGGATCCCCCGGCCTGGGGCGCTCCAGCCCTTAGGCTTAAGGAGGCCCAGGCCTGGGGCTCCCCTACTCTTAGGCTTTGGGAGCCCCAGGCCTGGGGCGCCCCAGCCCTTAGGCTTAGGGAGCCCATGGCCTGGGGCGCCCCAGCCCTTAGGCTTTGGGAGCCCCAGGCTTGGTGCGCCCCAGCTATTAGGCTTTGGTAGCCCCAGGCGTGGGGCGCCCCAGCCCTTAGGCGTAGGAAGCCCCAGGCCTGGTGCGCCCCAACCCTTAAGCTTAGGGAGGCCCAGGCCTGGGGAGCTCCAGCCCTTAGGCTTAAGGAGGCCCAGGCCTGGGGCCCCTACTCTTAGGCTTTGGGAGCCCCAGGCCTTGGGGGCCCCAGCTATTAGGCATTGGTAGCCCCAGGCCTGGGGCGCCCCAGCCCTTAGGCTTAGGGTGCCCCAGGCCTGGGGGGACCCAGTCTTCGGCTTAGGGAACCCCAGGCCTTGGCGACCCAGCCCTAGGCTTAGGGAGCCCCAGGCCTGGGATGCCCCAGCCCTTCGGCTTAGGGCGCGCCAGGCCTAGGGCGCCCCAGCCCTTAGGCTTTGGGAGCCCCAGACCTTGGGAGCCCCAGCTCTTAGGCTTAGGGAGCCCCTGGCCTGGGGCACCCCAGCCCTTAGGTTTGGGAGCCCCAGGCCTGGGGCGCTCCAGCCCTTAGGCTTAAGGAGGCCCAGGCTTGGGGCTCCCCTACTCTTAGACTTTGGGAGCCCCAGGCCTGGGGCGCCCCAGCCCTTAGGCTAAGGGAGGCTACGGCCTGGGGCGCCCCTGCCCTTAGGCTTAGGGAGCGCATGGCCTGGGGCGCCCCATTCCTTAGCCTTTGGGAGCCCCAGGGTTGGTGTGCCCCAGCTATTAGGCTTTGGTAGCCCCAGGCCTCGGGCGCCCCAGCCCTTAGGCGTAGGGATCCCCAGGCCTGGGAGGATCCAACACTTAGGCTTATGGAGCCCCAGGCCTAGGGCGCCCCAGCCCTTAGGCTTTGGGAGCCCTAGCCCTTAGGCTTAGGGAGCCCATGGTCTGGGGAGACCCAGCCCTTAGGCTTTGGTAGCCCCAGCCCTGGGAGGACCCAGCCCTTAGGCTTAGGGAGCCCCAGCCCTGGGAGGACCCAGCCCTTAGGCTTGGGGAGCCGTAGGCCTGGGGCGCCCCAGCCCTTAGGCTTTGGGAGCCCCAGGCCTGGGGGACCTAGCCCTTAGGCTTAGGGGGCCCATGGCCTGGGACGCCCCACCCCTTCGGTATACGGCGCTCCAGGCCTAGGGCGCCACAATCCTTAGGCTATGGGTCCCCAGGCCTGGGGCGCCCCAGCCCTTGGGCTTAGGGAGCCTAAGGCCTGGGGCGCCCCAGCCCTTAGGTTTTAGGATCCCCAGACCTGGGGCGCTCCATCCCTTAGGCTTAGGGAGGCCCAGGCTTGGGCGCCCCTACCCTTAGGCTTTGGGAGCCCCAGGCCTGGGGCGCCCCAGCCCTTAGGCTTAGGGGGCCCCAGGCCTGGGGCGCCCTACCCCTTAGGGTTTGGGATTCACAGGCCTGGGGCTCTCATGCCCTTAGGCTTAAGGAGGCCCAGGCCTGGGGCGCCCCTACTCTTAGGCTTTGGGAGCCCCAGGCCTCGGGCGCCCCAGCCCTTAGGATTAGGGAGCCTATGGCCTGGGGCGCCCCAGCCCTTAGGCTTTGGGAGCCCCAGGCTTGGTGCGCCCCAGTATTAGGCTTTGGTAGCCCCAAGCCTGGGGCGCCCCAGCCCTTATTCGTAGGGAGCCCCAGGCCTGGGAGGACCCAGCCCTTAGGCTTAGGGAGCCCCAGGTCTGGGGCGCCCCAGCCCTTAGGCTTAGGGAGCCCAAATGCTGCGAAGCCCCAGCCCTTAGGCTTTGGGAGCCCCAGGCCTGATGCGCCCCAGCCCTTAGGCTTAGGGAGCTCCAGGCCTTAGGCTTTGGGAGCCCCCGGCCTGGGGCGCCCCAGCCCTTAGGCTTTGGAGCCCCAGGCGTGGGGGGATCTAGTCCTTCGGCTTAGGGAGCCCCAGGCCTGGGGCTTCCCAGCCCTTAGGCTTTGGGACTCCAGGCTGGGTGTGCCCCAGCTATTAGGCTTTGGTAGCCCCAGGCCTAGGGCGCCCCAGCCCTTAGGCTTAGGGAGCCCATGGCCTGGGGCGCCCCAGCCCTTA
This sequence comes from Tenrec ecaudatus, assembly GCF_050624435.1. Classification (NCBI taxonomy): domain Eukaryota; kingdom Metazoa; phylum Chordata; class Mammalia; order Afrosoricida; family Tenrecidae; genus Tenrec; species Tenrec ecaudatus. The sequence goes on along the minus strand of NW_027457632.1, from coordinate 2,461,230 downwards.
GGCTTTGGGAGCACCAGGCTTGGTGCGCCCCAACTATTAGGCATTGGTCGCTCCATGCCTGGGGCGCCCCAGCCCTTACGCTTAGGGTGCCCCAGGCCTGGGGGGACCCAGTCTTCGGTTTAGGGAGCCCCAGGCCTGGGGCGTCCCAGCCCTTAGGCTTAGGGAGGCCCAGGCCTGGGGCGCCCCACCCTTAGGCTTTGGGAGCCCCAGGCCTGGGTCGCCCGAGTTCTTAGGCTTAGGGAATCCAAGGGCTGCGAAGCCCCAGCCCTTAGGCTTTGGGAGCCCCAGGCCTGGGGCGCCCCAGCCCTTAGGCTTTGGTAGTCCCAGGCCTGGGGAGCTCCAGCCCTTAGGCTTAAGGAGGCCCAGGCCTGGGGCCCCTACTCTTAGGCTTTGGTAGCCCCAGGCCTTGGGGGCCCCAGCTATTAGGCATTGGTAGCCCCAGGCCTGGGGCGCCCCACCCCTTAGGCTTAGGGTGCCCCAGGCCTGGGGGGACCCAGTCTTCGGCTTAGGGAACCCCAGGCCTGGGCGTCCCAGCCCTAGGCTTAGGGAGCCCCAGGCCTGGGATGCCCCAGCCCTTCGGCTTAGGGCGCGCCAGGCCTAGGGCGCCCCAGCCCTTAGGCTTAAGGATGCCCAGGCTTGGGGCTCCCCTACTCTTAGTCATTGGGAGCCCCAGGCCTGGGGCGCCCCAGCCCTTAGGCTTAGGGCGCCTACGGCCTGGGGCGCCCCTGCCCTTAGGCTTAGGGAGCCCATGGCCTGGGGCGCCCCATTCCTTAGACTTTGGGAGCCCCAGGGTTGGTGTGCCCCTGCTATTAGGCTTTGGTAGCCCCAGGCCTGGGGCGCCCCAGCCCTTAGGCGTAGGGACCCTCAGGCCTGGGAGGATCCAGCACTTAGGCGTATGGAGCCCCAGGCCTAGGGCGCCCCAGCCCTTAGGCTTTGGGAGCCCTAGCCCTTAGGCTTAGGGAGCCCATGGTCTGGGGCGCCCCAGCCCTTAGGCTTTGGTAGCCCCAGGCCTGGGGCGCCCCATCCATTAGGCTTTGGTTGCCCCAGCCCTGGGAGGACCTAGCCCTTAGGCTTAGGGAGCCCCAGCCCTGGGAAGACCCAGCCCTTAGGCTTAGGGAGCCGCAGGCCTGGCGCGCCCCAGCCCTTAGGCTTTGGGAGCCCCAGACCTGGGGCGCTCCAGCCCTTAGGCTTAGGGAGGCCCAGGCTTGGGCGCCCCTACACTTAGGCTTTGGGAGCCCCAGGCCTGGGGCGCCCCCGCCCTTAGGCTTAGGGGGCCCCAGGCCTGGGGCGCCCCACCCCTTAGGGTTTGGGATTCCCAGGCCTCGGGCTCTCATGCCCTTAGGCTTAAGGAGGCCCAGGCCTGGGGCGCCCCTACTCTTAGGCTTTGGGAGCCCCAGGCTTGGTGCGCCCCAGCTATTCGGCTTTGGTAGCCCCAAGCCTGGGGCGCCCCAACCCTTAGGCTTATGGAGCCCCAGTCCTGGGAGGACCCAGCCCTTAGGTTTTGGGAGCCCCAGGCCTGGGTCACTCCAGCCCTTAGGCTTAGGGAGCCCCAGGTCTGGGGCGCCCCAGCCCTTAGGCTTAGGGAGCCCAAAAGCTGTGAAGCCCCAGCCCTTAGGCTTTGGGAGCCCCAGGCTTGATGCGCCCCAGCCCTTAGGCTTAGGGAGCTCCAGTCCTTAGGCTTTTGGAGCCCCAGGCCAAGGGCACCCAAGCCCTTAAGCTTTGGGAGCCACAGGCCTGGGGCGCCCCAGCCCTTCGGCTTAGTTCGCGCCAGGCCTAGGGCGCCCCAGCACTTAGGCATTGGGAGCTCCAGTCCTGGGGCGCCCCATCCCTTATGCTTTGGGAGCCCCTCGCCTGGGGCGCGAATGCCCTTAGGATTTGGGAGCTCCAGGCCTGTGGCGCACCAGTCCTTAACATTAGGAGGCCCAGGCCTGAGGCGCCCCAGCCCATAGGCTTTGGGAGCCCCAGGCCTGGGGCGCCCCAGCTCTTAGGCATTGTGAGCCCCAGGCCTGAGGCGCCCCAGCGCTTAGGCTTTGGGAGCCCCAGGCCTGGGCCACGCCAGCCCTTAGGATTTGGGAGCCCCAGGACTTAGGCTGCCCAGCCCTTAGGCTTTGGGAGCCACAGGCCTGGGGCGCCGCAGCACTTATGTTTTGGGAGCCACAGGGCAGGGGCGCCCCAACCCTTAGGCTTTGGGAGCCCCAGGCCTGGAGCGTCCCAGCCATTCGGCTTAGGGCGCGCCAGGCCTATGGCGCCCCAGCCCTTAGGCTTTGGGAGCACCAGGCTTGGTGCGCCCCAACTATTAGGCATTGGTCGCTCCATGCCTGGGGCTCCCCAGCCCTTACGCTTAGGGTGTCCCAGGCCTGGGGGGACCCAGTCTTCGGTTTAGGGAGCCCCAGGCCTGGGGCGTCCCAGCCCTTAGGCTTAGGGAGCCCCAGGCCTGGGATGCCACACCCTTCGGCTTAGGGCGCGCCAGGCCTACGGCGCCCCAGCCCTAAGGCTTTGGGAGCCCCAGACATGGGGCGCCCCAGCCCATAGGCTTAGGGAGCCCCAGGCCTGGAGCGCCCCAGCCCTTAGGCTTTGGGATCCCCCGGCCTGGGGCGCTCCAGCCCTTAGGCTTAAGGAGGCCCAGGCCTGGGGCTCCCCTACTCTTAGGCTTAGGGAGCCCCAGGCCTGGGGCGCCCCAGCCCTTAGGCTTAGGGAGCCCATGGCCTGGGGCGCCCCAGCCCTTAGGCTTTGGGAGCCCCAGGCTTGGTGCGCCCCAGCTATTAGGCTTTGGTAGCCCCAGGCGTGGGGCGCCCCAGCCCTTAGGCGTAGGAAGCCCCAGGCCTGGTGCGCCCCAACCCTTAGGCTTAGGGAGGCCCAGGCCTGGGGAGCTCCAGCCCTTAGGCTTAAGGAGGCCCAGGCCTGGGGCCCCTACTCTTAGGCTTTGGGAGCCCCAGGCCTTGGGGGCCCCAGCTATTAGGCATTGGTAGCCCCAGGCCTGGGGCGCCCCAGCCCTTAGGCTTAGGGTGCCCCAGGCCTGGGGGGACCCAGTCTTCGGCTTAGGGAACCCCAGGCCTTGGCGACCCAGCCCTAGGCTTAGGGAGCCCCAGGCCTGGGATGCCCCAGCCCTTCGGCTTAGGGCGCGCCAGGCCTAGGGCGCCCCAGCCCTTAGGCTTTGGGAGCCCCAGACCTTGGGAGCCCCAGCTCTTAGGCTTAGGGAGCCCCTGGCCTGGGGCACCCCAGCCCTTAGGTTTGGGAGCCCCAGGCCTGGGGCGCTCCAGCCCTTAGGCTTAAGGAGGCCCAGGCTTGGGGCTCCCCTACTCTTAGACTTTGGGAGCCCCAGGCCTGGGGCGCCCCAGCCCTTAGGCTTAGGGAGCCTACGGCCTGGGACTCCCCTGCCCTTAGGCTTAGGGAGCGCATGGCCTGGGGCGCCCCATTCCTTAGCCTTTGGGAGCCCCAGGGTTGGTGTGCCCCAGCTATTAGGCTTTGGTAGCCCCAGGCCTCGGGCGCCCCAGCCCTTAGGCGTAGGGATCCCCAGGCCTGGGAGGATCCAACACTTAGGCTTATGGAGCCCCAGGCCTAGGGCGCCCCAGCCCTTAGGCTTTGGGAGCCCTAGCCCTTAGGCTTAGGGAGCCCATGGTCTGGGGAGACCCAGCCCTTAGGCTTTGGTAGCCCCAGCCCTGGGAGGACCCAGCCCTTAGGCTTAGGGAGCCCCAGCCCTGGGAGGACCCAGCCCTTAGGCTTGGGGAGCCGTAGGCCTGGGGCGCCCCAGCCCTTAGGCTTTGGGAGCCCCAGGCCTGGGGGACCTAGCCCTTAGGCTTAGGGGGCCCATGGCCTGGGACGCCCCACCCCTTCGGTATACGGCGCTCCAGGCCTAGGGCGCCACAATCCTTAGGCTATGGGTCCCCAGGCCTGGGGCGCCCCAGCCCTTGGGCTTAGGGAGCCTAAGGCCTGGGGCGCCCCAGCCCTTAGGTTTTAGGATCCCCAGACCTGGGGCGCTCCATCCCTTAGGCTTAGGGAGGCCCAGGCTTGGGCGCCCCTAACCTTAGGCTTTGGGAGCCCCAGGCCTGGGGCGCCCCAGCCCTTAGGCTTAGGGGGCCCCAGGCCTGGGGCGCCCTACCCCTTAGGGTTTGGGATTCACAGGCCTGGGGCTCTCATGCCCTTAGGCTTAAGGAGGCCCAGGCCTGGGGCGCCCCTACTCTTAGGCTTAGGGAGCCCATGGCCTGGGGCGCCCCATTCCTTAGACTTTGGGAGCCCCAGGGTTGGTGTGCCCCAGCTATTAGGCTTTGGTAGCCCCAGGCCTGGGGCGCCCCAGCCCTTAGGCGTAGGGATCCTCAGGCCTGGGAGGATCCAGCACTTAGGCGTATGGAGCCCCAGGCCTAGGGCGCCCCAGCCCTTAGGCTTTGGGAGCCCTAGCCCTTAGGCTTCGGGAGCCCATGGTCTGGGGCGCCCCAGCCCTTAGGCTTTGGTAGCCCCAGGCCTGGGGCGCCCCATCCATTAGGCTTTGGTTGCCCCAGCCCTGGGAGGACCTAGCCCTTAGGCTTAGGGAGCCCCAGCCCTGGGAAGACCCAGCCCTTAGGCTTAGGGAGCCGCAGGCCTGGCGCGCCCCAGCCCTTAGGCTTTGGGAGCCCCAGGCCTGGGGGACCCAGCCATTAGGCTTAGGGGGCCCATGGACTGGGACGCCCCACCCCTTCGGTATAGGGCGCTCCAGGCCTAGGGCGCCACAATCCTTAGGCTTTGGGTTCCCAAGCCTGGGGCGCCCCAGCCCTTGGGCTTAGGGAGCCCCAGGCCTGGGACACCCCAGCCCTTAGGTTTTGGGAGCCCCAGACCTGGGGCGCTCCAGCCCTTAGGCTTAGGGAGGCCCAGGCTTGGGCGCCCCTACACTTAGGCTTTGGGAGCCCCAGGCCTGGGGCGCCCCCGCCCTTAGGCTTAGGGGGCCCCAGGCCTGGGGCGCCCCACCCCTTATTAGGGTTTGGGATTCCCAGGCCTCGGGCTCTCATGCCCTTAGGCTTAAGGAGGCCCAGGCCTGGGGCGCCCCTACTCTTAGGCTTTGGGAGCCCCAGGCTTGGTGCGCCCCAGCTATTCGGCTTTGGTAGCCCCAAGCCTGGGGCGCCCCAACCCTTAGGCTTATGGAGCCCTAGTCCTGGGAGGACCCAGCCCTTAGGTTTTGGGAGCCCCAGGCCTGGGTCACTCCAGCCCTTAGGCTTAGGGAGCCCCAGGTCTGGGGCGCCCCAGCCCTTAGGCTTAGGGAGCCCAAAAGCTGTGAAGCCCCAGCCCTTAGGCTTTGGGAGCCCCAGGCTTGATGCGCCCCAGCCCTTAGGCTTAGGGAGCTCCAGTCCTTAGGCTTTGGGAGCCCCCGGCCTGGGGCGCCCCAGCCCTTAGGCTTAGGGAGCCCAAGGGCTGCGAAGCCCCAGCCCTTAGGCTTTGGGAGCCCCAGGCCTAGGGTCCCCAACCCTTCGGCTTAGGGAGACCCAGGCCTGGGGTGCCCATGCCCTTAGGTTTAGGGAGCCCATGCCCTGGGGCGCCCCAACCCTTAGGCTTTGGGAGCCCCAGGCTTGGTACGCCCCAGCTATTAGGCTTTGATAGCCCCAGGCCTGGGTCGCCCCAGCACTTTGGCTTAGGGAGCCCCAGGCCTGATAGGACGCAGCCCTTAGGCTTAGAGAGCCCCAGGCCTGGGGCGCCCCAGCCCTTAGGCTTTGGAGCCCCAGGCGTGGGGGGATCTAGTCCTTCGGCTTAGGGACCCCCAGGCCTGGGGCTTCCCAGCCCTTAGGCTTTGGGAGCTCCAGGCTGAGTGCACCCCAGCAATTAGGCTTTGGTTGCCCCAGTCCTGGGGCGCCCCAGCCCTTAGGCTTAGGGAGACCCAGGTCTGGGAGGACGCATCCCTTAGGTTTAGGGAGCCCAGGCCTGGGGCTCCACAGCCCTTAGGCTTTGGGCGCACCAGGCCTAGGGGGTCACAGCGCGTCGTGTTAGGATGCCACAGGTCTCGGGCGCACCAGCCCTTAGGTTTAAGGATCCCTGGCCTGGTGCGCCCCAGCCCTTTGGCTTTGGGAGCCCCAAGCCGGGGCGTCCCAGCCCTTAGGCTTTTGGAGCCCCAGGCCAAGGGCACCCAAGCCCTTAAGCTTTGGGAGCCACAGGCCTGGGGCGCCCCAGCCCTTCGGCTTAGTTCGCGCCAGGCCTAGGGCGCCCCAGCACTTAGGCATTGGGAGCTCCAGTCCTGGGGCGCCCCATCCCTTATGCTTTGGGAGCCCCTCGCCTGGGGCGGAATGCCCTTAGGCTTTGGGAGCTCCAGGCCTGTGGCGCACCAGTCCTTAACATTAGGAGGCCCAGGCCTGAGGCGCCCCAGCCCATAGGCTTTGGGAGCCCCAGGCCTGGGGCGCCCCAGCTCTTAGGCATTGTGAGCCCCAGGCCTGAGGCGCCCCAGCGCTTAGGCTTTGGGAGCCCCAGGCCTGGGCCACGCCAGCCCTTAGGATTTGGGAGCCCCAGGACTTAGGCTGCCCAGCCCTTAGGCTTTGGGAGCCACAGGCCTGGGGCGCCGCAGCACTTATGTTTTGGGAGCCACAGGGCAGGGGCGCCCCAACCCTTAGGCTTTGGGAGCCCCAGGCTTGGTACGCCCCAGCTATTAGGCTTTGATAGCCCCAGGCCTGGGTCGCCCCAGCACTTTGGCTTAGGGAGCCCCAGGCCTGATAGGACGCAGCCCTTAGGCTTAGAGAGCCCCAGGCCTGGGGCGCCCCAGCCCTTAGGCTTTGGAGCCCCAGGCGTGGGGGGATCTAGTCCTTCGGCTTAGGGACCCCCAGGCCTGGGGCTTCCCAGCCCTTAGGCTTTGGGAGCTCCAGGCTGGGTGCACCCCAGCAATTAGGCTTTGGTAGCCCCAGGCCTGGGGCGCCCCAGCCCTTAGGCTTAGGGAGACCCAGGTCTGGGAGGACGCATCCCTTAGGCTTAGGGAGCCCAGGCCTGGGGCTCCACAGCCCTTAGGCTTTGGGCGCACCAGGCCTAGGGGGTCACAGCGCGTCGTGTTAGGGAGCCACAGGTCTCGGGCGCACCAGCCCTTAGGTTTAAGGATCCCTGGCCTGGTGCGCCCCAGCCCTTTGGCTTTGGGAGCCCCAAGCCGGGGCGTCCCAGCCCTTAGGCTTTTGGAGCCCCAGGCCAAGGGCACCCAAGCCCTTAAGCTTTGGGAGCCACAGGCCTGGGGCGCCCCAGCCCTTCGGCTTAGTTCGCGCCAGGCCTAGGGCGCCCCAGCACTTAGGCATTGGGAGCTCCAGTCCTGGGGCGCCCCATCCCTTATGCTTTGGGAGCCCCTCGCCTGGGGCGCGAATGCCCTTAGGCTTTGGGAGCTCCAGGCCTGTGGCGCACCAGTCCTTAACATTAGGAGGCCCAGGCCTGAGGCGCCCCAGCCCATAGGCTTTGGGAGCCCCAGGCCTGGGGCGCCCCAGCTCTTAGGCATTGTGTGCCCCAGGCCTGAGGCGCCCCAGCGCTTAGGCTTTGGGAGCCCCAGGCCTGGGCCACGCCAGCCCTTAGGATTTGGGAGCCCCAGGACTTAGGCTGCCCAGCCCTTAGGCTTTGGGAGCCACAGGCCTGGGGCGCCGCAGCACTTATGTTTTGGGAGCCACAGGGCAGGGGCGCCCCAACCCTTAGGCTTTGGGAGCCCCAGGCCTGGAGCGTCCCAGCCATTCGGCTTAGGGCGCGCCAGGCCTATGGCGCCCCAGCCCTTAGGCTTTGGGAGCACCAGGCTTGGTGCGCCCCAACTATTAGGCATTGGTCGCTCCATGCCTGGGGCTCCCCAGCCCTTACGCTTAGGGTGCCCCAGGCCTGGGGGGACCCAGTCTTCGGTTTAGGGAGCCCCAGGCCTGGGGCGTCCCAGCCCTTAGGCTTAGGGAGCCCCAGGCCTGGGATGCCACACCCTTCGGCTTAGGGCGCGCCAGGCCTACGGCGCCCCAGCCCTAAAGCTTTGGGAGCCCCAGACATGGGGCGCCCCAGCCCATAGGCTTAGGGAGCCCCAGGCATGGAGCGCCCCAGCCCTTAGGCTTTGGGATCCCCCGGCCTGGGGCGCTCCAGCCCTTAGGCTTAAGGAGGCCCAGGCCTGGGGCTCCCCTACTCTTAGGCTTTGGGAGCCCCAGGCCTGGGGCGCCCCAGCCCTTAGGCTTAGGGAGCCCATGGCCTGGGGCGCCCCAGCCCTTAGGCTTTGGGAGCCCCAGGCTTGGTGCGCCCCAGCTATTAGGCTTTGGTAGCCCCAGGCGTGGGGCGCCCCAGCCCTTAGGCGTAGGAAGCCCCAGGCCTGGTGCGCCCCAACCCTTAAGCTTAGGGAGGCCCAGGCCTGGGGAGCTCCAGCCCTTAGGCTTAAGGAGGCCCAGGCCTGGGGCCCCTACTCTTAGGCTTTGGGAGCCCCAGGCCTTGGGGGCCCCAGCTATTAGGCATTGGTAGCCCCAGGCCTGGGGCGCCCCAGCCCTTAGGCTTAGGGTGCCCCAGGCCTGGGGGGACCCAGTCTTCGGCTTAGGGAACCCCAGGCCTTGGCGACCCAGCCCTAGGCTTAGGGAGCCCCAGGCCTGGGATGCCCCAGCCCTTCGGCTTAGGGCGCGCCAGGCCTAGGGCGCCCCAGCCCTTAGGCTTTGGGAGCCCCAGACCTTGGGAGCCCCAGCTCTTAGGCTTAGGGAGCCCCTGGCCTGGGGCACCCCAGCCCTTAGGTTTGGGAGCCCCAGGCCTGGGGCGCTCCAGCCCTTAGGCTTAAGGAGGCCCAGGCTTGGGGCTCCCCTACTCTTAGACTTTGGGAGCCCCAGGCCTGGGGCGCCCCAGCCCTTAGGCTAAGGGAGCCTACGGCCTGGGGCGCCCCTGCCCTTAGGCTTAGGGAGCGCATGGCCTGGGGCGCCCCATTCCTTAGCCTTTTGGAGCCCCAGGGTTGGTGTGCCCCAGCTATTAGGCTTTGGTAGCCCCAGGCCTCGGGCGCCCCAGCCCTTAGGCGTAGGGATCCCCAGGCCTGGGAGGATCCAACACTTAGGCTTATGGAGCCCCAGGCCTAGGGCGCCCCAGCCCTTAGGCTTTGGGAGCCCTAGCCCTTAGGCTTAGGGAGCCCATGGTCTGGGGAGACCCAGCCCTTAGGCTTTGGTAGCCCCAGCCCTGGGAGGACCCAGCCCTTAGGCTTAGGGAGCCCCAGCCCTGGGAGGACCCAGCCCTTAGGCTTGGGGAGCCGTAGGCCTGGGGCGCCCCAGCCCTTAGGCTTTGGGAGCCCCAGGCCTGGGGGACCTAGCCCTTAGGCTTAGGGGGCCCATGGCCTGGGACGCCCCACCCCTTCGGTATACGGCGCTCCAGGCCTAGGGCGCCACAATCCTTAGGCTATGGGTCCCCAGGCCTGGGGCGCCCCAGCCCTTGGGCTTAGGGAGCCTAAGGCCTGGGGCGCCCCAGCCCTTAGGTTTTAGGATCCCCAGACCTGGGGCGCTCCATCCCTTAGGCTTAGGGAGGCCCAGGCTTGGGCGCCCCTACCCTTAGGCTTTGGGAGCCCCAGGCCTGGGGCGCCCCAGCCCTTAGGCTTAGGGGGCCCCAGGCCTGGGGCGCCCTACCCCTTAGGGTTTGGGATTCACAGGCCTGGGGCTCTCATGCCCTTAGGCTTAAGGAGGCCCAGGCCTGGGGCGCCCCTACTCTTAGGCTTTGGGAGCCCCAGGCCTCGGGCGCCCCAGCCCTTAGGATTAGGGAGCCTATGGCCTGGGGCGCCCCAGCCCTTAGGCTTTGGGAGCCCCAGGCTTGGTGCGCCCCAGTATTAGGCTTTGGTAGCCCCAAGCCTGGGGCGCCCCAGCCCTTATTCGTAGGGAGCCCCAGGCCTGGGAGGACCCAGCCCTTAGGCTTAGGGAGCCCCAGGTCTGGGGCGCCCCAGCCCTTAGGCTTAGGGAGCCCAAATGCTGCGAAGCCCCAGCCCTTAGGCTTTGGGAGCCCCAGGCCTGATGCGCCCCAGCCCTTAGGCTTAGGGAGCTCCAGGCCTTAGGCTTTGGGAGCCCCCGGCCTGGGGCGCCCCAGCCCTTAGGCTTTGGAGCCCCAGGCGTGGGGGGATCTAGTCCTTCGGCTTAGGGAGCCCCAGGCCTGGGGCTTCCCAGCCCTTAGGCTTTGGGACTCCAGGCTGGGTGTGCCCCAGCTATTAGGCTTTGGTAGCCCCAGGCCTAGGGCGCCCCAGCCCTTAGGCTTAGGGAGCCCATGGCCTGGGGCGCCCCAGCCCTTAGGCTTTGGGAGCACCAGGCTTGGTGCGCCCCAACTATTAGGCATTGGTCGCTCCATGCCTGGGGCGCCCCAGCCCTTACGCTTAGGGTGCCCCAGGCCTGGGGGGACCCAGTCTTCGGTTTAGGGAGCCCCAGGCCTGGGGCGTCCCAGCCCTTAGGCTTAGGGAGGCCCAGGCCTGGGGCGCCCCACCCTTAGGCTTTGGGAGCCCCAGGCCTGGGTCGCCCGAGTTCTTAGGCTTAGGGAATCCAAGGGCTGCGAAGCCCCAGCCCTTAGGCTTTGGGAGCCCCAGGCCTGGGGCGCCCCAGCCCTTAGGCTTTGGTAGCCCCAGGCCTGGGGAGCTCCAGCCCTTAGGCTTAAGGAGGCCCAGGCCTGGGGCCCCTACTCTTAGGCTTTGGTAGCCCCAGGCCTTGGGGGCCCCAGCTATTAGGCATTGGTAGCCCCAGGCCTGGGGCGCCCCACCCCTTAGGCTTAGGGTGCCCCAGGCCTGGGGGGACCCAGTCTTCGGCTTAGGGAACCCCAGGCCTGGGCGTCCCAGCCCTAGGCTTAGGGAGCCCCAGGCCTGGGATGCCCCAGCCCTTCGGCTTAGGGCGCGCCAGGCCTAGGGCGCCCCAGCCCTTAGGCTTAAGGAGGCCCAGGCTTGGGGCTCCCCTACTCTTAGTCTTTGGGAGCCCCAGGCCTGGGGCGCCCCAGCCCTTAAGCTTAGGGCGCCTACGGCCTGGGGCGCCCCTGCCCTTAGGCTTAGGGAGCCCATGGCCTGGGGCGCCCCATTCCTTAGACTTTGGGAGCCCCAGGGTTGGTGTGCCCCTGCTATTAGGCTTTGGTAGCCCCAGGCCTGGGGCGCCCCAGCCCTTAGGCGTAGGGATCCTCAGGCCTGGGAGGATCCAGCACTTAGGCGTATGGAGCCCCAGGCCTAGGGCGCCCCAGCCCTTAGGCTTTGGGAGCCCTAGCCCTTAGGCTTAGGGAGCCCATGGTCTGGGGCGCCCCAGCCCTTAGGCTTTGGTAGCCCCAGGCCTGGGGCGCCCCATCCATTAGGCTTTGGTTGCCCCAGCCCTGGGAGGACCTAGCCCTTAGGCTTAGGGAGCCCCAGCCCTGGGAAGACCCAGCCCTTAGGCTTAGGGAGCCGCAGGCCTGGCGCGCCCCAGCCCTTAGGCTTTGGGAGCCCCAGGCCTGGGGGACCCAGCCATTAGGCTTAGGGGGCCCATGGACTGGGACGCCCCACCCCTTCGGTATAGGGCGCTCCAGGCCTAGGGCGCCACAATCCTTAGGCTTTGGGTTCCCAAGCCTGGGGCGCCCCAGCCCTTGGGCTTAGGGAGCCCCAGGCCTGGGACACCCCAGCCCTTAGGTTTTGGGAGCCCCAGACCTGGGGCGCTCCAGCCCTTAGGCTTAGGGAGGCCCAGGCTTGGGCGCCCCTACACTTAGGCTTTGGGAGCCCCAGGCCTGGGGCGCCCCCGCCCTTAGGCTTAGGGGGCCCCAGGCCTGGGGCGCCCCACCCCTTATTAGGGTTTGGGATTCCCAGGCCTCGGGCTCTCATGCCCTTAGGCTTAAGGAGGCCCAGGCCTGGGGCGCCCCTACTCTTAGGCTTTGGGAGCCCCAGGCTTGGTGCGCCCCAGCTATTCGGCTTTGGTAGCCCCAAGCCTGGGGCGCCCCAACCCTTAGGCTTATGGAGCCAAAGTCCTGGGAGGACCCAGCCCTTAGGTTTTGGGAGCCCCAGGCCTGGGTCACTCCAGCCCTTAGGCTTAGGGAGCCCCAGGTCTGGGGCGCCCCAGCCCTTAGGCTTAGGGAGCCCAAAAGCTGTGAAGCCCCAGCCCTTAGGCTTTGGGAGCCCCAGGCTTGATGCGCCCCAGCCCTTAGGCTTAGGGAGCTCCAGTCCTTAGGCTTTGGGAGCCCCCGGCCTGGGGCGCCCCAGCCCTTAGGCTTAGGGAGCCCAAGGGCTGCGAAGCCCCAGCCCTTAGGCTTTGGGAGCCCCAGGCCTAGGGTCCCCAACCCTTCGGCTTAGGGAGCCCCAGGCCTGGGGTGCCCATGCCCTTAGGTTTAGGGAGCCCATGCCCTGGGGCGCCCCAACCCTTAGGCTTTGGGAGCCCCAGGCTTGGTACGCCCCAGCTATTAGGCTTTGATAGCCCCAGGCCTGGGTCGCCCCAGCACTTTGGCTTAGGGAGCCCCAGGCCTGATAGGACGCAGCCCTTAGGCTTAGGGAGCCCCAGGCCTGGGGCGCCCCAGCCCTTAGGCTTTGGAGCCCCAGGCGTGGGGGGATCTAGTCCTTCGGCTTAGGGACCCCCAGGCCTGGGGCTTCCCAGCCCTTAGGCTTTGGGAGCTCCAGGCTGGGTGCACCCCAGCAATTAGGCTTTGGTAGCCCCAGGCCTGGGGCGCCCCAGCCCTTAGGCTTAGGGAGACCCAGGTCTGGGAGGACGCATCCCTTAGGCTTAGGGAGCCCAGGCCTGGGGCTCCACAGCCCTTAGGCTTTGGGCGTCCCAGGCCTAGGGGGTCACAGCGCGTCGTGTTAGGGAACCACAGGTCTCGGGCGCACCAGCCCTTAGGTTTAAGGATCCCTGGCCTGGTGCGCCCCAGCCCTTTGGCTTTGGGAGCCCCAAGCCGGGGCGTCCCAGCCCTTAGGCTTTTGGAGCCCCAGGCCAAGGGCACCCAAGCCCTTAAGCTTTGGGAGCCACAGGCCTGGGGCGCCCCAGCCCTTCGGCTTAGTTCGCGCCAGGCCTAGGGCGCCCCAGCACTTAGGCATTGGGAGCTCCAGTCCTGGGGCGCCCCATCCCTTATGCTTTGGGAGCCCCTCGCCTGGGGCGCGAATGCCCTTAGGATTTGGGAGCTCCAGGCCTGTGGCGCACCAGTCCTTAACATTAGGAGGCCCAGGCCTGAGGCGCCCCAGCCCATAGGCTTTGGGAGCCCCAGGCCTGGGGCGCCCCAGCTCTTAGGCATTGTGAGCCCCAGGCCTGAGGCGCCCCAGCGCTTAGGCTTTGGGAGCCCCAGGCCTGGGCCACGCCAGCCCTTAGGATTTGGGAGCCCCAGGACTTAGGCTGCCCAGCCCTTAGGCTTTGGGAGCCACAGGCCTGGGGCGCCGCAGCACTTATGTTTTGGGAGCCACAGGGCAGGGGCGCCCCAACCCTTAGGCTTTGGGAGCCCCAGGCCTGGAGCGTCCCAGCCATTCGGCTTAGGGCGCGCCAGGCCTATGGCGCCCCAGCCCTTAGGCTTTGGGAGCACCAGGCTTGGTGCGCCCCAACTATTAGGCATTGGTCGCTCCATGCCTGGGGCTCCCCAGCCCTTACGCTTAGGGTGTCCCAGGCCTGGGGGGACCCAGTCTTCGGTTTAGGGAGCCCCAGGCCTGGGGCGTCCCAGCCCTTAGGCTTAGGGAGCCCCAGGCCTGGGATGCCACACCCTTCGGCTTAGGGCGCGCCAGGCCTACGGCGCCCCAGCCCTAAGGCTTTGGGAGCCCCAGACATGGGGCGCCCCAGCCCATAGGCTTAGGGAGCCCCAGGCCTGGAGCGCCCCAGCCCTTAGGCTTTGGGATCCCCCGGCCTGGGGCGCTCCAGCCCTTAGGCTTAAGGAGGCCCAGGCCTGGGGCTCCCCTACTCTTAGGCTTAGGGAGCCCCAGGCCTGGGGCGCCCCAGCCCTTAGGCTTTGGGAGCCCCAGGCTTGGTGCGCCCCAGCTATTAGGCTTTGGTAGCCCCAGGCGTGGGGCGCCCCAGCCCTTAGGCGTAGGAAGCCCCAGGCCTGGTGCGCCCCAACCCTTAGGCTTAGGGAGGCCCAGGCCTGGGGAGCTCCAGCCCTTAGGCTTAAGGAGGCCCAGGCCTGGGGCCCCTACTCTTAGGCTTTGGGAGCCCCAGGCCTTGGGGGCCCCAGCTATTAGGCATTGGTAGCCCCAGGCCTGGGGCGCCCCAGCCCTTAGGCTTAGGGTGCCCCAGGCCTGGGGGGACCCAGTCTTCGGCTTAGGGAACCCCAGGCCTTGGCGACCCAGCCCTAGGCTTAGGGAGCCCCAGGCCTGGGATGCCCCAGCCCTTCGGCTTAGGGCGCGCCAGGCCTAGGGCGCCCCAGCCCTTAGGCTTTGGGAGCCCCAGACCTTGGGAGCCCCAGCTCTTAGGCTTAGGGAGCCCCTGGCCTGGGGCACCCCAGCCCTTAGGTTTGGGAGCCCCAGGCCTGGGGCGCTCCAGCCCTTAGGCTTAAGGAGGCCCAGGCTTGGGGCTCCCCTACTCTTAGACTTTGGGAGCCCCAGGCCTGGGGCGCCCCAGCCCTTAGGCTTAGGGAGCCTACGGCCTGGGACTCCCCTGCCCTTAGGCTTAGGGAGCGCATGGCCTGGGGCGCCCCATTCCTTAGCCTTTGGGAGCCCCAGGGTTGGTGTGCCCCAGCTATTAGGCTTTGGTAGCCCCAGGCCTCGGGCGCCCCAGCCCTTAGGCGTAGGGATCCCCAGGCCTGTGAGGATCCAACACTTAGGCTTATGGAGCCCCAGGCCTAGGGCGCCCCAGCCCTTAGGCTTTGGGAGCCCTAGCCCTTAGGCTTAGGGAGCCCATGGTCTGGGGAGACCCAGCCCTTAGGCTTTGGTAGCCCCAGCCCTGGGAGGACCCAGCCCTTAGGCTTAGGGAGCCCCAGCCCTGGGAGGACCCAGCCCTTAGGCTTGGGGAGCAGTAGGCCTGGGGCGCCCCAGCCCTTAGGCTTTGGGAGCCCCAGGCCTGGGGGACCTAGCCCTTAGGCTTAGGGGGCCCATGCCCTGGGACGCCCCACCCCTTCGGTATACGGCGCTCCAGGCCTAGGGCGCCACAATCCTTAGGCTATGGGTCCCCAGGCCTGGGGCGCCCCAGCCCTTGGGCTTAGGGAGCCTAAGGCCTGGGGCGCCCCAGCCCTTAGGTTTTAGGATCCCCAGACCTGGGGCGCTCCATCCCTTAGGCTTAGGGAGGCCCAGGCTTGGGCGCCCCTACCCTTAGGCTTTGGGAGCCCCAGGCCTGGGGCGCCCCAGCCCTTAGTCTTAGGGGGCCCCAGGCCTGGGGCGCCCTACCCCTTAGGGTTTGGGATTCACAGGCCTGGGGCTCTCATGCCCTTAGGCTTAAGGAGGCCCAGGCCTGGGGCGCCCCTACTCTTAGGCTTTGGGAGCCCCAGGCCTCGGGCGCCCCAGCCCTTAGGATTAGGGAGCCTATGGCCTGGGGCGCCCCAGCCCTTAGGCTTTGGGAGCCCCAGGCTTGGTGCGCCCCAGTATTAGGCTTTGGTAGCCCCAAGCCTGGGGCGCCCCAGCCCTTATTCGTAGGGAGCCCCAGGCCTGGGAGGACCCAGCCCTTAGGCTTAGGGAGCCCCAGGTCTGGGGCGCCCCAGCCCTTAGGCTTAGGGAGCCCAAATGCTGCGAAGCCCCAGCCCTTAGGCTTTGGGAGCCCCAGGCCTGATGCGCCCCAGCCCTTAGGCTTAGGGAGCTCCAGGCCTTAGGCTTTGGGAGCCCCCGGCCTGGGGCGCCCCAGCCCTTAGGCTTTGGAGCCCCAGGCGTGGGGGGATCTAGTCCTTCGGCTTAGGGAGCCCCAGGCCTGGGGCTTCCCAGCCCTTAGGCTTTGGGACTCCAGGCTGGGTGTGCCCCAGCTATTAGGCTTTGGTAGCCCCAGGCCTAGGGCGCCCCAGCCCTTAGGCTTAGGGAGCCCCAAGCCTGGGAGGACGCAGCCCTTAGGCTTAGGGAGCCCAAGGCTTGCGACGCCCCAGCCCTTAGGCTTAGGGAGCCCAAGGCCTGGGGCGCCCCAGCCCTTAGGCTTTGGGAGCACCAGGCTTGGTGCGCCCCAACTATTAGGCATTGGTCGCTCCATGTCTGGGGCGCCCCAGCCCTTACGCTTAGGGTGCCCCAGGCCTGGGGGGACCCAGTCTTCGGTTTAGGGAGCCCCTGGCCTGGGGCGTCCCAGCCCTTAGGCTTAGGGAGCCCCATGCCTGGGATGCCACACTCTTCGGCTTAGGGCGCGCCAGGCCTACGGCGCCCCAGCCCTTAGGCTTTGGGAGCCCCAGACCTGGGGTGCCCCAGGCCATAGGCTTAGGGAGCCCCAGGCCTGGAGCGCCCCAGCCCTTAGGCTTTGGGATCCCCCGGCCTGGGGCGCTCCAGCCCTTAGGCTTAAGGAGGCCCAGGCCTGGGGCTCCCCTACTCTTAGGCTTTGGGAGCCCCAGGCCTGGGGCGCCCCAGCCCTTAGGCTTAGGGAGCCCATGGCCTGGGACCCCCCAGCCCTTAGGCTTAGGGAGCCCATGGCCTGGGGCGCCCCAGCCCTTAGGCTTTGGGAGCCCCAGGCTTGGTGCGCCCCAGCTATTAGGCTTTGGTAGCCCTAGGCCTGGGGCGCCCCAGCCCTTAGGCGTAGGAAGCCCCAGGCCTGGTGCGCCCCAACCCTTAGGCTTAGGGAGGCCCAGGCCTGGGGCGCCCCACCCTTAGGCTTTGGGAGCCCCAGGCCTGGGTCGCCCGAGTTCTTAGGCTTAGGGAATCCAAGGGCTGCGAAGCCCCAGCCCTTAGGCTTTGGGAGCCCCAGGCCTGGGGCGCCCCAGCCCTTAGGCTTTGGTAGCCCCAGGCCTGGGGAGCTCCAGCCCTTAGGCTTAAGGAGGCCCAGGCCTGGGGCCCCTACTCTTAGGCTTTTGGAGCCCCAGGCCTTGGGGGCCCCAGCTATTAGGCATTGGTAGCCCCAGGCCTGGGGTGCCCCACCCCTTAGGCTTAGGGTGCCCCAGGCCTGGGGGGACCCAGTCTTCGGCTTAGGGAACCCCAGGCCTGGGCGTCCCAGACCTAGGCTTAGGGAGCCCCAGGCCTGGGATGCCCCAGCCCTTCGGCTTAGGGCGCGCCAGGCCTAGGGCGCCCCAGCCCTTAGGCTTTGGGAGCCCCAAACCTGGGGAGCCCCAGCTCTTAGGCTTAGGGAGCCCCTGGCCTGGGGCACCCCAGCCCTTAGGTTTGGGAGCCCCAGGCCTGGGGCGCTCCAGCCCTTAGGCTTAAGGAGGCCCAGGCTTGGGGCTCCCCTACTCTTAGTCTTTGGGAGCCCCAGGCCTGGGGCGCCCCAGCCCTTAGGCTTAGGGCGCCTACGGCCAGGGGCGCCCCTGCCCTTAGGCTTAGGGAGCCCATGGCCTGGGGCGCCCCATTCCTTAGACTTTGGGAGCCCCAGGGTTAATGTGCCCCAGCTATTAGTCTTTGGTAGCCCCAGGCCTGGGGCGCCCCAGCCCTTAGGCGTAGGGATCCTCAGGCCTGGGAGGATCCAGCACTTAGGCGTATGGAGCCCCAGGCCTAGGGCGCCCCAGCCCTTAGGCTTTGGGAGCCCTAGCCCTTAGGCTTCGGGAGCCCATGGTCTGGGGCGCCCCAGCCCTTAGGCTTTGGTAGCCCCAGGCCTGGGGCGCCCCATCCATTAGGCTTTGGTTGCCCCAGCCCTGGGAGGACCTAGCCCTTAGGCTTAGGGAGCCCCAGCCCTGGGAAGACCCAGCCCTTAGGCTTAGGGAGCCGCAGGCCTGGCGCGCCCCAGCCCTTAGGCTTTGGGAGCCCCAGGCCTGGGGGACCCAGCCCTTAGGCTTAGGGGGCCCATGGACTGGGACGCCCCACCCCTTCGGTATAGGGCGCTCCAGGCCTAGGGCGGCACAATCCTTAGGCTTTGGGTTCCCAAGCCTGGGGCGCACCAGCCCTTGGGCTTAGGGAGCCCCAGGCCTGGGACACCCCAGCCCTTAGGTTTTGGGAGCCCCAGGCCTGGGGCGCCCCCGCCCGTAGGCTTAGGGGGCCCCAGGCCTGGGGCGCCCCACCCCTTAGGGTTTGGGATTCCCAGGCCTCGGGCTCTCATGCCCTTAGGCTTAAGGAGGCCCAGGCCTGGGGCGCCCCTACTCTTAGGCTTTGGGAGCCCCAGGCCTCGGGCGCCCCAGCCCTTAGGATTAGGGAGCCTATGGCCTGGGGCGCCCCAGCCCTTAGGCTTTGGGAGCCCCAGGCTTGGTGCGCCCCAGCTATTAGGCTTTGGTAGCCCCAAGCCTGGGGCGCCCCAACCCTTAGGCTTATGGAGCCCCAGTCCTGGGAGGACCCAGCCCTTAGGTTTTGGGAGCCCCAGGCCTGGGTCACTCCAGCCCTTAGGCTTAGGGAGCCCCAGGTCTGGGGCGCCCCAGCCCTTAGGCTTAGGGAGCCCAAAAGCTGTGTAGCCCCAGCCCTTAGGCTTTGGGAGCCCCAGGCTTGATGCGCCCCAGCCCTTAGGCTTAGGGAGCTCCAGTCCTTAGGCTTTGGGAGCCCCCGGCCTGGGGTGCCCCAGCCCTTAGGCTTAGGGAGCCCAAGGGCTGCGAAGCCCCAGCCCTTAGGCTTTGGGAGCCCCAGGCCTAGGGTCCCCAACCCTTCGGCTTAGGGAGCCCCAGGCCTGGGGTGCCCATGCCCTTAGGTTTAGGGAGCCCATGCCCTGGGGCGCCCCAACCCTTAGGCTTTGGGAGCCCCAGGCTTGGTACGCCCCAGCTATTAGGCTTTGATAGCCCCAGGCCTGGGTCGCCCCAGCACTTTGGCTTAGGGAGCCCCAGGCCTGATAGGACGCAGCCCTTAGGCTTAGGGAGCCACAGGCCTGGGGCGCCCCAGCCCTTAGGCTTTGGAGCCCCAGGCGTGGGGGGATCTAGTCCTTCGGCTTAGGGACCCCCAGGCCTGGGGCTTCCCAGCCCTTAGGCTTTGGGAGCTCCAGGCTGGGTGCGCCCCAGCAATTAGGCTTTGGTAGCCCCAGGCCTGGGGCGCCCCAGCCCTTAGGCTTAGGGAGCCCCAGGTCTGGGAGGACGCAGCCCTTAGGCTTAGGGAGCCCAGGCCTGGGGCGCCCCAGCCCTTAGGCTTTGGGAGGCCCAGGCCAGGGGCTCCCAAGCCCTTAGGCTTAGGGAGCCCAAGCCTTGCGACGCCCCAGCCCTTAGGCTTTGGGAGCCCCAGGCCTGATCAGCCCCAGCCCTTAGGCTTAGGAAGCCCCAGGCCTGGGGCTCCACAGCCCTTAGGCTTTGGGCGCACCAGCCCTAGGGGGTCACAGCGCGTCGTGTTAGGGAGCCACAGGTCTCGGGCGCACCAGCCCTTAGGTTTAAGGATCCCTGGCCTGGTGCGCCCCAGCCCTTTGGCTTTGGGAGCCCCAAGCCGGGGCGTCCCAGCCCTTAGAATTTGGGAGACCCAGGCCTGGGACGCCCAAGCCCTTTGGCTTAGGTAGTCCCAGGCCTGGGGCGCCCCAGCCCTTAGGCTTTTGGAGCCCCAGGCCAAGGGCACCCAAGCCCTTAAGCTTTGGGAGCCACAGGCCTGGGGCGCCCCAGCCCTTCGGCTTAGTTCGCGCCAGGCCTAGGGCGCCCCAGCACTTAGGCATTGGGAGCTCCAGTCCTGGGGCGCCCCATCCCTTATGCTTTGGGAGCCCCTCGCCTGGGGCGCGAATGCCCTTAGGCTTTGGGAGCTCCAGGCCTGTGGCGCACCAGTCCTTAACATTAGGAGGCCCAGGCCTGAGGCGCCCCAGCCCATAGGCTTTGGGAGCCCCAGGCCTGGGGCGCCCCAGCTCTTAGGCATTGTGAGCCCCAGGCCTGAGGCGCCCCAGCGCTTAGGCTTTGGGAGCCCCAGGCCTGGGCCACGCCAGCCCTTAGGATTTGGGAGCCCCAGGACTTAGGCTGCCCAGCCCTTAGGCTTTGGGAGCCACAGGCCTGGGGCGCCGCAGCACTTATGTTTTGGGAGCCACAGGGCAGGGGCGCCCCAACCCTTAGGCTTTGGGAGCCCCAGGCCGGGAGCGCCCCAGCCATTCGGCTTAGGGCGCGCCAGGCCTATGGCGCCCCAGGCCTTAGACTTTGGGAGCGGAAGTCCTGGGGCGCCCCAGCCCTTAGGCTTTGGGTGCCACAGGCCTGGGGAGCCCCAGCCCTTAGGCTTTGGGAGCTCCAGTCCTGGTGCGCCCCATCCCTTAGGCTTAGAGAACCCCAGGCTTGGGTCGCCCGAGCTCTTAGGCTTAGGGAGCCCCAGACCTGTGGCGCCCCAGCCTTAGGCTTTGGGAGCTCCAGGCCTGGGGCGCCCCTGCCCATAGGCTTTGGGAGCCCCAGGACTGTCTCCGGCCCTTAGGCTTTGGGTGCCCCAGGCCTGGGGAGCCCCAGCCCTTAGGCTTTGGGAGCCCCAGGCCTGGGGCGACCCAGCCCTTAGGCTTACGGAGCCCCAGGCCTGGGGCGCTCCGGCTCTTTGGCTTAGGTATCCCCAGCCCTGGGGCACCCAGCACTTAGGATTTGGGAGCCCCAGTCTTGGGGTGCCCCCGGCCTTAGGCTTTGGGAGGCCCAGGTCTGCGGCGCCCCAGCCCTTAGGCGTTGGGACCCCAGCCCTGGGGCACCCCGCACTTAGGCTTTGGGAGCCCCAGTCTTGGGGTTCCCCAGCCTGTAGGCTTTTGGAGCTCAAGCCCTGGGGCACCCCAGCCCTTAGGCTTTGGGAGCCCCAGGCATGGTACGCCCCAACCCTTAGTCTTAGGGAGCCCTTGCCCTGGGCGCCCCACCCCTTAGGCTTTGGGAGCCCCAGGCCTGGGGCGCCCCAGCCCTTAGGATTTGGGAGCCCCTGGCCTGTGGCCCCCCAGCCCTTTCTCTTAGGGAGCCCCTGGCCAGTGTCGTCCCAGCCTTAGGCTTTGGGAGCCCCAGGCCGGGGCGCCCCAGCCCTTTGGCTTTGGAACCCCCAGGCCTGGGGCGCCCTAGCCTTTTGGCTTTGGGAGACCAAGGCCTGGGGCGCCCCAGCCCTTAGGATTTGGGAGCCCCAGGCCAGGGGGGCTCCAGCCCTTAGGCTTAGGGAGCCCCTGGCCTGGGGCGCACCAGCCCTTAGGCTTAGGGAGCCCATGGCCTGGGACGCCCCAGCCCTTAGGCTTTGGGAGCTCCAGGCCTGGGGCGCCCCAGCCTTTAGGCTTAGGGAGCCCCAGGCCTGTGGCCACCCAGCCCTTAGGCTTTGGGAGACCCATGACAGGGTCGCCCCAGCCATTAGGTTTTAGGAGCTCCAGCCCTGGGGCACCCCAGCCCTTAGGCTTTGGGAGCCCCAGGCATGGTATGCCCCTGCCCTTAGGCTTTGGGTGCCCCAGGCCTGGGGCTCCCAGCCCCTAGGCTTTGGTAGCCCCAGGCCGGGGGCGCCTCAGCCCTTAGGTTTAGGGAGCCCCAGGCCTGGGGGGAATCAGCCCTTCGGCTTAGGGAGCCCCAGGCCTGGGGCGTCCCAGCCCTTAGGCTTTGGGAGCACCAGGCCTGGGGCTCCCCAGCCCTTAAGATTAGGGAGCCCATGGCCTGGGACGCCCCAGCACTTCGGCTTAGGGCGCCCGAGGCCTAGGGCGCCCTAGCCCTTAGGCTTTGGGATCCCCAGGTCTGGGCGGCCCCAGCCCTTAGACTTAGGGTGCCCAAGGTCTGGGGCGCCCCAGCCCTTAGGCTTTTGGAGCCCCAGGCCTATGGCGTCCAAGCCCTTAGGCTAAGGGAGACCCAGGCCTGGGAAGCTCCAGCCCTTAGGTTTAGTGGCCCCAGGCCTTAGGATTTGGGAGGCCCAGTTCTGCGGGGCCCAGCCCTTAGGCGTTGGGACCCCAGCCCTGGGGCACCCAGCACTTAGGCTTTGGGAGCCCCAGGCGTGGGGTGCCCCAGCCTTTAGGCTTTTGGAGTTCCAGCCCTGGGGCAACCCAGCCCTTAGGCTTTGGGAGCCCCAGGCCTGGGGCGACCCAGCCCTTAAGTTTTGGGAGCCCCAGGCATGGTACGCCCCAGCCCTTAGTCTTAGGGAGCCCTTGCCCTGGGCGCCCCAGCCCTTAGGCTTTGGGAGCCCCAGGCCGGGGGCGGCCCAGCCCTTAGGCTTTGGGAGCAGCTGGCCTGTGGCCCCCCAGCCCTTTGGCTTAGGGAGCCCCTGGACAGGGGCGTACATGCCTTAGGCTTTGGGAGCCCCAGGCCTGGGGCGCCCCAGCCTTTTGGCTTTGGGAGACCAAGGCCTGGGGCGCCCCAGCCCTTAGGATTTGGGAGCCCCAGGCCTGGGGCGCTCCAGCCCTTAGGCTTAGGGAGCCCTAGGCCTGGGGCGCACCAGCCCTTAGGTTTAGGGAGCCCATGGCCTGGGACGCCCAAGCCCTTAGGCTTTGGGAGCTCCAGGCCTGGGGCGACCCAGCCTTTAGGCTTAGGGAGCGCCAGGCCTGTGGCCCCCCAGCCCTTAGGCTTTTGGAGCCCAGGCATGGTACGCCCCAGCCCTTAGGCTTAGAGAGCCCTTGGCCTGGGGCGCCCCAACCCTTAGCCTTTGGGAGCCCCAGGCCTGGGGCGTCCCAGACTTCGGCTTTGGGAGCCCCTGGCCTGGGGCGCCCCAGCCCTTAGGATTTGGGAGCCCCAGGCCTGGGTAGATCCAGCCCTTAGGCTTAGGGAGCCCCAAGCCTGGGGCGCACCATCCCTTAGGCTTAAGGAGCCCCAGGCCTGCGGCGTCCCAGCCCTTAGGCTTTGGGAGCCCCAGGCCGGGGCGCCCCAGCCCTTTGGCTTTGGAAGCCCCAGGCCTGGGGCGACCCAGCCTTTAGGCTTAGGGAGCGCCAGGCCTGTGGCCCCCCAGCCCTTAGGCTTTTGGAGCCCAGGCATGGTACGCCCCAGCCCTTAGGCTTAGAGAGCCCTTGGCCTGGGGTGCCCCAACCCTTAGCCTTTGGGAGCCCCTGCCTGGGGCGTCCCAGCCCTTCGGCTTTGGGAGCCCCTGGCCTGGGGCGCCCCAGCCCTTAGGATTTGGGAGCCCCATGCCTGGGGAGATCCAGCCCTTAGGCTTAGGGAGCCCCAGGCCTGGGGCGCACCATCCCTTAGGCTTAAGGAGCCCCAGGCCTGGGGCGTCCCAGCCCTTCGGCTTACGGAGCCCCAGGCCTGGGGCGTCCCAGCCCTTAGGCTTAGGGAGCCCCAGGCCTTGGGCGCCCCTGCCCTTAGGCTTAGGGAGCCCATGGCCTGGGACGCCCCAGCACTTCGGCTTAGGGCGCTCAAGGCCTAGGGCGCCCTAGCCCTTAGGCTTTGTGATCGCCAGGCCTGGGGCGCCCCAGCCCTTAGGCTTAGGGTGCCCCAGGTCTGGGGAGCCCCAGCCCTTAGGCTTTTGGAGCCCCAGGCCTATGGCTGCCAAGCCCTTAAGCTTAGGGAGACCCAGGCCTGGGAAGGTCCAACCCTTAGGTTTAGGGAGCCCCAGGCCTGGAGCGCCACAGCCCTTAGGCTTTGGGAGCTGCAGTCCTGGGGCGCCCCATCCCTTAGGCTTAAAGAACCCCAGGCCTGGGGCGCCCCAGTTCTTAGGCTTAGGGAGCCCCAGACCTGTGGAGCCCCAGCCTTAGGCTTTGGGAGCTCCAGGCCTGGGGCGCCCCAGCCCTTAGGCTTAGGGAGCCCCAGGTCTGGGAGGACGCAGCCCTTAGGCTTAGGGAGGCCCAGGCTTGGGCGCCCCTACACTTAGGCTTTGGGAGCCCCAGGCCTGGGGCGCCCCCGCCCTTAGGCTTAGGGGGCCCCAGGCCTGGGGCGCCCCACCCCTTAGGGTTTGGGATTCCCAGGCCTCGGGCTCTCATGCCCTTAGGCTTAAGGAGGCCCAGGCCTGGGGCGCCCCTACTCTTAGGCTTTGGGAGCCCCAGGCCTCGGGCGCCCCAGCCCTTAGGATTAGGGAGCCTATGGCCTGGGGCGCCCCAGCCCTTAGGCTTTGGGAGCCCCAGGCTTGTTGCGCCCCAGCTATTAGGCTTTGGTAGCCCCAAGCCTGGGGCGCCCCAACCCTTAGGCTTATGGAGCCCCAGTCCTGGGAGGACCCAGCCCTTAGGTTTTGGGAGCCCCAGGCCTGGGTCACTCCAGCCCTTAGGCTTAGGGAGCCCCAGGTCTGGGGCGCCCCAGCCCTTAGGCTTAGGGAGCCCAAAAGCTGTGAAGCCCCAGCCCTTAGGCTTTGGGAGCCCCAGGCTTGATGCGCCCCAGCCCTTAGGCTTAGGGAGCTCCAGTCCTTAGGCTTTGGGAGCCCCCGGCCTGGGGCGCCCCAGCCCTTAGGCTTAGGGAGCCCAAGGGCTGCGAAGCCCCAGCCCTTAGGCTTTGGGAGCCCCAGGCCTAGGGTCCCCAACCCTTCGGCTTAGGGAGCCCCAGGCCTGGGGTGCCCATGCCCTTAGGTTTAGGGAGCCCATGCCCTCGGGCGCCCCAACCCTTAGGCTTTGGGAGCCCTAGGCTTGGTACGCCCCAGCTATTAGGCTTTGATAGCCCCAGGCCTGGGTCGCCCCAGCACTTTGGCTTAGGGAGCCCCAGGCCTGATAGGACGCAGCCCTTAGGCTTAGGAAGCCACAGGCCTGGGGCGCCCCAGCCCTTAGGCTTTGGAGCCCCAGGCGTGGGGGGATCTAGTCCTTCCGCTTAGGGACCCCCAGGCCTGGGGCTTCCCAGCCCTTAGGCTTTGGGAGCTCCAGGCTGGGTGCGCCCCAGCAATTAGGCTTTGGTAGCCCCAGGCCTGGGGCGCCCCAGCCCTTAGGCTTAGGGAGCCCCAGGTCTGGGAGGACGCAGCCCTTAGGCTTAGGGAGCCCAGGCCTGGGGCGCCCCAGCCCTTAGGCTTTGGGAGGCCCAGGCCAGGGGCTCCCAAGCCCTTAGGCTTAGGGAGCCCAAGGCTTGCGACGCCCCAGCCCTTAGGCTTTGGGAGCCCCAGGCCTGAACAGCCCCAGCCCTTAGGCTTAGGAAGCCCCAGGCCTGGGGCTCCACAGCCCTTAGGCTTTGGGCGCACCAGGCCTAGGGGGTCACAGCGCGTCGTGTTAGGGAGCCACAGGTCTCGGGCGCACCAGCCCTTAGGTTTAAGGATCCCTGGCCTGGTGCGCCCCAGCCCTTTGGCTTTGGAATCCCCAAGCCGGGGCGTCCCAGCCCTTAGAATTTGGGAGCCCCAGGCCTGGGGCGCCCAAGCCCTTAGGCTTAGGTAGTCCCAGGCCTGGGGCGCCCCAGCCCTTAGGCTTTTGGAGCCCCAGGCCAAGGGCACCCAAGCCCTTAAGCTTTGGGAGCCACAGGCCTGGGGCGCCCCAGCCCTTCGGCTTAGTTCGCGCCAGGCCTAGGGCGCCCCAGCACTTAGGCATTGGGAGCTCCAGTCCTGGGGCGCCCCATCCCTTATGCTTTGGGAGCCCCTCGCCTGGGGCGCGAATGCCCTTAGGCTTTGGGAGCTCCAGGCCTGTGGCGCACCAGTCCTTAACATTAGGAGGCCCAGGCCTGAGGCGCCCCAGCCCATAGGCTTTGGGAGCCCCAGGCCTGGGGCGCCCCAGCTCTTAGGCATTGTGAGCCCCAGGCCTGAGGCGCCCCAGCGCTTAGGCTTTGGGAGCCCCAGGCCTGGGCCACGCCAGCCCTTAGGATTTGGGAGCCCCAGGACTTAGGCTGCCCAGCCCTTAGGCTTTGGGAGCCACAGGCCTGGGGCGCCGCAGCCCTTAGGCTTTGGGAGCCACAGGGCAGGGGCGCCCCAACCCTTAGGCTTTGGGAGCCACAGGCCTGGGGCGCCCCAGCCATTCGGCTTAGGGCGCGCCAGGCCTATGGCGCCCCAGCCCTTAGGCTTTGGGAGCGGAAGGCCTGGGGTGCCCCAGCCCTTAGGCTTTGGGTACCACAGGCCTGGGGAGCCCCAGCCCTTAGGCTTTGGGAGCTCCAGTCCTGGTGCGCCCCATCCCTTAGGCTTAGAGAACCCCAGGCCTGGGTCGCCCGAGCTCTTAGGCTTAGGGAGCCCCAGACCTGTGGCGCCCCAGCCTTAGGCTTTGGGAGCTCCAGGCCTGGGGCGCCCCAGCCCATAGGCTTTGGGAGCCCCAGGACTGGGGCGCTCCGGCCCTTAGGCTTTGGGTGCCCCAGGCCTGGGGAGCCCCAGCCCTTAGGCTTTGGGAGCCCCAGGCCTGGGGCGACCCAGCCCTTAGGCTTACGGAGCCCCAGGCCTGGGGCGCTCCGGCCCTTTGGCTTAGGTATCCCCAGCCCTGGGGCACCCAGCACTTAGGCTTTGGGAGCCCCAGTCTTGGGGTGCCCCGGGCCTTAGGCTTTGGGAGGCCCAGGTCTGCGGCGCCCCACCCCTTAGGCGTTGGGAACCCAGCCCTGGGGCACCCAGCACTTAGGCTTTGGGAGCCCCAGTCTTGGGGTTCCCCAGCCTTTAGGCTTTTGGAGCTCAAGCCCTGGGGCACCCCAGCCCTTAGGCTTTGGGAGCCCCAGGCATGGTACGCCCCAACCCTTAGTCTTAGGGAGCCCTTGCCCTGGGCGCCCCACCCCTTACCTTTGGGAGCCCCAGGCCTGGGGCGCCCCAGCCCTTAGGATTTGGGAGCCCCTGGCCTGTGGCCCCCCAGCCCTTTCTCTTAGGGAGCCCCTGGCCAGTGTCGTCCCAGCCTTAGGCTTTGGGAGCCCCAGGCCGGGGCGCCCCAGCCCTTTGGCTTTGGAAGCCCCAGGCCTGGGGCGCCCCAGCCTTTTGGCTTTGGGAGACCAAGGCCTGGGGCGCCCCAGCCCTTAGGATTTGGGAGCCCCAGGCCAGGGGCGCTCCAGCCCTTAGGCTTAGGGATCCCCTGGCCTGGGGCGCACCAGCCCTTAGGCTTAGGGAGCCCATGGCCTGGGACGCCCCAGCCCTTAGGCTTTGGGAGCTCCAGGCCTGGGGCGCCCCAGCCTTTAGGCTTAGGGAGCCCCAGGCCTGTGGCCACCCAGCCCTTAGGCTTTGGGGGACCCATGACAGGGTCGCCCCAGCCTTTAGGTTTTAGGAGCTCCAGCCCTGGGGCACCCCAGCCCTTAGGCTTTGGGAGCCCCAGGCATGGTATGCCCCTGCCCTTAGGCTTTGGGTGCCCCAGGCCTGGGGCTCCCAGCCCCTAGGCTTTGGTAGCCCCAGGCCGGGGGCGCCTCAGCCCTTAGGTTTAGGGAGCCCCAGGCCTGGGGGGAATAAGCCCTTCGGCTTAGGGAGCCCCAGGCCTGGGGCGTCCCAGCCCTTAGGCTTTGGGAGCACCAGGCCTGGGGCTCCCCAGCCCTTAAGATTAGGGAGCCCATGGCCTGGGACGCCCCAGCACTTCGGCTTAGGGCGCGCGAGGCCTAGGGCGCCCTAGCCCTTAGGCTTTGGGATCCCCAGGTCTGGGCGGCCCCAGCCCTTAGGCTTTTGGAGCCCCAGGCCTATGGCGTCCAAGCCCTTAGGCTAAGGGAGACCCAGGCCTGGGAAGCTCCAGCCCTTAGGTTTAGTGGCCCCAGGCCTTAGGATTTGGGAGGCCCAGTTCTGCGGGGCCCAGCCCTTAGGCGTTGGGACCCCAGCCCTGGGGCACCCAGCACTTAGGCTTTGGGAGCCCCAGGCGTGGGGTGCCCCAGCCTTTAGGCTTTTGGAGTTCCAGCCCTGGGGCAACCCAGCCCTTAGGCTTTGGGAGCCCCAGGCCTGGGGCGACCCAGCCCTTAAGCTTTGGGAGCCCCAGGCATGGTACGCCCCAGCCCTTAGTCTTAGGGAGCCCTTGCCCTGGGCGCCCCAGCCCTTAGGCTTTGGGAGCCCCAGGCCTGGGGCGCCCCAGCCCTTAGGCTTTGGGAGCAGCTGGCCTGTGGCCCCCCAGCCCTTTGGCTTAGGGAGCCCCTGGACAGGGGCGTACCTGCCTTAGGCTTTGGGAGCCCCAGGCCTGGGGCGCCCCAGCCTTTTGGCTTTGGGAGACCAAGGCCTGGGGCGCCCCAGCCCTTAGGATTTGGGAGCCCCAGGCCTGGGGCGCTCCAGCCCTTAGGCTTAGGGAGCCCTAGGCCTGGGGCGCATCAGCCCTTAGGCTTAGGGAGCCCATGGCCTGGGACGCCCAAGCCCTTAGGCTTTGGGAGCTCCAGGCCTGGGGCGACCCAGCCTTTAGGCTTAGGGAGCGCCAGGCCTGTGGCCCCCCAGCCCTTAGGCTTTTGGAGCCCAGGCATGGTACGCCCCAGCCCTTAGGCTTAGAGAGCCCTTGGCCTGGGGCGCCCCAACCCTTAGCCTTTGGGAGCCCCAGGCCTGGGGCGTCCCAGACTTCGGCTTTGGGAGCCCCTGGCCTGGGGCGCCCCAGCCCTTAGGATTTGGGAGCCCCAGGCCTGGGTAGATCCAGCCCTTAGGCTTAGGGAGCCCCAAGCCTGGGGCGCACCATCCCTTAGGCTTAAGGAGCCCCAGGCCTGGGGCGTTCCAGCCCTTAGGCTTTGGGAGCCCCAGGCCGGGGCGCCCCAGCCGTTTGGCTTTGGAAGCCCCAGGCCTGGGGCGACCCAGCCTTTAGGCTTAGGGAGCGCCAGGCCTGTGGCCCCCCAGCCCTTAGGCTTTTGGAGCCCAGGCATGGTACGCCCCAGCCCTTAGGCTTAGAGAGCCCTTGGCCTGGTGTGCCCCAACCCTTAGCCTTTGGGAGCCCCAGGCCTGGGTCGTCCCAGCCCTTCGGCTTTGGGAGCCCCTGGCCTGGGGCGCCCCAGCCCTTAGGATTTGGGAGCCCCATGCCTGGGGAGATCCAGCCCTTAGGCTTAGGGAGCCCCAGGCCTGGGGCGCCAGGCCTTAGGCTTTGGTAGCCCCAGGCCTGGGGCGCCTCAGCCCTTAGACTTAGGGAGCCCCAGGTCTGGGGGGACCCAGCCCTTCGGCTTACGGAGCCCCAGGCCTGGGGCGTCCCAGCCCTTAGGCTTAGGGAGCCCCAGGCCTTGGGCGCCCATGCCCTTAGGCTTAGGGAGCCCATGGCCTGGGACGCCCCAGCACTTCGGCTTAGGGCGCGCAAGGCCTAGGGCGCCCTAGCCCTTAGGCTTTGTGATCCCCAGGCCTGGGGCGCCCCAGCCCTTAGGCTTAGGGTGCCCCAGGTCTGGGGAGCCCCAGCCCTTAGGCTTTTGGAGCCCCAGGCCTATGGCTGCCAAGCCCTTAAGCTTAGGGAGACCCAGGCCTGGGAAGCTCCAACCCTTAGGTTTAGGGAGCCCCAGGCCTGGAGCGCAACAGCCCTTAGGCTTTGGGAGCTGCAGTCCTGGGGCGCCCCATCCCTTAGGCTTAAAGATCCCCAGGCCTTGGGCGCCCCAGTTCTTAGGCTTAGGGAGCCCCAGACCTGTGGAGCCCCAGCCTTAGGCTTTGGGAGCTCCAGGCCTGGGGCGCCCCAGCCCTTAGGCTTAGGGAGCCCCAGGTCTGGGAGGACGCAGCCCTTAGGCTTAGGGAGGCCCAGGCTTGGGCGCCCCTACACTTAGGCTTTGGGAGCCCCAGGCCTGGGGCGCCCCCGCCCTTAGGCTTAGCGGGCCCCAGGCCTGGGGCGCCCCACCCCTTAGGGTTTGGGATTTCCAGGCCTCGGGCTCTCATGCCCTTAGGCTTAAGGAGGCCGAGGCCTGGGGCGCCCCTACTCTTAGGCTTTGGGAGCCCCATGCCTCGGGCGCCCCAGCCCTTAGGATTAGGGAGCCTATGGCCTGGGGCGCCCCAGCCCTTAGGCTTTGGGAGCCCCAGGCTTGGTGTACCCCAGCTATTAGGCTTTGGTAGCCCCAAGCCTGGGGCGCCCCAACCATTAGGCTTATGGAGCCCCAGTCCTGGGAGGACCCAGCCCTTAGGTTTTGGGAGCCCCAGGCCTGGGTCACTCCAGCCCTTAAGCTTAGGGAGCCCCAGGTCTGGGGCGCCCCAGCCCTTAGGCTCTGGGAGCCCAAAAGCTGTGAAGCCCCAGCCCTTAGGCTTTGGGAGCCCCAGGCTTGATGCGCCCCAGCCCTTAGGCTTAGGGAGCTCCAGTCCTTAGGCTTTGGGAGCCCCCGGCCTGGGGCGCCCCAGCCCTTAGGCTTAGGGAGCCCAAGGGCTGCGAAGCCCCAGCCCTTAGGCTTTGGGAGCCCCAGGCCTAGGGTCCCCAACCCTTCGGCTTAGGGAGCCCCAGGCCTGGGGTGCCCATGCCCTTAGGTTTAGGGAGCCCATGCCCTGGGGCGCCCCAACCCTTAGGCTTTGGGAGCCCCAGGCTTGGTACGCCCCAGCTATTAGGCTTTGATAGCCCCAGGCCTGGGTCGCCCCAGCACTTTGGCTTAGGGAGCCCCAGGCCTGATAGGACGCAGCCCTTAGGCTTAGGGAGCCCCAGGCCTGGGGCGCCCCAGCCCTTAGGCTTTGGAGCCCCAGGCGTGGGGGGATCTAGTCCTTCGGCTTAGGGACACCCAGGCCTGGGGCTTCCCAGCCCTTAGGCTTTGGGAGCTCCAGGCTGGGTGCGCCCCAGCAATTAGGCTTTGGTAGCCCCAGGCCTGGGGCGCCCCAGCCCTTAGGCTTAGGGAGCCCCAGGTCTGGGAGGACGCAGCCCTTAGGCTTAGGGAGCCCAGGCCTGGGGCGCCCCAGCCCTTAGGCTTTGGGAGGCCCAGGCCAGGGGCTCCCAAGCCCTTAGGCTTAGGGAGCCCAAGGCTTGCGACGCCCCAGCCCTTAGGCTTTGGGAGCCCCAGGCCTGAACAGCCCCAGCCCTTAGGCTTAGGAAGCCCCAGGCCTGGGGCTCCACAGCCCTTAGGCTTTGGGCGCACCAGGCCTAGGGGGTCACAGCGCGTCGTGTTAGGGAGCCACAGGTCTCGGGCGCACCAGCCCTTAGGTTTAAGTATCCCTGGCCTGGTGCGCCCCAGCCCTTTGGCTTTGGGAGCCCCAAGCCGGGGCGTCCCAGCCCTTAGAATTTGGGAGCCCCAGGCCTGGGGCGCCCAAGCCCTTAGGCTTAGGTAATCCCAGGCCTGGGGCGCCCCAGCCCTTAGGCTTTTGGAGCCCCAGGCCAAGGGCACCCAAGCCCTTAAGCTTTGGGAGCCACAGGCCTGGGGCGCCCCAGCCCTTCGGCTTAGTTCGCGCCAGGCCTAGGGCGCCCCAGCACTTAGGCATTGGGAGCTCCAGTCCTGGGGCGCCCCATCCCTTATGCTTTGGGAGCCCCTCGCCTGGGGCGCGAATGCCCTTAGGCTTTGGGAGCTCCAGGCCTGTGGCGCACCAGTCCTTAACATTAGGAGGCCCAGGCCTGAGGCGCCCCAGCCCATAGGCTTTGGGAGCCCCAGGCCTGGGGCGCCCCAGCGCTTAGGCTTTGGGAGCCCCAGGCCTGGGCCACGCCAGCCCTTAGGATTTGGGAGCCCCAGGACTTAGGCTGCCCAGCCCTTAGGCTTTGGGAGCCACAGGCCTGGGGCGCCGCAGCACTTATGTTTTGGGAGCCACAGGGCAGGGGCGCCCCAACCCTTAGGCTTTGGAGCCCTAGGCCTGGAGCGCCCCAGCCATTCGGCTTAGGGCGCGCCAGGCCTATGGCGCCCCAGCCCTTAGGCTTTGGGAGCGGAAGGCCTGGGGCGCCCCAGCCCTTAGGCTTTGGGTGCCACAGGCCTGGGTCGCCCGAGCTCTTAGGCTTAGGGAGCCCCAGACCTGTGGCGCCCCAGCCTTAGGCTTTGGGAGCTCCAGGCCTGGGGCGCCCCAGCCCATAGGCTTTGGGAGCCCCAGGACTGGGGCGCTCCGGCCCTTAGGCTTTGGGTGCCCCAGGCCTGGGGAGCCCCAGCCCTTAGGCTTTGGGAGCCCCAGGCCTGGGGCGACCCAGCCCTTAGGCTTACGGAGCCCCAGGCCTGGGGCGCTCCGGCCCTTTGGCTTAGGTATCCCCAGCCCTGGGGCACCCAACACTTAGGCTTTGGGAGCCCCAGTGTTGGGGTGCCCCGGGCCTTAGGCTTTGGGAGGCCCAGGTCTGCGGCGCCCCAGCCCTTAGGCGTTGGGAACCCAGCCCTGGGACACCCAGCACTTAGGCTTTGGGAGCCCCAGTCTTGGGGTTCCCCAGCCTTTAGGCTTTTGGAGCTCAAGCCCTGGGGCACCCCAGCCCTTAGGCTTTGGGAGCCCCAGGCATGGTACGCCCCAACTCTTAGTCTTAGGGAGCCCTTGCCCTGGGCGCCCCACCCCTTAGGCTTTGGGAGCCCCAGGCCTGGGGCGCCCCAGCCCTTAGGATTTGGGAGCCCCTGGCCTGTGGCCCCCCAGCCCTTTCTCTTAGGGAGCCCCTGGCCAGTGTCGTCCCAGCCTTAGGCTTTGGGAGCCCCAGGCCGGGGCGCCCCAGCCCTTTGGCTTTGGAAGCCCCAGGCCTGGGGCGCCCCAGCCTTTTGGCTTTGGGAGACCAAGGCCTGGGGCGCCCCAGCCCTTAGGATTTGGGAGCCCCAGGCCAGGGGCGCTCCAGCCCTTAGGCTTAGGGAGCCCCTGGCCTGGGGCGCATCAGCCCTTAGGCTTAGGGAGCCCATGGCCTGGGACGCCCCAGCCCTTAGGCTTTGGGAGCTCCAGGCCTGGGGCGCCCCAGCCTTTAGGCTTAGGGAGCCCCAGGCCTGTGGCCACCCAGCCCTTAGGCTTTGGGAGACCCATGACAGGGTCGCCCCAGCCTTTAGGTTTTAGGAGCTCCAGCCCTGGGGCACCCCAGCCCTTAGACTTTGGGAGCCCCAGGCATGGTATGCCCCTGCCCTTAGGCTTTGGGTGCCCCAGGCCTGGGGCTCCCAGCCCCTAGGCTTTGGTAGCCCCAGGCCGGGGGCGCCTCAGCCCTTAGGTTTAGGGAGCCCCAGGCCTGGGGGGAATAAGCCCTTCGGCTTTGGGAGCACCAGGCCTGGGGCTCCCCAGCCCTTAAGATTAGGGAGCCCATGGCCTGGGACGCCCCAGCACTTCGGCTTAGGGCGCGCGAGGCCTAGGGCGCCCTAGCCCTTAGGCTTTGGGATCCCCAGGTCTGGGCGGCCCCAGCCCTTAGACTTAGGGTGCCCAAGGTGTGGGGCGCCCCAGCCCTTAGGCTTTTGGAGCCCCAGGCCTATGGCGTCCAAGCCCTTAGGCTAAGGGAGACCCAGGCCTGGGAAGCTCCAGCCCTTAGGTTTAGTGGCCCCAGGCCTTAGGATTTGGGAGGCCCAGTTCTGCGGGGCCCAGCCCTTAGGCGTTGGGACCCCAGCCCTGGGGCACCCAGCACTTAGGCTTTGGGAGCCCCAGGTGTGGGGTGCCCCAGCCTTTAGGCTTTTGGAGTTCCAGCCCTGGGGCAACCCAGCCCTTAGGCTTTGGGAGCCTCAGGCCTGGGGCGACCCAGCCCTTAAGCTTTGGGATCCCCAGGCATGGTACGCCCCAGCCCTTAGTCTTAGGGAGCCCTTGCCCTGGGCGCCCCAGCCCTTAGGCTTTGGGAGCCCCAGGCCTGGGGCGCCCCAGCCCTTAGGCTTTGGGAGCAGCTGGCCTGTGGCCCCCCAGCCCTTTGGCTTAGGGAGCCCCTGGACAGGGGCGTACCTACCTTAGGCTTTGGGAGCCCCAGGCCTGGGGCGCCCCAGCCTTTTGGCTTTGGGAGACCAAGGCCTGGGGCGCCCCAGCCCTTAGAATTTGGGAGCCCCAGGCCTGGGGCGCTCCAGCCCTTTGGCTTAGGTATCCCCAGCTCTGGGACACCCAGCACTTAGGCTTTGGGAGCCCCAGTCTTGGGGTACCCCAGGCCTTAGGCTTTGGGAGGCCCAGGTCTGAGGCGCCTCAGTCCTTAGGCGTTGGGACCCCAGCTCTGGGGCACCCAGCACTTAGGCTTTGGGAGCCCCAGTCTTGGGGTGCCCCAGCCTTTAGGATTTTGGAGCTCCAGCACGGGGGCACACCAGCCCTTAGGCTTTGGGAGCCCCAGGCCTGGGGTGACCCAACCCTTATGCTTTGGGAGCCCCAGGCATGGTACGCCCCAACCCTTAGTCTTAGGGAGCCCTTGCCCTGGGCGCCCCAGCCCTTAGGCTTTGGGAGACCCAGGCCAGGGGCGCCCCAGCCCTTAGGCTCTGGGAGCCCCTGGCCTGTGGCCCCCCAGCCCTTTGACTTAGGGAGCACCTGGACAGGGGCGTCCCAGCCTTAGGCTTTGGGAGTCCCAGGCCGGGGCGCCCCAGCCCTTAGGCTTTGGGAGCCCCAGGCCTGGGGCGCCCCAGCCATTTGGCTTTGGGAGACCAAGGCCTGGGGCGCCCCAGCGCTTAGGATTTGGGAGCCCCAGGACTGGGTCGCCCCAGCCTTTAGGCTTTTGGAGCTCCAGCACTGGGGCACCCCAGCCCTTAGGCTTTGGGAGCCCCAGGCCGGGGCGCCCCAGCCCTTAGGCTTTGCGAGCCCCAGGCCTGGGGCGCCCCAGCCTTTTGGCTTTGGGAGACCAAGGCCTGGGGCGCCCTAGCCCTTAGGATTTGGGAGCCCCAGGACTGGGTCGCCCCAGCCTTTAGGCTTTTGGAGCTCCAGCCCTGGGGCACAACAGCCCTTAGGCTTTGGGAGCCCCAGTACTGGGGCGCACCAGCCCTTAGGCTTAGGGAGCCCATGGCCTGGGACGCCCCAGCCCTTCGGCTTAGGGCGCGCCAGGCCTAGGACTCCCCAGCCCTTAGGCTTTGGGTGCCCCTGGCCTGTGGCGTCCAGCCCTTAGGTTTTTGTAGCCCCAGGCCTGGGGCTCCTCAGCCCTTAGACTTTGGGACCCCCAGGCTTGTGGTGCCCCAGCCTTTAGGCTTTTGGAGCTCCAGCCCTGGGGCACCACAGCCCTTAGGCTTTGGGAGCCCCAGGCCTGGGGCGACCCAGCCCTTAAGCTTTGGGAGCCCCAGGCATGGTACCCCCCAGCCCTTAGTCTTAGGGAGCCCTTGCCCTGGGCGCCCCAGCCCTTAGGCTTTGGGAGCCCCAGGCCTGGGGCGCCCCAGCCCTTAGGCTTTGGGAGCACCTGGCCTGTGGCCCCCCAGCCTTTTGGGTTAGGGAGCCCCTGGACAGGGGCGTACCTGCCTTAGGCTTAGGGAGCCCATGGCCTGGGACGCCCCAGCACTTCGGCTTAGGGCGCGCAAGGCCTAGGGCGCCCTAACCTTTAGGCTTTGGGATCCCCAGGCCTGGGGCGCCCCAGCCCTTAGGCTTAGGGTGCCCCAGGTCTGGGGAGCCCCAGCCCTTAGGCTTTTGGAGCCCCAGGCCTATGGCGCCCAAGTCCTTAAGCTTAGGGAGACCCAGGCCTGGGAAGCTCCAGCCCTTAGGTTTAGGGAGCCCCAGGCCTGGAGCGCCACAGCCCTTAGGCATTGGGAGCTCCATTCCTGGGGCACCCCATCCCTTAGGCTTAAAGAACCCCAGGCCTGGGGCGCCCCAGCCCTTAGGCTTAGGGAGCCCATGGCCTGGGACGCCCCAGCCCTTAGGCTTTGGGAGCTCCAGGCCTGGGGCGCCCCAGCCTTTAGGCTTAGGGAGCCCCAGGCCTGTGGCCACCCAGCCCTTAGGCTTTGGGAGACCCATGACAGGGTCGCCCCAGCCTTTAGGTTTTAGGAGCTCCAGCCCTGGGGCACCCCAGCCCTTAGGCTTTGGGAGCCCCAGGCATGGTATGCCCCTGCCCTTAGTCTTTGGGTGCCCCAGGCCTGGGGCTCCCAGCCCCTAGGCTTTGGTAGCCCCAGGCCGGGGGCGCCTCAGCCCTTAGGTTTAGGGAGCCCCAGGCCTGGGGGGAATCAGCCCTTAGGCTTTGGGAGCACCAGGCCTGGGGCTCCCCAGCCCTTAAGATTAGGGAGCCCATGGCCTGGGACGCCCCAGCACTTCGGCTTAGGGCGCGCGAGGCCTAGGGCGCCCTAGCCCTTAGGCTTTGGGATCCCCAGGTCTGGGCGGCCCCAGCCCTTAGACTTAGGGTGCCCAAGGTGTGGGGCGCCCCAGCCCTTAGGCTTTTGGAGCCCCAGGCCTATGGCGTCCAAGCCCTTAGGCTAAGGGAGACCCAGGCCTGGGAAGCTCCAGCCCTTAGGTTTAGTGGCCCCAGGCCTTAGGATTTGGGAGGCCCAGTTCTGCGGGGCCCAGCCCTTAGGCGTTGGGACCCCAGCCCTGGGGCACCCAGCACTTAGGCTTTGGGAGCCCCAGGCGTGGGGTGCCCCAGCCTTTAGGCTTTTGGAGTTCCAGCCCTGGGGCAACCCAGCCCTTAGGCTTTGGGAGCCTCAGGCCTGGGGCGACCCAGCCCTTAAGCTTTGGGATCCCCAGGCATGGTACGCCCCAGCCCTTAGTCTTAGGGAGCCCTTGCCCTGGGCGCCCCAGCCCTTAGGCTTTGGGAGCCCCAGGCCTGGGGCGCCCCAGCCCTTAGGCTTTGGGAGCAGCTGGCCTGTGGCCCCCCAGCCCTTTGGCTTAGGGAGCCCCTGGACAGGGGCGTACCTGCCTTAGGCTTTGGGAGCCCCAGGCCTGGGGCGCCCCAGCCTTTTGGCTTTGGGAGACCAAGGCCTGGGGCGCCCCAGCCCTTACGATTTAGGAGCCCCAGGCCTGGGGCGCTCCGGCCCTTTGGCTTAGGTATCCCCAGCTCTGGGACACCCAGCACTTAGGCTTTGGGAGCCCCAGTCTTGGGGTACCCCAGGCCTTAGGCTTTGGGAGGCCCAGGTCTGAGGCGCCTCAGTCCTTAGGCGTTGGGACCCCAGCTCTGGGGCACCCAGCACTTAGGCTTTGGGAGCCCCAGTCTTGGGGTGCCCCAGCCTTTAGGATTTTGGAGCTCCAGCACGGGGGCACACCAGCCCTTAGGCTTTGGGAGCCCCAGGCCTGGGGTGACCCAACCCTTATGCTTTGGGAGCCCCAGGCATGGTACGCCCCAACCCTTAGTCTTAGGGAGCCCTTGCCCTGGGCGCCCCAGCCCTTAGGCTTTGGGAGACCCAGGCCAGGGGCGCCCCAGCCCTTAGGCTCTGGGAGCCCCTGGCCTGTGGCCCCCCAGCCCTTTGACTTAGGGAGCACCTGGACAGGGGCGTCCCAGCCTTAGGCTTTGGGAGCCCCAGGCCGGGGCGCCCCAGCCCTTAGGCTTTGGGAGCCCCAGGCCTGGGGCGCCCCAGCCATTTGGCTTTGGGAGACCAAGGCCTGGGGCGCCCCAGCGCTTAGGATTTGGGAGCCCCAGGACTGGGTCGCCCCAGCCTTTAGGCTTTTGGAGCTCCAGCACTGGGGCACCCCAGCCCTTAGGCTTTGGGAGCCCCAGGCCGGGGCGCCCCAGCCCTTAGGCTTTGCGAGCCCCAGGCCTGGGGCGCCCCAGCCTTTTGGCTTTGGGAGACCAAGGCCTGGGGCGCCCTAGCCCTTAGGATTTGGGAGCCCCAGGACTGGGTCGCCCCAGCCTTTAGGCTTTTGGAGCTCCAGCCCTGGGGCACAACAGCCCTTAGGCTTTGGGAGCCCCAGTACTGGGGCGCACCAGCCCTTAGTCTTAGGGAGCCCATGGCCTGGGACGCCCCAGCCCTTCGGCTTAGGGCGCGCCAGGCCTAGGACTCCCCAGCCCTTAGGCTTTGGGTGCCCCTGGCCTGTGGCGTCTAGCCCTTAGGTTTTTGTAGCCCCAGGCCTGGGGCTCCTCAGCCCTTAGACTTTGGGACCCCCAGGCTTGTGGTGCCCCAGCCTTTAGGCTTTTGGAGCTCCAGCCCTGGGGCACCACAGCCCTTAGGCTTTGGGAGCCCCAGGCCTGGGGCGACCCAGCCCTTAAGCTTTGGGAGCCCCAGGCATGGTACCCCCCAGCCCTTAGTCTTAGGGAGCCCTTGCCCTGGGCGCCCCAGCCCTTAGGCTTTGGGAGCCCCAGGCCTGGGGCGCCCCAGCCCTTAGGCTTTGGGAGCACCTGGCCTGTGGCCCCCCAGCCTTTTGGGTTAGGGAGCCCCTGGACAGGGGCGTACCTGCCTTAGGCTTAGGGAGCCCATGGCCTGGGACGCCCCAGCACTTCGGCTTAGGGCGCGCAAGGCCTAGGGCGCCCTAACCTTTAGGCTTTGGGATCCCCAGGCCTGGGGCGCCCCAGCCCTTAGGCTTAGGGTGCCCCAGTTCTGGGGAGCCCCAGCCCTTAGGCTTTTGGAGCCCCAGGCCTATGGCGCCCAAGTCCTTAAGCTTAGGGAGACCCAGGCCTGGGAAGCTCCAGCCCTTAGGTTTAGGGAGCCCCAGGCCTGGAGCGCCATAGCCCTTAGGCTTTGGGAGCTCCATTCCTGGGGCACCCCATCCCTTAGGCTTAAAGAACCCCAGGCCTGGGGCGCCCCAGCCCTTCGGCTTTGGGAGCCTCAGGCCTGCGGTGCCCCAGCCCTTAGGCGTTGGGACCCCAGCCCTGGGGCACCCAGCACTTAGGTTTGGGAGCCCCAGGCTTGGGGTGCCCCAGCCTTTAAGCTTTTGGAGCTCCAACCCTGGGGCACCCCAGCCCTTAGGCTTTGGGAGCCCCAGGCCTGGGGCGACCCAGCCCTTAAGCTTTGGGAGCCCCAGGCATGGTACGCCCCAGCCCTTAGTCTTAGGGAGCCCTTGCCCTGGGCGCCCCAGCCCTTAGGCTTTGGGAGCACCTGGCCTGTGGCCCCCCAACCCTTTGGATTAGGGAGCCCCTGGACAGGGGCGTACCTGCCTTAGGCTTTGTGAGCCCCAGGTTGGGGCGCCCCAGACTTTTGGCTTTGGGAGACCAAGGCCTGGGGGGCCCCAGCCCTTAGGATTTGGGAGCTCGAGGCCTGGGGCGCTCCAGCCCTTAGGCTTAGGGAGCCCTAGGCCTGGGGCGCACCAGCTCTTAGGCTTAGGGAGCCCATGGCCTGGGACGCCCAAGCCCTTAGGCTTTAGGAGCTCCAGGCCTGGGGCGCCCCAGCCTTTAGGCTTAGAGAGCCCTTGGCCTGGGGCGCCCCAACACTTAGGCTT
Source organism: Tenrec ecaudatus (assembly GCF_050624435.1). Classification (NCBI taxonomy): domain Eukaryota; kingdom Metazoa; phylum Chordata; class Mammalia; order Afrosoricida; family Tenrecidae; genus Tenrec; species Tenrec ecaudatus. Next base: position 2,422,766 of record NW_027457632.1, on the reverse strand, counting down.
TGGGAGCCCCAGGCCTGGGGCGTCCCAGCCCTTAGGCTTTGATAGCCCCAGGCCTGTGGCGCCAGGCCTTAGGCTTTGGTAGCCCCAGGCCTGGGGCGCCTCAGCCCTTAGACTTAGGGAGCCCCAGGCCTTGGGGGACCCAGCCCTTAGTCTTAGGGAGCCCCAGGCCTTGGGCGCCCCTGCCCTTAGGCTTAGGGAGCCCATGGCCTGGGACGCCCCAGCACTTCGGCTTAGGGCGCGCAAGGCCTAGGGCGCCCTAGCCCTTAGGTTTTGGGATTCCCAGGCCTGGGGCGCCCCAGCCCTTAGGCTTTGGGAGCAGCTGGCCTGTGGCCCCCCAGCCCTTTGGCTTAGGGAGCCCCTGGACAGGGGCGTACCTGCCTTAGGCTTTGGGAGCCCCAGGCCTGGGGCGCCCCAGCCTTTTGGCTTTGGGAGACCAAGGCCTGGGGCGCCCCAGCCCTTACGATTTAGGAGCCCCAGGCCTGGGGCGCTCCGGCCCTTTGGCTTAGGTATCCCCAGCTCTGGGACACCCAGCACTTAGGCTTTGGGAGCCCCAGTCTTGGGGTACCCCAGGCCTTAGGCTTTGGGAGGCCCAGGTCTGAGGCGCCTCAGTCCTTAGGCGTTGGGACCCCAGCTCTGGGGCACCCAGCACTTAGGCTTTGGGAGCCCCAGTCTTGGGGTGCCCCAGCCTTTAGGATTTTGGAGCTCCAGCACGGGGGCACACCAGCCCTTAGGCTTTGGGAGCCCCAGGCCTGGGGTGACCCAACCCTTATGCTTTGGGAGCCCCAGGCATGGTACGCCCCAACCCTTAGTCTTAGGGAGCCCTTGCCCTGGGCGCCCCAGCCCTTAGGCTTTGGGAGACCCAGGCCAGGGGCGCCCCAGCCCTTAGGCTCTGGGAGCCCCTGGCCTGTGGCCCCCCAGCCCTTTGACTTAGGGAGCACTTGGACAGGGGCGTCCCAGCCTTAGGCTTTGGGAGCCCCAGGCCGGGGCGCCCCAGCCCTTAGGCTTTGGGAGCCCCAGGCCTGGGGCGCCCCAGCCATTTGGCTTTGGGAGACCAAGGCCTGGGGCGCCCCAGCGCTTAGGATTTGGGAGCCCCAGGACTGGGTCGCCCCAGCCTTTAGGCTTTTGGAGCTCCAGCACTGGGGCACCCCAGCCCTTAGGCTTTGGGAGCCCCAGGCCGGGGCGCCCCAGCCCTTAGGCTTTGCGAGCCCCAGGCCTGGGGCGCCCCAGCCTTTTGGCTTTGGGAGACCAAGGCCTGGGGCGCCCTAGCCCTTAGGATTTGGGAGCCCCAGGACTGGGTCGCCCCAGCCTTTAGGCTTTTGGAGCTCCAGCCCTGGGGCACAACAGCCCTTAGGCTTTGGGAGCCCCAGTACTGGGGCGCACCAGCCATTAGGCTTAGGGAGCCCATGGCCTGGGACGCCCCAGCCCTTCGGCTTAGGGCGCGCCAGGCCTAGGACTCCCCAGCCCTTAGGCTTTGGGTGCCCCTGGCCTGTGGCGTCTAGCCCTTAGGTTTTTGTAGCCCCAGGCCTGGGGCTCCTCAGCCCTTAGACTTTGGGACCCCCAGGCTTGTGGTGCCCCAGCCTTTAGGCTTTTGGAGCTCCAGCCCTGGGGCACCACAGCCCTTAGGCTTTGGGAGCCCCAGGCCTGGGGCGACCCAGCCCTTAAGCTTTGGGAGCCCCAGGCATGATACCCCCCAGCCCTTAGTCTTAGGGAGCCCTTGCCCTGGGCGCCCCAGCCCTTAGGCTTTGGGAGCCCCAGGCCTGGGGCGCCCCAGCCCTTAGGCTTTGGGAGCACCTGGCCTGTGGCCCCCCAGCCTTTTGGGTTAGGGAGCCCCTGGACAGGGGCGTACCTGCCTTAGGCTTAGGGAGCCCATGGCCTGGGACGCCCCAGCACTTCGGCTTAGGGCGCGCAAGGCCTAGGGCGCCCTAACCTTTAGGCTTTGGGATCCCCAGGCCTGGGGCGCCCCAGCCCTTAGGCTTAGGGTGCCCCAGGTCTGGGGAGCCCCAGCCCTTAGGCTTTTGGAGCCCCAGGCCTATGGCGCCCAAGTCCTTAAGCTTAGGGAGACCCAGGCCTGGGAAGCTCCAGCCCTTAGGTTTAGGGAGCCCCAGGCCTGGAGCGCCATAGCCCTTAGGCTTTGGGAGCTCCATTCCTGGGGCACCCCATCCCTTAGGCTTAAAGAACCCCAGGCCTGGGGCGCCCCAGCCCTTCGGCTTTGGGAGCCTCAGGCCTGCGGTGCCCCAGCCCTTAGGCGTTGGGACCCCAGCCCTGGGGCACCCAGCACTTAGGTTTGGGAGCCCCAGGCTTGGGGTGCCCCAGCCTTTAAGCTTTTGGAGCTCCAACCCTGGGGCACCCCAGCCCTTAGGCTTTGGGAGCCCCAGGCCTGCGGCGACCCAGCCCTTAAGCTTTGGGAGCCCCAGGCATGGTACGCCCCAGCCCTTAGTCTTAGGGAGCCCTTGCCCTGGGCGCCCCAGCCCTTAGGCTTTGGGAGCACCTGGCCTGTGGCCCCCCAACCCTTTGGATTAGGGAGCCCCTGGACAGGGGCGTACCTGCCTTAGGCTTTGTGAGCCCCAGGTTGGGGCGCCCCAGACTTTTGGCTTTGGGAGACCAAGGCCTGGGGGGCCCCAGCCCTTAGGATTTGGGAGCTCGAGGCCTGGGGCGCTCCAGCCCTTAGGCTTAGGGAGCCCTAGGCCTGGGGCGCACCAGCTCTTAGGCCTAGGGAGCCCATGGCCTGGGACGCCCAAGCCCTTAGGCTTTAGGAGCTCCAGGCCTGGGGCGCCCCAGCCTTTAGGCTTAGAGAGCCCTTGGCCTGGGGCGCCCCAACACTTAGGCTTTGGGAGCCCCAGGCCTGGGGCGTCCCAGCCCTTAGGCTTTGATAGCCCCAGGCCTGTGGCGCCAGGCCTTAGGCTTTGGTAGCCCCAGGCCTGGGGCGCCTCAGCCCTTAGACTTAGGGAGCCCCAGGCCTTGGGGGACCCAGCCCTTAGTCTTAGGGAGCCCCAGGCCTTGGGCGCCCCTGCCCTTAGGCTTAGGGAGCCCATGGCCTGGGACGCCCCAGCACTTCGGCTTAGGGCGCGCAAGGCCTAGGGCGCCCTAGCCCTTAGGTTTTGGGATCCCCAGGCCTGGGGCGCCCCAGCCCTTAGGCTTAGGGTGCCCCAGGTCTGGGGAGCCCCAGCCCTTAGGCTTTTGGAGCCCCAGGCCTATGGCGCCCAAGCCCTTAAGCTTAGGGAGACACAGGCCTGGGAAGCTTAAGCCATTAGGTTTAGGGAGCCCCAGGCCTGGAGCGCCACAGCCCTTAGGCTTTGGGAGCTCCAGTCCTGGGGCGCCCCATCCCTTAGGCTTAGAGAACCCCAGGCCTGGGGCGCCCCAGTTCTTAGGCTTAGGGAGCCCCAGACCTGTGGCGCCCCAGCCTTAGGTTTTGGGAGTTCCAGGCCTGGGGCGCCCCAGCCCTTAGGCTTTGGGAGCCCCAGGCCTGGGGCACTCCGGCCCTTTGGCTTAGGTATCCCCAGCCCTGGGGCACCCAGCACTTATTCTTTGGGAGCCCCAGTCTTGGGGTGCCCCAGGCCTTAGGCTTTGGGAGGCCAAGGTCTGTGGAGCCTCAGCCCTTAGGCGTTGGGACCCCAGCTCTGGGGCACCCAGCACTTAGGCTTTGGGAGCCCCAGTGTTGGGGTGCCCCAGCCTTTAGGCTTTTGGAGCTCCAGCACTGGGGCACCCCAGCCCTTAGGCTTTGGGAGCCCTAGGCCTGGGGCGACCCAACCCTTAGGCTTTGGGAGCCCCAGGCATGGTACGCCCCAACCTTTAGTCTTAGGGAGCCCTTGCCCTGGGCGCCCCAACCCTTAGGCTTTGGGAGCCCCAAGCCTGGGGCGCCCCAGCCCTTAGGCTCTGGGTGCCCCTGGCCTGTGGCCCCCCAGCCCTTTGGCTTAGGGAGCCCCTGGACAGGGGCGTCCCAGCCTTAGGCTTTGGGAGCCCATGGTCGGGGCGCCCCAGCCCTTAGGCTTTGGAAGCCCCAGGCCTGGGGCGCCCCAGCCTTTTTGCTTTGGGAGACCAAGGCCTGGGGCGCCCCAGCCCTTAGGATTTGGGAACCCCAGGACTGGGTCGCACCAGCCTTTAGGCTTTTGGAACTCCAGCGCTGGGGCACCCCAGCCCTTAGGCTTTGGGAGCCCCAGGCTTGGGGCACCCCAGCCCTTAGGCTTTGGGAGCCCCAGCCCTGGGACGCCCCAGCCCTTCGGCTTAGGGCACGCCAGGCCTAGGACTCCCCAACCCTTAAGCTTTGGGTGCCCCTGGCTGTGGCGTCCAGCACTTAGGCTTTGGTAGCCCCAGGGCTGGGGCTCCTCAGCCCTTAGACTTAGGGAGCCCCAGGCCTGAGGGGAACCATCCCTTCAGCTTAGGGAGCCCCATTCCTGGGGCGTCCCAGCTTTTAGGCTTTGGGAGCCCCAGGCTTGGGGCGCCTCAGCCCTTAGGCTTAGGGAGCCCATGGCCTGGGACGCCCCAGCACTTCGGCTTAGGGCGCGCCAGGCCTAGGGCGCCCTAGCCCTTAGGCTTTGGGATCCCCAGGCCTGTGGCGCCCCAGCCCTTAGGCTTAGGGTGCCCCAGGTCTGGGGAGCCCCAGCCCTTAGACTTTTGGAGACCCAGGCCTATGGCGCCCAAGCCCTTAAGCTTAGGGAGACCCAGGCCAGGGAAACTCCAGCCCTTAGGTTTAGGGAGCCCCAGGCCTGGAGCGCCACAGCCCTTAGGCTTTGGGAGCTCCAGTCCAGGGGGGGCCCCATCCCTTAGGCTTAGAGAACACCAGGCCTGGGGTGCCCCCGTTCTTAGACTTAGGGAGCCCCAGACCTGTGGCGCCCCAGCCTTAGGCTTTGGGTGCTCCAGGCGTGGGGCGCCCCAGCCCTTAGGCTTTGGGAGCCCTAGGCCTGGGGCGCTCCGGCCCTTTGGCTTAGGTATCCCTAGCCCTGGGGCACCCAGCACTTAGGCTTTGGGAGCCCCAGTCTTGGGGTGCCCCAGGCCTTAGGCTTTGGGAGGCCCAGGTCTGCGGCGCCTCAGCCCTTAGGCGTTGGGACCCCAGCTCTGGGGCACCCAGCACTTAGGCTTTGGGAGCCCCAGTCTTGGGGTGCCCCAGCCTTTAGACGTTTGGAGCTCCAGCCCTGGGGCACCCCAGCCCTTAGGCTTTGGGAGCCCCAGGAATGGTACGCCCCAACCCTTAGTCTTAGGGAGCCCTTGCCCTGGGCGCCCCAGCCCTTAGCTTTGGGAGCCCCAGGCCTGTGGCGCCCCAGCCCTTAGGCTCTGGGAGCCCCTGGCCTGTGGCCCCCCAGCCATTAGGCTAAGGGAGCCCATTGCCTGGGACGCCCCAGCCCTTCGGCTTAGGGTGCGACAGGCCTAGGACTCCCCAGCACTTAGGCTTTGGGTGCCCCAGGCCTGGGGCGCCCAGCCCTTAGGCTTTGGTAGCCCCAGGCCTGGAGCACCTCAGCCCTTAGGCTTAGGGAGCCCCAGGCCTTGGGCGCCCCTGCCCTTAGGCTTAGGGAACCCATGGCCTGGGATGCCCCAGCACTTCGGCTGAGGGCGCGCGAGGCCTAGGGCACCCTAGCCCTTAGGCTTTGGGAGCCCCACGCCTGTGGCGCCCCAGTCCTTAGGCTTTTGGAGCCCCAGGCCTATGGCGCCCAAGCCCTTAGGCTTAGGGAGGCCCAGGCCTGGGAAGCTCCAGCTCTTAGGCTTAGGGAGCCCCAGGCCTGGGGCGCCATAGCCCTTAGGCTTTGGGAGCTCCAGTCCTGGGGCGTCCCATCCCTTAGGCTTAGAGAACCCCCGGCCTGGGGCACCCCAGCTCTTAGGCTTAGGGATCCCCAGACCTGTGTCGCCCCAGCCTTAGGCTTTGGGAGCTAAAGGCCTGGGGCCCCCCACCCCTTAGGCTTTGGTTGCCCAGGCCTGGGGCGCTCCGGCCCGTTGACTTAGGTATCCCCATCCCTGGGTCACCCAACACTTAGGCTTTGCGAGCCCCACTCTTGGGGTGCCCCAGGCCTTAGGCTTTGGGAGGACCAGGTCTGCGGCGCCCCAGCCCTTAGGCGTTGGGGCACCAGCCCTGGGGCACCCAGCACTTAGGCTTTGGGAGCCCCAGTCTTGGGGTGCCCCAGCCTTTAGGCTTTTGGAGCTCCAGCCCTGGTGCACCCCAGCCCTTAGGCTTTGGGAGCCCCAGGCCTGGGGCGACCCAACCCTTAGGCTTTGGGAGCCCCAGGCATGGTACGCCCCAGCCCTTAGTCTTTGGGAGCCCTTGCCCTGGGCGCCCCAGCCCGTAAGCTTTGGAAGCCCCAGTCTGGGGTGCCCCAGCCCTTAGGTTTTGGGAGCCCCAGGCCTTGGGCGCCCCAGCATTTTGGCTTTGGGAGACCAAGGCCTGGGGCGCCCCAGCCCTTAGGTTTTAGGAGCCCCAGGCCTGGGGCGCACCAGCCCTTAGGCTTAGGGAGCCCATGCCCTGGGACGCCCCATCCCTTAGGCTTTGGGAGCTCCAGGCCTGGGTCGCCCCAGCCTTTAGGCTTAGGGAGCCCCAGGCCTGTGGCCCCCCAGCCCTTAGGCTTTGGGAGCCCCAGGACTGGGTCGCCCCAGCCTTTAGGCTTTTGGAGCTCCAGCTTGGGGCACCCCAGCCCTTAGGCTTTGGGAGCCCATGGCCTGGGACGCCCCAGCCCTTAGGCTTTGGGTGCCCCAGGCCTGGGCACCTCAGTCCTTAGATTTAGGGAGCCCCAGGCTTGCGGGGAACCAGCCCTTCGGCTTAGGGAGCCCCAGGCCAGGGGCGTCCCAGCCCTTAGGCTTTGGGAGCCCCGGCCTGGGGCGCACCAGCCCTTAGGCTTAGGGAGACCCAGGCCTGGGAAGCTCCAGCCCTTAGGTTTAGGGAGCCCCAGGCCTGGGGCGCCACAGCCCTTAGGCTTTGGGAGCTCCAGTCCTGGGGCACCCCATCCCTTAGGCTTAGAGAACCCCAGGCTTGGGGCACCCCAGCTCTTAGGCTTAGGGATCCCCAGACCTGTGGCGCCCCAGCCTTAGGCTTTGGGAGCTCCAGGCCTGGGGCGCCCCAGCGCTTAGGCTTTGGGAGCCCCAGTCTTGGGGTGCCCCAGGCCTTAGCTTTGGGCGGCCCAGGTCTGCGGCGCCCCAGCCCCTAGGCATTGGGACCCCAGCCCTGGGGCACCTAGCACTTAGGCTTTGGGAGCCCCAGTCTTGGGGTTACCCATCCTTTAGGCTTTTGGAGCTCCAGCCCTGGGGCACCCCAGCCCTTAGGTTTTGGGAGCCCCAGGCCTGGGGCGACCCAGCGCTTAGGCTTTGGGAGCCCCAGGCATGGTACGCCCAGCCCTTAGTCTTAGGGAGCCCTTGCCCTGGGCACCCAGCCCTTAGGCTTTGGGAGCCCCTGGACAGGGGCGTCCCAGCCTTAGGCTTTGGGAGCCCCAGGCCGGGGCGCCCCAGCCCTTAGGCTTTGGGAGCCCCAGGCCTGGGGCGCCCCAGCCTTTTGGTTTTGGGAGACCAAGGCCTGGGGCGCCCCAGCCCTTAGGATTTGGGAGCCCCAGGCCTGGGGCTCTCCAGCCTTTAGGCTTAGGGAGCGCCAGGCCTGGGGCACACCAGCCCTTAGGCTTTGGGAGCCCCAGGACTGGGTCGCCCCAGCCTTTAGGCTTTTGGAGCTCCAGCCCTGGGGCCCCTCAGCCCTTAGGCTTTGGGAGCCCCAGGCCTGGGGCGCCCCAGCCCTTTGGCTTTGGAAGACCAAGGCCTGGGCCGCGCCAGCCCTTAGGTTTAGGGAGCCCCAGGCCTTGGGCGCCCCTGCCCTTAGGCTTAGGGAGCCCATGGCCTGGGACGCCCCAGCACTTCGGGTTAGGGCACGCGAGGCCTAGGGCGCCCTAGCCCTTAGGCTTTGGGATCCCTAGGCCTGGGGCGCCCCAGCCCTTAGGCTTAGGGTGCCCCAGGTCTGGGGCCCTCCAGTCCTTTGACATAGGGAGGGCCAGCCCTGGGGCACCCAGCACTTAGGTTTTGGGAGCCCCAGTCTTGGGGTGCCCCAGGCCTTTGGATTTGGGAGGCCCAGGTCTGCGGCGCCCCAACCCTTAGCTTGAGGAGCTCCTGGTCTAGGGCGCCACAGCCCTTAGGCTTAGGGAGCCCCAGGCCTGGGGCGCCACAGCCCTTAGACTTTGGGAGCTCCAGGCCTTGGGCGCACCTGCGCTTAGGCTTAGGGAGCCCATGGCCTGGGACGCCACAGCACTTCGGCTTAGGAAGCGCCAGGCCTAGGGCGCCCTAGCCCATAGGCTTTGGGAGCCCCAGGCCTGGGGCGCCCCAGCCCTTAGGCTTTTGGAGCCCCAGCCCTATGGCGCCCAAACTCTTAGGCTTAGGGAGAGCCAGGCCTGGGAAGCTCCAGCCCTTAGGATTAGGGAACCCCAGGCCTGGGGCGCCACAGCCCTTAGGCTTTGGGAGCTCCAGTCCTGGGGTGCCCCAACCCTTAGGCTTAGGGAACCCCGGGCCTGGGGCGCCCCAGCTCTTAGGCTTAGGGAGCCCCAGACCTGTGGCACACCAGCCTTAGGCTTTGGGAGCTCCAGGCTGGGGCGCCCCAGTGCTTAGGCTTTGGGAGCCCCAGCCCTGGGTCACCAAGCACTTAGGCTTTGGGAGCCCCAGTCTTGGGGTGCCCCAGCCTTTAGGCTTTTGGAGCTCCAGCCCTGGGGCACCCCAGCCCTTAGTATTTGGGAGCCCAAGGCCTGGGGCGACCCAGCCCTTAATCTTAGGGAGCCCTTGCCCTGGGCGCCCCAGCCCTTAGGCTTTGGGAGCCATAGGCCTGGGGCGCCTTAGCCCTTGGGCTTTGGGAGCCCCTGGCCTGTGGCCCCCCAGCCCATTGGCTTAGGGAGCCCCTGGAAAGGGGCGTCCCAGCCTTAGGCTTTGGGAGCCCCAGTCCGGGGCGCCCCAGCCCTTAGGCTTTGGGAGCCTCAGTCCTGGGGCGCCCCAGCCTTTTGGCTTTGGGAGACCAAGGACGGGGCGCCCCAGGCCTTAGGATTTGGGAGCCCCAGGCCTGGGGCTCTCCAGCCCTTAGGCTTAGGGAGCCCCAGGCCTGGGGCGCACCAGCCCTTAGGCTTAGAGAGCCCATAGCCTGGGACGCCCCAGCCCTTAGGCTTTGGTAGCTCCAGGCCTGGGGCGCCCCAGCCTTTAGGCTTAGGGAGCGCCAGGCCTGTGGCCCCCCAGCCCTTAAGCTTTGGGAGCGCCAGGACTGGGTCGCCCCAGCCTTTAGGCTTTTGGAGCTCCAACCCTGGGGCCCCCCAGCCCTTAGGCTTTGGGAGACCAAGGCCTGGGGCGCGCCAGCCCTTAGGATTTGGGAGCCCCAGGCCTGGGGAGATCCAGCCCTTAGGCTTAGGGAGCCCCAGGCCTAGGACTCGCCAGCCCTTAGGCTTTGGGTGCCCCAGGCCTGGGGCGCCCAGCCCTTAGGCTTTGGTAGCCCCAGGCCTGGGGCGCCTCAGCCATTAGACTTAGGGAGCCCCAGGCCTGGGGGGACTCAGCCCTTCGGCGTACGGAGCCCCAGGCCTGGGGCGTCCCAACCCTTAGGCTTATGGAGCCCCAGGCCTTGGGCGCCCCTGCCCTTAGGCTTAGGGAGCCCATGGCCTGGGACGCCCCAGCACTTCGGCATACGGCGCGCGAGGCCTAGGGCGCCCTAGCCCTTAGGCTTTGGGATCCCTAGGCCTGGGGCGCCCCAGCCCTTAGGCTTATGGTGCCCCAGGTCTGGGGCGCCCCAGCCCTTAGGCTTTGTGAACCCCAGGCTTGGGGGCCCCAGCCCTTAGGCTTTTAGAGCCCCAGGCCTATGGCGCCCAAGCCCTTAGGCTTAGGGAGGCCCAGGCCTGGGAAGCTCCAGCTCTTAGGCTTAGGGAGCCCCAGGCCTGGGGCGCCACAGCCCTTAGGCTTTGGGAGCTCCAGTCCTGGGCGCCCCATCCCTTAGGCTTAGAGAACCCCCGGCCTTGGCCGCCCCAACTCTTAGGCTTAGGGAGCCCCAGACGTGTGGCGCCTCTGCCTTAGGCTTTGGGAGCCCCAGGACGGGGCGCCCCAGCCCTTAGGCTTTGGGAGCCCCAGGCCTGGGGCGCCCCAGCCTTTTGGTTTTGGGAGACCAAGGCCTGGGGCGCCCCAGCCCTTAGGATTTGGGATCCCCAGGCCTGGGGCTCTCCAGCCCTTAGGCTTAGGGAGCCCCAGGCCTGGGGCACCCCAGCCCTTAGGCTTAGGGAGCCCATTGCCTGGGACTCCCCAGCCCTTAGGCTTTGGTAGTTCCAGGCCTGGGGCGCCCCAGCCTTTAGGCTTAGGGAGCGCCAGGCCTGTGGCCCCCCAGCGTTTAGGCTTTGGGAGCCCCAGGACTGGGTCGCCCCAGCCTTTAGGCTTTTGGAGCTCCAGCCCTGGGGCCCCTCAGCCCTTAGGCTTTGGGAGCCCCAGGCCTGGGGCGCCCCAGCCCTTTGGCTTTGGAAGACCAAGGCCTGGGCCGCGCCAGCCCTTAGGCTTAGGGAGCCCCAGGCCTTGGGCGCCCCTGCCCTTAGGCTTAGGGAGCCCATGGCCTGGGACGCCCCAGCACTTCGGGTTCGCACGCGAGGCCTAGGGCGCCCTAGCCCTTAGGCTTTGGGATCACTAGGCCTGGGGCGCCCCAGCCCTTAGGCTTAGGGTGCCCCAGGTCTGGGGCCCTCCAGTCCTTTGACTTAGGGAGGGCCAGCCCTGGGGCACCCAGCACTTAGGTTTTGGGAGCCCCAGTCTTGGGGTGCCCCAGGCCTTTGGATTTGGGAGGCCCAGGTCTGCGGCGCCCCAACCCTTAGCTTGAGGAGCTCCTGGTCTAGGGCGCCACAGCCCTTAGGCTTAGGGAGCCCCAGGCCTGGGGCGCCACAGCCCTTAGACTTTGGGAGCTCCAGGCCTTGGGCGCCCCTGCCCTTAGGCTTAGGGAGCCCATGGCCTGGGACGCCCCAGCACTTCGGCTTAGGAAGCGCCAGGCCTAGGGCGCCCTAGCCCATAGGCTTTGGGAGCCCCAGGACTGGGGTGCCCCAGCCCTTAGGCTTTTAGAGCCCCAGCCCTATGGCGCCCAAACTCTTAGGCTTAGGGAGAGCCAGGCCTGGGAAGCTCCAGCCCTTAGGATTAGGGAACCCCAGGCCTGGGGCGCCACAGCCCTTAGGCTTTGGGAGCTCCAGTACTGGGGCGCCCCAACCCTTAGGCTTAGGGAACCCCGGGCCTGGGGCGCCCCAGCTCTTAGGCTTAGGGAGCCCCAGACCTGTGGCACACCATCCTTAGGCTTTGGGAGTTCCAGCCTGGGGCGCCTTAGCCCTTGGGCTTTGGGAGCCCCTGGCCTGTGGCCCCCCAGCCCATTGGCTTAGGGAGCCCCTGGAAAGGGGCGTCCCAGCCTTAGGCTTTGGGAGCCCCAGTCCGGGGCGCCCCAGCCCTTAGGCTTAGGGAGCCCATAGCCTGGGACGCCCCAGCCCTTAGGCTTTGGTAGCTCCAGGCCTGGGGCGCCCCAGCCTTTAGGCTTAGGGAGCTCCAGGCCTGTGGCCCCCCAGCCCTTAAGCTTTGGGAGCGCCAGGACTGGGTCGCCCCAGCCTTTAGGCTTTTGGAGCTCCAACCCTGGGGCCCCCCAGCCCTTAGGCTTTGGGAGACCAAGGCCTGGGGCGCGCCAGCCCTTAGGATTTGGGAGCCCCAGGCCTGGGGAGATCCAGCCCTTAGGCTTAGGGAGCCCCAGGCCTAGGACTCGCCAGCCCTTAGACTTTGGTAGCCCCAGGCCTGGGGCGCCTCAGCCATTAGACTTAGGGAGCCCCAGGCCTGGGGGGACTCAGCCCTTCGGCGTACGGAGCCCCAGGCCTGGGGCGTCCCAACCCTTAGGCTTATGGAGCCCCAGGCCTTGGGCGCCCCTGCCCTTAGGCTTAGGGAGCCCATGGCCTGGGACGCCCCAGCACTTCGGCTTACGGCGCGCGAGGCCTAGGGCGCCCTAGCCCTTAGGCTTTGGGATCCCTAGGCCTGGGGCGCCCCAGCCCTTAGGCTTATGGTGCCCCAGGTCTGGGGCGCCCCAGCCCTTAGGCTTTGTAAACCCCAGGCTTGGGGGCCCCAGACCTTAGGCTTTTAGAGCCCCAGGCCTATGGCGCCCAAGCCCTTAGGCTTAGGGAGTCCCAAGCCTGGGAAGCTCCAGCTCTTAGGCTTAGGGAGCCCCAGGCCTGGGGCGCCACAGCCCTTAGGCTTTGGGAGCTCCAGTCCTTGGGCGCCCCATCCCTTAGGCTTAGAGAACCCCCGGCCTGGGCCGCCCCAACTCTTAGGCTTAGGGAGCCCCAGACGTGTGGCGCCTCAGCCTTAGGCTTTGGGAGCTCCAGGCCTGGGGCGCCCCAGCCCTTAGGCTTAGGTAGGTCCAGCCCTGGGGCACCCAGCACTTAGGCTTTGGTAGCCCCAGGCTTGGGGTGCCCCAGGCCTTTGGATTTGGGAGGCCCAGGTCTACGGCGCCCCAACCCTTAGGCTTAAGGAGCTCCTGGCCTAGGTCGCCACAGCCCTTAGGCTTAGGGAGCCCCAGGCCTGGGGCGCCACATCTCTTAGACTTTGGGAGCTCCAGGCTTTGGGCGCCCCTGCCCTTAGGCTTAGGGAGCCCATGGCCTGCGACGCCCCAGCACTTCGGCTTAGGAAGCGCCAGGCCTAGGGCGCCCTAGCCCTTAGGCTTTGGGAGCTCCAGGCCTGGGGCGCCCCAGCCCTTAGGCTTTTGGAGGCCCAGGCCTATGGCGCCCAAGCACTTAGGCTTAGGGAGACCCAGGCCTGGGAACCTCCAGCTCTTAGGCTTAGGGAGCCCCAGGCCTGGGGCGCCCCATCCCTTAGGCTTAGAGAACCCCGGGCCTGGGGCACCGAGCACTTAGGTTTTGGGAGCCCCAGTCTTGTGGTGACCCAGGCCTTTGGCTTTGGGAGCCCCAGTCTTGGGGTGCCCAAGGCTTTTGGCTTTGGGAGGCCCAGGTCTGCGGCGCCCCAGCCCTTAGGCGTTGGGAGCCCCAGGCCTTTGGCGCACCAGCCCTTAGGCTTAGGGAGCCCCCGGCCTGGGGCGCCCCAACCCTTAGGCTTATGGAGCTCCTGGCCTAGGGCGCCACAGCCCTTAAGCTTAGGGAGCCCCAGGCCTGGGGCGCCCCAGCCCTTAAGCTTTGGGAGCTCCAGGCCTGGTGCGCCCCAGCCTTTAGGCTTAGGGAGCCCCAAGCCTGTGGCACCCCAGCCCTTAGACTTAAGGAGCCCCAGGACTGGATCGCCCCATCCCATAGGCTTTGGGAGCCCCAGGCCTGGGGCGCCCCAGCTCGTAGGATTTGAGAGCCCCAGGCCTGGGGCGCTCCAGCGCTTAGGCTTAGGGAGCCCCAGGCCTTTGGCGCACCAGCCCTTAGGCTTAGGGAGCCCATTGCCTGGGACGCCCCCCCTTCGGCTTAGGGCGCGCAAGGCCTAGGGCTCCCCAGCCCTTAGGCTTTGGTTGCCCCAGGCCTGGGGCGCCCAGCCCTTAGGCTTTGGGAGCCCCAGGACTGGGACGCCCCCGCCCTTCGGCTTAGGGCGCGCCAGGCCTAGGGCGCTCCAGCCCTTAGGATAGGGGCCCCTGGCCTGGGGCACACCAGCCCTTAGGCTTAGGGAGCCCATGGCCTGGGACGCCCCAGCCCTTAGGCTTTGGGAGCCCTAGACCTGGGGTGACCCTGCCCTTAGGCTTTGGGAGCCCCAGACCTGGGGCGCTCCAGCCCTTAGGCTTAGGGAGCCCCAGGCCTGGGGCGCCCCAGCTTTTAGGCTTTGGGAGCCCCAGACCTGGGGCGCCCTAGCCCTTAGGCTTAGGGAGCCCCAGGCTTGGGACGCCCCCGCCCTTCGGCTTAGGGCGCGCCAGGCCTAGAGCGCCCCAGCCTTTAGGCTTTGGGAGCCCTAGACCTGGGGTGCCCCAGCCCTTAGGCTTTGGGAGCCCCAAGACTGGGGCTCCCCAGCCCTTAGGCTTAGGGAGACCATGGGCTACGACACCCCAGCCCTTTGGCTTATGTAGACCCAGGCCTGGGACGCCACAGCCCTTAGACTTAGGGAGACCCAGGCCTGGGATGCCCCCATTCTTCGGCTTAGGGAGCGCCAGGCCTAGGGCGCCCCAGCCCTTAGGCTTTGGGAGCCCCATGCCTGGGGCGCCCCAGCCCTTAGGCTTTGGGAGACCCAGGCCTGTGGCCCACCAGCCCTTCGGCTTATGGAGCCCCTGGCCAGGGGCGTCCCAGCTTTAGGATTTGGGAGCCCAGGGCCTGGGACGCCCGAGCACTTCGGATTAGGGCGCGCCAGGCCTAGGGCGCCCTATACCTTAGGCTTTGGCATCCCCAGGCCTGGGGCACCCCAGCCCTAAGGCTTAGGGTACCCCTGGTCTGGGGCGCACCAGCCCTTAGGCTTTGGGAGCCCCAGGCCTGGGTCGCCCCAGCCCTTAGGCTTTGGGAGCCCCAGGCCTATGACGACCAAGCCCTTAGGCTTAGGGAGACCCAGGCCTGGGAAGCTCCAGGCCTTAGGCTTAGGGAGCCCCTGGGCTGGGGCGCCACAGCCCTTAGGCTTTGGTGCTCCTGTCCTGGTGCGCCCCATCACTTAGGCTTAGAGAACCCCAGGCCTGGGGCGCCCCAGTACTTCGGCTTAGGGCGCGCCAGGACTAGGACTCCCCAGCCCTTAGGCTTTGGGTGCCCCAGGCCTGGGGCGCCCTAGCCCTTAGGCTTTGGTAGCCCCAGGCCTGGGGCGCCACAGCCCTTAGAATTTGGGAGCTCCAGTCCTGGGGCGCCCCAACCCTTAGTCTTAGAGAACCCCAGGCCTGGGGCGCCCCAGCTCTTAGGCTTAGGGAGCCCCAGCCCTGGAGCACCCAGCACTTAGGTTTTAGGAGCCCCAGTCTTGGGGTGCCCTAGGCCTTAGGCTTGGGAGGCCCAGGTCTGCGGCACCCCAGCCCTTAGGCGTTGGGACCCGAGCCCTGGGGCACCCAGCATTTAGGCTTTTGGAGCCCCAGTCTTGCGGTGCCCCAGCCTTTAGGCTTTTGGAGCTCCAGCCCTGGGGCACCCCAGCCCTTAGGCTTCGGGAGCCCCAGGCCTGGGGCGCCCCAGCCCTTAGGCTTTGCGTGCCCCAGACATGGTACGCCCCAGCTTTAGTCTTAGGGAGACCTTGCCCTGGGCGCCCCAGCCCTTAGGCTTTGGGAGCCCCAGGCCTGGGGCGCCCCAGCCCTTAAGTTTTGGGAGCCCCTGGCCTGTGGCCCCCCAGCCCTTTCTCTTAGGGAGCCCCTGGCCAGTGGCGTCCCAGCCTTAGGCTTTGGGAGCCCCAGGCCGGGGCGCCCCAGCCCTTAGGCTTTGGGAGCCCCAGGCCTGGGGCGCCCCCGCCCTTCGGATTAGGGAGCCCCACGCCTGGGGTGCCCCCGGCCTTAGGCTTAGGGAGCCCCCGGCCTGGGGCGCCCCAACCCTTAGGCTTAGGGAGCTCCTGGCCTAGAGCGCCATAGCCCTTAGACTTAGGGAGCCCCAGGACTGGGTCGCCCCAGCCTTTAGGCTTCGGGAGCCCCAGGTCTGGGGCTCCCGAGTCCTTAAGCTTTGGCAGCTCCAGGCATGGTACGCCCCAGCCCTTAGGCTTAGGGAGCCCTTGCCCTGGGCACCCCAGCCCTTAGGGTTTGGGAGCCCCATGCCTGGGGCACCCCAGCCCTTAGGCTTTGGGAGCCCCAGGCCTGTAGCCCACCAGCCCTTCGGCTTAGGGAGCCTCTAGCCAGGGGCGTCCCAGCCTTAGGCTTTGGGAGCCCCAGTCCGGGGTACCCCAGGCCTTAAGCTTAGGGAGCCCATGGCCTGGGACGCCCCAGCACTTCGGCTTAGGGCGCGTCAGGCCTAGGGCGCCGTAGCCCTTAGGCTTTGGGAGCGCCAAGCCTGGAGCACCCCAGCCCTTAGGCTTTTGGAGCCCCAGGCCTATGGCGCCCAAGCCTTTAGGCTTAGGGAGACCCAGGCCTGGGAACCTCCAGCCCTTAGGCTTAGGGAGCCCCAGGCCTGGGGCGCCATAGCTCTTAGGCTTTGGGAGCTCCAGTCCTGGGGCGCCCCATCCCTTAGGCTTAGAGAACCCCAGGCCTGGGGCGCCCCAGCTCTTAGGCTTAGGGAGCCCCAGACCTGTGGCGCCCCAGACTTAGGCTTTGGGAGCTCCAGGCCTGGGGCGCCCCAGCCCTTAGGCTTTGGGAGCCCCAGGCCTCGGGCGCTCCAGCCCTTTGGTTTAGGTAGCCCCAGCCCTGGGGCACCCAGCACTTAGGCTTTGGGAGCCCCAGTATTTTGGTGCCCCAGGCCTTTGGCTTTGGGAGGCCCAGGTCTGCGGCACCCCAGCCCTTAGGCGTTGGGAGCCCAAGGCATGGGGCGCCCCTGCCCTTCGGATTAGGGAGCCCCAGGCCTGTGGTGCCCCTGCATTAGGCTTAGGGAGACCCCGGCCTGGGACGCCCCAACCCTTACGCTTAGGGAGCTCCTGGCCTACGGCGCCACAGCCCTTAGGCTTAGGTAGCCCCAGGCCTGGGGCGCCCTAGCCCTTAGGCTTTGGGAGCTCGAGGCCTGGGTCGCCCCAGCCTTTAGGCTTAGGGAGCCCTAGGCCTGTGGCCCCCCAGCACTTAGACATAGGGAGCCCCAGGACTGGGTCGCCCAAGCCTTTAGGCTTTTGGAGCTCCAGCCCTGGGGCACCCGAGCCCTTAGGCTTTGGGAGCCCCAGGCCGGGGCGCCCCAGCCCTTAGGCTTTGGGAACCCCAGGCATGGTACGCATCAGCCCTTAGGCTTAGGGAGCCCTTGCCCTGGGCACCCCAGCACTTAGGCTTTGGGAGCCCCATGCCTGGGGCGCCCCAGCCCTTAGGTTTTGGGAGCCCCAGGCCTGTGGCTCCCCAGCCCTTCGGCTTATGGAGCCCCTGGCCAGGGGCGTCCCAGCCTTAGGATTTGGGAACCCCAGGCCGGGGCGCCCCAGGCCTTAGGTTTGGGAGCCCCATGCCCGAGGCGCCCCAGACCTTTGGATTTGGGAGACCAAGGCCTGCGCGCCCAAGCCCTTAGGATTTGTGAGCCCCAGGCCTGGGGCGCTCCAGCCCTTAGGTTTAGGGAGTCCCAGGCCTGGGGCGCACCAGCCCTTAGGCTTAGGGAGCCCATTGCATGGGACGCTCCAGCCCTTCGGCTTAGTGCGCGCCAGGCCTAGGGCTCGACAGCCCTTAGGCTTTGGTAGCCCCAGGCCTGGGGCGCCTCATCCCTTAGACTTAGGGAGCCCCAGGCCTGGGGGGACCCAGCCCTTCTGCTTTGGGAGCCCCAGGCTTGGGGCGTCCCAGCCCTTAGGCTTAGGGAGCCCATGGCCTGGGACGCACCAGCACTTCGGCTTAGGGCGCGCCAGGCCTAGGACTCCCCAGCCCTTAGGCTTTGGATGCCCCAGGCCTGGGGCGCCCAGCCCTTAGGCTTTGGTAGCGCCAGGCCTGGGGAGCCTCAGCCCTTAGACTTAGGGAGCCCCAGGCCTGTGGGGACCCAGCCCTTCGGCTTACGGAGCCCCAGGCCTGGGGCGTCCCAGCCCTTAGGCTTAGGGAGCCCCAGGCCTTGGGCGCCCCTGCCCTTATGCTTAGGGAGCCCCAGGCCTATGGCGCCCAAGCCCTTAGGCTTAGGGAGACCCAGGCCTGGGAAGCTCCAGCCCTTAGGCTTAGGGAGCTCCAGGCCTAGGCCGCCCCAGCCCTTAGGCTTTGGGAGCCCCAGGCCTGGGGTGCTCCAGCCCTTTGGCTTAAGTAGGCCCAGCCCTGGGGCACCCAGCACTTAGGCTTTGGGAGCCCCAGTATTGTGGTGCCCCAGGCCTTTGGCTTTGGGAGACCCAAGTCTGCGGCGCCCCAACCCTTAGGCGTTGGGAGCTCCAGGCCTGGGGCGCCCCAGCCTTTAGGCTTTTGGAGCTCGAACCCTGGGTCACCCCAGCCCTTAGGCTTTGGGAGCCCCAGGCATGGGCGCCCCAGCCCTGAGGCTTTGGGAGCCCCAGGCATGGTACGCCCCAGCCCTTAGGCTTAGGGAGCCCTTGCCCTGTGCACCCTAGCCCTTCGGCTTAGGGAGACCCTGGCCAGGGGCTTCCCAGCCTTAGGCTTTAGGAACCCCAGGCCCGGGCGCCCCAGCCTTTTGGCTTTGGGAGCCCATGGCCTGGGGAGCCTCACCCCTTAGACTTAGGGAGCCCCAGGCCTGGGGGGACCCAGCCCTTCGGCTCAGGGAGCCCCAGGCCTTGGGCGCCCCAGCCCTTAGGCTTAGGGTGCCCATGGCCTGGGACGCCCCAGCACTTCTGCTTAGGGTGCCCCACGTCTGTGGTGCCCCAGCCCTTAGGCTTTGGGAGCCTCAGGCCTGGGGCGCCCCAGCCCTTAGGCTTTTGGAGCCCCAGGCCAATGGCGCCCAAGCCCTTAGGCTTAGTGAGACCCAGGCCTGGGAAGCTCCAGCCCTTAGGCTTAGGGAGCCCCAGGCCTGGGGCGCCACAGCCCTTAGGCTTTGGGAGCTCCAGTCCTGGGGCGCCCCATCCCTTACGTTTTGAGAACCCCCGGCCTGGGGCGCCCCAGCTCTTAGGATTAGGGAGCCCCCGACCTGTGGCGCCCCAGCCTTAGGCTTTGGGAGTTCCAGGCCTGGGGCGCCCCAGCCCTTAGGCTTAGGGAGCCCATGGCCTGGGACGCACCAGCACTTCGGCTTAGGGCGCGCCAGGCCTAGGACTCCCCAGCCCTTAGGCTTTGGATGCCCCAGGCCTGGGGCGCCCAGCCCTTAGGCTTTGGTAGCACCAGGCCTGGGGAGCCTCAGCCCTTAGACTTAGGGAGCACCAAGCCTGTGGGGACCCAGCCCTTCGGCTTTCGGAGCCCCAGGCCTGGGGCGTCCCAGCCCTTAGGCTTAGGGAGCCCCAGGCCTTGGGCGCCCCTGCCCTTATGCTTAGGGAGCCCCAGGCCTATGGCGCCCAAGCCCTTAGGCTTAGGGAGACCCAGGCCTGGGAAGCTCCAGCCCTTAGGCTTAGGGAGCTCCAGGCCTAGGCCGCCCCAGCCCTTAGGCTTTGGGAGCCCCAGGCCTGGGGTGCTCCAGCCCTTTGGCTTAAGTAGGCCCAGCCCTGGGGCACCCAGCACTTAGGCTTTGGGAGCCCCAGTATTGTGGTGCCCCAGGCCTTTGGCTTTGGGAGACCCAAGTCTGCGGCGCCCCAACCCTTAGGCGTTGGGAGCTCCAGGCCTGGGGCGCCCCAGCCTTTAGGCTTTTGGAGCTCGAGCCCTGGGTCACCCCAGCCCTTAGGCTTTGGGAGCCCCAGGCATGGGCGCCCCAGCCCTGAGGCTTTGGGAGCCCCAGGCATGGTACGCCCCAGCCCTTAGGCTTAGGGAGCCCTTGCCCTGTGCACCCCAGCCCTTCGGCTTAGGGAGACCCTGGCCAGGGGCTTCCCAGCCTTAGGCTTTAGGAACCCCAGGCCCGGGCGCCCCAGCCTTTTGGCTTTGGGAGCCCATGGCCTGGGGAGCCTCACCCCTTAGACTTAGGGAGCCCCAGGCCTGGGGGGACCCAGCCCTTCGGCTCAGGGAGCCCCAGGCCTTGGGCGCCCCAGCCCTTAGGCTTAGGGTGCCCATGGCCTGGGACGCCCCAGGACTTCTGATTAGGGTGCCCCACGTCTGTGGTGCCCCAGCCCTTAGGCATTGGGAGCCTCAGGCCTGGGGCGCCCCAGCCCTTAGGCTTTTGGAGCCCCAGGCCAATGGCGCCCAAGCCCTTAGGCTTAGTGAGACCCAGGCCTGGGAAGCTCCAGCCCTTAGGCTTAGGGAGCCCCAGGCCTGGGGCGCCACAGCCCTTAGGCTTTGGGAGCTCCAGTCCTGGGGCGCCCCATCCCTTACGTTTTGAGAACCCCCGGCCTGGGGCGCCCCAGCTCTTAGGATTAGGGAGCCCCCGACCTGTGGCGCCCCAGGCTTAGGCTTTGGGAGTTCCAGGCCTGGGGCGCCCCAGCCCTTAGGCTTAGGGAGCCCATGGCCAGGGACGCACCAGCACTTCGGCTTAGGGCGCGCCAGGCCTAGGACTCCCCAGCCCTTAGGCTTTGGATGCCCCAGGCCTGGGGCGCCCAGCCCTTAGGCTTTGGTAGCACCAGGCCTGGGGAGCCTCAGCCCTTAGACTTAGGGAGCACCAAGCCTGTGGGTACCCAGCCCTTCGGCTTTCGGAGCCCCAGGCCTGGGGCGTAACAGCCCTTAGGCTTAGGGAGCCCCAGGCCTTGGGCGCCCCTGCCCTTATGCTTAGGGAGCCCCAGGCCTATGGCGCCCAAGCCCTTAGGCTTAGGGAGACCCAGGCCTGGGAAGCTCCAGCCCTTAGGCTTAGGGAGCTCCAGGCCTAGGCCGCCCCAGCCCTTAGGCTTTGGGAGCCCCAGGCCTGGGGTGCTCCAGCCCTTTGGCTTAAGTAGGCCCAGCCCTGGGGCACCCAGCACTTAGGCTTTGGGAGCCCCAGTATTGTGGTGCCCCAGGCCTTTGGCTTTGGGAGACCCAAGTCTGCGGCGCCCCAACCCTTAGGCGTTGGGAGCTCCAGGCCTGGGGCGCCCCAGCCTTTAGGCTTTTGGAGCTCGAGCCCTGGGTCACCCCAGCCCTTAGGCTTTGGGAGCCCCAGGCATGGGCGCCCCAGCCCTGAGGCTTTGGGAGCCCCAGGCATGGTACGCCCCAGCCCTTAGGTTTAGGGATCCCTTGCCCTGTGCACCCCAGCCCTTCGGCTTAGGGAGACCCTGGCCAGGGGCGTCCCAGCCTTAGGCTTTAGGAACCCAGGCCTGGGCGCCCCAGCCTTTTGGCTTTGGGAGCCCATGGCCTGGGGAGCCTCACCCCTTAGACTTAGGGAGCCCCAGGCCTGGGGGGACCCAGACCTTCGGCTCAGGGAGCCCCAGGCCTTGGGCGCCCCAGCCCTTAGGCTTTGGGAGCCCATGGCCTGGGACGCCCCAGCACTTCGGCTTAGGCTGCCCCACGTCTGTGGTGCCCCAGCCCTTAGGCTTTGGGAGCCTCAGGCCTGGGGCGCCCCAGCCCTTAGGCTTTTGGAGCCCCAGGCCAATGGCGCCCAAGCCCTTAGGCTTAGTGAGACCCAGGCCTGGGAAGCTCCAGCCCTTAGGCTTAGGGAGCCCCAGGCCTGGGGCGCCACAGCCCTTAGGCTTTGGGAGCTCCAGTCCTGGGGCGCCCCATCCCTTACGTTTTGAGAACCCCCGGCCTGGGGCGCCCCAGCTCTTAGGATTAGGGAGCCCCCGACCTGTAGCGCCCCAGCCTTAGGCTTTGGGAGTTCCAGGCCTGGGGCGCCCCAGCCCTTAGGCTTTGGGAGCCCCAGGCCTGGGGCGCTCCAGCCCTTTGGCTTAGGTAGGCCCAGCCCTGGGGCACCCAGCACTTAGGCTTTGGGAGCCCCAGACTTGGGGTGCCACAGGCCTTTGGCTTTGGGAGCCCCAGGTCAGCGGCACCCCAGCCTTTAGGCGTTGGGAGCCCCAGGCCTGAGGCGTCCCCGCACTTTGGATTAGGGAGCCCCCGGCCTGGGGCGCCCCAACCCTTAGTCTTAGGGAGCTCCTGGCCTAGGGTGCCACAGCCCTTAGGCTTAGGGAGCCCCAGGCCTGGGGCGCCCCAGCCCTTAGGCTTTGGGAGCTCCAAGCCTGGGGCGCCCCAGCCTTTAGGCTTAGGGAGCCCCACGCCTGTGGCCCCCCAGTCCTTAGACTTAGGGAACCCCAGGCCTGTGGGGACCCAGCACTTCGGCTTAGGGCGGGCCAGGCCTAGGGCGCCCTAGCCCTTAGGGTTTGGGATCCCTAGGCCTTTGGCACCGTAGCCCTTAGGCTTAAGGTGCCCCACTTCTGGGGCGCCCCATCCCTTAGGCTTTGGGAGCCCCAGGCCTGGGGCGCCCCAACCCTTAGGCTTAGGGAGCTCCTGGCCTAGGGCGCCACAGCACTTAGGCTTAGGGAGCCCCCGGCCTGGGGCGCCCCAGCCCTTAGGCTTTGGGAGCTCCAGGCCTGGGGCGCCCCAGCCTTTAAGCTTAGGGAGAACAAGGCCTGTGGCCCCCCAGCCCTTAGACTTAGGAAGCCCCAGGACTGGGTCGCCCCAGGCCTTAGGCTTTGGGAGCCCCAGGCCTGGGGCACCCCAGCCCTTAGGCTTTGGGAGCCCTTGCCCTGGGCCCCCCAGGCCTTAGGCTTAGGGAGCCCCATGCCTGGGGCGCCCCAACCCTTAGGCTTTGGGAGCCCCAGGCCTGTGGCCCACCAGCCCTTCGGTTTAGGGAGCCCCAGGCCTGGGGGGACCCAGCCCTTCGGCTTAGGGAGCCCCAGACCTGGGGCGTCCCATCCCTTAGGCTAAGGGAGCCCATGGCCTGGGACACCACTTCACTTCGGCATAGGGCGCGCCAGGCCTAGGACACCCCAGCCCTTAGGCTTTTTGAGCCCCTGCCTATGGCGACCAAGCCCTTAGGCTTAGGGAGACACAGGCCTGGGAAACTCCAGCCCTTAGACTTAGGGAGCCCCAGGCCTGGGGCGCACCAGCCCTTAGGCTTAGTGAACCCATTGCATGGGACGCCCCAGCCCTTCGGCTTATTGCGCAGCAGGCCTAGGGCTCGACAGCCCTTAGGCTTTGGTAGCCCCAGGATGGGGCGCCTCATCCCTTAGACTTAGGGAGCCCCAGGCCTGGGGGGACCCAGCCCTTCAGCTTAGGGAGCCCCAGGCTTGGGGCGTCCCAGCCCTTAGGCTTAGGGAGCCCATGGCCTGGGACGCACCAGCACTTCGGCTTAGGGCGCGCCAGGCCTAGGACTCCCCAGCCCTTAGGCTTTGGATGCCCCAGGCCTGGGGCGCCCAGCCCTTAGGCTTTGGCAGCGCCAGGCCTGGGGAGTCTCAGCCCTTAGACTTAGGGAGCCCCAGGCCTGTGGGGAACCAGCCCTTCGGCTTACGGAGCCCCAGGCCTGGGGCGCCCCAGCCCTTAGGCTTAGGGTGCCCCAGGTCTGGGGCGCCCCAGCCCTTAGGCTTTGGGAGCCCCAGGCCTGGGGCGCCCAAGCCCTTATGCTTTTGGAGCCCCAGGCCTATGGCGCCCAAGCCCTTAGGCTTAGGGAGACCCAGGCCTGGGAAGCTCCAGCCCTTAGGCTTTGGGAGCCCCAGGCCTGGGGCGCTCCAGCCCTTTGGCTTAAGTAGGCCCAGCCCTGGGGCACCCAGCACTTAGGATTTGGGAGCCCCAGTATTGTGGTGCCCCAGGCCTTTGGCTTTGGGAGCCCCAGGTCTGCGGCGCCCTAACCCTTAGGCGTTGGGAGCTCCAGGCCTGGGGCGCCCCAGCCTTTAGGCTTTTGGAGCTCGAGCCCTGGGTCACCCCAGCCCTTAGGCTTTGGGAGCCCCAGGCATGGGCGCCCCCGCCGTGAGGCTTTGAGAGCCCCAGGCATGGTACGCCCCAGCCCTTAGGCTTAGGGAGCCCTTGCCCTGTGCACCCCAGCACTTCGGCTTAGGGAGACCCTGGCCAGGGGCGTCCCAGCCTTAGGCTTTGGGAAGCCCAGGCCCGGGCGCCCCAGCCTTTGGGCTTTGGGAGCCCATGGCCTGGGACGCCACAGCACTTCCGATTAGGGCGCGTCAGGCCTAGGACTCCCCAGCCCTTAGGTTTGGATGCCCCAGGCCTGGGGCGCCCAGCCCTTAGGCTTTGGTAGCCCCAGGCCTGGGGAGCCTCAGCCCTTAGACTTAGGGAGCCCATGGCCTGGGACGCCCCAGCACTTCGGCTTAGGGCGCGCCAGGCCTAGGGCTCCCTAGCCCTTAGGCTTTGGGATCCCCAGGCCTGGGGCGCCCCAGCCCTTAGGCTTAGGGTGCCCCACGTCTGGGGTGCCCCAGCCCTTAGGCTTTGGGAGCCTCAGGCCTGGGGCCCCCAAGCCCTTAGGCTTTTGGAGCCCCAGGCCTATGGCACCCAAGCCCTTTGGCTTAGTGAGACCCAGGCCTGGGAAGCTCCAGCCCTTAGGCTTAGGGAGCCCCAGGCCTGGGGCGCCACAGACCTTAGGCTTTGGGAGCTCCAGTCCTGGGGCGCCCCATCCCTTACGTTTTGAGAACCCCCGGCCTGGGGTGCCCCAGCTCTTAGGATTAGGGAGCCCCCAACCTGTGGCGCCCCAGCCTTAGGCTTTGGGAGCTCCAGACCTGGGGCGCCCCAGCCCTTAGGGTTTGGGAGCCCCAGGCCTGGGGCACTCCAGCCCTTTGGCTTAGGTAGGCCCAGCCCTGGGGCACCCAGCACTTAGGCTTTGGGAGCCCCAGTCTTGGGGTGCCACAGGCCTTTGGCTTTGGGAGCCCCAGGTCTGCGGCACCCCAGCTCTTAGGCGTTGGGAGCCCCAGGCCAGGGGCGTCCCCGCCCTTTGGATTATGGAGCCCCCGGCCTGGGGCGCCCCAACCCTTAGGCTTAGGGAGCTCCTGGCCTAGGGCGCCCCAGCCCTTAGGCTTTGGTAGCTCCAGGCCTGGGGCGCCCCAGCCTTTAGGCTTAGGGAGCCCCACGCCTGTGGCCCCCCAGTCCTTAGACTTAGGGAACCCCAGGCCAGTGGGGACCCAGCCCTTCGGCTTAGATCGCACCAGGCCTAGGGCGCCCTAGCCCTTAGGGTTTGGGATCCCTAGGCCTGGGGCACCGTAGCCCTTAGGCTTAGGGTGCCCCACTTCTGGGGCGCCCCATCCCTTAGTTTTTGGGAGCCCCAGGCCTGGGGCGCCCCAGCCCTTAGGCTTTTGGAGCCCCAGGCCTATGGCGCCAAAGCCCTTAGGCTAAGGGAGACCCAGGCCTGGGAAGCTCCAGTTCTTAGGCTTAGGGAGCCCCAGGCCTGGGGCGCCACAGCCCTTAGGCCTTGGGAGCTCCAGGTCTGGGGGGCCACAGCCCTTAGGCTTTGGGAGCTCCAGTCCTGGGGCGCCTCATCCCTTAGGCTTAGAGAACCCCCGGCCTGGGGCGCCCCAGCTCTTAGGCTTAGGGAGCCCCAGACCTGTGGCGCCCCAGCTTTAGGCTTTGGGAGCTCCAGGCCTGGGGCACCCCAGCCCTTAGGCTTTGGGAGCCCCAGGCCTGGGACGCTCCAGCCCTTTGACTTAGGTAGCCCCAGCCCTGGGTCACCCAGCACTTAGGCATTGGGAGGCCCAGTCTTGTGGTGCCCCAGGCCTTTGGTTTTGGTAGCCCCAGTCTTGGGGTGCCCCAGGCTTTTGGCTTTGGGAGGCCCAGGTCTGTGGCGCCCCAGCCCTTAGGCGTTGGGAGCCCCAGGCCTGGGGTGCCTCCGCCCTTCGGATTAGGGAACCTCAGGCCTAGGGTGCCCCCGCACTTAGGCTTAGGGAGCCCCAGGCCTGGGGCGCCCCAACCCTTAGGCTTAGGGAGCTCCTGGCCTAGGGCGCCCCAGCCTTTAGGCTTAGGGAGAACAAGGCCTGTGGCCCCCCAGCCCTTAGACTTAGGAAGCCCCAGGACTGGGTCGCCCCAGGCCTTAGGCTTTGGGAGCCCCAGGCCTGGGGCGCCCCAGCCCTTAGGCTTTGGGAGCCCCAGGCATGGTATGCCCCAGCCCTTAGGCTTAGGGAGCCCTTGCCCTGGGCCCCCCAGGCCTTAGGCTTAGGGAGCCCCATGCCTGGGGCGCCCCAACCCTTAGGCTTTGGGAGCCCCAGGCCTGTGGCCCACCAGCCCTTCGGCTTAGGGAGCCCCAGGCCTGGGGGGACCCAGCCCTTCGGCTTAGGGAGCCCCAGACCTGGGGCGTCCCAGCCCTTAGGCTTAGGGAGCCCATGGCCTGGGACGCCACTTCACTTCGGCATAGGGCGCGCCAGGCCTAGGACAACCCAGCCCTTAGGCTTTGGTTGCCCCAGGGCAGGGGCGCCCAGCCCTTAGGCTTTTGGAACCCCAGGACTATGGCGACCAAGCCCTTAGGCTTAGGGAGACACAGGCCCGGGAAACTCCAGCCCTTAGGCTTAGGGAGCCCCAGGCCTGGGACGCCACAGCCCTTAGGCTTTGGGAGCTCCAGTCCTGGGGCGCGCCATCCCTTAGGCTTAGAGAAGCCCCGGCCTGGTGCACCCCAGCTCTTAGGCTTAGGGAGCCCTAGACCTGTGGCGCCCCAGCCTTAGGCTTTTGGAGCTCCAGCCTTGGGGCACCCCAGCCCTTAGGCTTTGGGAACCCCAGGCCTGGGCGCCCCAGCCCTTAGGCTTTGGGAGCCCTAGCCATGGTACGCCCCAGCCCTTAGGCTTAGGGAGCCCTTGCCCTGGGCAACCCAGCCCTTAGGCTTTGTGAGACCCATGCCTGGGGCGCTCTAGCCCTTGGGCTTTGGGAGCCCCAGGCCCGGGCGCCCCAGACCTTTGGCTTTGGTAGAACAAGGCCTGGGGCGCCCCAGCCCTTAGGATTTGGGAGACCCAGGACTGGGGCGCTCCAGCCCTTAGGCTTAGGGAGCCCCAGGCCTGGGGCACACCAGCCCTTAGGCTTAGGGAGCCCATTGCCTGGGACGCCCCAGCCCTTAGGCTTTGGGCGCGCCAGGCCTAGGGCTCCCCAGCCCTTAGGCTTTGGTTGCCCCAGGCCTGGGGCGCCCAGCCCTTAGGCATTGGTAGCCCCAGCCTTGGGCGTCCCATCCCTTAGGCTTAGGGAGCCCCAAGCCTGGGTCGCCCCAGCCCTTAGGTTTAGGGAGCCCATGGCCTTGGACGCCCCAGCACTTCGGCTTAGGTCGCGCCATACCTAGGGCGGCCAAGCCCTTAGGCTTTGGGATCCCCAGGCCTGGGGCGCCCCAGGCTTAGGCTTAGGGTGCCCCAGGTCTGGGGCACCACAGCCCTTAGGCTTTGGGAGCCCCAGGCCTGGGGTGCCCCAGCCCTTAGGCTTATGAAGCCCATGGCCTGGGACGCCCCAGCACTTCGGCTTAGGGCGCGCCAGGCCTAGGACTCCCCAGCCCTTAGGCTTTGGGTGCCCCAGGCCTGGGGCGCCCAGCCCTTAGACTTAGGGAGCCCCAGGCCTGGGGGTACCTAGCCCTTCGGCTTACAGACCCCCAGGCCTGGGACGTCCAAGCCCGTAGGCTTAGGGAGCTCCAGGACTAGGGCGCCCCAGCCCTTAGGCTTAGGGAGCCCATGGCCTGGGACGCCCCAGCCCTTCGGCTTAGGGCGCGCCAGGCCTAGGACTCCCCAGCCCTTAGGATTTGGGTGCCCCAGGCCTGGGGCGCCCAGCCCTTAGGCTTTGGAATTCCCAGGCCTGGGGCGCCTCAGCCCTTAGACTTAGGGAGCCCCAGGCCTGGAGGGACCCAGCGCTTCGGCTTACGGAGCCCCAGGCCTGGGGAGTCCCAGCCCTTAGCCTTAGGGAGCCCCAGGCCTTGGGCGCCCCTGCCCTTAGGCTTAGAGAGCCCATGGCCTGGGACGCCCCAGCACTTCGGCTTAGGGCGCGCAAGGGCTAGGGCACCCTAGCCCTTAGGCTTTGGGATCCCTAGGCCTGGGGCGCCCCAGCCCTTAGGCTTAGGGTGCCCCAGGTCTGGGGCGCCACAGCCCTTAGGCTTTGGGATCCCCAGGCCTGTGTCGCCCCTGCCCTTAGGCTTTTGGAGCCCCAGGCCTATGGTGCCCAAGCCCTTAGGCTTAGGGAGACCCAGGCCTGGGAAGCTGCAGCTCTTAGGCTTAGGGAGCTCCAGTCCTGGGGCGCCCCAGTAGGCTAAGAGAACCCCCGGCCTGGGCCGCCCCAGCTCTTAGGCTTAGGGAGCCCCAGACCTGTGGCGCTCCAGCTTTAGGCTTTGGGAGCTCCAGGCCTGGGGCGCCCCAGCCCTTAGGCTTTGGGAGCCCCAGGCCAGGGGCACTCCAGCCCTTTGGCTTAGGTAGGCCCAGCCCTGGGGCACCCAGCACTTAGGCTTTGGGAGCCACAGTCTTGGGTTGCCCCAGGCCTTTGGTTTTGGGAGGCCCAGGTCTGCGGCGCCCCAGCCCTTAGGCGTTGGCAGCCCCAGGCTTGGGGCGCCCCCGCCCTTCGGATTAGGGAGCCCCAGGCCTGGGGTGCCCCCGCCCTTAGGCTTAGGGAGCCCCCGGCCTGGGGCGCCCCAACCCTTAGGCTTAGGGAGCTCCTGGCCTAGGGCGCCACAGCCCGTAGGCTTAGGGAGCCCCAGGCCTGGGGCGCCACAGCACTTAGACTTTGGGAGCTCCAGTCTTGGGGCGCCCCATCCCTTAGGCTTAGAGAACCCACGGCTGGGGGACCCCAGCTCTTAGGCTTAGGGAGCCCCAGACCTGTGGCGCCTCAGGCCTTAGACTTAGGGAGCACCAGGCCTCTGGGGACCCAGCCCTTAGGCTTTGGGAGCCCCAGGCATGGTATGCTCCAGCACTTAGGCTTAGGGAGCCCCTAGCTTGGGGCGCCCCAGCCCTTCGGCTTTGGGAGACCCAGGCTGGGGCGCCCCAGCCCTTAGGCTTAGGGAGCCCCAGGCCTGGGACGCCACAGCCCTTAGGCTTTGGGAGCCCCTAGCTTGGGGCGCCCCAGCCCTTCGGCTTTGGGAGACCCAGGCTGGGGCGCCCCAGCCCTTAGGCTTAGGGAGCCCCAGGCCTGGGACGCCACAGCCCTTAGGCTTTGGGAGCTCCAGTCCTGGGGCGCCCCATCCCTTAGGCTTAGAGAACCGCCGGCCTGGGGCGCCCCAACTCTTAGGCTTAGGGAGCTCCAGACCTGTGGCGCCCCAGCCTTAGGCTTTTGGAACTCCAGCCCTGGGGCACCCCAGCCCTTAGGCTTTGGGAGCCCCAGGCCTAGGTGCCCCAGCCCTTAAGCTTTGGGAGCCCTAGGCATGGTACGCCCCAACCCTTAGGTTAAGGGATCCCTTGCCCTGGGCACCCCAGCCCTTTGGCTTAGGGCGCGCCAGGCCTAGGGCTCCCCAGCCCTTAGGCTTTGGGTGCCCCAGGCTTGCGGCGCCCAGCCCTTAGGCTTTGGTAGCCCCAGCCTTGGGCGTCCCATCCCTTAGGCTTAGGGAGCCCCAGGCCTGGGGCGCCCCAGCCCTTAGGTTTAGGGAGCCCATGGCCTTGGACGCCCCAGCACTTCGGCTTAGGGCGCGCCAGACCTAGGACGCCCCAGCCCTTAGGCTTTGGGATCCCCAGGCCTGGGGCGCCCCAGGCTTAGGCTTAGGGTGCCCCAGGTTTGGGGCGTCCCAGCTTTTAGGTTTTGGGAGCCACAGGCCTGGGGCACTCCAGCCATTAGGCTTAGGGAACCCCAGGCCTAGGGCACCCTAGCCCTTAGGCTTTGGGAGCACCAGGCCTGGGGTGCCCCAGCCCTTAGGCTTATGAAGCCCATGGACTGAGACGCCCAAGCACTTCGGCTTGGGGCGCGCCAGGCCTAGGACTCCCCAGCCCTTAGGCTTTGGGTGCCCATGGCCTGGGGCGCCCAGCCCTTAGGCTTAGGGAGCCCCAGGCCTGGGGGTACCCAGCCCTTCGGCTTACGGACCCCCAGGCCTGGGGCGTCCCAGCCCGTAGGCTTTGGGAGCCCCAGGCCTAGGGCGCCCCAGCCCTTAGGCTTAGGGAGCCCATGGCCTGGGACGCCCCAGCCCTTCGGTTTAGGGCCCGCCAGGCCTAGGACTCCCCAGCCCTTAGGATTTGGGTGCCCCAGGCCTGGGGCACCTCAGCCCTTAGACTTAGGGAGCCCCAGGACTGGGGGGACCCAGCGCTTCGGCTTACGGAGCCACAGGCCTGGGGCGTCCCAGCCCTTAGCCTTAGGGAGCCCCAGGCCTTGGGCGCCCCTGCCTTAGGCTTTGGGAGCCCATGGCCTGGGGCGCCCCAGCACTTCGGCTTAGGGCGCGCCAGGGCTAGGGCACCCTAGCCCTTAGGCTTTGGGATCCCTAGGCCTGGGGTGCCCCAGCCCTTAGGCTTAGGGTGCCCCAGGTCTAGGGCGTAACAGCCCTTAGGCTTTGGGAGCCCCATGCCTGGGGCGCCCCAGCCCTTATGCTTTTGGAGCCCCAGGCCTATGGTGCCCAAGCCCTTAGGCTTAGGGAGACCCAGGCCTGGGAAGCTGCAGCTCTTAGGCTTAGGGAGCCCCAGGCCTGGGGCGCCACAGCCCTTAGGCTTTGGGAAACCAGTCCTGGGGCGCCCCATCCCTTAGGTTTAAACAACCCCCGGCCTGGGCCGCCCCAGCTCTTAGGCTTAGGGAGCCCCAGACCTGTGGCGCTCCAGCTTTAGGCTTTGGGAGCTCCAGGACTGGGGCGCCCCAGCCCTTAGTCTTTGGGAGCCCCAGGCCAGGGGCACTCCCGCCCTTTGGCTTAGGTAGGCCCAGCCCTGGGGCACCCAGCACTTAGGCTTTGGGAGCCACAGTCTTGGGGTGCCCCAGGCCTTTGGTTTTGGGAGGCCCAGGTCTGCGGCGCCCCAACACTTAGGCGTTGGGAGCCCCAGGCTTGGGCCGCCCCCGCCCTTCGGATTAGGGAGCCCCAGGCCTGGGGTGCCCCCGCCCTTAGGCTTAGGGAGCCCCCGGCCTGGGGCGCCCCAACCCTTAGGCTTAGGGAGGTCCTGGCCTAGGGCGCCACAGCCCTTAGGCTTAGGGAGCCCCAGGCCTGGGGCGCCACAGCCCTTAGACTTTGGGAGCTCCAGTCCTGGGGCGCCCCATCCCTTAGGCTTAGAGAACCCCTGGCTGGGGGACCCCAGCTCTTAGGCTTAGGGAGCCCCAGACCTGTGGCGCCTCAGGCCTTAGACTTAGGGAGCACCAGGCCTCTGGGGACCCAGCCCTTAGGCTTTGGGAGCCCCAGGCATGGTATGCCCCAGCACTTAGGCTTAGGGAGCCCTTGGACTGGGGCGCCCCAGCCCTTAGGCTTTGGGAGCCCCTAGCTTGGGGCGCCCCAGCCCTTCGGCTTTGGGAGCCCCAGGCTGGGGCGCCCCAGCCCTTAGGCTTAGGGAGCCCCAGGCCTGGGACGCCACAGCCCTTAGGCTTTGGGAGTTCCAGTCCTGGGGCGCCCCATCCCTTAGGCTTAGAGAACCGCCGGCCTGGGGCGCCCCAGCTCTTAGGCTTAGGGAGCTCCAGACCTGTGGCGCCCCAGCCTTAGGCTTTTGGAGCTCCAGCCCTGGGGCACCCCAGCCCTTAGGCTTTGGGAGCCCCAGGCCTGGGCGCCCCAGCCCTTAAGCTTTGGGAGCCCTAGGCATGGTACGCCCCAGCCCTTAGGAATAGGGAGCCCTTGCCCTGGGCACCCCAGCCCTTCGGCTTAGGGAGCCCCTGGCCAGGGGCGTCCCAGCCTTAGGCTTTGGGAGCCACAGGCCCGGGCGCCCCAGCCCTTTGGCTTTAGTAGACCAAGGCCTGGGGCGCTCCAGCCCTTAGGCTTAGGGAGCCCCAGGCCTGGGGCACACCAGCCCTTAGGCTTAGGGAGCCCATTGCCTGGGACGCCCCAGCCCTTCGGCTTAGGGGGCGCCAGCCCTAGGGCTCCCCAGCCCTTAGGCTTTGTGTGCCCCAAGCCTGGGGCGCCCAGCCCTTAGGCTTTGGTAGCCCCAGCCTTGGGCGTCCCATCCCTTAGGCTTAGGGAGTCCCAGCCCTTAGGTTTAGGGAGCCCATGGCCTTGGACGCCCCAGCACTTCGGCTTAGGGCGCGCCAGACCTAGGCGCCCCAGCCCTTAGGCTTTGGGATCCCCAGGCCTTCGGGCGCCCCAGGCTTAGGCTTAGGGTGCCCCAGGTCTGGGGCGCCCCAGCCTTTAGGTTTTGGGAGCCACAGGCCTGGGGCACTCCAGCCATTAGGCTTAGGGAGCCCCAGGCCTAGGGCACCCTAGTCCTTAGGCTTTGGGAGCACCAGGCCTGGGGTGCCCCAGCCCTTAGGCTTATGAAGCCCATGGCCTGAGACGCCCCAGCACTTTGGCTTAGGGCGCGCCAGGCCTAGGACTCCCCAGCCCTTAGGCTTTGCGTGCCCGTGGCCTGGGGCGCCCAGCCCTTAGACTTAGGGAGCCCCAGGCCTGGGGGTACCCAGCCCTTCGGCTTACGGACCCCCAGCCTGGGGCGTCCCAGCCCTTAGGCTTTGGGAGCCCCAGGCCTGGGGCGCCCCAGCCCTTAGGATTTTGGCGGCCAATGTCTATGGTGCCCAAGCCCTTAGGCTTAGGGAGACCCAGGCCTGGGAAGCACCAGCACTTAGGCTTTGGGAGCCCCAGTCTTGGGGTGCCCCAGGCCTTTGGCTTTGGGAGGACCAGGTCTGCGGCGCCCCAGCCCATAGGCGTTGGGAGACCCAAGCCTGGGGCGCCCCCGCCCTTCGGATTAGGGAGCCCCAGGCCTGGGGCGCCCCAACCCTTAGGCTTAGGGAACTCCTGGCCTAGGGCGCCACAGCCCTTAGGCTTAAGGAGCCCCAGGCCTGGGGCGCCCCAACCCTTAGGCTTTGGGAGCTCCAGGCCTGGGGCGCCCCAGCCTTTAGGCTTTTGGAGCTTCAGCCCTGGGGCACCCCAGCCCTTAGGCTTTGGGAGCCCCAGGCCTGGGCGCCCCAGCCCTTAGGCTTTGGGAGCCCTAGGCATGGTACGCCCCAGCCCTTAGGCTTAGGGAGCACTTGCCCTGGGCACCCCAGCCCTTAGGTTTGGAAGCCTCATGCCAGGGCGCCCCAGCCTTTAGGCTTTGGGAGCCCCAGGACTGTGGCCCCCCAGCCCTTCGGCTTAGGGAGCCCCTAGCCAGGGGCGTCCCAGCCTTAGGCTTTGGGAGCCACAGGCCCGGGCGCCCCAGCCCTTTGGCTTTGGTAGACCAAGGCCTGGGGCGCCCCAGCCCTTAGGATTTGGGAGACCCAGGACTGGGGCGCTCCAGCCCTTAGGCTTAGGGAGCCCCAGGCCTGGGGCGCACCAGCCCTTAGGCTTAGAGAGCCCATTAACTGGGACGCCCTAGCCCTTCGGCTTAGGGCACGCCAGGCCTAGGGCTCCCCAGCCCTTAGGCTTTGGGTGCCCCAGCCTTGGGCGTCCCAGCCCTTAGGCTTAGGGAGCTCCAGGCCTGGGGCCCCCCAGCCCTTAGGTTTAGGGAGCCCATGGCCTTGGACGCCCCAGCACTTCGGCTTAGGGCTCGCCAGACCCAGGGCTCCCCAGCCCTTAGGCTTTGGGTGCCCCAGCCTTGGGCGTCCCAGCCCTTAGGCTTAGGGAGCTCCAGGCCTGGGGCCCCCCAGCCCTTAGGTTTAGGGAGCCCATGGCCTTGGACGCCCCAGCACTTCGGCTTAGGGCTCGCCAGACCCAGGGCTCCCCAGCCCTTAGGATTTGGGATCCCCAGGCTTAGGGCTCCCCAGCCCTTAGGCTTAGGGTGCCCCAAGTCTGGGGTGCCCCAGCCTTTAGGTTTTGGGAGCCACAGGCCTGGGGCACTCCAGCCATTAGGCTTTTGGAGCCCTAGGCCTGGTGCTCCCCAGCCCTTAGGTTTTGGGAGCCCAAGGCCTGGGGCGCCCCAGCCCTTAGGCTTTGGGAGCCCCAGGCATGGTACGCCCCAGCCCTTAGGCTTAGGGAAACCTTGCCCTGGGCACCCCAGCCCTTCGGCTTACGGACCCCCAGGCCTGGGGCGTCCCAGCACGTAGGCTTAGGGAGCCCCAGGCCTAGGGCACCCCAGCCCTTAGGCTTAGGGAGCCCATGGCCTGGGACGCCCCAGCACTTCGGTTTAGGGCGCGCCAGGCCTAGGGCCCCCTAGCCCTTAGGCTTTGGGATCCCCAAGCCTGCGGCGCCCCAGCCCTTAGACTTAGGTTGCCCCAGGTCTGGGGCGCCCCAGCCCTTATGCTTTGTGAGCCCCAGGCCTGGGCCGCCCCCGCCCTAAGGCTTTTGGAGCCCCAGGCCTAGGGTGCCCCCGCCCTTAGGCTTAGGGAGTCCCCGACCTGGGGCGCCCCAACCCTTAGGCTTAGGGAGCCCCCGCCTGTGGTCCCCCAGCCCTTAGACTTAGGGAGCCCCAGGCCTGGGTCGCCCCAGCCTTTAGGCTTTTGGAGCTCAAGCCCTGGGGCACTCCAGCCCTTAGGCTTTTGGAGCCCAAGGCCTGGTGCTCCCCAGCCCTTAGGCTTTGGGAGCCCCAGGCATGGTACGCCCCAGCCCTTAGGCTTAGGGAGCCCTTGCCCTGGGCACCCCAGCCCTTAGGCTTTGGGAGCCCCATGCCTGGGGCGCCCCAGCCCTTATGTTTTGGGAGCCCCAGGCCTGTGGCCCCCCAGCCCATCGGCTTAGGGAGCCCCTGGCCAGGGGCATCCCAGCCTTAGGTTTTGGGAGCCCCAGACCGGGGCGCCCCAGGCCTTAGGCTTTGGGAGCCCCAGGCCCGAGGTGCCCCAGCCCTTTGGCTTTGGGAGACCAAGGCCTGGGGCGCCACAGCCCTTAGGATTTGGGAGCCCCAGGCCTGGGACGCTCCAGCCCTTAGGCTTAGGGAGCCCCAGGCCTGGGGCGTACCAGCCCTTAGGCTTAGGGGGCCCATTGCCTGGGACGCCCCAGCCCTTCGGCTTAGGGCGCGCCAGGCCTAGGGCTCCCCAGCCCTTAGGCTTTAGGTGCCCCAGGCCTGGGGCGCCCAGCCCTTAGGCTTAGGGAGCCCTAGGCTTGGGGCGCCTCAGCCCTTAGACTTAGGGAGCCCCTGACCTGGGGGGACCCAACCCGTCGGCTTAGCGAGCCCCAGGCCTGGGGTGTCCTAGCCCTCAGGCTTAGGGAGCCCCAGGCCTGGGGTGCCCCAGCCCTTAGGCTTAGGGAGCCCATGGCCTGGGACGCCCCAGCACTTCGGCTTATGGCGCGCCAGGCCTAGGACTCCCCAGCCCTTAGGCTTTTGGTGCCCCAGGCTTGTGGTGCCCAGCCCTTAGGCTTAGGGAGCCCCAGACCTGTGGCGCCTCAGCCCTTAGACTTAGGGAGCCCCAGGCCTGGGGGGAACCAGCCTTTCGGCTTAGGGAGCCACAGGCCTGGGGCGTCCCAGCCCTTTGGCTTAGGGAGCCCCAGGCCTTGGGCGCCCCTGCCCTTAGGCTTAGGGAGCCCATGGCCTGGGACGCCCCAGCACTTCGGCTTAGGGCGCGCCAGGCCTAGGGCGCCCTAGCCCTTAGGCTTTGGGATACCCAGGCCTGGGGCGCCACAGCCCTTAGGCTTTGGGAGGCCCAGTTCTGGGGCGCCACAGCCCTTAGGCTTTGGGAGCCCCAGGCTTGGGTGCCCCAGCCCTTAGGCTTTTGGAGCCCCACGCTTGTGGTTCCCCAGGCCTTTGGCTTTGGGAGCCCCAGTCTTAGGGTGCCCCAGGCTTTTGGCTTTGGGAGCCCATTGCCTGGGACACCCCCCCCCCCTTCGGCTTAGGGCGCGCCAGGCCTAGGGCTCCCCAGCCCTTAGGCTTTGGGTGCCCCAGGCCTGGGGCGCCTCAGCCATTAGACTAAGGGAGCCCCAGGTCTGGGAGGATCCAGTCCTTCGGCTTAGGGAGCCCCAGACCTGGGGCGCCCCAGCACTTTGGCTTAGGGAGCCCATGGCCTGGGACGCCCAAGTACTTCGGCTTAGGGCGCGCCAGGCCTAGGACTCCCCAGCCCTTAGGCTTTGGGTCCCCAGGCCTGGGGCGCCCAGCCCTTAGTCTTAGGGAGCCCCAGGCCTGGGGGGACCCAGCCCTTCGGCTTACGGAGCCCCAGGCCTGGGGCGTCCCAGCCCTGAGGCTTAGGGAGCCCCAGGCCTAGGGCGCCCCAGCCCTTAGGCTTAGGGAGCCCATGGCCAGGGACGCCCCAGCCCTTCGGCTTAGGGCGCGCCAGGCCTAGGACTCCCCAGCCCTTAGGATTTGGGTGCCCCAGGCCTGGGGCGCCCAGCCCTTAGGCTTTGGAATTCCCAGGCCTGGGGCGCCTAAGCCCTTAGACTTAGGGAGCCCCAGGCCTGGGGGGACCCAGCGCTTCGGCTTACGGAGCCCCAGGCCTGGGGAGTCCCAGCCCTTAGCCTTAGGGAGCCCCAGGCCTTGGGCGCCCCTGCCCTTATGCTTAGAGAGTCCATGGCCTGGGACGCCCCAGCACTTCGGCTTAGGGCGCGCCAGGGCTAGGGCACCCTAGCCCTTAGGCTTTGGGATCCCTAGGCCTGGGGCGCCCCAGCCCTTAGGCATAGGGTGCCTCAGGTCTGGGGCGCCACAGCCCTTAGGCTTTGGGATCCCCAGGCCTGGGTCGCCCCTGCCCTTAGGCTTTTGGAGCCCCAGGCCTATGGTGCCCAAGCCCTTAGGCTTAGGGAGACCCAGGCCTGGGAAGCTGCAGCTCTTAGGCTTAGGGAGCTCCAGTCCTGGTGTGCCCCAGTAGGCTAAGAGAACCCCCGGCCTGGGCCGCCCCAGCTCTTAGGCTTATGGAGCCCCAGACCTGTGGAGCTCCAGCTTTAGTCTTTGGGAGCTCCAGGCCTGGGGCGCCCCAGCCCTTAGGCTTTGGGAACCCCAGGCCAGGGGCACTCCAGCCCTTTGGCTTAGGTAGGCCCAGCCCTGGGGCACCCAGCACTTAGGCTTTGGGAGCCACAGTCTTGGGTTGCCCCAGGCCTTTGGTTTTGGGAGGCCCAGGTCTGTGGCGCCCCAGCCCTTAGGCGTTGGGAGCCCCAGGCTTGGGGCGCCCCCGCCCTTCGGATTAGGGAGCCCCCGGCCTGGGGCGCCCCAACCCTTAGGCTTAGGGAGCTCCTGGCCTAGGGC
Source organism: Tenrec ecaudatus (assembly GCF_050624435.1). Classification (NCBI taxonomy): domain Eukaryota; kingdom Metazoa; phylum Chordata; class Mammalia; order Afrosoricida; family Tenrecidae; genus Tenrec; species Tenrec ecaudatus. The sequence continues at coordinate 2,386,430 of NW_027457632.1, read as the reverse complement.
GCCACAGCCCTTAGGCTTAGGGAGCCCCAGGCCTGGGGCGCCACAGCACTTAGACTTTGGGAGCTCCAGTCCTGGGGCGCCCCATCCCTTAGGCTTAGAGAACCCCCTGCTGGGGGACCCCAGCTCTTAGGCTTACGGAGCCCCAGACCTGTGGCGCCTCAGGCCTTAGACTTAGGGAGCACCAGGCCTCTGGGGACCCAGCCCTTAGGCTTTGGGAGCCCCAGGCATGGTATGCCCCAGCACTTAGGCTTAGGGAGCCCTTGGACTGGGGCGCCCCAGCCCTTAGGCTTTGGGAGCCCCTAGCTTGGGGCGCCCCAGCCCTTCGGCTTTGGTAGCCCCAGGCTGTGGCGCCCCAGCCCTTAGGCTTAGGGAGCCCCAGGCCTGGGACGCCACAGCCCTTAGGCTTTGGGAGTTCCAGTCCTGGGGCGCCCCATCCCTTAGGCTTAGAGAACCGCCGCCCTGGGGCGCCCCAGCTCTTAGGCTTAGGGAGCTCCAGACCTGTGGCGCCCCAGCCTTAGGCTTTTGGAGCTCCAGCCCTGGGGCAGCCCAGCCCTTAGGCTTTGGGAGCCCCAGGCCTAGGCGCCCCAGCCCTTAAGCTTTGGGAGCCCTAGGCATGGTACGCCCCAGCCCTTATGTTAAGGGAGCCCTTGCCCTGGGCACCCCAGCCCTTCGGCTTAGCGCGCGCCAGGCCTAGGGCTCCCCAGCCCTTAGGCTTTGGGTGCCCCAGGCTTGGGGCGCCCAGCCCTTAGGCTTTGGTAGCCCCAGCCTTGGGTGTCCCATCCCTTAGGCTTAGGGAGCCCCAGGCCTGGGGCGCCCCAGCCCTTAGGTTTAGGGAGCCCATGGCCTTGGACGCCCCAGCACTTCAGCTTAGGGCGCGCCAGACCTAGGGCGCCCCAGCCCTTAGGCTTTGGGATCCCGAGGCCTGGGGCGCCCCAGGCTTAGGCTTAGGGTGCCCCAGGTCTGGGGTGTCCCAGCCTTTAGGTTTTGGGAGCCACAGGCCTGGGGCATTCCAGCCATTAGGCTTAGGGAACCCCAGGCCTGGGCGCCCCAGCCCTTAGGCTTTGGGAGCCCTAGGCATGGTACGCCCCAGCCCTTAGGCTTAGGGAGCACTTGCCCTGGGCACCCCAGCCCTTAGGTTTGGAAGCCTCATGCCAGGGCGCCCCAGCCTTTAGGCTTTGGGAGCCCCAGGACTGTGGCCCCCCAGCCCTTCGGCTTAGGGAGCCCCTAGCCAGGGGCGTCCCAGCCTTAGGCTTTGGGAGCCACAGGCCCGGGCGCCCCAGCCCTTTGGCTTTGGTAGACCAAGGCCTGGGGCGCCCCAGCCCTTAGGATTTGGGAGACCCAGGACTGGGGCGCTCCAGCCCTTAGGCTTAGGGAGCCCCAGGCCTGGGGCGCACCAGCCCTTAGGCTTAGAGAGCCCATTAACTGGGACGCCCTAGCCCTTCGGCTTAGGGCACGCCAGGCCTAGGGCTCCCCAGCCCTTAGGCTTTGGGTGCCCCAGCCTTGGGCGTCCCAGCCCTTAGGCTTAGGGAGCTCCAGGCCTGGGGCCCCCCAGCCCTTAGGTTTAGGGAGCCCATGGCCTTGGACGCCCCAGCACTTCGGCTTAGGGCTCGCCAGACCCAGGGCTCCCCAGCCCTTAGGCTTTGGGTGCCCCAGCTTTGGGCGTCCCAGCCCTTAGGCTTAGGGAGCTCCAGGCCTGGGGCCCCCCAGCCCTTAGGTTTAGGGAGCCCATGGCCTTGGACGCCCCAGCACTTCGGCTTAGGGCTCGCCAGACCCAGGGCTCCCCAGCCCTTAGGATTTGGGATCCCCAGGCTTAGGGCTCCCCAGCCCTTAGGCTTAGGGTGCCCCAAGTCTGGGGTGCCCCAGCCTTTAGGTTTTGGGAGCCACAGGCCTGGGGCACTCCAGCCATTAGGCTTTTGGAGCCCTAGGCCTGGTGCTCCCCAGCCCTTAGGTTTTGGGAGCCCAAGGCCTGGGGCGCCCCAGCCCTTAGGCTTTGGGAGCCCCAGGCATGGTACGCCCCAGCCCTTAGGCTTAGGGAAACCTTGCCCTGGGCACCCCAGCCCTTCGGCTTACGGACCCCCAGGCCTGGGGCGTCCCAGCACGTAGGCTTAGGGAGCCCCAGGCCTAGGGCACCCCAGCCCTTAGGCTTAGGGAGCCCATGGCCTGGGACGCCCCAGCACTTCGGTTTAGGGCGCGCCAGGCCTAGGGCCCCCTAGCCCTTAGGCTTTGGGATCCCCAAGCCTGCGGCGCCCCAGCCCTTAGACTTAGGTTGCCCCAGGTCTGGGGCGCCCCAGCCCTTATGCTTTGTGAGCCCCAGGCCTGGGCCGCCCCCGCCCTAAGGCTTTTGGAGCCCCAGGCCTAGGGTGCCCCCGCCCTTAGGCTTAGGGAGTCCCCGACCTGGGGCGCCCCAACCCTTAGGCTTAGGGAGCCCCCGCCTGTGGTCCCCCAGCCCTTAGACTTAGGGAGCCCCAGGCCTGGGTCGCCCCAGCCTTTAGGCTTTTGGAGCTCAAGCCCTGGGGCACTCCAGCCCTTAGGCTTTTGGAGCCCAAGGCCTGGTGCTCCCCAGCCCTTAGGCTTTGGGAGCCCCAGGCATGGTACGCCCCAGCCCTTAGGCTTAGGGAGCCCTTGCCCTGGGCACCCCAGCCCTTAGGCTTTGGGAGCCCCATGCCTGGGGCGCCCCAGCCCTTATGTTTTGGGAGCCCCAGGCCTGTGGCCCCCCAGCCCATCGGCTTAGGGAGCCCCTGGCCAGGGGCATCCCAGCCTTAGGTTTTGGGAGCCCCAGACCGGGGCGCCCCAGGCCTTAGGCTTTGGGAGCCCCAGGCCCGAGGTGCCCCAGCCCTTTGGCTTTGGGAGACCAAGGCCTGGGGCGCCACAGCCCTTAGGATTTGGGAGCCCCAGGCCTGGGACGCTCCAGCCCTTAGGCTTAGGGAGCCCCAGGCCTGGGGCGTACCAGCCCTTAGGCTTAGGGGGCCCATTGCCTGGGACGCCCCAGCCCTTCGGCTTAGGGCGCGCCAGGCCTAGGGCTCCCCAGCCCTTAGGCTTTAGGTGCCCCAGGCCTGGGGCGCCCAGCCCTTAGGCTTAGGGAGCCCCAGGCTTGGGGCGCCTCAGCCCTTAGACTTAGGGAGCCCCTGACCTGGGGGGACCCAACCCGTCGGCTTAGCGAGCCCCAGGCCTGGGGTGTCCTAGCCCTCAGGCTTAGGGAGCCCCAGGCCTGGGGTGCCCCAGCCCTTAGGCTTAGGGAGCCCATGGCCTGGGACGCCCCAGCACTTCGGCTTATGGCGCGCCAGGCCTAGGACTCCCCAGCCCTTAGGCTTTTGGTGCCCCAGGCTTGTGGTGCCCAGCCCTTAGGCTTAGGGAGCCCCAGACCTGTGGCGCCTCAGCCCTTAGACTTAGGGAGCCCCAGGCCTGGGGGGAACCAGCCTTTCGGCTTAGGGAGCCACAGGCCTGGGGCGTCCCAGCCCTTTGGCTTAGGGAGCCCCAGGCCTTGGGCGCCCCTGCCCTTAGGCTTAGGGAGCCCATGGCCTGGGACGCCCCAGCACTTCGGCTTAGGGCGCGCCAGGCCTAGGGCGCCCTAGCCCTTAGGCTTTGGGATACCCAGGCCTGGGGCGCCACAGCCCTTAGGCTTTGGGAGGCCAAGTTCTGGGGCGCCACAGCCCTTAGGCTTTGGGAGCCCCAGGCTTGGGTGCCCCAGCCCTTAGGCTTTTGGAGCCCCACGCTTGTGGTTCCCCAGGCCTTTGGCTTTGGGAGCCCCAGTCTTAGGGTGCCCCAGGCTTTTGGCTTTGGGAGCCCATTGCCTGGGACACCCCCCCCCCTTCGGCTTAGGGCGCGCCAGGCCTAGGGCTCCCCAGCCCTTAGGCTTTGGGTGCCCCAGGCCTGGGGCGCCTCAGCCATTAGACTAAGGGAGCCCCAGGTCTGGGAGGATCCAGTCCTTCGGCTTAGGGAGCCCCAGACCTGGGGCGCCCCAGCACTTTGGCTTAGGGAGCCCATGGCCTGGTTAGCCCAAGTACTTCGGCTTAGGGCGCGCCAGGCCTAGGACTCCCCAGCCCTTAGGCTTTGGGTCCCCAGGCCTGGGGCGCCCAGCCCTTAGTCTTAGGGAGCCCCAGGCCTGGGGGGACCCAGCCCTTCGGCTTACGGAGCCCCAGGCCTGGGGCGTCCCAGCCCTGAGGCTTAGGGAGCCCCAGGCCTAGGGCGCCCCAGCCCTTAGGCTTAGGGAGCCCATGGCCAGGGACGCCCCAGCCCTTCGGCTTAGGGCGCGCCAGGCCTAGGACTCACCAGCCCTTAGGATTTGGGTGCCCCAGGCCTGGGGCGCCCAGCCCTTAGGCTTTGGAATTCCCAGGCCTGGGGCGCCTAAGCCCTTAGACTTAGGGAGCCCCAGGCCTGGGGGGACCCAGCGCTTCGGCTTACGGAGCCCCAGGCCTGGGGAGTCCCAGCCCTTAGCCTTAGGGAGCCCCAGGCCTTGGGCGCCCCTGCCCTTATGCTTAGAGAGCCCATGGCCTGGGACGCCCCAGCACTTCGGCTTAGGGCGCGCCAGGGCTAGGGCACCCTAGCCCTTAGGCTTTGGGATCCCTAGGCCTGGGGCGCCCCAGCCCTTAGGCATAGGGTGCCTCAGGTCTGGGGCGCCACAGCCCTTAGGCTTTGGGATCCCCAGGCCTGGGTCGCCCCTGCCCTTAGGCTTTTGGAGCCCCAGGCCTATGGTGCCCAAGCCCTTAGGCTTAGGGAGACCCAGGCCTGGGAAGCTGCAGCTCTTAGGCTTAGGGAGCTCCAGTCCTGGTGTGCCCCAGTAGGCTAAGAGAACCCCCGGCCTGGGCCGCCCCAGCTCTTAGGCTTATGGAGCCCCAGACCTGTGGAGCTCCAGCTTTAGTCTTTGGGAGCTCCAGGCCTGGGGCGCCCCAGCCCTTAGGCTTTGGGAACCCCAGGCCAGGGGCACTCCAGCCCTTTGGCTTAGGTAGGCCCAGCCCTGGGGCACCCAGCACTTAGGCTTTGGGAGCCACAGTCTTGGGTTGCCCCAGGCCTTTGGTTTTGGGAGGCCCAGGTCTGTGGCGCCCCAGCCCTTAGGCGTTGGGAGCCCCAGGCTTGGGGCGCCCCCGCCCTTCGGATTAGGGAGCCCCCGGCCTGGGGCGCCCCAACCCTTAGGCTTAGGGAGCTCCTGGCCTAGGGCGCCACAGCCCTTAGGCTTAGGGAGCCCCAGGCCTGGGGCGCCACAGCACTTAGACTTTGGGAGCTCCAGTCCTGGGGCGCCCCATCCCTTAGGCTTAGAGAACCCCCTGCTGGGGGACCCCAGCTCTTAGGCTTAGGGAGCCCCAGACCTGTGGCGCCTCAGGCCTTAGACTTAGGGAGCACCAGGCCTCTGGGGACCCAGCCCTTAGGCTTTGGGAGCCCCAGGCATGGTATGCCCCAGCACTTAGGCTTAGGGAGCCCTTGGACTGGGGCGCCCCAGCCCTTAGGCTTTGGGAGCCCCTAGCTTGGGGCGCCCCAGCCCTTCGGCTTTGGTAGCCCCAGGCTGTGGCGCCCCAGCCCTTAGGCTTAGGGAGCCCCAGGCCTGGGACGCCACAGCCCTTAGGCTTTGGGAGTTCCAGTCCTGGGGCGCCCCATCCCTTAGGCTTAGAGAACCGCCGCCCTGGGGCGCCCCAGCTCTTAGGCTTAGGGAGCTCCAGACCTGTGGCGCCCCAGCCTTAGGCTTTTGGAGCTCCAGCCCTGGGGCAGCCCAGCCCTTAGGCTTTGGGAGCCCCAGGCCTAGGCGCCCCAGCCCTTAAGCTTTGGGAGCCCTAGGCATGGTACGCCCCAGCCCTTATGTTAAGGGAGCCCTTGCCCTGGGCACCCCAGCCCTTCGGCTTAGCGCGCGCCAGGCCTAGGGCTCCCCAGCCCTTAGGCTTTGGGTGCCCCAGGCTTGGGGCGCCCAGCCCTTAGGCTTTGGTAGCCCCAGCCTTGGGTGTCCCATCCCTTAGGCTTAGGGAGCCCCAGGCCTGGGGCGCCCCAGCCCTTAGGTTTAGGGAGCCCATGGCCTTGGACGCCCCAGCACTTCAGCTTAGGGCGCGCCAGACCTAGGGCGCCCCAGCCCTTAGGCTTTGGGATCCCGAGGCCTGGGGCGCCCCAGGCTTAGGCTTAGGGTGCCCCAGGTCTGGGGTGTCCCAGCCTTTAGGTTTTGGGAGCCACAGGCCTGGGGCATTCCAGCCATTAGGCTTAGGGAACCCCAGGCCTAGGGCACCCTAGCCCTTAGGCTTTGGGAGCACCAGGCCTGGGGTGCCCCAGCCCTTAGGCTTATGAAGCCCATGGCCTGAGACGCCCAAGCACTTCGGCTTGGGGCGCGCCAGGCCTAGGACTCCCCAGCCCTTAGGCTTTGGGTGCCCATGGCCTGGGGCGCCCAGCCCTTAGACTTAGGGAGGCCCAGGCCTGGGGGTACCCAGCCCTTCGGCTTACGGACCCCCAGGCCTGGGGCGTCCCAGCCCGTAGGCTTTGGGAGCCCCAGGCCTAGGGCGCCCCAGCCCTTAGGCTTAGGGAGCCCATGGCCTGGGACGCCCCAGCCCTTCGGTTTAGGGCCCGCCAGGCCTAGGACTCCCCAGCACTTAGGCTTTGGGTGCCCCAGGCCTGGGGCGCCCAGCCCTTAGGCTTTGGAGGACCCAGGCCTGGGGCACCTCAGCCCTTATACTTAGGGAGCCCCAGGACTGGGGGGACCCAGCGCTTCGGCTTACGGAGCCACAGGCCTGGGGCGTCCCAACCCTTAGCCTTAGGGAGCCCCAGGCCTTGGGCGCCCCTGCCTTAGGCTTTGGGAGCCCATGGCCTGGGGCGCCCCAGCACTTCGGCTTAGGGCGCGCCAGGGATAGGGCACCCTAGCCGTTGGGCTTTGGGATCCCTAGGCCTGGGGTGCCCCAGCCCTTAGGCTTAGGGTGCCCCAGGTCTAGGGCGCCACAGCCCTTAGGCTTTGGGAGCCCCATGCCTGGGGCGCCCCAGCCCTTATGCTTTTGGAGCCCCAGGCCTATGGTGCCCAAGCCCTTAGGCTTAGGGAGACACAGGCCTGGGAAGCTGCAGCTCTTAGGCTTTGGGAGCCCCAGGCCTGGGGCGCCACAGCCCTTAGGCTTTGGGAATCCAGTCCTGGGGCGCCCCATCCCGTAGGCTTAGACAACCCCCGGCCTGGGCCGCCCCAGCTCTTAGGCTTAGGGAGCCCCAGACCTGTAGCGCTCCAGCTTTAGGCTTTGGGAGCTCCAGGCCTTGGGCGCCCCTGCCCTTATGCTTAGAGAGCCCATGGCCTGGGACGCCCCAGCACTTCGGCTTAGGGCGCGCCAGGGCTAGGGCACCCTAGCCCTTAGGCTTTGGGATCCCTAGGCCTGGGGCGCCCCAGCCCTTAGGCATAGGGTGCCTCAGGTCTGGGGCGCCACAGCCCTTAGGCTTTGGGATCCCCAGGCCTGGGTCGCCCCTGCCCTTAGGCTTTTGGAGCCCCAGGCCTATGGTGCCCAAGCCCTTAGGCTTAGGGAGACCCAGGCCTGGGAAGCTGCAGCTCTTAGGCTTAGGGAGCTCCAGTCCTGGTGTGCCCCAGTAGGCTAAGAGAACCCCCGGCCTGGGCCGCCCCAGCTCTTAGGCTTATGGAGCCCCAGACCTGTGGAGCTCCAGCTTTAGTCTTTGGGAGCTCCAGGCCTGGGGCGCCCCAGCCCTTAGGCTTTGGGAACCCCAGGCCAGGGGCACTCCAGCCCTTTGGCTTAGGTAGGCCCAGCCCTGGGGCACCCAGCACTTAGGCTTTGGGAGCCACAGTCTTGGGTTGCCCCAGGCCTTTGGTTTTGGGAGGCCCAGGTCTGTGGCGCCCCAGCCCTTAGGCGTTGGGAGCCCCAGGCTTGGGGCGCCCCCGCCCTTCGGATTAGGGAGCCCCCGGCCTGGGGCGCCCCAACCCTTAGGCTTAGGGAGCTCCTGGCCTAGGGCGCCACAGCCCTTAGGCTTAGGGAGCCCCAGGCCTGGGGCGCCACAGCACTTAGACTTTGGGAGCTCCAGTCCTGGGGCGCCCCATCCCTTAGGCTTAGAGAACCCCCTGCTGGGGGACCCCAGCTCTTAGGCTTAGGGAGCCCCAGACCTGTGGCGCCTCAGGCCTTAGACTTAGGGAGCACCAGGCCTCTGGGGACCCAGCCCTTAGGCTTTGGGAGCCCCAGGCATGGTATGCCCCAGCACTTAGGCTTAGGGAGCCCTTGGACTGGGGCGCCCCAGCCCTTAGGCTTTGGGAGCCCCTAGCTTGGGGCGCCCCAGCCCTTCGGCTTTGGTAGCCCCAGGCTGTGGCGCCCCAGCCCTTAGGCTTAGGGAGCCCCAGGCCTGGGACGCCACAGCCCTTAGGCTTTGGGAGTTCCAGTCCTGGGGCGCCCCATCCCTTAGGCTTAGAGAACCGCCGCCCTGGGGCGCCCCAGCTCTTAGGCTTAGGGAGCTCCAGACCTGTGGCGCCCCAGCCTTAGGCTTTTGGAGCTCCAGCCCTGGGGCAGCCCAGCCCTTAGGCTTTGGGAGCCCCAGGCCTAGGCGCCCCAGCCCTTAAGCTTTGGGAGCCCTAGGCATGGTACGCCCCAGCCCTTATGTTAAGGGAGCCCTTGCCCTGGGCACCCCAGCCCTTCGGCTTAGCGCGCGCCAGGCCTAGGGCTCCCCAGCCCTTAGGCTTTGGGTGCCCCAGGCTTGGGGCGCCCAGCCCTTAGGCTTTGGTAGCCCCAGCCTTGGGTGTCCCATCCCTTAGGCTTAGGGAGCCCCAGGCCTGGGGCGCCCCAGCCCTTAGGTTTAGGGAGCCCATGGCCTTGGACGCCCCAGCACTTCAGCTTAGGGCGCGCCAGACCTAGGGCGCCCCAGCCCTTAGGCTTTGGGATCCCGAGGCCTGGGGCGCCCCAGGCTTAGGCTTAGGGTGCCCCAGGTCTGGGGTGTCCCAGCCTTTAGGTTTTGGGAGCCACAGGCCTGGGGCATTCCAGCCATTAGGCTTAGGGAACCCCAGGCCTAGGGCACCCTAGCCCTTAGGCTTTGGGAGCACCAGGCCTGGGGTGCCCCAGCCCTTAGGCTTATGAAGCCCATGGCCTGAGACGCCCAAGCACTTCGGCTTGGGGCGCGCCAGGCCTAGGACTCCCCAGCCCTTAGGCTTTGGGTGCCCATGGCCTGGGGCGCCCAGCCCTTAGACTTAGGGAGGCCCAGGCCTGGGGGTACCCAGCCCTTCGGCTTACGGACCCCCAGGCCTGGGGCGTCCCAGCCCGTAGGCTTTGGGAGCCCCAGGCCTAGGGCGCCCCAGCCCTTAGGCTTAGGGAGCCCATGGCCTGGGACGCCCCAGCCCTTCGGTTTAGGGCCCGCCAGGCCTAGGACTCCCCAGCACTTAGGCTTTGGGTGCCCCAGGCCTGGGGCGCCCAGCCCTTAGGCTTTGGAGGACCCAGGCCTGGGGCACCTCAGCCCTTATACTTAGGGAGCCCCAGGACTGGGGGGACCCAGCGCTTCGGCTTACGGAGCCACAGGCCTGGGGCGTCCCAACCCTTAGCCTTAGGGAGCCCCAGGCCTTGGGCGCCCCTGCCTTAGGCTTTGGGAGCCCATGGCCTGGGGCGCCCCAGCACTTCGGCTTAGGGCGCGCCAGGGATAGGGCACCCTAGCCGTTGGGCTTTGGGATCCCTAGGCCTGGGGTGCCCCAGCCCTTAGGCTTAGGGTGCCCCAGGTCTAGGGCGCCACAGCCCTTAGGCTTTGGGAGCCCCATGCCTGGGGCGCCCCAGCCCTTATGCTTTTGGAGCCCCAGGCCTATGGTGCCCAAGCCCTTAGGCTTAGGGAGACACAGGCCTGGGAAGCTGCAGCTCTTAGGCTTTGGGAGCCCCAGGCCTGGGGCGCCACAGCCCTTAGGCTTTGGGAATCCAGTCCTGGGGCGCCCCATCCCGTAGGCTTAGACAACCCCCGGCCTGGGCCGCCCCAGCTCTTAGGCTTAGGGAGCCCCAGACCTGTAGCGCTCCAGCTTTAGGCTTTGGGAGCTCCAGGCCTGGGGCGCCCCAGCCCTTAGGCTTTGGGAGCCCCAGGCCAGGGGCACTCCAGCCCTTTGGCTTAGGTAGGCCCAGCCCTGGGGCACCCAGCACTTAGGCTTTGGGAGCCACAGTCTTGGGGTGCCCCAGGCCTTTGGTTTTGGGAGGCCCAGGTCTGCGGCGCCCCAACACTTAGGCGTTGGGAGCCCCAGGCTTGGGCCGCCCCCGCCCTTCGGATTAGGGAGCCCCAGGCCTGGGGTGCCCCCGCCCTTTGGCTTAGGGAGCCCCCGGCCTGGGGCGCCACAGCCCTTAGGCTTAGGGAGCCCCAGGCCTGGGGCGCCACAGCCCTTAGACTTTGGGAGCTCCAGTCCTGGGGCGCCCCATCCCTTAGGCTTAGAGAACCCCTGGCTGGGGGACCCCAGCTCTTAGGCTTAGGGAGCCGCAGACCTGTGGCGCCTCAGGCCTTAGACTTAGGGAGCACCAGGCCTCTGGGGAACCAGCCCTTACGTTTTGGGAGCCCCAGGCATGGTATGCCCCAGCACTTAGGCTTAGGGAGCCCTTGGACTGGGGCGCCCCAGCCCTTAGGCTTTGGGAGCCCCTAGCTTGGGGCGCCCCAGCGCTTCGGCTTTGGGAGCCCCAGGCTGGGGCGCCCCAGCCCTTAGGCTTAGGGAGCCCCAGGCCTGGGACGCCACAGCCCTTAGGCTTTGGGAGCTCCAGTCCTGGGGCGCCCCATCCCTTAGGATTAGAGAACCGCCGGCCTGGGGCGCCCAGCTCTTAGGCTTAGGGAGCTGCAGACCTGTGGCGCCCCAGCCTTAGGCTTTTGGAGCTCCAGCCCTGGGGCACCCCAGCCCTTAGGCTTTGGGAGCCCCAGGCCTGGGCGCCCCAGCCCTTAAGCTTTGGGAGCCCTAGGCATGGTACGCCCCAGCCCTTAGGCTTAGGGAGCCCTTGCCCTGGGCACCCCAGCCCTTCGGCTTAGGGAGCCCTTGGCCAGGGGCGTCCCAGCCTTAGGCTTTGGGAGCCACAGGCCCGGGCGCCCCAGCACTTTGGCTTTGGTAGACCAAGGCCTGGGGCGCCCCAGCCCTTAGGATTTGGGAAACCCAGGCCTGGGGCGCTCTAGCCCTTAGGCTTAGGGAGCCCCAGGCCTGGGGCACACCAGCCCTTAGGCTTAGGGAGCCCATTGCCTGGGACGCCCCAGCCCTTCGGCTTAGGGTGCGCCAGCCCTAGGGCTCCCCAGCCCTTAGGCTTTGGGTGCCCCAAGCCTGGGTCGCCCAGCCCTTAGGCTTTGGTAGCCCCAGCCTTGGGCGTCCCATCCCTTAGGCTTAGGGAGTCCCAGCCCTTAGGTTTACGGAGCCCATGGCCTTGGACGCCCCAGCACTTCGGCTTAGGGCGCGCCAGACCTAGGGCGCCCCAGCCCTTAGGCTTTGGGATCCCCAGGCCTGGGGCGCCCCAGGCTTAGGCTTAGGGTGCCCCAGGTCTGGGGCGCCCCAGCCTTTAGGTTTTGGGAGCCACAGGCCTGGGGCACTCCAGCCATTAGGCTTAGGGAGCCCCAGGCCTAGGGCACCCTAGTCCTTAGGCTTTGGGAGCACCAGGCCTGGGGTGCCCCAGCCCTTAGGCTTATGAAGCCCATGGCCTGAGACGCCCCAGCACTTTGGCTTAGGGCGCGCCAGGCCTAGGACTCCCCAGCCCTTAGGCTTTGGGTGCCCGTGGCCTGGGGCGCCCAGCCCTTAGTCTTAGGGAGCCCCAGGCCTGGGGGTACCCAGCCCTTCGGCTTACGGACCCCCAGGCCTGGGGCGTCCCAGCCCATAGGCTTAGGGAGCCCCAGGCCTAGGGCGCCCCAGCCCTTAGGCTTAGGGAGCCCATGGCCTGGGACGCCCCAGCCCTTCGGCTTAGGGCGCGCCAGGCCTAGGACTCCCCAGCCCTTAGGCTTTGGGTGCCCCAGGCCTGGGGCGCCCAGCACTTAGGCTTTGGAAGCCCCAGGCCTGGGGCGCCTCAGCCCTTAGACTTAGGGAGCCCCAGGCCTGGGGGGACCCAGCGCTTCGGCTTACGGAGCCACAGGCCTGGGGCGTCCCAGCCCTTAGCCTTAGGGAGCCCCAGGCCTTGGGCGCCCCTGCCTTAGGCTTTGGGAGCCCATGGCCTTGTGCGCCCCAGCACTTCGGCTTAGGGCTCGCCAGGGCTAGGGCACCCTAGCCCTTAGGCTTTGGGATTCCTAGGCCTGGGGTGCCCCAGCCCTTAGGCTTAGGGTGCCCCAGGTCTGGGGCACCACAGCCCTTAGGCTTTGGGAGCCCCATGCCTGGGGCGCCCCAGCCCTTAGGCTTTTGGAGCCCCAGGCCTATGGTGCCCAAGCCCTTAGGCTTAGGGAGACCCAGGACTGGGAAGCTGTAGCTCTTAAGCTTAGGGAGCCCCAGGCCTGGGGCGCCACAGCCTTTAGGCTTTGGGAGCTCCAGGCCTGGGGCGCCCCAGCCCTTAGGCTTTGGGAGCCCCAGGCCAGGGGCGCTCCATTCCTTTGGCTTAGGTAGGCCCAGCCCTGGGGCACCCAGCACTTAGGCTTTGGGAGCCACAGTCTTGGGGTGCCCCAGGCCTTTGGTTTTGGGAGGCCCAGGTCTGTGGCGCCCCAGCTCTTAGGCGTTGGGAGCCCCAGGCTTGGGGCGCCCCCGCCCTTCGGATTAGGGAGCCCCAGGCCTGGGGTGCCCCCGCCCTTAGGCTTAGGGATCCCCCGGACTGGGGCGCCCCAACCCTTAGGCTTAAGGAGCTCCTGGCCTAGGGCGCCACAGCCCTTAGGCTTAGGGAGCCCCAGGCCTGGGGCGCCACAGCCCTTAGACTTTGGGAGCTCCAGTCCTGGGGCGCCCCATCCCTTAGGCTTAGAGAACCCCCGGCCTGGGGCACCCCGGCTCTTAGGCTTAGGGAGCCCCAGACCTGTGGGGCCTCAGCCCTTAAAATTAGGGAGCACCAGGCCTCTGGGGATCCAGCCCTTAGGCTTTGGGAGCCCCAGGCCTGGGGTTCCCCAGCCCTTAGGCTTCTGGAGCTCCAGTCCTGGGGTGCCCCATTCCTTAGGCTTAGAGAACCCCCGGCCTGGGGCGCCCCAGCTCTTAGGCTTAGGGAGCCCCAGACCTGTGGCGCCCCAGCCTTAGGCTTTGGGAGTTCCAGGCGTGTGGCGCCCCTTCCCTTAGGCTTTGGGAGCCCCAGGCGTGGGGCGCTCCAGCCCTTTGGCTTAGGTAGGCCCAGCCCTGGGGCACCCAGCACTTAGACTTTGGGAGCCACAGTCTTGGGGTGCCCCAGGCCTTTGGCTTTTGGAGGCCCAGGTCTGCGGCGTCCCAGCCCTTAGTCGTTGGGAGCCCCAGGCGTGGCGCGCCCCCGCACTTAGGCTTAGGGAGCCCATGGCCTGGGACGCCCCAGCACTTCAGCTTAGGTCGCGCCAGGCCTAGGGCGCCCTAGCCCTTAGGCTTTGGGATCCCCAGGCCTGGGGCGCCCCAGCCCTTAGGCTTAGGGTGCCCCAGGTCTGGGGCGCCCCGCCCTTAGGATTTTGGCGGCCAATGTCTATGGTGCCGAAGCCCTTAGGCTTAGGGAGACCCAGGCCTGGGAAGCTCCAGCACTTAGGCTTTGGGAGCCCCAGTCTTGGGGTGCCCCAGGCCTTTGGCTTTGGGAGGACCAGGTCTGCGGCGCCCCAGCCCTTAGGCGTTGGGAGACCCAGGCCTGGGGCGCCCCCGCCGTTCGGATTAGGGAGCCCCAGGCCTGGGGTGCCCCCACCCTTAGGCTTAGGGAGCCCCTGGCCTGGGGCGCCCCAACCCTTAGGCTTAGGGAACTCCTGGCCTAGGGCGCCACAGCCCTTAGGCTTAAGGAGCCCCAGGCCTGGGGCGGCCCCAACCCTTAGGCTTTGGGAGCTCCAGGCCTGGGGCGCCCCAGCCCTTAGGCTTTGGGAGCCCCAGGCCTGGGCGCCCAAGCCCTTAGGTTTTTGGAGCCCTAGGCATGGTACGCCCCAGCCCTTAGGCTTAGGGAGCACTTGCCCTGGGCACCCCAGCCCTTAGGTTTGGGAGCCTCATGCCAGGGCGCCCCAGCCTTTAGGCTTTGGGAGCCCCAGGCCTGTGGCCCCCCAGCCCTTCGGCTTAGGGAGGCCCTAGCCAGGGGCGTCCCAGCCTTAGGCTTTGGGAGCCACAGGTCCGGGCGCCCCAGCCCTTTGGCTTTGGTAGACCAAGGCCTGGGGCGCCCCAGCCCTTAAGATTTGGGAGACCCAGGCCTGGGGCGCTCCAGCCCTTAGGCTTAGGGAGCCCCAGGCCTGGGGCACACCAGCCCTTAGGCTTAGGGAGCCCATTGCCTGGGACGCCCCAGCCCTTCGGCTTAGGGTGCGCCAGCCCTAGGGCTCCCCAGCCCATAGGCTTTGGGTGCCCCAAGCCTGGGTCGCCCAGCCCTTAGGCTTTGGTAGCCCCAGCCTTGGGCGTCCCATCCCTTAGGCTTAGGGAGTCCCAGCCCTTAGGTTTAGGGAGCCCATGGCCTTGGACGCCCCAGCACTTCGGCTTAGGGCGCGCCAGACCTAGGGCAACCCAGCCCTTAGGCTTTGGGATCCCCAGGCCTGGGGCGCCCCAGACTTAGGCTTAGGGTGCCCCAGGTCTGGGGCGCCCCAGCCTTTAGGTTTTGGGAGCCACAGGCCTGGGGCACTCCAGCCATTAGGCTTAGGGAGCCCCAGGCCTAGGGCACCCTAGTCCTTAGGCTTTGGGAGCACCAGGCCTGGGGTGCCCCAGCCCTTAGGCTTATGAAGCCCATGGCCTGAGACGCCCCAGCACTTTGCCTTAGGGCGCGCCAGGCCTAGGACTCCCCAGCCCTTAGGCTTTGGGTGCCCGTGGCCTGGGGCGCCCAGCCCTTAGACTTAGGGAGCCCCAGGCCTGGGGGTACCCAGCCCTTCGGCTTACGGACCCCCAGGCCTGGGGCGTCCCAGCCCATAGGCTTAGGGAGCCCCAGGCCTAGGGCGCCCCAGCCCTTAGGCTTAGGGAGCCCATGGCCTGGGACGCCCCAGCCCTTCGGCTTAGGGCGCGCCAGGCCTAGGACTCCCCAGCCCTTAGGCTTTGGGTGCCCCAGGCCTGGGGCGCCCAGCACTTAGGCTTTGGAAGCCCCAGGCCTGGGGTGCCTCAGCCCTTAGACTTAGGGAGCCCCAGGCCTGGGGGGACCCAGCGCTTCGGCTTACGGAGCCACAGGCCTGGGGCGTCCCAGCCCTTAGCCTTAGGGAGCCCCAGGCCTTGGGCGCCCCTGCCTTAGGCTTTGGGAGCCCATGGCCTTGTGCGCCCCAGCACTTCGGCTTAGGGCTCGCCAGGGCTAGGGCACCCTAGCCCTTAGGCTTTGGGATTCCTAGGCCTGGGGTGCCCCAGCCCTTAGGCTTAGGGTGCCCCAGGTCTGGGGCACCACAGCCCTTAGGCTTTGGGAGCCCCATGCCTGGGGCGCCCCAGCCCTTAGGCTTTTGGAGCCCCAGGCCTATGGTGCCCAAGCCCTTAGGCTTAGGGAGACCCAGGACTGGGAAGCTGTAGCTCTTAAGCTTAGGGAGCCCCAGGCCTGGGGCGCCACAGCCTTTAGGCTTTGGGAGCTCCAGGCCTGGGGCGCCCCAGCCCTTAGGCTTTGGGAGCCCCAGGCCAGGGGCGCTCCATTCCTTTGGCTTAGGTAGGCCCAGCCCTGGGGCACCCAGCACTTAGGCTTTGGGAGCCACAGTCTTGGGGTGCCCCAGGCCTTTGGTTTTGGGAGGCCCAGGTCTGTGGCGCCCCAGCCCTTAGGCGTTGGGAGCCCCAGGCTTGGGGCACCCCCGCCCTTCGGATTAGGGAGCCCCAGCCCTGGGGTGCCCCCGCCCTTAGGCTTAGGGAGCCCCCGGACTGGGGCGCCCCAACCCTTAGGCTTAAGGAGCTCCTGGCCTAGGGCGCCACAGCCCTTAGGCTTAGGGAGCCCCAGGCCTGGGGCGCCACAGCCCTTAGACTTTGGGAGCTCCAGTCCTGGGGCGCCCCATCCCTTAGGCTTAGAGAACCCCCGGCCTGGGGCACCCCGGCTCTTAGGCTTAGGGAGCCCCAGACCTGTGGGGCCTCAGCCCTTAGAATTAGGGAGCACCAGGCCTCTGGGGATCCAGCCCTTAGGCTTTGGGAGCCCCAGGCCTGGGGTGCCCCAGCCCTTAGGCTTCTGGAGCTCCAGTCCTGGGGTGCCCCATTCCTTAGGCTTAGAGAACCCCCGGCCTGGGGCGCCCCAGCTCTTAGGCTTAGGGAGCCCCAGACCTGTGGCGCCCCAGCCTTAGGCTTTGGGAGTTCCAGGCGTGTGGCGCCCCTTCCCTTAGGCTTTGGGAGCCCCAGGCGTGGGGCGCTCCAGCCCTTTGGCTTAGGTAGGCCCAGCCCTGGGGCACCCAGCACTTAGACTTTGGGAGCCACAGTCTTGGGGTGCCCCAGGCCTTTGGCTTTTGGAGGCCCAGGTCTGCGGCGTCCCAGCCCTTAGTCGTTGGGAGCCCCAGGCGTGGCGCGCCCCCGCACTTAGGCTTAGGGAGCCCATGGCCTGGGACGCCCCAGCACTTCAGCTTAGGTCGCGCCAGGCCTAGGGCGCCCTAGCCCTTAGGCTTTGGGATCCCCAGGCCTGGGGCGCCCCAGCCCTTAGGCTTAGGGTGCCCCAGGTCTGGGGCGCCCCGCCCTTAGGATTTTGGCGGCCAATGTCTATGGTGCCGAAGCCCTTAGGCTTAGGGAGACCCAGGCCTGGGAAGCTCCAGCACTTAGGCTTTGGGAGCCCCAGTCTTGGGGTGCCCCAGGCCTTTGGCTTTGGGAGGACCAGGTCTGCGGCGCTCCAGCCCTTAGGCGTTGGGAGACCCAGGCCTGGGGCGCCCCCGCCGTTCGGATTAGGGAGCCCCAGGCCTGGGGTGCCCCCACCCTTAGGCTTAGGGAGCCCCTGGCCTGGGGCGCCCCAACCCTTAGGCTTAGGGAACTCCTGGCCTAGGGCGCCACAGCCCTTAGGCTTAAGGAGCCCCAGGCCTGGGGCGCCCCAACCCTTAGGCTTTGGGAGCTCCAGGCCTGGGGCGCCCCAGCCTTTAGGCTTTTGGAGCTTCAGCCCTGGGGCACCCCAGCCCTTAGGCTTTGGGAGCCCCAGGCCTGGGCGCCCAAGCCCTTAGGTTTTTGGAGCCCTAGGCATGGTACGCCCCAGCCCTTAGGCTTAGGGAGCACTTGCCCTGGGCACCCCAGCCCTTAGGTTTGGGAGCCTCATGCCAGGGCGCCCCAGCCTTTAGGCTTTGGGAGCCCCAGGCCTGTGGCCCCCCAGCCCTTCGGCTTAGGGAGGCCCTAGCCAGGGGCGTCCCAGCCTTAGGCTTTGGGAGCCACAGGTCCGGGCGCCCCAGCCCTTTGGCTTTGGTAGACCAAGGCCTGGGGCGCCCCAGCCCTTAAGATTTGGGAGACCCAGGCCTGGGGCGCTCCAGCCCTTAGGCTTAGGGAGCCCCATGCCTGGGGCGCACCAGCCCTTAGGCTTAGAGAGCCCATTAACTGGGACGCCCTAGCCCTTCGGCTTAGGGCACGCCAGGACTAGGGCTCCCCAGCCCTTAGGCTTAGGGAGCCCCAGGCCTGGGGCCCCCCAGCCCTTAGGTTTAGGGAGCCCATGGCCTTGGACGCCCCAGCACTTCGGCTTAGGGCTCGCCAGACCTAGGGCGCCCCAGCCCTTAGGATTTGGGATCCCCAGGCTTAGGGCGCCCCAGCCCTTAGGCTTAGGGTGCCCCAAGTCTGGGGCGCCCCAGCCTTTAGGTTTTGGGAGCCACAGGCCTGGGGCACTCCAGCCATTAGCCTTTTGGAGCCCAAGGCCTGGTGCTCCCCAGCCCTTAGGGTTTGGGAGCCCAAGGCCTGGGGCGCCCCAGCCCTTAGGCTTTGGGAGCCCCAGGCATGGTACGCCCCAGCCCTTAGGCTTAGGGAGCCCTTGCCCTGGGCACCCCAGCCCTTCGTCTTACGGACCCCCAGTCCTGGGGCGTCCCAGCACGTAGGCTTAGGGAGCACCAGGCCTAGGGCGCCCCAGCCCTTAGGCTTAGGGAGCCCATGGCCTGGGATGCCCCAGCACTTCGGTTTAGGGCGCGCCAGGCCTAGGGCTCCCTAGCCCTTAGGCTTTGGGATCCCCAAGCCTGCGGCGCCCCAGTCCTTAGACTTAGGTTGCCCCAGGTCTGGGGCGCACCAGCCCTTATGTTTTGTGAGCCCCAGGCCTGGGGCGCCCCCGCCCTAAGGCTTTTGGAGCCCCAGGCTTAGGGTGCCCCCGCCCTTAGGCTTAGGGAGTCCCCGACCTGGGGCGCCCAAACCCTTAGGCTTAGGGAGCCCCAGGCCTGTGGTCCCCCAGCCCTTAGACTTAAGGAGCCCCAGGCCAGGGTCGCCCCAGCCTTTAGGCTTTTGGAGCTCAAGCCCTGGGGCACTCCAGCCCTTAGGCTTTTGGAGCCCAAGGCCTGGTGCTCCCCAGCCCTTAGGCTTTGGGAGCCCAAGGCCTGGGGCGCCCCAGCCCTTAGGCTTTGGGATCCCCAGGCCTGGGGCGCCCCAGGCTTAGGCTTAGGGTGCCCCAGGTCTGGGGCGCCCCAGCCTTTAGGTTTTGGGAGCCACAGGCCTGGGGCACTCCAGCCATTAGGCTTAGGGAGCCCCAGGCCTAGGGCACCCTAGTCCTTAGGCTTTGGGAGCACCAGGCCTGGGGTGCCCCAGCCCTTAGGCTTATGAAGCCCATGGCCTGAGACGCCCCAGCACTTTGCCTTAGGGCGCGCCAGGCCTAGGACTCCCCAGCCCTTAGGCTTTGGGTGCCCGTGGCCTGGGGCGCCCAGCCCTTAGACTTAGGGAGCCCCAGGCCTGGGGGTACCCAGCCCTTCGGCTTACGGACCCCCAGGCCTGGGGCGTCCCAGCCCATAGGCTTAGGGAGCCCCAGGCCTAGGGCGCCCCAGCCCTTAGGCTTAGGGAGCCCATGGCCTGGGACGCCCCAGCCCTTCGGCTTAGGGCGCGCCAGGCCTAGGACTCCCCAGCCCTTAGGCTTTGGGTGCCCCAGGCCTGGGGCGCCCAGCACTTAGGCTTTGGAAGCCCCAGGCCTGGGGCGCCTCAGCCCTTAGACTTAGGGAGCCCCAGGCCTGGGGGGACCCAGCGCTTCGGCTTACGGAGCCACAGGCCTGGGGCGTCCCAGCCCTTAGCCTTAGGGAGCCCCAGGCCTTGGGCGCCCCTGCCTTAGGCTTTGGGAGCCCATGGCCTTGTGCGCCCCAGCACTTCGGCTTAGGGCTCGCCAGGGCTAGGGCACCCTAGCCATTAGGCTTTGGGATTCCTAGGCCTGGGGTGCCCCAGCCCTTAGGCTTAGGGTGCCCCAGGTCTGGGGCACCACAGCCCTTAGGCTTTGGGAGCCCCATGCCTGGGGCGCCCCAGCCCTTAGGCTTTTGGAGCCCCAGGCCTATGGTGCCCAAGCCCTTAGGCTTAGGGAGACCCAGGACTGGGAAGCTGTAGCTCTTAAGCTTAGGGAGCCCCAGGCCTGGGGTGCCACAGCCTTTAGGCTTTGGGAGCTCCAGGCCTGGGGCGCCCCAGCCCTTAGGCTTTGGGAGCCCCAGGCCAGGGGCGCTCCATTCCTTTGGCTTAGGTAGGCCCAGCCCTGGGGCACTCAGCACTTAGGCTTTGGGAGCCACAGTCTTGGGGTGCCCCAGGCCTTTGGTTTTGGGAGGCCCAGGTCTGTGGCGCCCCAGCCCTTAGGCGTTGGGAGCCCCAGGCTTGGGGCGCCCCCGCCCTTCGGATTAGGGAGCCCCAGGCCTGGGGTGCCCCCGCCCTTAGGCTTAGGGAGCCCCCGGACTGGGGCGCCCCAACCCTTAGGCTTAAGGAGCTCCTGGCCTAGGGCGCCACAGCCCTTAGGCTTAGGGAGCCCCAGGCCTGGGGCGCCACAGCCCTTAGACTTTGGGAGCTCCAGTCCTGGGGCGCCCCATCCCTTAGGCTTAGAGAACCCCCGGCCTGGGGCACCCCGGCTCTTAGGCTTAGGGAGCCCCAGACCTGTGGGGCCTCAGCCCTTAGAATTAGGGAGCACCAGGCCTCTGGGGATCCAGCCCTTAGGCTTTGGGAGCCCCAGGCCTGGGGTGCCCCAGCCCTTAGGCTTCTGGAGCTCCAGTCCTGGGGTGCCCCATTCCTTAGGCTTAGAGAACCCCCGGCCTGGGGCGCCCCAGCTCTTAGGCTTAGGGAGCCCCAGACCTGTGGCGCCCCAGCCTTAGGCTTTGGGAGTTCCAGGCGTGTGGCGCCCCTTCCCTTAGGCTTTGGGAGCCCCAGGCGTGGGGCGCTCCAGCCCTTTGGCTTAGGTAGGCCCAGCCCTGGGGCACCCAGCACTTAGACTTTGGGAGCCACAGTCTTGGGGTGCCCCAGGCCTTTGGCTTTTGGAGGCCCAGGTCTGCGGCGTCCCAGCCCTTAGTCGTTGGGAGCCCCAGGCGTGGCGCGCCCCCGCACTTAGGCTTAGGGAGCCCATGGCCTGGGACGCCCCAGCACTTCAGCTTAGGTCGCGCCAGGCCTAGGGCGCCCTAGCCCTTAGGCTTTGGGATCCCCAGGCCTGGGGCGCCCCAGCCCTTAGGCTTAGGGTGCCCCAGGTCTGGGGCGCCCCGCCCTTAGGATTTTGGCGGCCAATGTCTATGGTGCCGAAGCCCTTAGGCTTAGGGAGACCCAGGCCTGGGAAGCTCCAGCACTTAGGCTTTGGGAGCCCCAGTCTTGGGGTGCCCCAGGCCTTTGGCTTTGGGAGGACCAGGTCTGCGGCGCTCCAGCCCTTAGGCGTTGGGAGACCCAGGCCTGGGGCGCCCCCGCCGTTCGGATTAGGGAGCCCCAGGCCTGGGGTGCCCCCACCCTTAGGCTTAGGGAGCCCCTGGCCTGGGGCGCCCCAACCCTTAGGCTTAGGGAACTCCTGGCCTAGGGCGCCACAGCCCTTAGGCTTAAGGAGCCCCAGGCCTGGGGCGCCCCAACCCTTAGGCTTTGGGAGCTCCAGGCCTGGGGCGCCCCAGCCTTTAGGCTTTTGGAGCTTCAGCCCTGGGGCACCCCAGCCCTTAGGCTTTGGGAGCCCCAGGCCTGGGCGCCCAAGCCCTTAGGTTTTTGGAGCCCTAGGCATGGTACGCCCCAGCCCTTAGGCTTAGGGAGCACTTGCCCTGGGCACCCCAGCCCTTAGGTTTGGGAGCCTCATGCCAGGGCGCCCCAGCCTTTAGGCTTTGGGAGCCCCAGGCCTGTGGCCCCCCAGCCCTTCGGCTTAGGGAGGCCCTAGCCAGGGGCGTCCCAGCCTTAGGCTTTGGGAGCCACAGGTCCGGGCGCCCCAGCCCTTTGGCTTTGGTAGACCAAGGCCTGGGGCGCCCCAGCCCTTAAGATTTGGGAGACCCAGGCCTGGGGCGCTCCAGCCCTTAGGCTTAGGGAGCCCCATGCCTGGGGCGCACCAGCCCTTAGGCTTAGAGAGCCCATTAACTGGGACGCCCTAGCCCTTCGGCTTAGGGCACGCCAGGACTAGGGCTCCCCAGCCCTTGGGCTTAGGGAGCCCCAGGCCTGGGGCCCCCCAGCCCTTAGGTTTAGGGAGCCCATGGCCTTGGACGCCCCAGCACTTCGGCTTAGGGCTCGCCAGACCTAGGGCGCCCCAGCCCTTAGGATTTGGGATCCCCAGGCTTAGGGCGCCCCAGCCCTTAGGCTTAGGGTGCCCCAAGTCTGGGGCGCCCCAGCCTTTAGGTTTTGGGAGCCACAGGCCTGGGGCACTCCAGCCATTAGCCTTTTGGAGCCCAAGGCCTGGTGCTCCCCAGCCCTTAGGGTTTGGGAGCCCAAGGCCTGGGGCGCCCCAGCCCTTAGGCTTTGGGAGCCCCAGGCATGGTACGCCCCAGCCCTTAGGCTTAGGGAGCCCTTGCCCTGGGCACCCCAGCCCTTCGTCTTACGGACCCCCAGGCCTGGGGCGTCCCAGCACGTAGGCTTAGGGAGCACCAGGCCTAGGGCGCCCCAGCCCTTAGGCTTAGGGAGCCCATGGCCTGGGATGCCCCAGCACTTCGGTTTAGGGCGCGCCAGGCCTAGGGCTCCCTAGCCCTTAGGCTTTGGGATCCCCAAGCCTGCGGCGCCCCAGTCCTTAGACTTAGGTTGCCCCAGGTCTGGGGCGCACCAGCCCTTATGTTTTGTGAGCCCCAGGCCTGGGGCGCCCCCGCCCTAAGGCTTTTGGAGCCCCAGGCTTAGGGTGCCCCGGCCCTTAGGCTTAGGGAGTCCCCGACCTGGGGCGCCCAAACCCTTAGGCTTAGGGAGCCCCAGGCCTGTGGTCCCCCAGCCCTTAGACTTAAGGAGCCCTAGGCCAGGGTCGCCCCAGCCTTTAGGCTTTTGGAGCTCAAGCCCTGGGGCACTCCAGCCCTTAGGCTTTTGGAGCCCAAGGCCTGGTGCTCCCCAGCCCTTAGGCTTTGGGAGCCCAAGGCCTGGGGCGCCCCAGCCCTTAGGCTTTGGGATCCCCAGGCCTGGGGCGCCCCAGGCTTAGGCTTAGGGTGCCCCAGGTCTGGGGCGCCCCAGCCTTTAGGTTTTGGGAGCCACAGGCCTGGGGCACTCCAGCCATTAGGCTTAGGGAGCCCCAGGCCTAGGGCACCCTAGTCCTTAGGCTTTGGGAGCACCAGGCCTGGGGTGCCCCAGCCCTTAGGCTTATGAAGCCCATGGCCTGAGACGCCCCAGCACTTTGCCTTAGGGCGCGCCAGGCCTAGGACTCCCCAGCCCTTAGGCTTTGGGTGCCCGTGGCCTGGGGCGCCCAGCCCTTAGACTTAGGGAGCCCCAGGCCTGGGGGTACCCAGCCCTTCGGCTTACGGACCCCCAGGCCTGGGGCGTCCCAGCCCATAGGCTTAGGGAGCCCCAGGCCTAGGGCGCCCCAGCCCTTAGGCTTAGGGAGCCCATGGCCTGGGACGCCCCAGCCCTTTGGCTTAGGGCGCGCCAGGCCTAGGACTCCCCAGCCCTTAGGCTTTGGGTGCCCCAGGCCTGGGGCGCCCAGCACTTAGGCTTTGGAAGCCCCAGGCCTGGGGCGCCTCAGCCCTTAGACTTAGGGAGCCCCAGGCCTGGGGGGACCCAGCGCTTCGGCTTACGGAGCCACAGGCCTGGGGCGTCCCAGCCCTTAGCCTTAGGGAGCCCCAGGCCTTGGGCGCCCCTGCCTTAGGCTTTGGGAGCCCATGGCCTTGTGCGCCCCAGCACTTCGGCTTAGGGCTCGCCAGGGCTAGGGCACCCTAGCCATTAGGCTTTGGGATTCCTAGGCCTGGGGTGCCCCAGCCCTTAGGCTTAGGGTGCCCCAGGTCTGGGGCACCACAGCCCTTAGGCTTTGGGAGCCCCATGCCTGGGGCGCCCCAGCCCTTAGGCTTTTGGAGCCCCAGGCCTATGGTGCCCAAGCCCTTAGGCTTAGGGAGACCCAGGACTGGGAAGCTGTAGCTCTTAAGCTTAGGGAGCCCCAGGCCTGGGGCGCCACAGCCTTTAGGCTTTGGGAGCTCCAGGCCTGGGGCGCCCCAGCCCTTAGGCTTTGGGAGCCCCAGGCCAGGGGCGCTCCATTCCTTTGGCTTAGGTAGGCCCAGCCCTGGGGCACTCAGCACTTAGGCTTTGGGAGCCACAGTCTTGGGGTGCCCCAGGCCTTTGGTTTTGGGAGGCCCAGGTCTGTGGCGCCCCAGCCCTTAGGCGTTGGGAGCCCCAGGCTTGGGGCGCCCCCGCCCTTCGGATTAGGGAGCCCCAGGCCTGGGGTGCCCCCGCCCTTAGGCTTAGGGAGCCCCCGGACTGGGGCGCCCCAACCCTTAGGCTTAAGGAGCTCCTGGCCTAGGGCGCCACAGCCCTTAGGCTTAGGGAGCCCCAGGCCTGGGGCGCCACAGCCCTTAGACTTTGGGAGCTCCAGTCCTGGGGCGCCCCATCCCTTAGGCTTAGAGAACCCCCGGCCTGGGGCACCCCGGCTCTTAGGCTTAGGGAGCCCCAGACCTGTGGGGCTTCAGCCCTTAGAATTAGGGAGCACCAGGCCTCTGGGGATCCAGCCCTTAGGCTTTGGGAGCCCCAGGCCTGGGGTGCCCCAGCCCTTAGGCTTCTGGAGCTCCAGTCCTGGGGTGCCCCATTCCTTAGGCTTAGAGAACCCCCGGCCTGGGGCGCCCCAGCTCTTAGGCTTAGGGAGCCCCAGACCTGTGGCGCCCCAGCCTTAGGCTTTGGGAGTTCCAGGCGTGTGGCGCCCCTTCCCTTAGGCTTTGGGAGCCCCAGGCGTGGGGCGCTCCAGCCCTTTGGCTTAGGTAGGCCCAGCCCTGGGGCACCCAGCACTTAGACTTTGGGAGCCACAGTCTTGGGGTGCCCCAGGCCTTTGGCTTTTGGAGGCCCAGGTCTGCGGCGTCCCAGCCCTTAGTCGTTGGGAGCCCCAGGCGTGGCGCGCCCCCGCACTTAGGCTTAGGGAGCCCATGGCCTGGGACGCCCCAGCACTTCAGCTTAGGTCGCGCCAGGCCTAGGGCGCCCTAGCCCTTAGGCTTTGGGATCCCCAGGCCTGGGGCGCCCCAGCCCTTAGGCTTAGGGTGCCCCAGGTCTGGGGCGCCCCGCCCTTAGGATTTTGGCGGCCAATGTCTATGGTGCCGAAGCCCTTAGGCTTAGGGAGACCCAGGCCTGGGAAGCTCCAGCACTTAGGCTTTGGGAGCCCCAGTCTTGGGGTGCCCCAGGCCTTTGGCTTTGGGAGGACCAGGTCTGCGGCGCCCCAGCCCTTAGGCGTTGGGAGACCCAGGCCTGGGGCGCCCCCACCGTTCGGATTAGGGAGCCCCAGGCCTGGGGTGCCCCGACCCTTAGGCTTAGGGAGCCCCTGGCCTGGGGCGCCCCAACCCTTAGGCTTAGGGAACTCCTGGCCTAGGGCGCCACAGCCCTTAGGCTTAAGGAGCCCCAGGCCTGGGGCGCCCCAACCCTTAGGCTTTGGGAGCTCCAGGCCTGGGGCGCCCCAGCCTTTAGGCTTTTGGAGCTTCAGCCCTGGGGCACCCCAGCCCTTAGGCTTTGGGAGCCCCAGGCCTGGGCGCCCAAGCCCTTAGGTTTTTGGAGCCCTAGGCATGGTACGCCCCAGCCCTTAGGCTTAGGGAGCACTTGCCCTGGGCACCCCAGCCCTTAGGTTTGGGAGCCTCATGCCAGGGCGCCCCAGCCTTTAGGCTTTGGGAGCCACAGGCCTGTGGCCCCCCAGCCCTTCGGCTTAGGGAGGCCCTAGCCAGGGGCGTCCCAGCCTTAGGCTTTGGGAGCCACAGGTCCGGGCGCCCCAGCCCTTTAGCTTTGGTAGACCAAGGCCTGGGGCGCCCCAGCCCTTAGGATTTGGGAGACCCAGGCCTGGGGCGCTCCAGCCCTTAGGCTTAGGGAGCCCCAGGCCTGGGGCACACCAGCCCTTAGGCTTAGGGAGCCCATTTCCTGGGACGCCCCAGCCCTTCGGCTTAGGGTGCGCCAGCCCTAGGGCTCCCCAGCCCTTAGGCTTTGGGTGCCCCAAGCCTGGGTCGCCCAGCCCTTAGGCTTTGGTAGCCCCAGCCTTGGGCGTCCCATCCCTTAGGCTTAGGGAGTCCCAGCCCTTAGGTTTAGGGAGCCCATGGCCTTGGACGCCCCAGCACTTCGGCTTAGGGCGCGCCAGACCTAGGGCGCCCCAGCCCTTAGGCTTTGGGATCCCCAGGCCTGGGGCGCCCCAGGCTTAGGCTTAGGGTGCCCCAGGTCTGGGGCGCCCCAGCCTTTAGGTTTTGGGAGCCACAGGCCTGGGGCACTCCAGCCATTAGGCTTAGGGAGCCCCAGGCCTAGGGCACCCTAGTCCTTAGGCTTTGGGAGCACCAGGCCTGGGGTGCCCCAGCCCTTAGGCTTATGAAGCCCATGGCCTGAGACGCCCCAGCACTTTGCCTTAGGGCGCGCCAGGCCTAGGACTCCCCAGCCCTTAGGCTTTGGGTGCCCGTGGCCTGGGGCGCCCAGCCCTTAGACTTAGGGAGCCCCAGGCCTGGGGGTACCCAGCCCTTCGGCTTACGGACCCCCAGGCCTGGGGCGTCCCAGCCCATAGGCTTAGGGAGCCCCAGGCCTAGGGCGCCCCAGCCCTTAGGCTTAGGGAGCCCATGGCCTGGGACGCCCCAGCCCTTAGGAATAGGGAGCCCTTGCCCTGGGCACCCCAGCCCTTCGGCTTAGGGAGCCCCTGGCCAGGGGCGTCCCAGCCTTAGGCTTTGGGAGCCACAGGCCCGGGCGCCCCAGCCCTTTGGCTTTAGTAGACCAAGGCCTGGGGCGCTCCAGCCCTTAGGCTTAGGGAGCCCCAGGCCTGGGGCACACCAGCCCTTAGGCTTAGGGAGCCCATTGCCTGGGACGCCCCAGCCCTTCGGCTTAGGGGGCGCCAGCCCTAGGGCTCCCCAGCCCTTAGGCTTTGTGTGCCCCAAGCCTGGGGCGCCCAGCCCTTAGGCTTTGGTAGCCCCAGCCTTGGGCGTCCCATCCCTTAGGCTTAGGGAGTCCCAGCCCTTAGGTTTAGGGAGCCCATGGCCTTGGACGCCCCAGCACTTCGGCTTAGGGCGCGCCAGACCTAGGCGCCCCAGCCCTTAGGCTTTGGGATCCCCAGGCCTTCGGGCGCCCCAGGCTTAGGCTTAGGGTGCCCCAGGTCTGGGGCGCCCCAGCCTTTAGGTTTTGGGAGCCACAGGCCTGGGGCACTCCAGCCATTAGGCTTAGGGAGCCCCAGGCCTAGGGCACCCTAGTCCTTAGGCTTTGGGAGCACCAGGCCTGGGGTGCCCCAGCCCTTAGGCTTATGAAGCCCATGGCCTGAGACGCCCCAGCACTTTGCCTTAGGGCGCGCCAGGCCTAGGACTCCCCAGCCCTTAGGCTTTGGGTGCCCGTGGCCTGGGGCGCCCAGCCCTTAGACTTAGGGAGCCCCAGGCCTGGGGGTACCCAGCCCTTCGGCTTACGGACCCCCAGGCCTGGGGCGTCCCAGCCCATAGGCTTAGGGAGCCCCAGGCCTAGGGCGCCCCAGCCCTTAGGCTTAGGGAGCCCATGGCCTGGGACGCCCCAGCCCTTTGGCTTAGGGCGCGCCAGGCCTAGGACTCCCCAGCCCTTAGGCTTTGGGTGCCCCAGGCCTGGGGCGCCCAGCACTTAGGCTTTGGAAGCCCCAGGCCTGGGGCGCCTCAGCCCTTAGACTTAGGGAGCCCCAGGCCTGGGGGGACCCAGCGCTTCGGCTTACGGAGCCACAGGCCTGGGGCGTCCCAGCCCTTAGCCTTAGGGAGCCCCAGGCCTTGGGCGCCCCTGCCTTAGGCTTTGGGAGCCCATGGCCTTGTGCGCCCCAGCACTTCGGCTTAGGGCTCGCCAGGGCTAGGGCACCCTAGCCATTAGGCTTTGGGATTCCTAGGCCTGGGGTGCCCCAGCCCTTAGGCTTAGGGTGCCCCAGGTCTGGGGCACCACAGCCCTTAGGCTTTGGGAGCCCCATGCCTGGGGCGCCCCAGCCCTTAGGCTTTTGGAGCCCCAGGCCTATGGTGCCCAAGCCCTTAGGCTTAGGGAGACCCAGGACTGGGAAGCTGTAGCTCTTAAGCTTAGGGAGCCCCAGGCCTGGGGCGCCACAGCCTTTAGGCTTTGGGAGCTCCAGGCCTGGGGCGCCCCAGCCCTTAGGCTTTGGGAGCCCCAGGCCAGGGGCGCTCCATTCCTTTGGCTTAGGTAGGCCCAGCCCTGGGGCACTCAGCACTTAGGCTTTGGGAGCCACAGTCTTGGGGTGCCCCAGGCCTTTGGTTTTGGGAGGCCCAGGTCTGTGGCGCCCCAGCCCTTAGGCGTTGGGAGCCCCAGGCTTGGGGCGCCCCCGCCCTTCGGATTAGGGAGCCCCAGGCCTGGGGTGCCCCCGCCCTTAGGCTTAGGGAGCCCCCGGACTGGGGCGCCCCAACCCTTAGGCTTAAGGAGCTCCTGGCCTAGGGCGCCACAGCCCTTAGGCTTAGGGAGCCCCAGGCCTGGGGCGCCACAGCCCTTAGACTTTGGGAGCTCCAGTCCTGGGGCGCCCCATCCCTTAGGCTTAGAGAACCCCCGGCCTGGGGCACCCCGGCTCTTAGGCTTAGGGAGCCCCAGACCTGTGGGGCTTCAGCCCTTAGAATTAGGGAGCACCAGGCCTCTGGGGATCCAGCCCTTAGGCTTTGGGAGCCCCAGGCCTGGGGTGCCCCAGCCCTTAGGCTTCTGGAGCTCCAGTCCTGGGGTGCCCCATTCCTTAGGCTTAGAGAACCCCCGGCCTGGGGCGCCCCAGCTCTTAGGCTTAGGGAGCCCCAGACCTGTGGCGCCCCAGCCTTAGGCTTTGGGAGTTCCAGGCGTGTGGCGCCCCTTCCCTTAGGCTTTGGGAGCCCCAGGCGTGGGGCGCTCCAGCCCTTTGGCTTAGGTAGGCCCAGCCCTGGGGCACCCAGCACTTAGACTTTGGGAGCCACAGTCTTGGGGTGCCCCAGGCCTTTGGCTTTTGGAGGCCCAGGTCTGCGGCGTCCCAGCCCTTAGTCGTTGGGAGCCCCAGGCGTGGCGCGCCCCCGCACTTAGGCTTAGGGAGCCCATGGCCTGGGACGCCCCAGCACTTCAGCTTAGGTCGCGCCAGGCCTAGGGCGCCCTAGCCCTTAGGCTTTGGGATCCCCAGGCCTGGGGCGCCCCAGCCCTTAGGCTTAGGGTGCCCCAGGTCTGGGGCGCCCCGCCCTTAGGATTTTGGCGGCCAATGTCTATGGTGCCGAAGCCCTTAGGCTTAGGGAGACCCAGGCCTGGGAAGCTCCAGCACTTAGGCTTTGGGAGCCCCAGTCTTGGGGTGCCCCAGGCCTTTGGCTTTGGGAGGACCAGGTCTGCGGCGCCCCAGCCCTTAGGCGTTGGGAGACCCAGGCCTGGGGCGCCCCCACCGTTCGGATTAGGGAGCCCCAGGCCTGGGGTGCCCCGACCCTTAGGCTTAGGGAGCCCCTGGCCTGGGGCGCCCCAACCCTTAGGCTTAGGGAACTCCTGGCCTAGGGCGCCACAGCCCTTAGGCTTAAGGAGCCCCAGGCCTGGGGCGCCCCAACCCTTAGGCTTTGGGAGCTCCAGGCCTGGGGCGCCCCAGCCTTTAGGCTTTTGGAGCTTCAGCCCTGGGGCACCCCAGCCCTTAGGCTTTGGGAGCCCCAGGCCTGGGCGCCCAAGCCCTTAGGTTTTTGGAGCCCTAGGCATGGTACGCCCCAGCCCTTAGGCTTAGGGAGCACTTGCCCTGGGCACCCCAGCCCTTAGGTTTGGGAGCCTCATGCCAGGGCGCCCCAGCCTTTAGGCTTTGGGAGCCACAGGCCTGTGGCCCCCCAGCCCTTCGGCTTAGGGAGGCCCTAGCCAGGGGCGTCCCAGCCTTAGGCTTTGGGAGCCACAGGTCCGGGCGCCCCAGCCCTTTAGCTTTGGTAGACCAAGGCCTGGGGCGCCCCAGCCCTTAGGATTTGGGAGACCCAGGCCTGGGGCGCTCCAGCCCTTAGGCTTAGGGAGCCCCAGGCCTGGGGCACACCAGCCCTTAGGCTTAGGGAGCCCATTTCCTGGGACGCCCCAGCCCTTCGGCTTAGGGTGCGCCAGCCCTAGGGCTCCCCAGCCCTTAGGCTTTGGGTGCCCCAAGCCTGGGTCGCCCAGCCCTTAGGCTTTGGTAGCCCCAGCCTTGGGCGTCCCATCCCTTAGGCTTAGGGAGTCCCAGCCCTTAGGTTTAGGGAGCCCATGGCCTTGGACGCCCCAGCACTTCGGCTTAGGGCGCGCCAGACCTAGGGCGCCCCAGCCCTTAGGCTTTGGGATCCCCAGGCCTGGGGCGCCCCAGGCTTAGGCTTAGGGTGCCCCAGGTCTGGGGCGCCCCAGCCTTTAGGTTTTGGGAGCCACAGGCCTGGGGCACTCCAGCCATTAGGCTTAGGGAGCCCCAGGCCTAGGGCACCCTAGTCCTTAGGCTTTGGGAGCACCAGGCCTGGGGTGCCCCAGCCCTTAGGCTTATGAAGCCCATGGCCTGAGACGCCCCAGCACTTTGCCTTAGGGCGCGCCAGGCCTAGGACTCCCCAGCCCTTAGGCTTTGGGTGCCCGTGGCCTGGGGCGCCCAGCCCTTAGACTTAGGGAGCCCCAGGCCTGGGGGTACCCAGCCCTTCGGCTTACGGACCCCCAGGCCTGGGGCGTCCCAGCCCATAGGCTTAGGGAGCCCCAGGCCTAGGGCGCCCCAGCCCTTAGGCTTAGGGAGCCCATGGCCTGGGACGCCCCAGCCCTTCGGCTTAGGGCGCGCCAGGCCTAGGACTCCCCAGCCCTTAGGCTTTGGGTGCCCCAGGCCTGGGGCGCCCAGCACTTAGGCTTTGGAAGCCCCAGGCCTGGGGCGCCTCAGCCCTTAGACTTAGGGAGCCCCAGGCCTGGGGGGACCCAGCGCTTCGGCTTACGGAGCCACAGGCCTGGGGCGTCCCAGCCCTTAGCCTTAGGGAGCCCCAGGCCTTGGGCGCCCCTGCCTTAGGCTTTGGGAGCCCATGGCCTTGTGCGCCCCAGCACTTCGGCTTAGGGCTCGCCAGGGCTAGGGCACCCTAGCCCTTAGGCTTTGGGATTCCTAGGCCTGGGGTGCCCCAGCCCTTAGGCTTAGGGTGCCCCAGGTCTGGGGCACCACAGCCCTTAGGCTTTGGGAGCCCCATGCCTGGGGCGCCCCAGCCCTTAGGCTTTTGGAGCCCCAGGCCTATGGTGCCCAAGCCCTTAGGCTTAGGGAGACCCAGGACTGGGAAGCTGTAGCTCTTAAGCTTAGGGAGCCCCAGGCCTGGGGCGCCACAGCCTTTAGGCTTTGGGAGCTCCAGGCCTGGGGCGCCCCAGCCCTTAGGCTTTGGGAGCCCCAGGCCAGGGGCGCTCCATTCCTTTGGCTTAGGTAGGCCCAGCCCTGGGGCACCCAGCACTTAGGCTTTGGGAGCCACAGTCTTGGGGTGCCCCAGGCCTTTGGTTTTGGGAGGCCCAGGTCTGTGGCGCCCCAGCCCTTAGGCGTTGGGAGCCCCAGGCTTGGGGCGCCCCCGCCCTTCGGATTAGGGAGCCCCAGGCCTGGGGTGCCCCCGCCCTTAGGCTTAGGGAGCCCCCGGACTGGGGCGCCCCAACCCTTAGGCTTAAGGAGCTCCTGGCCTAGGGTGCCACAGCCCTTAGGCTTAGGGAGCCCCAGGCCTGGGGCGCCACAGCCCTTAGACTTTGGGAGCTCCAGTCCTGGGGCGCCCCATCCCTTAGGCTTAGAGAACCCCCGGCCTGGGGCACCCCGGCTCTTAGGCTTAGGGAGCCCCAGACCTGTGGGGCCTCAGCCCTTAGAATTAGGGAGCACCAGGCCTCTGGGGATCCAGCCCTTAGGCTTTGGGAGCCCCAGGCCTGGGGTGCCCCAGCCCTTAGGCTTCTGGAGCTCCAGTCCTGGGGTGCCCCATTCCTTAGGCTTAGAGAACCCCCGGCCTGGGGCGCCCCAGCTCTTAGGCTTAGGGAGCCCCAGACCTGTGTCGCCCCAGCCTTAGGCTTTGGGAGTTCCAGGCGTGTGGCGCCCCTTCCCTTAGGCTTTGGGAGCCCCAGGCGTGGGGCGCTCCAGCCCTTTGGCTTAGGTAGGCCCAGCCCTGGGGCACCCAGCACTTAGACTTTGGGAGCCACAGTCTTGGGTGCCCCAGGCTTTTGGCTTTTGGAGGCCCAGGTCTGCGGCGTCCCAGCCCTTAGTCGTTGGGAGCCCCAGGCGTGGCGCGCCCCCGCACTTAGGCTTAGGGAGCCCATGGCCTGGGACGCCCCAGCACTTCAGCTTAGGTCGCGCCAGGCCTAGGGCGCCCTAGCCCTTAGGCTTTGGGATCCCCAGGCCTGGGGCGCCCCAGCCCTTAGGCTTAGGGTGCCCCAGGTCTGGGGCGCCCCGCCCTTAGGATTTTGGCGGCCAATGTCTATGGTGCCGAAGCCCTTAGGCTTAGGGAGACCCAGGCCTGGGAAGCTCCAGCACTTAGGCTTTGGGAGCCCCAGTCTTGGGGTGCCCCAGGCCTTTGGCTTTGGGAGGACCAGGTCTGCGGCGCTCCAGCCCTTAGGCGTTGGGAGACCCAGGCCTGGGGCGCCCCCGCCGTTCGGATTAGGGAGCCCCAGGCCTGGGGTGCCCCCACCCTTAGGCTTAGGGAGCCCCTGGCCTGGGGCGCCCCAACCCTTAGGCTTAGGGAACTCCTGGCCTAGGGCGCCACAGCCCTTAGGCTTAAGGAGCCCCAGGCCTGGGGCGCCCCAACCCTTAGGCTTTGGGAGCTCCAGGCCTGGGGCGCCCCAGCCTTTAGGCTTTTGGAGCTTCAGCCCTGGGGCACCCCAGCCCTTAGGCTTTGGGAGCCCCAGGCCTGGGCGCCCAAGCCCTTAGGTTTTTGGAGCCCTAGGCATGGTACGCCCCAGCCCTTAGGCTTAGGGAGCACTTGCCCTGGGCACCCCAGCCCTTAGGTTTGGGAGCCTCATGCCAGGGCGCCCCAGCCTTTAGGCTTTGGGAGCCCCAGGCCTGTGGCCCCCCAGCCCTTCGGCTTAGGGAGGCCCTAGCCAGGGGCGTCCCAGCCTTAGGCTTTGGGAGCCACAGGTCCGGGCGCCCCAGCCCTTTGGCTTTGGTAGACCAAGGCCTGGGGCGCCCCAGCCCTTAAGATTTGGGAGACCCAGGACTGGGGCGCTCCAGCCCTTAGGCTTAGGGAGCCCCATGCCTGGGGCGCACCAGCCCTTAGGCTTAGAGAGCCCATTAACTGGGACGCCCTAGCCCTTCGGCTTAGGGCACGCCAGGACTAGGGCTCCCCAGCCCTTAGGCTTAGGGAGCCCCAGGCCTGGGGCCCCCCAGCCCTTAGGTTTAGGGAGCCCATGGCCTTGGACGCCCCAGCACTTCGGCTTAGGGCGCGCCAGACCTAGGGCGCCCCA
This sequence comes from Tenrec ecaudatus, assembly GCF_050624435.1. Lineage (NCBI taxonomy): Eukaryota > Metazoa > Chordata > Mammalia > Afrosoricida > Tenrecidae > Tenrec > Tenrec ecaudatus. The sequence goes on along the minus strand of NW_027457632.1, from coordinate 2,353,762 downwards.
GCCCTTAGGATTTGGGATCCCCAGGCTTAGGGCGCCCCAGCCCTTAGGCTTAGGGTGCCCCAAGTCTGGGGCGCCCCAGCCTTTAGGTTTTGGGAGCCACAGGCCTGGGGCACTCCAGCCATTAGCCTTTTGGAGCCCAAGGCCTGGTGCTCCCCAGCCCTTAGGTTTTGGGAGCCCAAGGCCTGGGGCGCCCCAGCCCTTAGGCTTTGGGAGCCCCAGGCATGGTACGCCCCAGCCCTTAGGCTTAGGGAGCCCTTGCCCTGGGCACCCCAGCCCTTCGGCTTACGGACCCCCAGGCCTGGGGCGTCCCAGCACGTAGGCTTAGGGAGCACCAGGCCTAGGGCGCCCCAGCCCTTAGGCTTAGGGAGCCCATGGCCTGGGACGCCCCAGCACTTCGGTTTAGGGCGCGCCAGGCCTAGGGCTCCCTAGCCCTTAGGCTTTGGGATCCCCAAGCCTGCGGCGCCCCAGTCCTTAGACTTAGGTTGCCCCAGGTCTGGGGCGCACCAGCCCTTATGTTTTGTGAGCCCCAGGCCTGGGGCGCCCCCGCCCTAAGGCTTTTGGAGCCCCAGGCTTAGGGGGCCCCCGCCCTTAGGCTTAGGGAGTCCCCGACCTGGGGCGCCCCAACCCTTAGGCTTAGGGAGCCCCAGGCCTGTGGTCCCCCAGCCCATAGACTTAAGGAGCCCCAGGCCAGGGTCGCCCCAGCCTTTAGGCTTTTGGAGCTCAAGCCCTGGGGCACTCCAGCCCTTAGGCTTTTGGAGCCCAAGGCCTGGTGCTCCCCAGCCCTTAGGCTTTGGGAGCCCAAGGCCTGGGGCGCCCCAGCCCTTAGGCTTTGGGAGCCCCAGGCATGGTACGCCCCAGCCCTTAGGCTTAGGGAGCCCATGGCCTGGGACGCCCCAGCACTTCAGCTTAGGTCGCGCCAGGCCTAGGGCGCCCTAGCCCTTAGGCTTTGGGATCCCCAGGCCTGGGGCGCCCCAGCCCTTAGGCTTAGGGTGCCCCAGGTCTGGGGCGCCCCGCCCTTAGGATTTTGGCGGCCAATGTCTATGGTGCCGAAGCCCTTAGGCTTAGGGAGACCCAGGCCTGGGAAGCTCCAGCACTTAGGCTTTGGGAGCCCCAGTCTTGGGGTGCCCCAGGCCTTTGGCTTTGGGAGGACCAGGTCTGCGGCGCTCCAGCCCTTAGGCGTTGGGAGACCCAGGCCTGGGGCGCCCCCGCCGTTCGGATTAGGGAGCCCCAGGCCTGGGGTGCCCCCACCCTTAGGCTTAGGGAGCCCCTGGCCTGGGGCGCCCCAACCCTTAGGCTTAGGGAACTCCTGGCCTAGGGCGCCACAGCCCTTAGGCTTAAGGAGCCCCAGGCCTGGGGCGCCCCAACCCTTAGGCTTTGGGAGCTCCAGGCCTGGGGCGCCCCAGCCTTTAGGCTTTTGGAGCTTCAGCCCTGGGGCACCCCAGCCCTTAGGCTTTGGGAGCCCCAGGCCTGGGCGCCCAAGCCCTTAGGTTTTTGGAGCCCTAGGCATGGTACGCCCCAGCCCTTAGGCTTAGGGAGCACTTGCCCTGGGCACCCCAGCCCTTAGGTTTGGGAGCCTCATGCCAGGGCGCCCCAGCCTTTAGGCTTTGGGAGCCCCAGGCCTGTGGCCCCCCAGCCCTTCGGCTTAGGGAGGCCCTAGCCAGGGGCGTCCCAGCCTTAGGCTTTGGGAGCCACAGGTCCGGGCGCCCCAGCCCTTTGGCTTTGGTAGACCAAGGCCTGGGGCGCCCCAGCCCTTAAGATTTGGGAGACCCAGGACTGGGGCGCTCCAGCCCTTAGGCTTAGGGAGCCCCAAGCCTGGGGCGCACCAGCCCTTAGGCTTAGAGAGCCCATTAACTGGGACGCCCTAGCCCTTCGGCTTAGGGCACGCCAGGACTAGGGCTCCCCAGCCCTTAGGCTTAGGGAGCCCCAGGCCTGGGGCCCCCCAGCCCTTAGCTTTAGGGAGCCCATGGCCTTGGACGCCCCAGCACTTCGGCTTAGGGCGCGCCAGACCTAGGGCGCCCCAGCCCTTAGGATTTGGGATCCCCAGGCTTAGGGCGCCCCAGCCCTTAGGCTTAGGGTGCCCCAAGTCTGGGGCGCCCCAGCCTTTAGGTTTTGGGAGCCACAGGCCTGGGGCACTCCAGCCATTAGCCTTTTGGAGCCCAAGGCCTGGTGCTCCCCAGCCCTTAGGTTTTGGGAGCCCTAGGCCTGGGGCGCCCCAGCCCTTAGGCTTTGGGAGCCCCAGGCATGGTACGCCCCAGCCCTTAGGCTTAGGGAGCCCTTGCCCTGGGCACCCCAGCCCTTCGGCTTACGGACCCCCAGGCCTGGGGCGTCCCAGCACGTAGGCTTAGGGAGCACCAGGCCTAGGGCGCCCCAGCCCTTAGGCTTAGGGAGCCCATGGCCTGGGACGCCCCAGCACTTCGGTTTAGGGCGCGCCAGGCCTAGGGCTCCCTAGCCCTTAGGCTTTGGGATCCCCAAGCTTGCGGCGCCCCAGTCCTTAGACTTAGGTTGCCCCAGGTCTGGGGCGCACCAGCCCTTATGTTTTGTGAGCCCCAGGCCTGGGGCGCCCCCGCCCTAAGGCTTTTGGAGCCCCAGGCTTAGGGTGCCCCCGCCCTTAGGCTTAGGGAGTCCCCGACCTGGGGCGCCCCAACCCTTAGGCTTAGGGAGCCCCAGGCCTGTGGTCCCCCAGCCCATAGACTTAAGGAGCCCCAGGCCTGGGTCGCCCCAGCCTTTAGGCTTTTGGAGCTCAAGCCCTGGGGCACTCCAGCCCTTAGGCTTTTGGAGCCCAAGGCCTGGTGCTCCCCAGCCCTTAGGCTTTGGGAGCCCAAGGCCTGGGGCGCCCCAGCCCTTAGGCTTTGGGAGCCCCAGGCATGGTACGCCCCAGCCCTTAGGCTTAGGGAGCCCTTGCCCTGGGCACCCCAGCCCTTAGGCTTTGGGAGCCCCATGCCTGGGGCGCCCCAGCCCTTAGGCTTTGGGAGGCCCAGGCCTGTGGCCTCCCAGCCCATCGGCTTAGGGAGCCCCTGGCCAGGGGCATCCCAGCCTTAGGTTTTGGGAGCCCCAGACCGGGGCGCCCCAGGCCTTAGGCTTTGGGAGCCCCAGGCCCGAGGTGCCCCAGCCCTTTGGCTTTGGGAGACCAAGCCCTGGGGCGCCACAGCCCTTAGGATTTGGGAGCCCCAGGCCTGGGACGCTCCAGCCCTTAGGCTTAGGGAGCCCCAGGCCTGGGGCACACCAGCCCTTAGGCTTAGGGGGCCCTTTGCCTGGGACGCCCCAGCCCTTCGGCTTAGGGCGCGCCAGGCCTAGGGCTCCCCAGCCCTTAGGCTTTGGGTGCCCCAGGCCTGGGGCGCCCAGCCCTTAGGCTTTGGTAGCCCCAGGCTTGGGGCGCCTCAGCCCTTAGACTTAGGGAGCCCCTGGCCTGGGGGGACCCAACCCGTCGGCTTAGGGAGCCCCAGGCCTGGGGTGTCCTAGTCCTCAGGCTTAGGGAACCCCAGGCCTGGGGTGCCCCAGCCCTTAGGCTTAGGGAGCCCATGGCGTGGGACGCCCTAGCACTTCGGTTTATGGCGCGCCAGGCCTAGGACTCCCCAGCCCTTAGGCTTTTGTTGCCCCAGGCTTGTGGTGCCCAGCCCTTAGGCTTAGGGAGCCCCAGACCAGTGGCGCCTCAGCCCTTAGACTTAGGGAGCCCCAGGCCTGGGGGGAACCAGCCTTTCGGCTTAGGGAGCCACAGGCCTGGGGCGTCCCAGCCCATTGGCTTAGGGAGCCCCAGGCCTTGGACGCCCCTGCCCTTAGGCTTAGGGAGCCCATGGCCTGGGACGCCCCAGCACTTCGGCTTAGGGCGCGCCAAGCCTAGGGCTCCCCAGCCCTTAGGCTTTGGGTGCCCCAGGCCTGTGGTACCCAGCCCTTAGGATTTGGTATCCCCAGGCTTGGGGCCCCTCAGCCCTTAGCCTTACGGAGCCCCAGGCCTGAGGGGAACCAGCCCTTCGGCTTAGGGAGCCCCAGGCCTGGGGCATCCTAGCATTTAGGCTTAGGGAGCCCCAGGCCTGAGGCGCCCCAGCACTTCGGCTTACGGCGCGCCAGGCCTAGGACTCCCCAGCCCTTAGGCTTTGGGTGCCCCAGGCATGTGGTGCCCAGCCTTAGGCTTTGGTAGCCCCAGGCCTGGGGCGCCTCAGCCATTAGACTTAGGGAGCCCCAGGCCTTGGGGGACCCAGCCCTTCGGCTTACAGAGCCCCAGGCCTGGGATGTCCCAAACCTTAGGCTTAGGGAGCCCCAGGCCTTGGGCGCCCCAGCCCTTAGGCTTAGGGAGCCCATGGGCTGGGATGCCCTAGCACTTCGGCTTAGGGCGCGCCAGGCCTAGGGCGCCCTAGCCCTTAGGTTTTGGGATCCCCAGGGCTGGGGCGCCCCAGCCCTTAGGCTTAGGGAGCCCCAGACCTGTGTCGCCTCAGCCCTTAGACTTAGGGAGCCCCAGGCCTGGGGGGACCTAGCCCTTCTTCTTAGGGAGCCACAGGCCTGGGGCGTCCCAGCCCTTAGGCTTAGGGAGCCCCAGGCCTTGGGCACCCCTGCCCTTAGTCTTAGGGAGCCCATGACCTGGGACGCCCCAGCATTTCGGTTTAGGACGCGCCAGGCCTAGGGCGCCCAAGCCCTTAGGCTTTGGGACACCCAGGCCTGGGGCGCCCCAGCCCTTAGGCTTAGGGTGCCCCAAGTCTGGGGCGCCACAGCCCTTAGGCTTTGAGAGCCCCAGGCTTGGGTGCCCCAGCCCTTAGGCTTTTGGAGCCACTGGCCTATGGCGCCCAATCCCTTAGGCTTAGGGAGACCCAGGCCTGGGAAGCTCCAGCCCTTAGGTTTAGGGAGCCCCAGCCCTGGGGCGGCACAGCCCTTAGGCTTTGGGAGCTCCAGTTCTGGGGCGCCCCATCCCTTAGGCTTAGAGAACCCCCGGCCTGGGGCGCCCCAGCACTTAGGCTTAGGGAGCCCCAGACCTGTGGCGCCACAGCCTTAGGCTTTGGGAGCTCCAGGCCTGGGGCGCCCCAGCCCTTAGGCTTTGGGAGCCCCAGGCCTGGGGCGCTCCAGCCCTTTGGCTTAGGTAGCCCCAACCCTGGGGCACACAGCAATTAGGCTTTGGGAGCCCCAGTCTTGTGGTGCCCCAGGCATTTGGCTTTGGGGGCCCCAGTCTTGGGGTGCCCCAGGATTTTGGCTTTGGGAGGCCCAGGCCTGCGGCACCGCAGCCCTTAGGCGTTGGGTGCCCCCGGCCAGGGGCTCCCCCGCCCTTCGGATTAGGGATCTCCAGGCCTGTGGTGCCCCCGCCCCTAGGCTTAGGGAGCTCCTGGCCTAGGGCGCCACAACCCTTAGGCTTAGGGAGCCCCAGGCCTGGGGGCCCCAGCCCTTAAGATTTGGGAACCCCAGGCCTGGTGCGCACCAGCCCTTAGGCTTAGGGAGCCCATGGCCTTGGACGCCCCAGCACTTCGGCATAGGGCGCGCCAGACCTAGGGCGCCCCAGCCCTTAGGCTTTGGGATCCCCAGGCCTGGGGCGCCCCAGCCCATAGGCTTAGGGTGCCCCAGGTCTGGGGTGCCCCAGCTTTTAGGCTTTGGGAGCCCCAGGCCTGGGGCACTCCAGCCCTTAGGCTTTGGGAGCCCCAGGCCTGGGTTGCCCCAGCCCTTAGGCTTATGGAGCCCATGGCCTGGGACGCCCCAGCACTTCGGCTTAGGGCGCGCCAGGCCTAGGACTCCCCAGCCCTTAGGCTTTGGCTTAGGTAGCCGCAGCCCTGGGGCACCCTGCACTTAGGCTTTGGGAGCCCCAGTCTTGGGGTGCCCCAGGCCTTTGGCTTTGGGAGGCCCAGGTCTGCGGTGCCCCAGCCCTTAGGCGTTGGGAGCCCCAGTCCTGGGGCCCCCCCGCCCTTCGGAATAGGAAGCCCAGGCCTGGGGTACCCCCGCCCTTAGGCTTAGGGAGCCCCCGGCCTGGGGCGCCCCAACCCTTAGGCTTAGGGAGCTCTTGGCTTAGGGCACCACAGCCTTTAGGCTTAGGGAGCCCCAGGCCTTGGGCGCCCCAGCCCTTAGGCTTTGGGAGCTCCAGGCCTGGGTGGCCCCAGCCTTTAAGCTTAGGGAGCCCCAGGCTGTGACCCCCAGCCCTTAGACTTAGGGAGCCCCAGGAATGGGTCACCCCAGCCCTTAGGCTTTGGGAGCCCCAGGCCTGGGGCGCCCCAGCCCTTATGTTTTGGGAGCCCCAAGCATGGTACGCCCCAACCCTTAGGCTTAGGGAGCCCTTGCCCTGGGCACCCCAGCCCTTAGGCTTTGGGAGCCCCATGCCTGGGGCGCCCCAGCCCTTAGGCTTTGGGAGCCCCAGGCCTGTGGCCCACCAGCCCTTCGGCTTAGGGAGCCTCTGGCCAGGGGCGTCCTAGCCCTTGGGCTTTGGGATCCCCAAGCCTGGGGCGCCCCAGCCCTTAGACTTAGGGTGCCCCAGGTCTGGGGCGCCCCAGCCCTTAGGCTTTGGGAGCCCCAGGCCTAGGGCGCCCCAGCCTTTAGGCTTTTGGAGCCCCAAGCCTATGGCGCCCAAGCCCTTAGGCTAAGGGAGACACAGGTTGAGAAGCTCCAGCCCTTAGGCTTAGGGAGCCCCAGGCCTGGGGCGCCACAGCCCTTAGGCTTTGGGAGCTCCAGGCCTGGGGCGCCCCAGTTCTTAGGCTTAGGGAGCCCCAGGCCTGTGGCGCCCAAGCCTTAGGCTTTGGGAGCTCCAGGCCTGGCGCGCCCCAGCCCTTAGGCTTAGGGAGCCCCAGGCCTGGGGCGCTCCAGCCCTTTGGCTTAGGTAGCCGCAGCCATGGGGCACCCAGCACTGAGGCTTTAGAAGCCCCAGTCTTGGGGTTCCCCAGGCCTTTGGCTTTCGGAGGCCCAGGTCTGTGGTGCCCCAGCCCTTAGGCGTTAGGAGCCCCAGGCCTCGGGCGCCACCGCCCTTCGGATTAGGATGCCCCAGGCCTGGGATGCCCCCGCCCTTAGGCTTAGGGAACCCCCGACCTGGGGCACCCCAACCCTTAGGCTTAGGGAGCCCCAGGCCTGGGGCGACCCAGCCCTTAAGCTTTGGGAGCTCCAGGCCTGGGGCGCCCCAGCTTTAGGCTTAGGGAGCCCCAGGCCTGTGGCACCCCAGCCCTTAAATTTAGGGAGCCCCAGGCCTGGGTCGCCCCAGCCTTTATGCTTTTGGAGCTCCAGCCCTGGGGCACCCCAACCCTTAGGCTTTGGGAGCCCCAGGCCTGGGGTGCCCCATCCCGTAGGCTTTGGGAGCCCCAGGCATGGTACGCCCCAGCCCTTAGGCTTAGGGAGCCCTTACCCTGGGCACCCCAGCCCTTAGGCTTTGGGAGCCACATGCCTGGGGCGCCCCAGCCCTTAGGCTTTGGGAGCCCCAGGCCTGTGTCCCCCCAGCCCATCGGCTTAGGGAGCCCATTGCCTGGGACGCCCCAGCACTTCGGCTTAGGGCGCTCCAGGCCTAGGGCTCCCCAGCCCTTAGGCTTTGGGTGCCCCAGGCCTGGGGCGCCCAGCCCTTAGGCTTTGGTAGCCCCAGGCCTGGGGCGCCTCAGCCCTTAGGCTTAGGGAGCCCCAGGCCTGGGCGGACCCAGCCCTTCGGCTTAGGGAGCCCCAGGCCTGGGCGTCCTAGCCCTTAGGCTTAGGGAGTCCCAGGCCAGGGGCACCACAGCCCTTAGGCTTTGGGAGCTCCGGTCCTGGGGTGCCCCATCGCTTAGGCCTAGAGAACCCCCGGCCCGGGGCGCCCCAGCTCTTAGGCTTAGGGAGCCCCAGACCTGTGGCGCCTCAGCCTTAGGCTTTGGGAGCTCCAGGCCTGGGGCGCCCCAGGCCTTAGGCTGTGGGAGCCCCAGGCCTGGGGCGCTCCAGCCCTTTGGCTTAGGTAGCCGCAGCCCTGAGGCACCCAGCACTTAGGCTTTGGGAGCCCTAGTCTTGGGGTGCCCCAGGCCTTTTGCTTTGGGAGGCCCAGGTCTGCGTCGCCCCAGCCCTTAGGCGTTGGGAGCCCCAGGCCTGGGGTGCCCCCGCTCTTCGGATTAGGAAACCCCAGGCCAGGGCTGCCCCTGCCCTTAGGCTTAGGGAGCCCCCGTCCTGGGGCACCCCAACACTTTGGCTTAGGGAGCTCCTGGCCTAGGGCGCCACAGCCCTTAGGCTTAGGGAGCCCCAGGCCTGGGGCGCCCCAGACCTTAGCTTTGGGAGCTCCAGGCCTGGGGCATCCCAGCCCTTAGGCTTTGGCATCCCCAGGCCTGGGGCGCCCCAGGCTTAGGCTTAGGTGCCCCAAATCTGGGGCGCCCAAGCCCTTAGGCTTAGGGAGCCCAAGGCTTGCGACTCCCCAATGCTTCGGCTTAGGGAGCCCAAGGCCTGAAGCCCCCCAGCCCTTAGACTTTGGGAGCCCCAGGCTTGGGGCGCCCAGCCCTTCGGCGCCCCAGGCTTAGGCTTAGGTGCCCCAAATCTGGGGCACCCAAACCCTTAGGCTTAGAGAGCCCCAGCCCAGGGGCGTCCCAGCCCTTAGGCTTAGGGAGCCCAAGGCTTGCGACTCCCCAATGCTTCGGCTTAGGGAGCCCAAGGCCTGAAGCCCCCCAGCCCTTAGACTTTGGGAGCCCCAGGCTTGGGGCGCCCTGCCCTTCGGATTTGGGCGCCCCAGGCCTAGGGGACCCCAGCCCTTCGGCTTAGGGATCCCCAGGCCTGGGGTGTCCCAGTCCTTAGGATTAGGGAGCCCATGGCCTGGGACGCCACAGTCCTTAGGCTTTGGTAGCCCCAGACCTGGGGCGCCCCAGCCCTTAGGCTTTGGGAGCACCAGGCCTAGGGCCCCCCAGCCCTTATGCTTAGGGAGCCCCAGCTTGAGGTGCCCCAGCCCTTAGGCTTAGGGAGCCCCAGGCCTGGGGCGCACCAGCCCTTAGGCATAGGGAGCACTTGGCCTGGGACGCCCCAGCCCTTTGGCTTAAGGCCCGCTTGGCCTAGGGCTCCCCAGCCTTTAGGCTTAGGGAGCCCAAGGCCTGGGGCGCCCCAGCCCTTAGGCTTAGGGATCCCTGGCGTCAGGCACCACAGCCCTTAGGCTTAGGGAGCCCCAGGCCTGGGGCTCCCCACCCCTTAGGCTTTGGGAGCTCCAGGGCTGGGGCGCCCCAGACTTTAGGCTTGGGAGCCCCAGGACTGTGGCACCCCAGCCCTTAGGCTTTGGGTGCCCCAGGCCTGGGGCACCCCAGCCCTTCGGCTTTGGGAGCCCCAGGCCTGGGGCACCCAGCCCTTCGGCTTTGGGAGCTTCTGGCCGGGGCGCCCCAGCCCTTCGGCTTTGGGAGCCCCAGGCCTGGGGCACCCAGCCCTTCGGCTTTGGGAGCTTCTGGCCGGGGCGCCCCAGCCCTTCGGCTTAGGGCGACGCTGGCCTGGGGCGTCCCAGCCTTAGGCTTTGGGAGCCCCAGGCCGGGGCGCCACAGCCCTTAGGCTTTGGGAGCCCCAGGCCTGGGGTGCCCCAGCCCTTAGGTTTTGGGAGACCAAGGCCTGGGGTGCCCCAGCCCTTAGGATTTGAGAGACCCAGGCCTGGGGCGCTCCAGCCATTAGGCTTAGGGAGTCCCAGGCCTGGGGTGCCCAGCCCTTAGGCTTCGGGAGCCCCAGGCCTGGGGCGCCCCAGCCCTTAGGTTTTGGGAGCCCCCGGCCTGGGGCGCCCCAACCCGTAGGCTTAGGGAGCTCCTGGCCTAGGGCGCCACAGCCCTTAGGCTTAGGGAGCCCCAGGCCTGGGGCGCCCCAGCCCTTAGGCTTTGGGAGCTCCAGCCCTGGGGCAACCAAGCCCTTAGGCTTTGGGAGTCCCAGACCTGGGGCGCCCCAGCCCTTAGGCTTAGGGAGCCCAAGGCATGGTACGCCCCAGCCCTTAGGCATAGGGAGCCCTTGCCTGGGCACCCCAGCCCTTAGGCTTTGGGAGCCCCAGGCCTGGGGAGCCCCAGCCCATAGGCTTTGGGAGCCCCAGGCCTGTGGCCCCCCAGCCCTTCGGCTTAGGGAGCCCCTGGCCAGGGGCGTCCCAGCCTTAGGCTTTGGGAGACCAAGGCCTGGGGCGCCCCAGCCCTTAGGATTTGGGAGCCCCAGGCCTGGGACGCTCCAGCCCTTCGGCTTAGGGAGCCCCAGACCTGGGGCGCCCCAGCACTTCGGCTTAGGGCGCGCCAGGCCTGGGTGGCCCCAGCCTTTAGGCTTAGTGAGCCCCAGGCTGTGACTCCCAGGCCTTAGACTTAGGGAGCCCCAGGCCTGGGGTGCACCAGCCCTTAGGTTTTGGGAGCCCCAAGCATGGTAAGCCCCAACCCTTAGGCTTAGGGATCCCTTGCCCTGGGCACCCCAGCCCTTAGGCTTTGGGAGCCCCATGCCTGGGGCTCCCCAGCCCTTAGGCTTTGGGAGCCCCAGGCCTGTGGCCCACCAGCCCTTCGGCTTAGGGAGCCTCTGGCCAGGGGCGTCCCAGCCTTAGGTTTGGGAGCCCCAGGTCGGGGGGCCCCAGCCCTTAGGCTTAGGGAGCCCAAGGCTTGCGATTCCCCAATGCTTCGGCTTAGGGAGCCCAAGGCCTGAAGCCCCCCAGCCCTTAGACTTTGGGAGCAACAGGCTTGGGCGCCCTGCCCTTCGGATTTGGGCGCCCCAAGCCTAGGGGACCCCAGCCCTTCGGCTTAGGGATCCCCAGGCCTGGGGTGTCCCAGTCCTTAGGATTAGGGAGCCCATGGCCTGGGACGCCACAGTCCTTAGGCTTTGGTAGCCCCAGGCCTGGGGCGGACCAGCCCTTCGGCTTAGGGAGCCTCTGGCCAGGGGCGTCCCAGCCTTAGGTTTGGGAGCCCCAGGTCGGGGTGCCCCAGACCTTAGGCTTTTGGAGCCCCAGGCCAGAGGCGCCCCACACATTTGGCTTTGGGAGACCAAGGCCTGGGGCGCCCCAGCCCTTAGGATTTGGGAGCCGCAGGCCTGGGGCGCTCCAGCCCTTAGGCTTAGGGAGCCCCAGACCTGGGGCGCCTCAGCCCTTAGGCTTAGGGAGCCCCAGGCCTGGGCGGACCCAGCCCTTCGGCTTAGGGAGCCCCAGGCCTGGGCGTCCTAGCCCTTAGGCTTAGGGAGCCCCAGGCCTGGGGCGCCCCAGCCCTTAGGCTTAGGGAGACCCAAGCCTGGGAAGCTCCAACCCTTAGGCTTAGGGAGCCCCAGGCCAGGGGCACCACAGCCCTTAGGCTTTGGGAGCTCCGGTCCTGGGGTGCCCCATCGCTTAGGCCTAGAGAACCCCCGGCCCGGGGCGCCCCAGCTCTTAGGCTTAGGGAGCCCCAGACCTGTGGCGCCTCAGCCTTAGGCTTTGGGAGCTCCAGGCCTGGGGCGCCCCAGGCCTTAGGCTGTGGGAGCCCCAGGCCTGGGGCGCTCCAGCCCTTTGGCTTAGGTAGCCGCAGCCCTGAGGCACCCAGCACTTAGGCTTTGGGAGCCCTAGTCTTGGGGTGCCCCAGGCCTTTTGCTTTGGGAGGCCCAGGTCTGCGTCGCCCCAGCCCTTAGGCGTTGGGAGCCCCAGGCCTGGGGTGCCCCCGCTCTTCGGATTAGGAAACCCCAGGCCAGGGCTGCCCCTGCCCTTAGGCTTAGGGAGCCCCCGTCCTGGGGCACCCCAACACTTTGGCTTAGGGAGCTCCTGGCCTAGGGCGCCACAGCCCTTAGGCTTAGGGAGCCCCAGGCCTGGGGCGCCCCAGACCTTAGCTTTGGGAGCTCCAGGCCTGGGGCATCCCAGCCCTTAGGCTTTGGCATCCCCAGGCCTGGGGCGCCCCAGGCTTAGGCTTAGGTGCCCCAAATCTGGGGCGCCCAAGCCCTTAGGCTTAGGGAGCCCAAGGCTTGCGACTCCCCAATGCTTCGGCTTAGGGAGCCCAAGGCCTGAAGCCCCCCAGCCCTTAGACTTTGGGAGCCCCAGGCTTGGGGCGCCCAGCCCTTCGGCGCCCCAGGCTTAGGCTTAGGTGCCCCAAATCTGGGGCACCCAAACCCTTAGGCTTAGAGAGCCCCAGCCCAGGGGCGTCCCAGCCCTTAGGCTTAGGGAGCCCAAGGCTTGCGACTCCCCAATGCTTCGGCTTAGGGAGCCCAAGGCCTGAAGCCCCCCAGCCCTTAGACTTTGGGAGCCCCAGGCTTGGGGCGCCCTGCCCTTCGGATTTGGGCGCCCCAGGCCTAGGGGACCCCAGCCCTTCGGCTTAGGGATCCCCAGGCCTGGGGTGTCCCAGTCCTTAGGATTAGGGAGCCCATGGCCTGGGACGCCACAGTCCTTAGGCTTTGGTAGCCCCAGACCTGGGGCGCCCCAGCCCTTAGGCTTTGGGAGCACCAGGCCTAGAGCCCCCCAGCCCTTATGCTTAGGGAGCCCCAGCTTGAGGTGCCCCAGCCCTTAGGCTTAGGGAGCCCCAGGCCTGGGGCGCACCAGCCCTTAGGCATAGGGAGCACTTGGCCTGGGACGCCCCAGCCCTTTGGCTTAAGGCCCGCTTGGCCTAGGGCTCCCCAGCCTTTAGGCTTAGGGAGCCCAAGGCCTGGGGCGCCCCAGCCCTTAGGCTTAGGGATCCCTGGCGTCAGGCACCACAGCCCTTAGGCTTAGGGAGCCCCAGGCCTGGGGCTCCCCACCCCTTAGGCTTTGGGAGCTCCAGGGCTGGGGCGCCCCAGACTTTAGGCTTGGGAGCCCCAGGACTGTGGCACCCCAGCCCTTAGGCTTTGGGTGCCCCAGGCCTGGGGCACCCCAGCCCTTCGGCTTTGGGAGCCCCAGGCCTGGGGCACCCAGCCCTTCGGCTTTGGGAGCTTCTGGCCGGGGCGCCCCAGCCCTTCGGCTTTGGGAGCCCCAGGCCTGGGGCACCCAGCCCTTCGGCTTTGGGAGCTTCTGGCCGGGGCGCCCCAGCCCTTCGGCTTAGGGCGACGCTGGCCTGGGGCGTCCCAGCCTTAGGCTTTGGGAGCCCCAGGCCGGGGCGCCACAGCCCTTAGGCTTTGGGAGCCCCAGGCCTGGGGTGCCCCAGCCCTTAGGTTTTGGGAGACCAAGGCCTGGGGTGCCCCAGCCCTTAGGATTTGAGAGACCCAGGCCTGGGGCGCTCCAGCCATTAGGCTTAGGGAGTCCCAGGCCTGGGGTGCCCAGCCCTTAGGCTTCGGGAGCCCCAGGCCTGGGGCGCCCCAGCCCTTAGGTTTTGGGAGCCCCCGGCCTGGGGCGCCCCAACCCGTAGGCTTAGGGAGCTCCTGGCCTAGGGCGCCACAGCCCTTAGGCTTAGGGAGCCCCAGGCCTGGGGCGCCCCAGCCCTTAGGCTTTGGGAGCTCCAGCCCTGGGGCAACCAAGCCCTTAGGCTTTGGGAGTCCCAGACCTGGGGCGCCCCAGCCCTTAGGCTTAGGGATCCCAAGGCATGGTACGCCCCAGCCCTTAGGCATAGGGAGCCCTTGCCTGGGCACCCCAGCCCTTAGGCTTTGGGAGCCCCAGGCCTGGGGAGCCCCAGCCCATAGGCTTTGGGAGCCCCAGGCCTGTGGCCCCCCAGCCCTTCGGCTTAGGGAGCCCCTGGCCAGGGGCGTCCCAGCCTTAGGCTTTGGGAGACCAAGGCCTGGGGCGCCCCAGCCCTTAGGATTTGGGAGCCCCAGGCCTGGGACGCTCCAGCCCTTCGGCTTAGGGAGCCCCAGACCTGGGGCGCCCCAGCACTTCGGCTTAGGGCGCGCCAGGCCTGGGTGGCCCCAGCCTTTAGGCTTAGTGAGCCCCAGGCTGTGACTCCCAGGCCTTAGACTTAGGGAGCCCCAGGCCTGGGGTGCACCAGCCCTTAGGTTTTGGGAGCCCCAAGCATGGTAAGCCCCAACCCTTAGGCTTAGGGATCCCTTGCCCTGGGCACCCCAGCCCTTAGGCTTTGGGAGCCCCAGGCCTGGGGAGCCCCAGCCCATAGGCTTTGGGAGCCCCAGGCCTGTGGCCCCCCAGCCCTTCGGCTTAGGGAGCCCCTGGCCAGGGGCGTCCCAGCCTTAGGCTTTGGGAGACCAAGGCCTGGGGCGCCCCAGCCCTTAGGATTTGGGAGCCCCAGGCCTGGGACGCTCCAGCCCTTCGGCTTAGGGAGCCCCAGACCTGGGGCGCCCCAGCACTTCGGCTTAGGGCGCGCCAGGCCTGGGTGGCCCCAGCCTTTAGGCTTAGTGAGCCCCAGGCTGTGACTCCCAGGCCTTAGACTTAGGGAGCCCCAGGCCTGGGGTGCACCAGCCCTTAGGTTTTGGGAGCCCCAAGCATGGTAAGCCCCAACCCTTAGGCTTAGGGATCCCTTGCCCTGGGCACCCCAGCCCTTAGGCTTTGGGAGCCCCATGCCTGGGGCTCCCCAGCCCTTAGGCTTTGGGAGCCCCAGGCCTGTGGCCCACCAGCCCTTCGGCTTAGGGAGCCTCTGGCCAGGGGCGTCCCAGCCTTAGGTTTGGGAGCCCCAGGTCGGGGGGCCCCAGCCCTTAGGCTTAGGGAGCCCAAGGCTTGCGATTCCCCAATGCTTCGGCTTAGGGAGCCCAAGGCCTGAAGCCCCCCAGCCCTTAGACTTTGGGAGCAACAGGCTTGGGCGCCCTGCCCTTCGGATTTGGGCGCCCCAAGCCTAGGGGACCCCAGCCCTTCGGCTTAGGGATCCCCAGGCCTGGGGTGTCCCAGTCCTTAGGATTAGGGAGCCCATGGCCTGGGACGCCACAGTCCTTAGGCTTTGGTAGCCCCAGGCCTGGGGCGGACCAGCCCTTCGGCTTAGGGAGCCTCTGGCCAGGGGCGTCCCAGCCTTAGGTTTGGGAGCCCCAGGTCGGGGTGCCCCAGACCTTAGGCTTTTGGAGCCCCAGGCCAGAGGCGCCCCACACATTTGGCTTTGGGAGACCAAGGCCTGGGGCGCCCCAGCCCTTAGGATTTGGGAGCCGCAGGCCTGGGGCGCTCCAGCCCTTAGGCTTAGGGAGCCCCAGACCTGGGGCGCCTCAGCCCTTAGGCTTAGGGAGCCCCAGGCCTGGGCGGACCCAGCCCTTCGGCTTAGGGAGCCCCAGGCCTGGGCGTCCTAGCCCTTAGGCTTAGGGAGCCCCAGGCCTGGGGCGCCCCAGCCCTTAGGCTTAGGGAGACCCAAGCCTGGGAAGCTCCAACCCTTAGGCTTAGGGAGCCCCAGGCCAGGGGCACCACAGCCCTTAGGCTTTGGGAGCTCCGGTCCTGGGGTGCCCCATCGCTTAGGCCTAGAGAACCCCCGGCCCGGGGCGCCCCAGCTCTTAGGCTTAGGGAGCCCCAGACCTGTGGCGCCTCAGCCTTAGGCTTTGGGAGCTCCAGGCCTGGGGCGCCCCAGGCCTTAGGCTGTGGGAGCCCCAGGCCTGGGGCGCTCCAGCCCTTTGGCTTAGGTAGCCGCAGCCCTGAGGCACCCAGCACTTAGGCTTTGGGAGCCCTAGTCTTGGGGTGCCCCAGGCCTTTTGCTTTGGGAGGCCCAGGTCTGCGTCGCCCCAGCCCTTAGGCGTTGGGAGCCCCAGGCCTGGGGTGCCCCCGCTCTTCGGATTAGGAAACCCCAGGCCAGGGCTGCCCCTGCCCTTAGGCTTAGGGAGCCCCCGTCCTGGGGCACCCCAACACTTTGGCTTAGGGAGCTCGTGGCCTAGGGCGCCACAGCCCTTAGGCTTAGGGAGCCCCAGGCCTGGGGCGCCCCAGACCTTAGCTTTGGGAGCTCCAGGCCTGGGGCATCCCAGCCCTTAGGCTTTGGCATCCCCAGGCCTGGGGCGCCCCAGGCTTAGGCTTAGGTGCCCCAAATCTGGGGCGCCCAAGCCCTTAGGCTTAGGGAGCCCAAGGCTTGCGACTCCCCAATGCTTCGGCTTAGGGAGCCCAAGGCCTGAAGCCCCCCAGCCCTTAGACTTTGGGAGCCCCAGGCTTGGGGCGCCCAGCCCTTCGGCGCCCCAGGCTTAGGCTTAGGTGCCCCAAATCTGGGGCACCCAAACCCTTAGGCTTAGAGAGCCCCAGCCCAGGGGCGTCCCAGCCCTTAGGCTTAGGGAGCCCAAGGCTTGCGACTCCCCAATGCTTCGGCTTAGGGAGCCCAAGGCCTGAAGCCCCCCAGCCCTTAGACTTTGGGAGCCCCAGGCTTGGGGCGCCCTGCCCTTCGGATTTGGGCGCCCCAGGCCTAGGGGACCCCAGCCCTTCGGCTTAGGGATCCCCAGGCCTGGGGTGTCCCAGTCCTTAGGATTAGGGAGCCCATGGCCTGGGACGCCACAGTCCTTAGGCTTTGGTAGCCCCAGACCTGGGGCGCCCCAGCCCTTAGGCTTTGGGAGCACCAGGCCTAGGGCCCCCCAGCCCTTATGCTTAGGGAGCCCCAGCTTGAGGTGCCCCAGCCCTTAGGCTTAGGGAGCCCCAGGCCTGGGGCGCACCAGCCCTTAGGCATAGGGAGCACTTGGCCTGGGACGCCCCAGCCTTTTGGCTTAAGGCCCGCTTGGCCTAGGGCTCCCCAGCCTTTAGGCTTAGGGAGCCCAAGGCCTGGGGCGCCCCAGCCCTTAGGCTTAGGGATCCCTGGCGTCAGGCACCACAGCCCTTAGGCTTAGGGAGCCCCAGGCCTGGGGCTCCCCACCCCTTAGGCTTTGGGAGCTCCAGGGCTGGGGCGCCCCAGACTTTAGGCTTGGGAGCCCCAGGACTGTGGCACCCCAGCCCTTAGGCTTTGGGTGCCCCAGGCCTGGGGCACCCCAGCCCTTCGGCTTTGGGAGCCCCAGGCCTGGGGCACCCAGCCCTTCGGCTTTGGGAGCTTCTGGCCGGGGCGCCCCAGCCCTTCGGCTTTGGGAGCCCCAGGCCTGGGGCACCCAGCCCTTCGGCTTTGGGAGCTTCTGGCCGGGGCGCCCCAGCCCTTCGGCTTAGGGCGACGCTGGCCTGGGGCGTCCCAGCCTTAGGCTTTGGGAGCCCCAGGCCGGGGCGCCACAGCCCTTAGGCTTTGGGAGCCCCAGGCCTGGGGTGCCCCAGCCCTTAGGTTTTGGGAGACCAAGGCCTGGGGTGCCCCAGCCCTTAGGCTTAGGGAGTCCCAGGCCTGGGGTGCCCAGCCCTTAGGCTTCGGGAGCCCCAGGCCTGGGGCGCCCCAGCCCTTAGGTTTTGGGAGCCCCCGGCCTGGGGCGCCCCAACCCGTAGGCTTAGGGAGCTCCTGGCCTAGGGCGCCACAGCCCTTAGGCTTAGGGAGCCCCAGGCCTGGGGCGCCCCAGCCCTTAGGTTTTGGGAGCCCCCGGCCTGGGGCGCCCCAACCCGTAGGCTTAGGGAGCTCCTGGCCTAGGGCGCCACAGCCCTTAGGCTTAGGGAGCCCCAGGCCTGGGGCGCCCCAGCCCTTAGGCTTTGGGAGCTCCAGCCCTGGGGCAACCAAGCCCTTAGGCTTTGGGAGTCCCAGACCTGGGGCGCCCCAGCCCTTAGGCTTAGGGAGCCCAAGGCATGGTACGCCCCAGCCCTTAGGCATAGGGAGCCCTTTCCCTGGGCACCCCAGCCCTTAGGCTTTGGGAGCCCCAGGCCTGGGGAGCCCCAGCCCATAGGCTTTGGGAGCCCCAGGCCTGTGGCCCCCCAGCCCTTCGGCTTAGGGAGCCCCTGGCCAGGGGCGTCCCAGCCTTAGGCTTTGGGAGACCAAGGCCTGGGGCGCCCCAGCCCTTAGGATTTGGGAGCCCCAGGCCTGGGACGCTCCAGCCCTTCGGCTTAGGGAGCCCCAGACCTGGGGCGCCCCAGCACTTCGGCTTAGGGCGCGCCAGGCCTGGGTGGCCCCAGCCTTTAGGCTTAGTGAGCCCCAGGCTGTGACTCCCAGGCCTTAGACTTAGGGAGCCCCAGGCCTGGGGTGCACCAGCCCTTAGGTTTTGGGAGCCCCAAGCATGGTAAGCCCCAACCCTTAGGCTTAGGGATCCCTTGCCATGGGCACCCCAGCCCTTAGGCTTTGGGAGCCCCATGCCTGGGGCTCCCCAGCCCTTAGGCTTTGGGAGCCCCAGGCCTGTGGCCCACCAGCCCTTCGGCTTAGGGAGCCTCTGGCCAGGGGCGTCCCAGCCTTAGGTTTGGGAGCCCCAGGTCGGGGTGCCCCAGCCCTTAGGCTTAGGGAGCCCAAGGCTTGCGACTCCCCAATGCTTCGGCTTAGGGAGCCCAAGGCCTGAAGCCCCCCAGCCCTTAGACTTTGGGAGCCCCAGGCTTGGGGCGCCCTGCCCTTCGGATTTGGGCGCCCCAAGCCTAGGGGACCCCAGCCCTTCGGCTTAGGGATCCCCAGGCCTGGGGTGTCCCAGTCCTTAGGATTAGGGAGCCCATGGCCTGGGACGCCACAGTCCTTAGGCTTTGGTAGCCCCAGGCCTGGGGCGGACCAGCCCTT
The DNA here is from genome assembly GCF_050624435.1 of Tenrec ecaudatus. Classification (NCBI taxonomy): domain Eukaryota; kingdom Metazoa; phylum Chordata; class Mammalia; order Afrosoricida; family Tenrecidae; genus Tenrec; species Tenrec ecaudatus. The sequence continues at coordinate 2,335,544 of NW_027457632.1, read as the reverse complement.
CGGCTTAGGGAGCCTCTGGCCAGGGGCGTCCCAGCCTTAGGTTTGGGAGCCCCAGGTCGGGGTGCCCCAGACCTTAGGCTTTTGGAGCCCCAGGCCAGAGGCGCCCCACACATTTGGCTTTGGGAGACCAAGGCCTGGGGCGCCCCAGCCCTTAGGATTTGGGAGCCGCAGGCCTGGGGCGCTCCAGCCCTTAGGCTTAGGGAGCCCCAGACCTGGGGCGCACCAGCCCTTAGGCTTAGGGAGCCCATTGCCTGGGACGCCCCCCTTCGGCTTAGGGCGCGCCAGGCCTAGGGCTCCCCAGCCCTTAGGCTTTGGGTGCCCCAGGCCTGTGGCGCCCAGCCCTTAGGCTTTGGTAGCCACAGGCCTGGGGCGCCTCAGCCCTTAGATTTAGGGAGCCCCAGCCCTGGGGGGACCCAGCCTTTCGGCTTAGGGAGCCCCAGACCTGGCGCGCCCCAGCACTTCGGCTTAGGGCGCGCCAGGCTTAGGACTCCCCAGCCCTTAGGCTTTGGGTGCCCCAGGCCTGGGGCGCCCATCCCTTAGACTTAGGGAGCCCCAGGCATTTGGGGACCCAGCCCTTCGGCTTACGGAGCCCCAGGCCTGGGCGTCCCAGCCCATAGGCTTAGGGAGCCCCAGGCCTTGGGCGCCCCAGCCCTTAGGCTTAGGGAGCTCATGGCCTGGAACGGCCCAGCACTTCGGCTTAGGGAGCGCCAGGCCTAGGGCACCCTAGCACTTAGGCTTTGGGATCCCCAGGCCTGGGGCGCCCCAGGCCTTAGGCTTTGGGAGCTCCAGTCCTGGGGCTACCCATCCCTTAGGCTTAGAGAACCCCCGGCCTGGTGCACCCCAGCTCTTAGTCTTAGGGAGCCCCAGACCTGTGGCGCCCCAGCCTTAGGCTTTGGGAGCTCCAGACCTGGGGCGCCTAAGCACTTAGGCTTTGGGAGCCCCAGTTTGTGGTGCCCCAGGCCTTTGGCTTTGGGAGGCCCTGGCCTGCGGCACCGCAGCCCTTAGGCGTTGTGTGCCCCCGGCCAGGGGCTCCCCCGCCCTTCGGATTAGGGTTCTCCAGGCCTGTGGTGCCCCCGCCCCTAGGCTTAGGGAGCTCCTGGCCTAGGGCGCCAAAACCCTTAGGCTTAGGGAGCCCCAGGCCTGGGGGGCCCCAGCCCTTTGGCTTTGGTAGCTCCTGGGCTGGGGCGCCCAGCCTTTAGGCTTAGGGAGCCCCAGGCCTGTGGCCCCCCAGCCCTTAGATTTAGGGAGCCCCAGGACTGGGTCACCCCAGCCTTTAGGCTTTTGGAGCTCCAGCCCTGGGGCACCCCATCCCTTAGGCTTTGGGAACCCCAGGCCTCGGGCACCCCAGCCCTTACGCTTTGGGAGCCCCAGGCATGGTACGCCCCAGCCCTTAGGCTTAGGGAGCCCTTGCCCTGGGCACCCCAGCCCTTAGGCTTTAGGAGCCCCATGCCTGGGGCGCCCCAGCCCTTAGGCTTTGGGAGCCCCAGGCCTGTGGTCCCCCAGCCCTTCGGCTTAGGGAGCCCCTGGCCAGGGGCGTCCCAGCCTTAGGCTTTGGGAGCCCTAGGCCGGGGCGCCCCAGCCCTTTGTCTGTGGGAGCCCCAGTCCCGAGCGCGCCAGCCCTTAAGATTTGGGAACCCCAGGCCTGGTGCGCACCAGCCCTTAGGCTTAGGGAGCCCATGGCCTTGGACGCCCCAGCACTTCGGCATAGGGCGCGCCAGACCTAGGGCGCCCCAGCCCTTAGGCTTTGGGATCCCAAGGCCTGGGGCGCCCCAGCCCATAGGCTTAGGGTGCCCCAGGTCTGGGGCGCCCCAGCTTTTAGGCTTTGGGAGGCCCAGGCCTGGGGCACTCCAGCCCTTAGGCTTTGGGAGCCCCAGGCCTGGGGTGCCCCAGCCCTTAGGCTTATGGAGCCCATGGCCTGGGACGCCCCAGCACTTCGGCTTAGGGCGCGCCAGGCCTAGGACTCCCCAGCCCTTAGGCTTTGGCTTAGGTAGCCGCAGCCCTGGGGCACCCTGCACTTAGGCTTTGGGAGCCCCAGTCTTGGGGTGCCCCAGGCCTTTGGCTTTGGGAGGCCCAGGTCTGCGGTGCCCCAGCCCTTAGGCGTTGGGAGCCCCAGTCCTGGGGCCCCCCCGCCCTTCGGATTAGGAAGCCCAGGCCTGGGGTGCCCCCGCCCTTAGGCTTAGGGAGCCCCCGGCCTGGGGCGCCCCAACCCTTAGGCTTAGGGAGCTCTTGGCTTAGGGCGCCACAGCCTTTAGGCTTAGGGAGCCCCAGGCCTTGGGCGCCCCAGCCCTTACGCTTTGGGAGCTCCAGACCTGGGTGGCCCCAGCCTTTAGGCTTAGGGAGCCCCAGGCTGTGACCCCCAGCCCTTAGACTTAGGGAGCCCCAGGAATGGGTCGCCCCAGCCCTTAGGCTTTGGGAGCCCCAGGCCTGGGGCGCCCCAGCCCTTAGGTTTTGGGAGCCCCAAGCATGGTACGCCCCAACACTTAGGCTTAGGGAGCCCTTGCCCTGGGCACCCCAGCCCTTAGACTTTGGGAGCCCCAGGCCTGTGGCCCACCAGCCCTTCGGCTTAGGGAGCCTCTGGCCAGGGGCGTCTCAGCCTTAGGTTTGGGAGCCCCAGGTCGGGGTGCCCCGGACCTTAGGCTTTTGGAGCCCCAGGCCCGAGGCGCCCCACACATTTGGCTTTGGGAGACCAAGGCCTGGGGCGCCCCAGCCCTTAGGATTTGGGAGCCGCAGGCCTGGGGCGCTCCAGCCCTTAGGCTTAGGGAGCCCCAGGCCTGGGGCGCACCAGCCCTTAGGCTTAGGGAGCCCATTGCCTGGGACGCCTCCCCTTCGGCTTAGGGCGCGCCAGGCCTAGGGCTCCCCAGCCCTTAGGCTTAGGGAGCCCCAGGCCTTGGGCGACCCAGCCCTTAGGCTTTGGGAGCTCCAGGCTTGGGGCGGCCCAGCCCTTAGGCTTTTGGAGCCCCAGGCCTATGGTGCCCAAGCCCATAGGCTTAGGGAGACCCAGGCCTGGGAAGCTCCAGCCCTTAGGCTTAGGGAGCCCCTGGCCTGGGGCGCCACAGCCCTTAGACTTTGGGAGCTCCAGTCCTGGGGCGCCCCATCCCTTAGGTTTTGAGAACCCCTGGCCTGGGGCGCCACAGCTCTTAGGCTTAGGGAGCCCCCGACCTGTGGCGCCCCAGCCTTAGGCTTTGGGAGCTCCAGGCCTGGGGCGCCCCAGCCCTTAGGCTTTGGGAGACCCAGGCCTGGGGCACTCCACCCCTTTGGCTTAGGTAGCCGCAGCCCTGGGGCACCCAGGCCTTAGGCTTTGGGAGCCCCAGGCCTGGGGCCCCTGAGCCCTTAGGCTTTTGGAGCCCCAGGCCTATGGCGCCCAAGCCCTTAGGCTTAGGGAGACCCAGGCCTGGGAAGCTCCAACCCTTAGGCTTAGGGAGCCCCAGGCTTGGGGCGCCACAGCCCTTAGGCTTTGGGAACTCCAGTCCTGGGGCACCCCATCCCTTAGGCTTAGAGAACCCCCACCTGGGGCGCCCCAGCTCTTAGGCTTAGGGAGCCCCAGACCTGTGGCGCCCCAGCCTTAGGCTTTGGGAGCTCCAGGCCTGGGGCGGCCCAGGCCTTAGGCTTTGGGAGCCCCAAGCCTGGGGCACTCCAGCCCTTTGGCTTAGGTAGCCGCAGCCCTGGGGCACCCAGCACTTAGTCTTTGGGAGCCCCAGTCTTGGGGTGCCCCAGGCCTTTGGTTTTGGGAGGCCCAGGTCTGCGGCGGCCCAGCCCTTAGGAGTTGGGGGCCCCAGGCCTGGGGCGCCCCCGCCCTTCGGATTAGGAAGCCCCAGGCCTGGGGTGCCCCCGCCATTAGGCTTAGGGAGCCCCCGACCTGGGGCGCCCCAACCCTTAGGCTTAGGGAGCCCCAGGCCCGAGGTGCCCCATCCCTTTGGCTTTGGGAGACCAAGGCCTGGGGTGCCCCAGCCCTTAGGATTTGGGAGCCCCAGGCCTGGGACGCTCCAGCCCTTAGGCTTAGGGTGCCCCAGGCCTGGGGCGCACCAGCCCTTAGGCTTAGGGAGCCCATTGCTTGGGACGCCCCAGCCCGTCGGCTTAGGGCGCGCCAGGCCTAGGGTTCCCCAGCCCTTAGGCTTTGGGTGCCCCAGGCCTGGGGCGCCCAGCCCTTAGGCTTTGGTAGCCCCAGGCCAGGGGCGCCTCAGCCCTTAGACTTAGGGAGCCCCAGGCCTGGGGGGACCCAGCCCTTCGGCTTACGGAGCCCCAGGCCAGGGGCATCCCAGCCCTTATTCTTAGGGAGCCCCAGGCCTTGGGCGACCCAGCCCTTAGGCTTAGGGAGCCCCAGGCCTTGGGCGACCCAGCCCTTAGGCTTAGGGAGCCCATGGCCTGGGACGCCCCAGCATTTCGGCTTAGGACGCGCCAGGCCTAGGGCGCCCTAGCCCTTAGGCTTTGGGATCCCCAGGCCTGGGGGGCCCCAGCCCTTAGGCTTTGGGAGCTCCAGGCTTGGGGCGCCCCAGCCCTTAGGCTTTTGGAGCCAGGCCTATAGCGCCCAAGCCCTTAGGCTTAGGGAGCCCAAGGCCTGGGGCGCCCCTGCCCTTAGGCTTTTGGATCCCCTGGCCTATGGCGCCCAAGCCCTTAGGCTTAGGGAGACCCAGGCCTGGGAAGCTCCAGCACTTAGGCTTAGGGAGCCCCAGGCCTGGGGCGCCACAGCCCATAGGCTTTGGGAGCTCCAGTCCTTGGGCGCCCCATCCCTTAGGCTTAGAGAATTCCCGGCCTGGGGCGCCCCAGCTGTTAGGCTTAGGGAGCCCCAGACCTGTGGCGCCCCAGCCTTAGGCTTTTGGAGCTCCAGGCCTGGGGCGCCCCAGGCCTTAGGCTTTTGGAGCCCCAGCCCTGGGGCACCCCAGCCCTTAGGCTTTGGGAGCCCCAGGCCTGGGGCGCCCCAGCCCTTAGGCTTAGGGGGCCCATGCATGGTACGCCCCAGCCCTTAGGCTTAGGGAGCCCAAGGCATGGTACGCCCCAGCCCTTAGGCATAGGGAGCCCTTGCCCTGGGCACCCCAGCACTTAGGCTTTGGGAGTCCCAGGCCTGTGGCGCCCCAGCCCTTAGGCTTTGGGAGCCCCAGGTCTGTGGTCCCCCAGCCCTTCGGCTTAGGGAGCCCCTGGCCAGGGGCGTCCCAGCCTTAGGCTTTGGGAGCTTCAGGACATGGCGCCCCAGGCCTCAGGCTTTGGGAGCCCCAGGCCGAAGGTGCCCCAGCCCTTTGGCTTTGGGAGACCAAGGCCTGGGGCGCCCCAGCCCTTAGGATTTGGGAGCCCCTGGCTTGGGAAGCTCCAGCCCTTAGGCTTAGGGAGCCCCAGGCCTGGGGCGCACCAGCCCTTAGGCTTAGGGAGCCCATTGCCTGGGACGCCCCAGCCCTTCCTCTTAGGGCGCGCCAGGCCTACGGCTCCCCAGCCCTTAGGCTTTGGGTTCCCCAGGCCTGGGGCGCCCAGCCCTTAGGCTTTGGTAGCCCCAGACCTGGGGCGCCTCAGCCCTTAGACTTAGGGAGTCCCAGACCTGTGGCGCCTCAGCTTTTAGACTTAGGGAGCCCCAGGCCTGGGGGGACCCAGCCCTTTGGCTTACGGAGCCCCACGCCTGGGGCGTCCCAGCCCTTAGGCTTAGGGAGCCTCAGGCCTTGGGCGCCCAAGCCCTTATGCTTAGGGAGCCCATGGCCTGCGACGCCCCAGCACTTCGGCTTAGGACGCGCCAGGCCTACAGCGACCTAGCCATTAGGCTTTGGGATCCCCAGGCTTGGGACGCCCCCGCCCTTAGGCTTAGGGTGCCCCAGGTCAGGGGCACACCAGCCCTTAGGCTTTGGGAGCTCCAGGCCTGGGGCACCCCAGCACTTAGGCTTAGGGAGCCCCAGGCCTGGGGCGCCACAGCCCTTAGGCTTTGGGAGCTCCAGTCCTGGGGCGCACCAAACCTTAGGTTTTGGGAGCCCCAGGCCTGGGGCGCCCCAGCCCTTAGGCTTAGGGAGTCCCAGGCCTGGGGCGCCACAGCCCTTAGGCGTTGGGAACTCCAGTCCTGGGGCGCCCCATCCCTTAGGCTTAGAGAACACCCGGCCTGGGGCGCCCCAGCTGTTAGGCTTAGGGAGCCCCAGACCTGTGGCGCCCCAGCCTTAGGCTTTTGGAGCTCCAGGCCTGGGGCGCTCCAGCCCTTTGGCTTAGGTAGCCGCAGCCCTGGGGCACCCAGCACTTAGGCTTTGGGAGCCCCAGTCTTGGGGTGCCCCAGGCCTTTGGCTTTGGGAGGCCCAGGTCTGCGGCGCCCCAGTCCTTATGCGTTGGGAGCCCCAGGTCGGGGCGCCCCCGCCCTTCGGATTAGGAAGCCCCAGGCCTGGGGTGCCCCCGCCCTTAGGCTTAGGGGGCCCCCGGCCTGGGGCGCCCCAACCCTTAGGCTTAGGGAGCTCCTGGCCTAGGGCGCCACAGCCTTTAGGCTTAGGGAGCCCCAGGCCTGGGACACCCCAGCCTTTAGCCTTAGGGAGCCCCAAGCCTGTGGCCCCCCAGCCCTTAGACTTAGGGAGCCCCAGGCCTGGGTCACTCCAGCCTTTAGGCTTTTGGAGCTCCAGCCATGGGGCACCCCAGCCCTTAGGCTTAGGGAGCCCCAGGACTGGGTCGCTCCAGCCTTTAGGCTTTTGGAGCTCCAGCCTTCGGGCGCCCCAGCCCTTAGGCTTAGGGAGCCCAAGGCATGGTACGCCCCAGCCCTTAGGCTTAGGGAGCCCAAGGCATGGTACGCCCCAGCCCTTAGGCATAGGGAGCCCTTGCCCTGGGCACCCCAGCCCTTAGGCTTTGGGAGCCCCAGGCCTGGGGCGCCCCAGCCCTTAGGCTTTGGGAGCCCCAGGCCTGTGGTCCCCCAGCCCTTCGGCTTAGGGAGCCCCTGGCCAGGGGCGTCCCAGCCTTAGGCTTTGGGAGCCCCAGGCCATGGTGCCCCAGGCCTTAGGCTTTGGGAGCCCCAGGCCCGAGGTGCCCCAGCACTTTGGTTTTGGGAGACCAAGGCCTGGGGCGCCCCAGCCCTTAGGATTTGGGAGCCCCAGGCCAGGGACGCTCCAGCCCTTAGGCTTATGGAGCCCATTGCCTGGGACGCCCCAGCCCTTCGTCTTAGGGCCCGCCAGGCCTAGGGCTCCCCAGGCCTTAGGCTTTGGGTGCCCCAGGTCTGGGGCGCCAAGCCCTTAGGCTTTGGTAGCCCCAGACCTGGGGCACCTCAGCCCTTAGACTTAGGGAGCCCCAGGCCTTGGGCGCCCCAGCCCTTAGGCTTAGGGAACCCATGGCCTGGGACGCCCCAGCACTTCGGCTTAGGACGCGCCAGGCCTAGAGCGACCTAGCCCTTAGGCTTTGGGATCCCCAGGCCTGGGGCGCCCCCGCCCTTAGGCTTAGGGTGCCCCAGGTCTGGGGCGCACCAGCACTTAGGCTTTGGGAGCTCCAGGCCTGGGGCGCCCCAGCCCTTAGGCTTAGGGAGCCCCAGGCCTGGGGTGCCACAGCCCTTAGGCTTTGGGAGCTCCAGTCCTGGGGCGCCCCACCCCTTAGGTTTTGAGAACCCCCGGCCTGGGGCGCCCGAGCTCTTAGGCTTAGGGAGCCCCCGACCTGTGGCGCCCCAGCCTTAGGTTTTGTTAGCTCCAGGACTGGGGCGACCCAGCCCTTAGACTTTGGGAGCCCGATGCCTGGAGGGACCCAGCCCTTAGGCTTTGGGAGACCCAGCCCTGGGGCGCCCCAGCCCTTAGGCTTTGGAAGCCCCAGGCCTAGGGCTCCCCAACCCTTAGGCTTAGGAAGCCCCAGGACTTTGGCACCACAGCCCTTAGGCTTTGGGGGCCCCAGGCCTAGGGCGCCCCAGACCTTCGGATTAGGGAGCCCCAGGCCTGGAGTGCCCCAGCCCTTAGACTTTGGGAGCCCCAGGCCTGTGGAGCCCCAGCCCTTAGGCGTAGGAAGCCCCAGGCTTGGGACGCCCGAATCCTTAGGCTTAGGTAGCCCCAGGCATGGTGCGCCCCAGCCCTTAGGTTTAGGGAGCCCCAGGACTGTGGTGCCCCAGCCCGCAGGTTTGGGAACTCCAGGCCTGGGGCGCCCCAGCACTTAGGCTTTGGGGGCCCTGGCCTGGGGCGCCCCAGCCCTTAGGCTTTGGGAGCCCCAGGCCAGGGTGACCCAGCCCTTAGATTTGGGAAGCCCCAGGCCAGGGGCGCCCCATCCCTTAGGCTTAAAAGCCCCAGGACTTTGGCACCACAGCCCTTAGGCTTTGGGAGCACCAGGCCTGGGGCGCTGCAGCCCTTAGGCTTAGGGAGCCCCAGGCCTGTGGCGCCCCAGCCCTTAGGCTTAGGAATCCCCAGGCTTGGGACGCCCGAGTCCTTAGGTTTAGGGAGCCCCAGGCATGGTGCGCCCCAGCCCTTAGGTTTAGGGAGCCCCAGGCCTGTGGCGCCCCAGCCCTGAGGTTTGGGAACTCCAGGCCTGGGGCGCCCCAGCCCTTAGGCTTTGGGGGCCCTGGCCAGGGGCGCCCCAGCCCTTAGGCTTTGGAAGCCCCAGGCCAGGGTGACTCAGCCCTTAGATTTTTGTGAGCCCGAGGCCTGGAGGCACCCAGCCCTTAGGCTTTGGGAGCCCCAGCCCTGGGGTGCCCAGCCCTTAGGCTTTGGAAGCCCCAGGCCTGGGGCGCTCCAGCCCTTAGGTATAGGAAGCCCCAGGACTCTGGCACCACAGCCCTTAGGCATTGGGAGCACCAGGCCTGGGGCGCTCCAGCCCTTGGCGTAGGGAGCCCCAGGCTTGTGGCGACCCAGCCCTTAGGCTTAGGAAGCCCCAGGCTTGGGACGCCCGAGACCTTAGGCTTAGGTAGCCCCAGGCATGGTGCGCCCCAGCCCTTAGGTTTAGGGAGCCCCAGGCCTGTGGTGCCCCAGCCCTTAGGTTTGGGAACTCCAGGCCTGGGGCGCCACAGCCCTTAGGCTTTGAGATACCTGGCCTGGGGCGCCCCAGCCCTTAGGCTTTGGGAGCCCCAGCCGTAGGGCGCCCCAGCCCTTAGGCTTTGGAACCCCAGGCCTGGGGCGCCCCAGCCCTTAGGCTTAGGAAGCACCATGACTTTGGCACCACAGCCCTTAGGCTTTGAGAGCACCAGGCCTGGGGTGCTCCAGCCCTTAGGCTTAGGGAGCCCCAGGCCTGTGGCGCCCCAGCCCTTAGGCTTTAGGAGCCCCAGGCCAGGGTGACCCAGCCGTTACACTTTGGGAGCCCGAGGCCTGGAGAGACCCAGCCCTTAGGCTTTGGGAGCCCCAGTCTGGGGCGCCCCAGCCCTTAGGCTTTGGAAGCCCCAGGCCTGGGGCGCCCCAGCCCTTAGGCTTAGGACGCCCCAGGACTTTGGCACCACAGCCCTTAAGCTTTGGGGGCCCCAGGCCTAGGGCGCCCCAGACCTTCGGATTAGGGAGCCCCAGGCCTGGAACGCCCCATCCCTTAGACTTTGGGATCCCCAGGCATGGTGTGCCCCAGCCCTTAGGTTTAGGGAGCCCCAGGCCTGTGGCGCCCCAGCTCTTTAGTTTGGGAACTCCAGGCCTGGGGCGCCACAGCCCTTAGGCTTTGGGGGCCCAAGGCCTGGGGCGCCCCAGCCTTTTGACTTTGGGAGTCCCAAGCCTGGGGCGCCCCAGCTGTTAGGCTTTGGGAACCCCAGGCCTGGGGCGCCCCAGCCCTTACGCTTTGGGAGCCCCTGGCCTGGGGCTCCCCAGCCCTTAGGCTTTGGGGGCCCCAGGCCTGGGGCGCCCCAGCCTTTTGACTTTGGGAGTCCCAAGCCTGGGGCGCCCCAGCTCTTAGGCTTTGGGAACCCCAGGCCTGGGGTTCCCCAGCCCTTACACTTTGGGAGCCCCAGGCCTGGGGCGCTCAAGCCCGTAGGCTTAGGGAGCCCAAGGGCTGTGACGCCCCTGCCCTTAGGCTGGGAGCCCCAGGCCTGATGCGGCCCAGCCCTTAGGCTTAGGGAGCCCCAGGCCTGGGGCGCCACAGCCCTTAGGCTTAGGGAGCCCATGCTGTGGCGACCCAGCCCTTAGGTTTAGGGAGCCCCAGGCCTGGGGCGCCCCAGCCCTTAGGCTTTGGTAGCCCCAGGCCTGGGGTGCCCCAGCCCTTAGGCTTAGGGTGCCCCAGGCCTGGGAGGACCCAGCACTTCTGCTTAGGGAGCCCCAGGCCTGGGGCGCACCAGCCCTTAAGCTTAGGGAGCCCATGGCCTGGGACGCACCAGCCCTTCGGCTTAGGGCGCGCCAGCCCTAGGGCGCCCCCGCCCATAGGCTTTGGGAGCCCAAGGTCTGGGGCGCCCCAGCCCTTAGGCTTTGGGAGCACCAGGCCTGGGGCGCTCCAGCCCTTAGGCTTAGGGAGCCCCAGGACTGTGGCGCCCCAGCCCTTAGGCTTTGGGAGGCCCTGGCCTGGTGCGCCCCAGCCCTTAGGCTTAGGGAGCCCCTGGCCTGGGGCGCCCCAGCCTTAGGCTTTGAGAGCCCCAGGCCAGGATGACCCAGCCCTTAGACTTTGGGAGCCCGAGGCCTGGAGGGACCCAGCCCTTAGGCTTAGGAAGCCCCAGGCTTGGGACGACCGAGGCCTTAGGCTTAGGTAGCCCCAGGTATGGTGCGCCCCAGCCCTTAGTTTAGGGAGCCCCAGGCCTGTGGTGCCCCAGCCCTTAGGTTTGGGAACTCCAGGCCTGGGGTGCCCCAGCCCTTAGGCTTTGAGATCCCTGGCCTGGGGCGCCCCAGCCCTTTAGGCTTTGGGAGCCCCAGCCCTGGGGCGCCCCAGCCCTTAGGCTTTGGAAGCCCCAGGCCTGGGGCGCCCCAGCCCTTAGGCTTAGGAAGTCCCATGACTTTGGCACCACAGCCCTTAGGCTTTGGAAGCACCAGGCCTGTGGCGCTCCACCCCTTAGGCTTAGGAAGCCCCAGGCTTGTGGTGCCCCAGCCCTTAGGCTTTGGGAGGCCCTTGCCTGGTGCGCCCAAGCCCTTAGGCTTAAGGAGCCCCTGTCCTGGGGCGCCCCAGCCTTAGGCTATGGGAGCCCCAAGCCGGGGCGCCCTAGCCTTTCGGCTTTGGTATCCCTGGCCTGGGGCGCCCCAGACCTTCGGATTAGGGAGCCCAAGGCCTGGAGCGCCCCAGCCCTTAGACTTTGGGAGCCCCAGGCCGGGGCGCCCCAGCCCTTAGGCTTAGGAAGCCCCTGGCTTGGGACGCCCAAGTCCTTAGGCTTAGGAAGCCCCAGGCTTGGGACGCCCAAGTCCTTAGGCTTAGGGAGCCCCAGGCATGGTGCGCCCCAGCCCTTAGGTTTAGGGAGCCCCAGGCCTGTGGTGCCCCAGCCCTTAGGTTTGGGAACTCCAGGCCTGGGGCGACCCAGCTCTTAGGCTTTGGGATCTCTGGCCTGGGGCGCCCCAGCCCTTAGGCTTTGGGAGCCACAGGCCAGGTTTACCCAGCCCTTAGAATTTTGGAGCCCGAGGCCTGGAGGGACCCAGCCCTTAGACTTTGGGAGCCCCAGGCCGGGGCGCCCCAGCCCTTAGGCTTAGGAAGTCCCAGGCTTGGGACGCCCGAGTCCTTAGGCTTAGGTAGCCCCAGGCATGGTGCGCCCGAGCCCTTAGTTTTAGGGAGCCCCAGGCCTGGGGCGACCTGCCCTTAGGCTTTGGGGGCCCCAGGTCTGGGGCGCCCCAGCCTTTTGACTTTGGGGGCCCCAGGCCTGGGGCGCCACAGCCTTTTAACTTTGGGAGTCCAAGCCTGGGGTGCCCCAGCTCTTAGGCTTTGGGAACCCCAGGCCTGGTTCGCCGAAGCCCTTACGCTTTGGGAGCCCCTGGCCTGGGGCGCCCCAGCCCTTCGGCTTAGGGAGCCCCTGGCCTGGGGCGTCCCAGCCTTAAGCTTTGCGAGCCCCAGGCCACGGCGCTCCAGCCCTTAGGCTTAGGGAGCCCCAGGCCTGGGGAGCACCAGAATTAGGCTTAGGGAGCCCATGGCCTGGGATGCCCCAGCCCTTCGGCTTAGGGAACTCCACGCCTATGGCGCCCCAGCCCTTAGGCTTTGGGAGCCGCAGGCCTGGGGCGCCCAGCCCTTAGGCTTTGGAAGCCCCAGACCTGGGGCGCCCCAGCCCTTAGTCTTAGGGAGCCCCAGGCCTGGGGGGACCCAGCCCTTCGGCTTTGGGAACTCCACGCCTAGGGCGCCCCAGCCCTTAGGCTTTGGGAGCCGCAGGCCTGGGGCGCCCAGCCCTTAGGCTTTGGAAGCCCCAGACCTGGGGCGCCCCAGCCCTTAGGCTTAGGGAGCCCCAGGCCTGGGGGGACCCAGCCCTTCGGCTTTGGGAGCCCCAGGCGTGGTACGCCCCAGCGCTTAGGCTTAGGGAGCCCATGGCCTGGGACGCCCCAGCCCTTAGGCTTTGGTAGCCCCAGGCCTGGGGTGCCCCAGCCCTTAGGCTTTGTGAGCACAAGGCCTGGGGCGTCCCAGCACTTAGGCTTTGGGAGCCCCAGGCCTGGAGCGCTCCAGCCCTTAGGCTTAGGGAGCCCAAGGCCTGGGGCGCCCCAGCCCTTAGGCTTAGGGAGCCCCAGGCCTGGGACGCCCTCGCCCGTCGGCTTAGGGCGCGCCATGCTAGGGCGCCCAAGCCCTTACTCTTTGGGAGCCCAAGGCCTTGGTTGCCCCAGCCCTTAGGCTTTGGGAGCCCCAGGCCTGGGGCGCTCCAACCCTTAAGCTTAGGGAGCCCAAGGCCTGGGGCTCAACAGCCCTTAGGCTTAGGTAGCCCCAGGCCTGAGACGCCCCCGCCCGTCGGCTTAGGGCGCGCCATGCTAGGGCGCCCAATCCCTTAGGCTTGGGAGCCCCAGGCCTGGGGAGCTCCAGCCAAAAGGCTTAGGGAGCCCCAGGCCTGGGGCGCCCCAGCCCTTAGGCTTTGGGAGCCCCAGGCCAGGGGTGCCCCAGCCCTTAAGCTTAGGGAGCACATGGCCTGGGAAGCTCCAGCCCTTAGGCTTTGGTAGCACCAGGCCTGGGGTGCCCCAGCCCTTAGGCTTTGGGAGCCCCAGGCCTGCGGCGCTCCAGCCCTTAGGCTAAGGGATCCCCAGGCCTGGGGCGCCCCAGCCCTTATATTTGGGAGCCCCAGACCTGGGGCGCCCCAGCCCTTAAGCTTAGGGAGTCCAAGGGCTGCGACGCCCCTGCCCTTAGGCTTTGGGAGCCCCAGGCCTGATGCGCCCCTGCCCTTAGGCTTAGGGAGCCCCAGGCCCTGGGCGCCACAGCCCTTATGTTTAGGGAGCCCATGGCCAGGGAAACCCCAGCCCTTCGGCTTAGGGAGCCCCAGTCCTGGGGCGCCCAGCCCTTATTCTTTGAGAGCCCCAGGCATGGTACGCCCCAGCCCTTAGGCTTAGGGAGCCCCAGGCCTGGGGCGCCCAGGCCTTAGGCTTTTGGAGCACCAGCTCTGGGGCACCCCAGCCCTTATGCTTTGGGAGCCACAGGCCTGGGGCGCCCCAGCCCTTAGGCTTTGGGAGCCCCAGGCATGGTACGCCTCAGCCCTTAGGATTAGGGAGCCCCTGGCCTGGGGCGCCCCGCACTTAGGCTTTGGGGACTCCAGGCCTGGGGCGCCCCAGCCCTTCGGCTTAGGGAGCCCCTGGCATGGGGCGTGCCAGCCTTAGGCTTTGGGAGCCCCAGGCATGGGGCGCCCAGCCCTTAGGTTTTGGGAGCCCAAGGCCTGGGGCGCCCCAGCCCTTAGGCTTTGGGTGCCCCAGGCCTGGGGCGCTCCAGCCCTTAGTCTTAGGGAGCCCCAGGGCTGGGGCACACGAGCCCTTAGACTAGGGGAGCCCATGGCCTGGGACGCCCCAGCACTTAGTCTTAGGGAGCCCCAGGTCTGGGGGGACCCAGCCCTTCGGCTTTGGGAGCCCCAGGCATGGTAAGCCCCAGCACTTAGGCTTTGGGAGCCCCTGGCCTGGGGCGCCCCAGCCCTTCGGCTTAGGGAGCCCGTGGCTTGGGGCGTCCCAGCCTTAGGCTTTGGGAGCCCCAGGCCTGGGGCGCCCCAGCCCTTAGGCTTTGGGAGCCCAAGGCCTGCGGCACCCCAGCCCTTAGGCTTTGGGAGCCCTAGGCCTGGGGCGCTCCAGCCCTTAGATTAAGGGAGCCCCAGGCCTGGGGCGCAGCAGCCCTTAGGCTTAGGTAGCCCATGGCCTGGGACGTCCCAGCCCTTCGGCTTAGGGAGCGCCAGGCCTAGGGCGCCCCTGCCCTTAGGCTTTGGGAGCCTCAGGCCTGGGGCGCTCCATCCCTTAGGCTTAGGGAGCCCAAGGGCTGTGAAGCACCTGCCCTTAGGCTTTGGGAGCCCCAGGCCTGGAGCGCTCCATCCCTTAGGCTTAGGGAGCCCAAGGGCTGTGAAGCACCTGCCCTTAGGCTTTGGGAGCCCCAGGCCTGGGGCGCTCCATCCCTTAGGCTTAGGGAGCCCAAGGGCTGTGACGCCCCTGCCCTTAGGCTTTGGTAACCCCAGGCCTGGGGCGCCCCAGCACTTCGGCTTTGGGAGCCCCTCGCCTGGGGTGCCCCAGCCCTTCGGCTTAGTTTGCCCCTCGCATGGGGCGCCCCAGCCTTAGGCTTTGTGAGCCACAGGTCTAGGGGGACTCAACCCTTCGGCTTTGGGAGCCCCAGGCATGGTACGCCCCAGCCCTTCGGCTTAGGGAGCTCCTGGCCTGGGGCGCCCCAGCCCTTAGCTTTGGGTGCCCCAGCCTAGGGGCGCCCCAGACCTTAGGCTTTGGAGCCCGAGGCTGGGGGGACCCAGCCCTTAGGCTTTGGAAGCCCTAGGCCTGGTGTACCCCAGCCCTTAGGCTGAGGAAGCCCCAGGACTTTGGCACCACAGCCCTTAGGCTTTGGGGGCCCCAGGCCTAGGGCGCCCCAGACCTTCGGATTAGGGAGCCCCAGGCCTGGGGCGCACCATCCCTTAGGCTTAGGGAGCCCATGGCCTGGGAGGCCCCAGCCCTTCAGCTTAGGGAGCGCCAGGCCTAGGGCGCCCCAGCCCTTAGACTTTGGGAGCCTCAGGCCTGGGGCGCCCAGCCCTTAGGCTTAGGTTGCCCCAGGCCTGGGGAGCCCCAGCTCTTAGGCTTTGGGAACCCCAGGCCTGGGGCACTCCAGCCCTTAGGCTTAGGGAGCCCAAGGGCTGTGACGCCCCTGCCCTTAGGCTGGGAGCCCCAGGCCTGATGCGCCCCAGCCCTTAGGCTTAGGGAGCACCAGGCCTGGGGCGCCACAAACCTTAGGGTTAGGGAGCACATGCCTGGGGCGTCCCAGCCGTTAGGTTTAGCGAGCCCCAAGCCTGGGGCGCCCCAGCCTTTAGGCTTTGGTAGCCCCAAGCCTGGGGCGCCCCAGCCCTTAGGCTTAGGGAGCCCCAGGCCTGGGAGGACCCAGCACTTCTGCTTAGGGAGCGCCAGGCCTGGGGCGCACCAGCCCTTAGGCTTAGGGAACCCATGGCCTGGGATGCCTCAGCCCTTCGACTTAGGGCGCGCCAGTCCTAGGGCGCCCCCGCCCTTAGGCTTTGGGAGCCCAAGCCCTGGGGCGCCCCAGCCCTTAGGCTTTGGGAGCACCAGGCCTGGGGCGCTCCAGCCCTTAGGCTTTGGGATCCCTGGCCTCGGGTGCCCCAGCCCTTAGGCTTTGGGAGCCCCAGGTCGGGGGACCCAGCCCTTAGATTTTGGGAGCCCGAGGTTGGGGGGACCCAGCCCTTAGGCTTTGGAAGCCCTAGGCCTGGGGTGCCCCAGCCCTTAGGCTTAGGAAGCCCCAGGACTTTGGCACCACAGCCCTTAGGCTTTGGGGGTCCCAGGCCTAGGGCGCCCCAGACCTTCGGATTAGGGAGCCCCAGGCCTGGAGCGCCCCAGCCCTTAGGCTTAGGAAGCCCCAGGCTTGGGACGCCCGAGTCCTTAGGCTTAGGTAGCCCCAGGCATGGTGTGCCCCAGCCCTTAGGTTTAGGGAGCCCAAGGCCTGTGGCGCCACAGCCCTTATGTTTGGGAACTCCAGGCCTGGGGCGCCCCTGCCCTTAGGCTTTGGGGGCCCTGGCCTGCGACACCCCAGCCCATAGGCTTTGGGAGCCCCATGCCAGGGTGACCCAGCCCTTAGACTTTGGGAGCCCAAGGCCGGGAGTGACCCAGCCCTTAAGCTTTGGGAGCCCCAGCCCTGGGGCGCCCTAGCCCTTAGGCTTTGGAAGCCCCAGGCCTGTGGCGCCCCAGCCCTTAGGCTTAGGAAGCCCCAGGACTTTGGCACCACAGCCCTTAGGCTTTGGGAGCACCAGGCCTGGGGTGCTCCAGCCCTTAGGCTTAGCGAGCCCCAGGCTTGTGCCGCCCCAGCCCTTAGCCTTAGGAAGCCCCAGACTTGGGACGCCCGAGTCCTTAGGCTTAGGGAACCCCAGGCATGGTGCGCCCCAGCCCTTAGGTTTAGGGAGCCCCAGGCCAGGGTGACCCAGCCCTTAGACTTTGGGAGCCTGAGGCCGGGAGGGACCCAGCCCTTATGCTTTGGGAGCCCCAGCCCTGGGGTGCCCCAGACCTTAGGCTTTGGGAGCCCGAGCCTGGGGGGACCCTGCCCTTAGGCTTTGGAAGCCCCAGGCCTGGGGCCCCCAGGCCTTAGGCTTAGGAAGCCCCAGGACTTTGGCACCACAGCCCTTAGACTTTGGGAGCCCCAGTCCGGGGCGCCCCAGCCCTTAGGCTTAGGAAGCCCCAGGCTTGGGTCGCCCGAGTCCTTAGGCTTAGGTAGCCCCAGGTATGGTGCACCCCAGCCCTTAGGTTTAGGGAGCCCCAGGCCTGTGGTGCCCCAGCCCTTAGGTTTGGGAACTCCAGGCCTGGGGCGGCCCAGCCCTTAGGCTTTGGGGGCCCCAGGCCTGGGGCGCCCCAGCCTTTTGACTTTGGGAGTCCCAAGCCTGGGGCGCCCCAGCCGTAGGCTTTGCGAACCCCAGGACTGGGGCGCCCCAGCCCTTACGCTTTGGGAGCCCCTGGCCTGGGGTGCCCCAGCCCTTCGGCTTAGGGAGCCACTGGCCTGGGGCACCCCAGCGTTAGGCTATGGGAGCCCTGGCTTCGGGTGCCCCAGCCCTTAGGCTTTGGGAGCCCCAGGCCGGGGCGACCCAGCCCTTAGACTTTGGGAGCCCGAGGCCTGGAGGGACCCAGCCCTTAGGCTTTGGGAGCCCCAGCCCTGGGGAGCCCCCGACCTTAGGCTTTGGGAGCCCGAGGCTGGGGGGACCCAGCCCTTAGGCTTTGGAAGCCCTAGGCCTGGGGCGCCCCAGCCCTTAGGCTTAGGAAGCCCCAGGACTTGGCACCACAGCCCTTAGGCTTTGGGGGCCCCAGGCCTAGGGCGCCCCAGACCTTCGGATTAGGGAGCACCAGGCCTGGAGCGTCCCAGCCCTTTGGCTTAGGAACCCCAGGCTTGGGACGCCCGAGTCCTTAGGCTTAGGTAGCCCTAGGCATGGTGCGCCCCGGCCCTTAGGTTTAGGGAGCCCCAGGCCTGTGGCGCCCCATCCCTTATGTTTGGGAACTCCATTTCTGGGGCGCCCCAGCCCTTAGTCTTTGGGGGTCCTGGCCTGGGGCGCAGCAGCCCTTAGGCTTTGGGAGCCCCAGGCCAGGGTGACCCAGCCCTTAGATTTTGGGAGCCCGAGGCCTGGAGGGACCCAGCCCTTAGGCTTTGGGAGCCCCAGCCCTGGGGTGCCCCAGCCCTTAGGCTTTGGAAGCCCCAGGCCTGGGGCGACCCAGCCCTTAGGCTTAGGAAGCCCCAGGACTTTGGCACCACAGCCCTTAGGCTTTGGGAGCACCAGGCCTGGGGCGCTCCAGCCCTTAGGCTTAGGAAGCCCCAGGCTTGGGACGCCCGAGTCCTTAGGCTTAGGTAGCCCCAGGCATGTTGCGACCCAGCCCTTAGGTTTAGGGAGCCCCAGGCCTGGGGCGCCCCAGCCCTTAGGTTTGGGAACTCCAGGCCTGAGGCGCCCCAGCCTTTAGGCTTTGGGATCCCTGGCCTGGGGCGCCCCAGCCCTTAGGCTTTGGGAGCCCCAGGCCAGGGTGACCCAGCCCTTAGACGTTGGGAGCCCAAGGCCTGGAGGGACCCAGCCCTTAGGCTTTGGGAGCCCCAGCCCTGAGGCGCCCCAGACCTTAGGCTTTGTCAGCCCGAGTCCTGGGGGGACCCAGCCCTTAGTCTTTGGAAGCCCCAGGCCTGGGGCGCCCCAGCCCTTAGGCTTAGGAAGCCCCAGGTCTTTGGCACCACAGCCCTTAAGCTTTGGGGCCCCAGGCCTAGGGCGCCCCAGACCTTCGGATTAGGGCGCCCCAGGCCTGGAGCGCCCCAGCCCTTAGATTTTGGGAGCCCCAGGCCGGGGTGCCCCAGCCCATAGGCTTAGGAAGCCCCAGGCTTGGGACGCCCGAGTCCTTTGGCTTAGGTAGCCCCAGGTATGGTGCGCCCCAGCCCTTAGATTTAGGGAGCCCCAGGCCTGTGGTGCCCCAGCCCTTAGGTTTGGGAACTCCAGGCCTGGGCCGCCCCAGCCCTTACGCTTTGGGGGCCCCAGGCCTGGGGCGCCCCAGCATTTTGACTTTGGGAGTCCCAAGCCTGGGGCGCCCCAGCTCTTAGGTTTTGGGAACCCCAGGCCTGGGGCGCCCCAGCCCTTACGCTTTGGGAGCTCCTGGCCTGGGGCGCCCCGGCCCTTCGACTTAGGGAGCCCCTGGCCTGGGGCGTCCCAGCCTTAGGCTTTGGGATCCCCAGGCCACGGCGCCTCAGCCCTAAGGCTTTTGGAGCCGCAGGCCTGTGCGCCCAAGCACTTAGGCTTTGGGAGCCCAAGGCCTGGGACGCTCCAGCCCTTAGGCTTAGGGAGCCCCAGGCCTGGGGCGCACCAGAATTAGGTTTAGGGAGCACATGGCCTGGGACGCCCCAGCCCTTCGGCTTAGGGAGCTCCAAGCCTAGGGCGCGCCAGCCCTTATGCTTAGGTTGCCCCAGGCCTGGGGAGCCCCAGCTCTTAGGCTTTGGGAACCCCAGGCCTGGGGCACTCCAGCCCTTAGGCTTAGGGAGCCCAAGGGCTGTGACGCCCCTGCCCTTAGGCTGGGAGCCCCAGGCCTGATGCGCCCCAGCCCTTAGGCTTAGGGAGCCCCAGGAGTTTGGCACCACAGCTCTTAGGCTTTGGGGGCCCCAGGCCTAGGGCGCCCCAGACCTTCGGATTATGGAGCCCCAGGCCTGGGGCGCACCATCCCTTAGGCTTAGGGAGCCCATGTCCTGGGAGGCCCCAGCCCTTCAGCTTAGGGAACGCCAGGCCTAGGGCGCCCCAGCCCTTAGACTTTGGGAGCCTCAGGGCTGGGGCGCCCAGCCCTTAGGCTTAAGTTGCCCCAGGCCTGGGGAGCCCCAGCTCTTAGGCTTTGGGAACCCCAGGCCTGGGGCACTCCAGCCCTTAGGCTTAGGGAGCCCAAGGGCTGTGACGCCCCTGCCCTTAGGCTGGGAGCCCCAGGCCTGATGCGCCCCAGCCCTTAGGCTTAGGGAGCACCAGGCCTGGGGCGCCACAAACCTTAGGGTTAGGGAGCACATGCCTGGGGCGTCCCAGCCGTTAGGTTTAGCGAGCCCCAGGCCTGGGGCGCCCCAGCCCTTAGGCTTTGGTAGCCCCAGGCCTGGGGCGCCCCAGCCCTTAGGCTTAGGGAGCCCCAGGCCTGGGAGGACCCAGCACTTCGGCTTAGGGAGCGCCAGGTCTGGGGCGCACCAGCCCTTAGGCTTAGGGAACCCGAGGTTGGGGGGACCCAGCCCTTAGGCTTTGGAAGCCCTAGGCCTGGGGTGCCCCAGCCCTTAGGCTTAGGAAGCCCCAGGACTTTGGCACCACAGCCCTTAGGCTTTGGGGGCCCCAGGCCTAGGGCGCCCCAGACCTTCGGATTAGGGAGCCCCAGGCCTGGAGCGCCCCAGCCCTTAGGCTTAGGAAGCCCCAGACTTGGGACGCCCGAGTCCTTAGGCTTAGGTAGCCCCAGGCATGGTGTGCCCCAGCCCTTAGGTTTAGGGAGCCCAAGGCCTGTGGCGCCCCAGCCCTTATGTTTGGGAACTCCAGGCTTGGGGCGCCCCTGCCCTTAGGTTTTGGGGGCTCTGGCCTGGGGCGCCCCAGCCCATAGGTTTTGGGAGCCCCATGCCAGGGTGACCCAGCCCTTAGACTTTGGGAGCCCGAGGCCAGGAGTGACCCAGCCCTTAAGCTTTGGGAGCCCCAGCCCTGGGGCGCCCCAGCCCTTAGGCTTTGGAAGCCCCAGGCCTGTGGCCCCCCAGCCCTTAGGCTTAGTAAGCCCCAGGACTTTGGCACCACAGCCCTTAGGCTTTGGGAGCACCAGGCCTGGGGTGCTCCAGCCCTTAGGCTTAGCGAGCCCCAGGCTTGTGGCGCCCCAGCCCTTAGCCTTAGGAAGCCCCAGACTTGGGACGCCCGAGTCCTTAGGCTTAGGGAACCCCAGGCATGGTGCGCCCCAGCCCTTAGGTTTAAGGAGCCCCAGGCCAGGGTGACCCAGCCCTTAGACTTTGGGAGCCTGAGGCCTGGAGGGACCCAGCCCCTAGGCTTTGGGGGCCCCAGCCCTGGGGAGCCCCCGACCTTAGGCTTTGGGAGCCCGAGGCTGGGGGGACCCAGCCCTTAGGCTTTGGAAGCCCTAGGTCTGGGGCGCCCCAGCCCTTAGGCTTAGGAAGCCCCAGGATTTTGGCACCACAGCCCTTAGGCTTTGGGGTCCCCAGGCCTAGGGCGCCCCAGACCTTCGGATTAGGGAGCCCCAGGCCTGGAGCGCCCCAGCCCTTAGACTTTGGGAGCCCCAGGCCGGGGCTCCCCAGCCCTTAGGCTTAGGAAGCCCCAGGCTTGGGTCGCCCGAGTCCTTAGGCTTAGGTAGCACCAGGTATGGTGCGCCCCAGCCCTTAGGTTTGGGAGCCCCAGGCCTGTGGCGCCCCAGCCCTTAGGTTTGGGAACTCCAGGCCTGGGGCGGCCCAGCCCTTAGGCTTTGGGGGCCCCAGGCCTGGGGCGCCCCAGCCTTTTGACTTTGGGAGTCCCAAGCCTGGGGTGCCCCAGCCTTTCGGCTTAGGGAGCCACTGGCCTGGGGCGCCCCAGCCTTAGGCTATGGAAGCCCTGGCCTCGGGTGCCCCAGCCCTTAGGCTTTGGGAGCCCCAGGCCGGGGCGACCCAGCCCTTAGACTTTGGGAGCCCGAGGCCTGGAGGGACCCAGCCCTTAGGCTTTGGGGGCCCCAGCCCTGGGGAGCCCCCGACCTTAGGCTTTGGGAGCCCGAGGCTGGGGGGACCCAGCCCTTAGGCTTTGGAAGCCCTAGGTCTGGGGCGCCCCAGCCCTTAGGCTTAGGAAGCCCCAGGATTTTGGCACCACAGCCCTTAGGCTTTGGGGTCCCCAGGCCTAGGGCGCCCCAGACCTTCGGATTAGGGAGCCCCAGGCCTGGAGCGCCCCAGCCCTTTGGCTTAGGAACCCCAGGCTTGGGACGCCCGAGTCCTTAGGCTTAGGTAGCCCTAGGCATGGTGCGCTCAACCCTTAGGTTTAGGGAGCCCCAGGCCTGTGGCGCCCCATCCCTTATGTTTGGGAACTCCAGGCCTGGGGCGCCCCAGTCCTCAGGCTTTGGGGGCCCTGGCCTGGGGCGCAGCAGCCCTTAGGCTTTGGGAGCCCCACGCCAGGGTGACCAAGCCCTTAGACTTTGGGAGCCCGAGGCCTGGAGGGACCCAGCCCTTAGGCTTTGGGAGCCCCAGCCCTGGGGTGCCCCAGCCCTTAGGCTTTGGAAGCCCCAGGCCTGGGGCGCCCCAGCACTTAGGCTTAGGAAGCCCCAGGACTTTGGCACCACAGCCCTTAGGTTTTGGGAGCTCCAGGCCTGGGGCGCTCCAGCCCTTAGGCTTAGGAAGCCCCAGGCTTGGGACGCCTGCGTCCTTAGGCTTAGGTAGCCCCAGGCATGTTGCGCCCCAGCCCTTAGGTTTAGGGAGCCCCAGGCCTGGGGCGCCCCAGCCCTTAGGTTTGGGAACTCCAGGCCTGGGGCGCCCCAGCCCTTAGGCTTTGGGATCCCTGGCCTGGGGCGCCCCAGCCCTTAGGCTTTGGGAGCCCCAGGCCAGGGTGACCCAGCCCTTAGATGTTGGGAGCCCAAGGCCTGGAGGGACCCAGCCCTTAGGCTTTGGGAGCCCCAGCCCTGAGGCGCCCCAGATCTTAGGCTTTGGGAGCCCCAGGTCTTTGGCACCACAGCCCTTAGGCTTTGGGAGCCCCAGGCCTAGGGCGCCCCAGACCTTCGGATTAGGGAGCCCCAGGCCTGGAGCGCCCCAGCCCTTAGATTTTGGGAGCCCCAGGCCGGGGTGCCCCAGCCCATAGGCTTAGGAAGCCCCAGGCTTGGGACGCCCGAGTCCTTAGGCTTAGGTAGCCCCAGGTATGGTGCGCCCCAGCCCTTAGGTTTAGGGAGCCCCAGGCCTGTGGTGCCCCAGCCCTTAGGTTTGGGAACACCAGGCCTGGGCCGCCCCAGCCCTAAGGATTTGGGGGCCCCAGGCCTGGGGCGCCCCAGCCTTTTGAATTTGGGAGTCCCAAGCCTGGGGTGCCCCTGCTCTTAGATTTTGGGAACCCCAGGCCTGTGGCGCCCCAGCCCTTACGCTTTGGGAGCTCCTGGCCTGGGGTGCCCCGGCCCTTCGACTTAGGGAGCCCCTGGCCTGGGGCGTCCCAGCCTTAGGCTTTGGGAGCCCCAGGCCTGTGCGCCCAAGCACGTAGGCTTTGGGAACCCAAGGCCTGGGGCGCTCCAGCCCTTAGGATTAGGGAGCCCCAGGCCTGGAGCGCAACAGAATTAGGTTTAGGGAGCACATGGCCTGGGATGCCCCAGCCCTTCGGCTTAGGGAGCTCCACGCCCAGGGCGCGCCAGCCCTTATGCTTAGGTTACCCCAGGCCTGGGGAGCCCCAGCTCTTAGGCTTTGGGAACCCCAGGCCTGGGGCACTCCAGCCCTTAGGCTTAGTGAGCCCAAGGGCTGTGACGCCCCTGCCCTTAGGCTGGGAGCCCCAGGCCTGATGCGCCCCAGCCCTTAGGCTTAGGGAGCACCAGGCCTGGGGTCCCACAAACCTTAGGGTTAGGGAGCCCATGCCTGGGGCATCCCAGCCCTTAGGTTTAGGGAGCCCAAGGCCGGGGCGCCCCAGCACTTAGCCTTTGGTAGCCCCAGGCCTGGGGCGCCGCAGCCCTTAGGCTTAAGGAGCCCCAGGCCTGGGAGGACCCAGCACTTCTGCTTAGGGAGCGCCAGGCCTGGGGCGCACCAGCCCTTAGGCTTAGGGAGCCCATGGCCTGCGACGCCCCAGCCCTTCGGCTTAGGGCGCGCCAGTCCTAGGGCGCCCCCGCCCTTAGGCTTTGGGAGCCCAAGGCCTGGGGTGCCCCAGCCCTTAGGCTTTGGGAGCACCAGGCCTGGGGCGCCCCAGTACTTAGGCTTTGGGAGGCCCAAGCCTGGTGCGCCCCAGCCCTTAGGCTTAGGGAGCCACTGGCCTGGGGCGCCCCAGCCCTTAGGCTTTGGGAGCCCCAGGCATGGTACGCCCCAGCCCTTAGGCTTAGGGAGCCCCTGGCCTGGGGCGCCCCAGCCCTTAGCTTTGGGAGCCCGAGGCCTGGGGCGCTCCAGCCCTTACGCTTAGGGAGCCCCAGGCCTGGGGCGAACCAGCCCTTAGGCTTAGGTAGCCCAAGGCCTGGGGCGCCCCAGACCTTCGGCTTTGGGTGCCCCAGGCCGGGGCGACCCAGGCCTTAGACTTTGGGAGCCCGAGGTTGGGGGGACCCAGCCCTTAGGCTTTGGAAGCCCTAGGCCTGGGGTGCCCCAGCCCTTAGGCTTAGGAAGCCCCAGGACATTGGCACCACAGCCCTTAGGCTTTGGAGGCCCCAGGCCTAGGGCGCCCCAGACCTTCGGATTAGGGAGCCCCAGGCTGGGGCGCCCCAGCCCTTAGGCTTTGGTAGCCCCAGGCCTGGGGCGCCCCAGCCCTTAGGCTTAGGGAGCCCCAGGCCTGGGAGGACCCAGCACTGCTGCTTAGGGTGCGCCAGGCCTGGGGCGCACCAGCCCTTAGGCTTAGGGAGCCCATGGCCTGGGACGCCCCAGCCCTTTGGCTTAGGGCGCGCCGGTCCTAGGGCGCCCCCGCCCTTAGGCTTTGGGAGCCCAAGGACTGGGGCGCCCCAGCCCTTAGGCTTTGGGAGCACCAGGCCTGGGGCGCTCCAGCCCTTAGGCTTTGGGAGGCCCAGGCCTGGTGCGCCCCAGCCCTTAGGCTTAGGGAGCCACTGGCCTGGGGCGCCCCAGCCTTAGGCTTTGGGATCCCTGGCCTGGGGAGCCCCAGCCCTTAGGCTTTGGGAGCCCCAGGCCGGGGCGACCCAGCCCTTAGACTTTGGGAGCCCGCGGCCTGGACGGACCCAGCCCTTAGGCTTTGGGAGCCCCAGCCCTGGGGCGCCCCAGCCCTTAGGCTTTGGGAGCCCGAGGCTGGGGGGACCCAGCCCTTAGACTTTGGGAGCCTGAGGCCTGGAGGGACCCAGCCCTTATGCTTTGGGAGCCCCAGCCCTGGGGGGCACCAGCCCTTAGGCTTTGGAAGCCCCAGGCCTGTGGCGCCCCAGCCCTTAGGCTTAGGAAGCCCCAGGACTTTGGCACCACAGCCCTTAGGCTTTGTGAGCACCAGGCCTGCGGCGCTCCAGCCCTTAGGCTTAGCCAGCCCCAGGCTTGTGGCGCCCGAGTCCTTTGGCTTAGGTAGCCCCAGGTATGGTGCTCCCCAGCCCTTAGGTTTAGGGAGCCCCAGTCCTGTGGTGCCCCAGCCCTTAGGTTTGGGAACTCCAGACCTGGGCCGCCCCAGCCCTTAGGCTTTGGTGGCCCCAGGCCTGGGGCGCCCAAGCCTTTTGACTTTGGGAGTCTCAAGCCTGGGGCGCCCCAGCTCTTAGGTTTTGGGAGCCCCAGGCCTGGGGCGCCCCAGCCCTTAGGCTTAGGGAGCCCCAGGCCTGGGAGGACCCAGCACTTCTGCTTAGGGAGCGCCAGAACTGGGGCGCACCAGCCCTTAGGCTTAGGGAACCCATGGCCTGGGATGCCCCAGCCCTTCGGCTTAGGGCGCGCCAGTCCTAGGGCGCCCCCGCCCTTAGGCTTTGGGAGCCCAAGGCCTGGAGCGCCCCAGCCCTTAGGCTTTGATAGCACCAGGCCTGGGGCGCTCCAGCCCTTAGGCTTTGGGATCCCTGGCCTCGGGTGCCCCAGCCCTTAGGCTTTGGGAGCCCCAGGCCGGGGCGACCCAGCCCTTTGATTTTGGGAGCCCGAGGTTGGGGGGACCCAGCCCTTAGGCTTTGGAAGCCCTAGGCCTGGGGTGACCCAGCCCTTAGGCTTAGGAAGCCCCAGGACTTTGGCACCACAGCCCTTAGGCTTTGGGGGCCCCAGGCCTAGGGCGCCCCAGACCTTCGGATTAGGGAGCCCCAGGCCTGGAGCGCCCCAGCCCTTAGGCTTAGGAAGCCCCAGGCTTGGGACGCCCGAGTCCTTAGGCTTAGGTAGCCCCAGGCATGGTGTGCCCCAGCCCTTAGGTTTAGGGAACCCAAGGCCTGTGGCGCCCCAGCCCTTATGTTTGGGAACTCCAGGCCTGGGGCGCCCCTGCCCTTAGGCTTTGGGGGCCCTGGCCTGGGGCGGCCCAGCCCATAGGCTTTGGGAGCCCCATGCCAGGGTGACCCAGCCCTTAGACTTTGGGAGCACGAGGCCAGGAGTGACCCAGCCCTTAAGCTTTGGGAGCCCCAGCCCTGGGGTGCCCCAGCCCTTAGGCTTTGGAAGCCCCAGGCGTGTGGCGCCCCAGCCCTTAGGCTTAGGAAGCCCCAGGACTTTGGCACCACAGCCCTTAGGCTTTGGGAGCACCGGGCCTGGGGCGCTCCAGCCCTTAGGTTTAGGGAGCCCCAGGCCAGGGTGACCCAGCCCTTAGACTTTGGGAGCCTGAGGCCTGGAGGGACCCAGCCCTTAGGCTTTGGGAGCCCCAGCCCTTGGGCGCCCCAGACCTTAGGCTTTGGGAGCCCGAGTCCTGGGGGGACCTTGCCCTTAGGCTTTGGAAGCCCCAGGCCTGGGGCGCCCCAGCCCTTAGGCTTAGGAAGCCCCAGGACTTTGGCACCACAGCACTTAGGCTTTGGGGGCCCCAGGCCTAGGGCACCCCCGACCTACGGATTAGGGAGCCCCAGGCCTGGAGCGCCCCAGCCCTTAGACTTTGGGAGCCCCAGGCCGGGGCTCCCCAGCCCTTAGGCTTAGGAAGCCCCAGGCTTGGGTCGCCCGAGTCCTTAGGCTTAGGTAGCCCCAGGTATGGTGCGCCCCAGCCCTTACGTTTGGGAGCCCCAGGCCTGTGGCGCCCCAGCCCTTAGGTTTGGGAACTCCAGGCCTGGGGCGGCCCAGCCCTTAGGCTTTGGGGGCCCCAGGCCTGGGGCGCCCCAGCCTTTTGACTTTGGGAGTCCCAAGCCTGGGGCGCCCCAGCCGTAGGCTTTGGGAACCCCAGGATTGGGGCGCCCCAGCCCTTACGCTTTGGTAGCCCCTGGCCTGGGGTGCCCCAGCCCTTCGGCTTAGGGAGCCACTGGCCTGGGGCGCCCCAGCCTTAGGCTATGGGAGCCCTGGCCTCCGGTGCCCCAGCCCATAGGCTTTGGGAGCCCCATGCCAGGGTGACCCAGCCCTTAGACTTTGGGAGCACGAGGCCAGGAGTGACCCAGCCCTTAAGCTTTGGGAGCCCCAGCCCTGCGGTGCCCCAGCCCTTAGGCTTTGGAAGCCCCAGGCCTGTGGCGCCCCAGCCCTTAGGCTTAGGAAGCCCCAGGACTTTGGCACCACAGCCCTTAGGCTTTGGGAGCACCGGGCCTGGGGCGCTCCAGCCCTTAGGCTTAGCGAGCCCCAGGCTTGTGGCACCCCAGCCCTTAGCCTTAGGAAGCCCCAGACTTGGGACGCCCGAGTCCTTAGGCTTAGGGAACCCCAGGCATGGTGCGCCCCAGCCCTTAGGTTTAGGGAGCCCCAGGCCAGGGTGACCCAGCCCTTAGACTTTGGGAGCCTGAGGCCTGGAGGGACCCAGCCCTTAGGCTTTGGGAGCCCCAGCCCTGGGGCGCCCCAGACCTTAGGCTTTGGGAGCCTGAGTCCTGGGGGGACCCTGCCCTTAGGCTTTGGAAGCCCCAGGCCTGGGGCGCCCCAGCCCTTAGGCTTAGGAAGCCCCAGGACTTTGGCACCACAGCACTTAGGCTTTGGGGGCCCCAGGCCTAGGGCACCCCCGACCTTCGGATTAGGGAGCCCCAGGCCAGGGCTCCCCAGCCCTTAGGCTTAGGAAGCCCCAGGCTTGGGTCGCCCGAGTCCTTAGGCTTAGGTAGCCCCAGGTATGGTGCGCCCCAGCCCTTACGTTTGGGAGCCCCAGGCTTGTGGCCCCCCAGCCCTTAGGTTTGGGAACTCCAGGCCTGGGGCGGCCCAGCCCTTAGGCTTTGGGGGCCCCAGGCCTGGGGCGCCCCAGCCTTTTGATTTTGGGAGTCCCAAGCCTGGGGCGCCCCAGCCGTAGGCTTTGGGAACCCCAGGACTGGGGCGCCCCAGCCCTTACGCTTTGGGAGCCCCTGGCCTGTGGTGCCCCAGTCCTTCGGCTTAGGGAGCCACTGGCCTGGGGCACCCCAGCCTTAGGCTATGGGAGCCCTGGCCTCCGGTGCCCCAGCCCTTAGGCTTTGGGAGCCCAAGGCCGGGGCAACCCAGCCCTTAGACTTTGGGAGCCCGAGGCTGGGGGGACCCAGCCCTTAGGCTTTGGAAGCCCTAGGCCTGGGGCGCCCCAGCCCTTAGGCTTAGGAAGCCCCAGGACTTTGGCACCACAGCCCTTAGGCTTTGGGGGCCCCAGGCCTAGGGCGCCCCAGACCTTCGGATTAGGGAGCCCCAGGCCTGGAGCTCCCCAGCCCTTTGGCTTAGGAACCCCAGGCTTGCGACGCCCGAGTCCTTAGGCTTAGGTAACCCCAGGCATGGTGCGCCCCAGCCCTTAGGTTTAGGGAGCCCCAGGCCAGGGTGACCCAGCCCTTAGACTTTGGGAGCCTGAGGCCTGGAGGGACCCAGCCCTTAGGCTTTGGGAGCCCCAGCCCTTGGGCGCCCCAGACCTTAGGCTTTGGGAGCCCGAGTCCTGGGGGGACCCTGCCCTTAGGCTTTGGAAGCCCCAGGCCTGGGGCACCCCAGCCCTTAGGCTTAGGAAGCCCCAGGACTTTGGCACCACAGCACTTAGGCTTTGGGGGCCCCAAGCCTAGGGCTCCCCCGACCTTCGGATTAGGGAGCCCCAGGCCTGGAGCGCCCCAGCCCTTAGACTTTGGGAGCCCCAGGCCGGGGCTCCCCAGCCCTTAGGCTTAGGAAGCCCCAGGCTTGGGTCGCCCGAGTCCTTAGGCTTAGGTAGCCCCAGGTATGGTGCGCCCCAGCCCTTAGGTTTAGGGAGCCCCAGGCCTGTGGCGCCCCAGCCCTTAGGTTTGGGAACTCCAGGCCTGGGGCGGCCCAGCCTTAGGCTTTGGGGGCCCCAGGCCTGGGGCGCCCCAGCCTTTTGACTTTGGGAGTCCCAAGCCTGGGGCGCCCCAGCCGTAGGCTTTGGGAACCCCAGGACTGGGGCGCCCCAGCCCTTACGCTTTGGGAGCCCCTGGCCTGGGGTGCCCCAGCCCTTCGGCTTAGGGAGCCACTGGACTGGGGCGCCCCAGCCTTAGGCTATGGGAGCCCTGGTCTCGGGTGCCCCAGCCCTTAGGCTTTGGGAGCCCCAGGCCGGGGCGACCCAGCCCTTAGACTTTGGGAGCCCGAGGCCTGGAGGGACCCAGCCCTTAGGCTTTGGCTGCCCCAGCCCTGGGGCGCCCCCGACCTTAGGCTTTGGGGGCCCGAGGCTGGGGGGATCCAGCCCTTAGGCTTTGGAAGCCCTAGGCCTGGGGCGCCCCAGCCCTTAGGCTTAGGAAGCCCCAGGACTTTGGCACCACAGCCCTTAGGCTTTGGGGGCCCCAGGCCTAGGGCGCCCCAGACCTTCGGATTAGGGAGCCCCAGGCCTGGAGCTCCCCAGCCCTTTGGCTTAGGAACCCCAGGCTTGCGACGCCAGAGTCCTTAGGCTTAGGTAGCCCTAGGCATGGTGCGCCCCACCCTTAGGTTTAGGGAGCCCCAGGCCTGTGGCGCCCCATCCTTTATGTTTGGGAACTCCAGGCCTGGGGCGCCCCAGCCCTTAGGCTTTGGGGGCCCTGGCCTGGGGCGCAGCAGCCCTTAGGCTTTGGGAGCCCCAGCCCTGGGGTGCCCCAGCCCTTAGGCTTTGGAAGCCCCAGGCCTGGGGCGCCCCAGCCCTTAGGCTTAGGAAGCCCCAGGACTTTGGCACCACAGCCCTTAGGCTTTGGGAGCACCAGGCCTGGGGCGCTCCAGCCCTTAGGCTTAGGAAGCCCCAGGCTTGGGACGCCCGCGTCCTTAGGCTTACGTAGCCCCAGGCATGTTGCACCCCAGCCCTTAGGTTTAGGGAGCCCCAGGCCTGGGGCGCCCCAGCCCTTAGGTTTGGGAACTTCAGGCCTGGGGCGCCCTAGCCCTTAGGCTTTGGGTTCCCTGGCCTGGGGCGCCCCAGCCCTTAGGCTTTGGGAGCCCCAGGCCAGGGTGACCCAGCCCTTAGACGTTGGGAGCCCAAGGCCTGGAGGGACCCAGCCCTTAGGCTTTGGGAGCCCCAGCCCTGAGGCGCCCCAGACCTTAGGCTTTGGGAGCCCGAGTCCTGGGGGGACCCAGCACTTAGGCTTTGGAAGCCCCAGGCCTGGGGCGCCCCAGCCTTTTGACTTTGGGAGTCCCAAGCCTGGGGTGCCCCAGCTCTTAGGTTTTGGGAACCCCAGGACTGGGGCGCCCCAGCCCTTACGCTTTGGGAGCTCCTTGCCTGGGGCGCCCCGGCCCTTCGACTTAGGGAGCCCCTGGCCAGGGGCGTCCCAGCCTTAGGCTTTGGGAGCACCAGGCCACGGCGCCTCAGCCCTAAGGCTTTTGGAGCCCCAGGCCTGTGCGCCCAAGCACTTAGGCTTTGGGAACCCAAGGCCTGGGGCGCTCCATTCCTTAGGCTTAGGGAGCCCCAGGCCTGGGGCGCACCAGAATTAGGTTTAGGGAGCACATGGCCTGGGATGCCCCAGCCCTTCGGCTTAGGGAGCTCCACGCCTAGGGCGCGCCAGCCCTTATGCTTAGGTTGCCCCAGGCCTGGGGAGCCCCAGCTCTTAGGCTTTGGGAACCCCAGTCCTGGGGCACTCCAGCCCTTAGGCTTAGTGAGCCCAAGGGCTGTGACGCCCCTGCTCTTAGGCTGGGAGCCCCAGGCCTGATGCGCCCCAGCCCTTAGGCTTAGGGAGCACCAGGCCTGGGGTCCCACAATTCTTAGGGTTAGGGAGCCCATGCCTGGGGCATCCCAGCCCTTAGGTTTAGGGAGCCCAAGGCCGGGGTGCCCCAGCCCTTAGGCTTTGGTAGCCCCAGGCCTGGGGCGCCGCAGCCCTTAGGCTTAGGGAGCCCCAGGCCTGGGAGGACCCAGCACTTCTGCTTAGGGAGCGCCAGGCCTGGGGCGCACCAGCCCTTAGGCTTAGGGAGCCCATGGCCTGCGACGCCCCAGCCCTTCGGCTTAGGGCGCGCCAGTCCTAGGGCGCCCCCGCCCTTAGGCTTTGGGAGCCCAAGGCCTGGGGCGCCCTAGCCCTTAGGCTTTGGGAGCACCAGGCCTGGGGCACTCCAGCCCTTAGGCTTTGGGAGCCCCAGGCCTGTGGCTCCCCAGTCCTTAAGCTTAGGGAGGCCCAAGCCTGGTGCGCCCCAGCCCTTAGGCTTAGGGAGCCACAGGCCTGGGGCGCCCCAGCCTTAGGCTTTGGGAATCCCAGGCCAGGGCGCCCCAGCCGTTAGGCTTTGGGATCCCTGGCCTCGGGTGCCCCAGCCTTTTGGCTTTGGGATCCCCAGGCCGGGGCGACCCAGCCCTTAGACTTTGGGAGCCCGAGTCCTGGAGTGACCCAGCCCTTAGGCTTTGGGAGCCCCAGGCATGGTACGCCCCAGCCCTTAGGCTTAGGGAGCCCCTGGCCTGGGGCGCCCCAGCCCTTAGCTTTGGGAGCCCGAGGCCTGGGGCGCTCCAGCCCTTAGACTTAGGGAGCCCCAGGCCTGGGGCGAACCAGCCCTTAGGCTTAGGGAGCCCAAGGCCTGGGGCGCCCCAGCCCTTCGGCTTTGGGTGCCCCAGACCTGGCGCGCCCCAGACCTTAGGCTTTGGGAGCCCCAGGCCTGGGCGACCCAGGCCTTAGACTTTGGGAGGCTGAGGTTTGGGGGACCCAGCCCTTAGGCTTTGGAAGCCCTAGGCCTGGGGTGCCCCAGCCCTTAGGCTTAGGAAGCCACAGGACTTTGGCACCACAGCCCTTAGGCTTTGGGGGTCCCAGGTCTAGGGCGCCCCAGACCTTCGGATTAGGGAGCCCCAGGCTGGGGCGCCCCAGCCCTTAGGCTTTGGTAGCCCCAGGCCTGGGGCGCCCCAGCCCTTAGGCTTAGGGAGCCCCAGGCCTGGGAGGACCCAGCACTGCTGCTTAGGGTGCGCCTGGCCTGGGGCGCACCAGCCCTTAGGCTTAGGGAGCCCATGGCCTGGGACGCCCCAGCGCTTCGGCTTAGGGCGCGCCGGTCCTAGGGCGCCCCCGCCCTTAGGCTTTGGGAGCCCAAGGCCTGGGGCGCCCCAGCCCTTAGGTTTTGGGAGCACCAGGCCTGGGGCGCTCCAGCCCTTAGGCTTTGGGAGGCCCAGGCCTGGTGCGCCCCAGCCCTTAGGCTTAGGGAGCCACTGGCCTGGGGTGTCCCAGCCTTAGTCTTTGGGAGCCCCAGGCCGGGGCGACCCAGCCCTTAGACTTTGGGAGCCCGCGGCCTGGAGGGACCCAGCCCTTAGGCTTTGGAAGCCCTAGGCCTGGGGTGCCCCATCCCTTAGGCTTAGGGAGCCCCAGGACTTTGGGACCACAGCCCTTAGGCTTTGGGGGCCCCAGGCCTAGGGCGCCCAAGACCTTCGGATTAGGGAGCCCCAGGCCTGGAGCGCCCCAGCCCTTAGGCTTAGGAAGCCCAAGGCTTGGGACGCCCGATTCCTTATGCTTAGGTAGCCCCAGGCATGGTGTGCCCCAGCCCTTAGGTTTAGGGACCCCAAGGCCTGTGGCACCCCAGCCCTTATGTTTGGGAACTCCAGGCCTGGGGCGCCCCTGCCCTTAGGCTTTGGGGACCCTGGCCTGGGGCGCCCCAGCCCATAGGCTTTGGGAGCCCCATGCCTGGGTGACCCAGCCCTTAGACTTTGGGAGCCTGAGGCCTGGAGGGACCCAGCCCTTATGCTTTGGGAGCCCCAGCCCTGGGGGACCCCAGCCCTTGGGCTTTGGAAGCCCCAGGCCTGTGGCAACCCAGCCCTTAGGCTTAGGAAGCCCCAGGACTTTGGCACCACAGCCCTTAGGCTTTGTGAGCACCAGGCCTGCGGCGCTCCAGCCCTTAGGCTTAGCCAGCCCCAGGCTTGTGGCGCCCCAGTCCTTAGGCTTAGGAAGCCCCAGGCTTGGGACGCCCGAGTCCTTAGGCTTAGGTAGCCCCAGGCATGTGGCGCCCCAACCCTTAGGTTTAGGGAGCCCCAGGCCTGTGGCGCCCCAGCCCTTAAGTTTGGGAACTCCAGGCCTGGGGCGCCCCAGCCCTTAGGCTTTGGGATCCCTGGCCTGGGGCGCCCCAGCCCTTAGGCTTTGGGAGCCCCAGGCCAGGGTGACCCAGCCCTTAGACGTTGGGAGCCAAAGGCCTGGAGGGACCCAGCCATTAGGCTTTGGGAGCCCCAGCCCTGAGGCGCCCCAGACCTTAGGTTTTGGGAGCCCGAGTCCTGGGGGGACCCAGCCCTTAGGCTTTGGAAGCCCCAGGCCTGGGGCACCCCAGCCCTTAGGCTTAGGAAGCCCCAGGTCTTTGGCACCACAGCCCTTAGGCTTTAGGGGCCCCAGGCCTAGGGCGCCCCAGACCTTCTGATTAGGGAGCCCCAGGCCTGGAGCGCCCCAGCCCTTAGATTTTGGGAGCCCCAGGCCGGGGTGCCCCAGCCCATAGGCTTAGGAATCCCCAGGCTTGGGACGCCCGAGTCCTTAGGCTTAGGTAGCCCCAGGTATGGTGCGCCCAAGCCCTTAGGTTTAGGGAGCCCCAGGCCTGTGGTGCCCCAGCCCTTAGGTTTGGGAACTCCAGGCCTGGGCCGCCCCAGCCCTTAGGTTTTAGGGGCCCAAGGCCTGGGGCGCCCCAGCCTTTTGACTTTGGGAGTCCCAAGCCTGGGGCGCCCCAGCTCTTAGGTTTTGGGAACCCCAGGCCTGGGGCGCCCCAGCCCTTACGCTTTGGGAGCTCCTGGCCTGGGGCGCCCCGGCCCTTCGACTTAGGGAGCCCCTGGCCTGGGGCGTCCCAGCCTTAGGCTTTGGGAGCCCCAGGCCACGGCGCCTCAGCCCTAAGGCTTTTGGAGCCCCAGGCCTGTGCGCCCAAGCAAGTAGGCTTTGGGAGCCCAAGGCCTGGGGCGCTCCAGCCCTTAGGCTTAGGGAGCCCCAGGCCTGGGGCGCACCAGAATTAGGTTTAGGGAGCACATGGCCTGGGACGCCCCAGCCCTTCGGCTTAGGGAGCTCCACGCCTAGGGCGCGCCAGCCCTTATGCTTAGGTTGCCCCAGCCTGGGGAGCCCCAGCTCTTAGGCTTTGGGAACCACAGGCCTGGGGCACACCAGCCCTTAGGCTTAGGGAGCCCAAGGGCTGTGACGCCCCTGGCCTTAGGCTGGGAGCCCCAGGCCTGATGCGCCCCAGCCCTTAGGCTTAGGGAGCACCAGGCCTGGGGCGCCACAAACCTTAGGGTTAGGGAGCCCATGCCTGGGGCGTCCTAGCCGTTAGGTTTAGGGAGCCCCAGGCCTATGGCGCCCCAGCCCTTAGGCTTTGGTAGCCCCAGGCCTGGGGCGCCGCAGCCCTTAGGCTTAGGGAGCCCCAGGCCTGGGAGGACCCAGCACTTCTGCTTAGGGAGCACCAGGCCTGGGGCGCACCAGCCCTTAGGCTTAGGGAGCCCATGGCCTGCGACGCCCCAGCCCTTCGGCTTAGGGCGCGCCAGTCCTAGGGCGCCCCCGCCCTTAGGCTTTGGGAGCCCAAGGCCTGGGGCGCCCCAGCCCTTAGGCTTTGGGAACCCCAGGCCAGGGACTCTCCAGCCCTTAGGCTTAGGGAGCCCAAGGGCTGTGACGCCCCTGCCCTTAGGCTGGGAGCCCCAGGCCTGATGCGCCCCAGCCCTTAGGCTTAGGGAGCACCAGGCCTGGGGTCCCACAAACCTTAGGGTTAGGGAGCCCATGCCTGGGGCATCCCAGCCCTTAGGTTAGGGAGCCCAAGGCCGGGGCGCCCCAGCCCTTAGGTTTGGTAGCCCCAGGCCTGGGGCACCGCAGCCCTTAGGCTTAGGGAGCCCCAGGCCTGGGAGGAACCAGCACTTCTGCTTAGGGAGCGCCAGGCCTGGGGCGCACCAGCCCTTAAGCTTAGGGAGCCCATGGCCTGCGACGCCCCAGCCCTTCGGCTTAGGGCGCGTCAGTCCTAGGGCGCCCCCGCCCTTAGGCTTTGGGAGCCCAAGGCCTGGGGCGCCCCAGCCCTTAGGCTTTGGGAGCAACAGGCCTGGGGCACTACAGCCCTTAGGCTTTGGGAGACCCAGGCCTGTGGCGCCCCAGCCCTTAGGCTTTGGGAGGCCCAAGCCTGGTGCGCCCCAGCCCTTAGGCTTAGGGAGCCACTGGCCTGGGGCGCCCCAGCCTTAGGCTTTGGGAATCCCAGGCCGTGGCGCCCCAGCCGTTAGGCTTTGGGATCCCTGGCCTCGGGTGCCCCAGCCTTTAGGCTTTGGGATCCCCAGGCCGGGGCGACCCAGCTCTTAGACTTTGTGAGCCCGAGGCCTGGAGTGACCCAGCCCTTAGGCTTTGGGTCCCCAGGCATGGTACGCCCCAGCCCTTAGGCTTAGGGAGCCCCTGGCCTGGGGCGCCCCAGCCCTTAGCTTTGGGAGCCCCAGACCTGGGGCGCTCCAGCCCTTAGGCTTAGGGAGCCCCAGGCCTGGGGCGAACCAGCCCTTAGGCTTTGGGAGCCCCAGGCCGGGGCGACCCAGCCCTTAGACTTTGGGAGCCCGAGGTTGGGGGGACCCAGCCCTTAGGCTATGGAAGCCCTAGGCCTGGGGTGAACCAGCCCTTAGGCTTACGAAGCCCCAGGACTTTGGCACCACAGCCCTTAGGCTTTGGGGGCCCCAGGCCTAGGGCGCCCCAGACCTTCGGATTAGGGAGCCCCAGGCTGGGGCGCACCAGCTCTTAGGCTTAGGGAGCCCATGGCCTGGGAAGCCCCAGCCCTTCAGCTTTGGGAGCGCCAGGCCTAGGGCGCCCCAGCCCTTAGACTTTGGGAGCCTCAGGCCTGGGGCGCCCAGCCCTTAGGCTTAGGTTGCCCCAGGCCTGGGGAGCCCCAGCTCTTAGGCTTTGGGAACCCCAGGCCTGGGGCACACCAGCCCTTAGGCTTAGGGAGCCCAAGGCCTGTGACGCCCCTGCCCTTAGGCTGGGAGCCCCAGGCCTGATGCGCCCCAGCCCTTAGGCTTAGGGAGCACCAGGCCTGGGGCGCCACAATCCTTAGGGTTAGGGAGCCCATGCCTGGGGCGTCCTAGCCGTTAGGTTTAGGGAGCCCCAGGCCTATGGCGCCCCAGCCCTTAGGCTTAGGGAGCCCCAGGCCTGGGAGGACTCAGCACTGCTGCTTATGGTGCGCCAGGCCTGGGGCGCACCAGCCCTTAGGCTTAGGGAGCCCATGGCCTGGGACGCCCCAGCCCTTCGGCTTAAGGCGCGCCGGTCCTAGGGCGCCCCCGCTCTTAGGCTTTGGGAGCCCAAGGCCTGGGGCGCCCCAGCCCTTAGGCTTTGGGAGCACCAGGCCTGGGGCGCTCCAGCCCTTAGGCTTTGGGAGGCCCAGGCCTGGTGCGCCCCAGCCCTTAGGCTTAGGGAGCCACTGGCCTGGGGCGCCCCAGCCTTAGGCTTTGGGATCCCTGGCCTCGGGAGCCCCAGCCCTTAGGCTTTGGGAGCCCCAGGCCGGGGCGACCCAGCCCTTAGACTTTGGGAGCCCGCGGCCTGGAGGGACCCAGCCCTTAGGCTTTGGGAGCCCCAGCCCTGGGGCGCCCCAGACCTTAGGCTTTGGGAGCCCGAGGCTGGGGGGACCCAGCCCTTAGGCTTTGGAAGCCCTAGGCCTGGGTGCCCCATCCCTTAGGCTTAGGAAGCCCCAGGACTTTGGCACCACAGCCCTTAGGCTTAGGGGGCCCCAGGCCTAGGGCGCCCAAGACCTTCGGATTAGGGAGCCCCAGGCCTAGAGCGCCCCAGCCCTTAGGCTTAGGAAGCCCCAGGCTTGGGACGCCCGATTCCTTAGGCTTAGGTAGCCCCAGGCATGGTGTGCCCCAGCCCTTAGGTTTAGGGACCCCAAGGCCTGTGGCACCCCAGCCCTTATATTTGGGAACTCCAGGCCTGGGGCGCCCCTGCCCTTAGGCTTTGGGGACCCTGGCCTGGGGCGCCCCAGCCCATAGGCTTTGGGAGCCCCATGCCTGGGTGACCCAGCCCTTAGACTTTGGGAGCCCGAGGCCTGGAGGGACCCAGCCCTTATGCTTTGGGAGCCCCAGCCCTGGGGGGCCCCAACCCTTAGGCTTTGGAAGCCCCAGGCCTGTGGCGCCCCAGCCCTTAGGCTTAGGAAGCCCCAGGACTTTGGCACCACAGCCCTTAGGCTTTGTGAGCACCAGGCCTGCGGCGCTCCAGCCCTTAGGCTTAGCCAGCCCCAGGCTTGTGGCGCCCCAGTCCTTAGCCTTAGGAAGCCCCAGGCTTGGGACGCCCGAGTCCTTAGGCTTAGGTAGCCCCAGGCCTGTGGTGCCCCAGCCCTTAGGTTTAGGGAGCCCCAGGCCTGTGGCCCCCCAGCCCTTAGGATTGGGAACTCCAGGCCTGGGGCGCCCCAGCCCTTAGGCTTTGGGATCCCTGGCCTGGGGTGCCCCAGCCCTTAGGCTTTGGGAGCCCCAGGCCAGGGTGACCCAGCCCTTAGACGTTGGGAGCCAAAGGCCTGGAGGGACCCAGCCCTTAGGCTTTGGGAGCCCCAGCCCTGAGGCGCCCCAGACCTTAGGTTTTGGGAGCCCGAGTCCTGGGGGGACCCAGCCCTTAGGCTTTGGAAGCCTCAGGCCTGGGGCGCCCCAGCCCTTAGGCTTAGGAAGCCTCAGGTCTTTGGCACCACAGCCCTTAGGCTTTGGGGGCCCCAGGCTTAGGGCGCCCCAGACCTTCGGATTAGGGAGCCCCAGGCCTATAGCGCCCAAGCCCTTAGATTTTGGGAGCCCCAGGCCGGGGTGCCCCAGCCCATAGGCTTAGGAAGCCCCAGGCTTGGGACGCCCGAGTCCTTAGGCTTAGATAGCCCCAGGTATGGTGCGCCCCATCCCTTAGGTTTAGGGATCCCCAGGCCTGTGGTGCCCCAGCCCTTAGGTTTGGGAACTCCAGGCCTGGGCCGCCCCAGCCCTTAGGCTTTGGGGGCCCCAGGCCTGGGGCGCCCCAGCCTTTTGACTTTGGGAGTCCCAAGCCTGGGGCGCCCCAGCTCTTAGGTTTTGGGAACCCCAGGCCTGGGGCGCCCCAGCCCTTACGCTCTGGGAGCCCCTGGCCTGGGGCGCCCCGGCCCTTCGACTTAGGGAGCCCCTGGCCTGGGGCGATCCAGCCTTAGGCTTTGGGAGCCCCAGGCCACGGCGCCTCAGCCCTAAGGCTTTTGGAGCCCCAGGCCTGTGCGCCCAAGCACTTAGGCTTTGGGAGCCCAAGGCCTGGGGCGCTCCAGCCCTTAGGCTTAGGGAGCCCCAGGCCTGGGGCGCACCAGAATTAGGTTTAGGGAGCCCATGGCCTGGGACGCCCCACCCCTTCGGCTTAGGGAGCTCCACGCCTACGGCGCTCCAGCCCTTATGCTTAGGTTGCCCCAGGCCTGGGGAGCCCCAGCTCTTAGGCTTTGGGAACCCCAGGCCTGGGGCACTCCAGCCCTTAGGCTTATTGAGCCCAAGGGCTGTGACGCCCCTGGCCTTAGGCTGGGAGCCCCAGGCCTGATGCGCCCCAGCCCTTAGGCTTAGGGAGCACCAGGCCTGGGGTCCCACAAACCTTAGGGTTAGGGAGCCCATGCCTGGGGCATCCCAGCCCTTAGGTTTAGGGAGCCCAAGGCCGGGGCGCCCCAGCCCTTAGGCTTTGGTAGCCCCAGGCCTGGGGCGCACCAGCCCTTAGGCTTAGGGAGCCCATGGCCTGCGACGCGCCAGCCCTTCGGCTTAGGGCGCGCCAGTCCTAGGGCGCCCCCGCCCTTAGGCTTTGGGAGCCCAAGGCCTGGGGCGCCCCAGCCCTTAGGCTTTGGGAACCCCAGGCCAGGGGCTCTCCAGCCCTTAGGCTTAGGGAGCCCAAGGGCTGTGACGCCCCTGCCCTTAGGCTGGGAGCCCCAGGCCTGATGCGCCCCAGCCCTTAGGCTTAGGGAGCACCAGGCCTGGGGTCCCACAAACCTTAGGGTTAGGGAGCCCATGCCTGGGGCATCCCAGCCCTTAGGTTTAGGGAGCCCAAGGCCGGGGCGCCCCAGCCCTTAGGTTTGGTAGCCCCAGGCCTGGGGCGCCGCAGCCCTTAGGCTTAGGGAGCCCCAGGCCTGGGAGGACCCAGCACTTCTGCTTAGGGAGCGCCAGGCCTGGGGCGCACCAGCCCTTAGGCTTAGGGAGCCCATGGCCTGCGACGCCCCAGCCCTTCGGCTTAGGGCGCGCCAGTCCTAGGGCGCCCCCGCCCTTAGGCTTTGGGAGCCCAAGGCCTGGGGCGCCCCATCCCTTAGGCTTTGGGAGCCCCAGGCCTGTGGCGCCCCAGCCCTTAGGCTTTGGGAGGCCCAAGCCTGGTGCGCCCCAGCCCTTAGGCTTAGGGAGCCACTGGCCTGGGGCGCCCCAGCCTTAGGCTATGGGAACCCCAGGCCGGGGCGCCCCAGACGTTAGGCTTTGGGATCCCTGGCATCGGGTACCCCAGCCTTTAGGCTTTGGGATCCCCAGGCCGGGGCGACCCAGCCCTTAGACTTTGGGAGCCCGAGGCCTGGAGTGACCCAGCCCTTAGGCTTTGGGAGCCCCAGGCATGGTACGCCCCAGCCCTTAGGCTTAGGGAGCCCCTGGCCTGGGGCGCCCCATCCCTTAGCTTTGGGAGCCCCAGGCCTGGGGCGCTCCAGCCCTTAGGCTTAGGGAGCCCGAGGCCTGGGGCGAACCAGCCCTTAGGCTTAGGGAGCCTAAGGCCTGGGGCGCCCCAGCCCTTCGGCTTTGGGTGCCCCAGACCTGGCGCGCCCCAGAACTTAGGCTTTGGGAGCCCGAGGCAGGGGGGACCCAGCCCTTAGGCTTTGGAAGCCCTAGGCCTGGGGTGCCCCAGCACTTAGGCTTAGGAAGCCCCAGGACTTTGGCACCACAGCCCTTAGGCTTTGGGGGCCCCAGGCCTAGGGCGCCCCAGACCTTCGGATTAGGGAGCCCCAGGCTGGGGCGCACCAGCCCTTAGGCTTAGGGAGCCCATGGCCTGGGAAGCCCCAGCCCTTCAGCTTAGGGAGCGCCAGGCCTAGGGCGCCCCAGCCCTCAGACTTTGGGAGCCTCAGGCCTGGGGCGCCCAGCCCTTAGGCTTAGGTTGCCCCAGGCCTGGGGAGCCACAGCTCTTAGGCTTTGGGAACCCCAGGCCTGGGGCACACCAGCCCTTAGGCTTAGGGAGCCCAAGGGCTGTGACGCCCCTGCCCTTAGGCTGGGAGCCCCAGGCCTGATGCGCCCCAGCCCTTAGGCTTAGGGAGCACCAGGCCTGGGGCGCCACAAAACTTAGGGTTAGGGAGCCCATGCCTCGGGCGTCCTAGCCGTTAGGTTTAGGGAGCCCCAGTCCTGTGGCGCCCCAGCCCTTAGGCTTTGGTAGCCCCAGGCCTGGGGCGCCCCAGCCCTTAGGCTTAGGGAGCCCCAGGCCTGGGAGGACCCAGCACTGCTGCTTAGGGTGCGCAAGGCCTGGGGCGCACCAGCCCTTAGGCTTAGGGAGCCCATGGCCTGGGACGCCCCAGCCTTTCGGCTTAGGGCGCGCCGGTCCTAGGGCGCCCCCGCCCTTAGGCTTTGGGAGCCCAAGGCCTGGGGCGCTCCAGCCCTTAGGCTTTGGGATCCCTGGCCTCGGGTGCCCCAGCCCTTAGGCTTTGGGAGCCCCAGGCCGGGGCGACCCAGCCCTTAGACTTTGGGAGCCCGCGGCCTGGAGGGACCCAGCCCTTAGGCTTTGGGAGCCCCAGCCCTGGGGCGCCCCAGACCTTAGGCTTTGGGAGCCCGAGGCTGGGGGGACCCAGCCCTTAGGCTTTGGAAGCCCTAGGCCTGGAGTGCCCCATCCCTTAGGCTTAGGAAGCCCCAGGACTTTGGCACCACAGCCCTTAGGCTTTGGGGGCCCCAGGCCTAGGGCGCCCAAGACCTTCGGATTAGGGAGCCCCAGACCTGGAGCGCCCCAGCCCTTAGGATTAGGAAGCCCCAGGCTTGGGACGCCCGATTCCTTAGGCTTAGGTAGCCCCAGGCATGGTGTGCCCCAGCCCTTAGGTTTAGGGAGCCCAAGGCCTGTGGCACCCCAGCCCTTATGTTTGGGAACTCCAGGCCTGGGGCGCCCCTGCCCTTAGGCTTTGGGGGCCCTGGCCTGGGGCGTCCCAGCCCATAGGCTTTGGGAGCCCCATGCAAGGGTGACCCAGCCCTTAGATTTTGGGAGCCCGAGGCCTGGAGGGACCCAGCCCTTATGCTTTGGGAGCCCCAGCCCTGGGGCGCCCCAGACCTTCGGATTAGGGAGCCCCAGGCCTGGAGCGCCCCAGCCCTTAGATTTTGGGAGCCCCAGGTCGGGGTGCCCCAGCCCATAGGCTTAGGAAGCCCCAGGCTTGGGACGCCCGAGTCCTTAGGCTTAGATAGCCCCAGGTATGGTGCGCCCCAGCCCTTAGGTTTAGGGAGCCCCAGGCCTGTGGCGCCACAGCCCTTAGGTTTGGGAACTCCAGGCCTGGGCCGCCCCAGCCCTTAGTTTTTGGGGGCCCCAGGCCTGGGGCGCCCCAGCCTTTTGACTTTGGGAGTCCCAAGCCTGGGGCACCCCAGCTCTTAGGTTTTGGGAATCCCAGGCCTGGGGCGCCCCAGCCCTTACGCTTTGGGAGCCCCTGGCCTGGGGCGCCCCAGCCCTTCGACTTAGGGAGCCCCTGGCCTGGGGCGTCCCAGCCTTAGGCTTTGGCAGCCCCAGGCCACGGCGCCCCAGCCCTAAGGCTTTTGGAGCCCCAGGCCTGTGCACCCAAGCACTTAGGCTTTGGGAGCCCAAGGCCTGGGGCGCTCCAGCCCTTAGGCTTAGGGAGCCCCAGGCCTGGGGCGCACCAGAATTAGGTTTAGGGAGCCCATGGCCTGGAACGCCCCAGCCCTTCGGCTTAGGGAGCTCCATGCCTGGGGTCCCACAAACCTTTGGGTTAGGGAGCCCATGCCTGGGGCCTCCCAGCCCTTAGATTTAGGGAGCCCCAGGGCGGGGCGCC